>NC_135234.1:391547140-392164953 GCF_051348905.1 Ranitomeya variabilis
AGCGCACACACACAGGCGCAGCCAGCCTGACAGCAAATGATGTCAGAAGACAGGCAGCGCGAAATGTGTGCATGGCCAAGGGGTAACCTAACAGCGCAGGCTCCGGGACAGATTCAAACAACGCTGAGGAGGCGGCGCACGGCGCCAAGGGGGTAAAAATGACGGCTGTGCTGCGTCACATGACAAAGGAAAGTTCCACCTACCGGACGGTTGAACGCTGTGAGGGGACACATTTCATAAGTGTTAGGTTCAGCATCTGCAAGGAGCACCACGAAAAGAGGCACTTTTTCCCTTTGCATCATTACTGCTGCACAAGGTGGCTCCTTCAGTAACAAACGCCTGGGGGGGGGGGACAGGTTCCCTTAAATTTAACTTGTTGTGCCTGCGTGGCGGTCGCAGTACACGTTGCCGTATACACAGCAGGGGAACAGCTGGCGGTGCTGAACCCCACTAACACATTTGCGAGGTGTTTGGCTCTGTGCGTACAGCACTTCTGGACGGCAACTGGCGGTGTTGGAGCCCAGGGACAGGTGGAGGAGGAGGAGGTTGGAGGAGGTAGGAGGGATTGCCACACACACAGCAGGGGAACAGCTGACGTTACTGAACCCCAATAACAGAGGAGGGACTGTTGACTGTGCGTACAGCACTTCTGGACGGCAACTGGCGGTGTTGGAGCCCAGGGACAGGTGGAGGAGGAGGAGGTTGGAGGAGGTAGGAGGGATTGCCACACACACAGCAGGGGAACAGCTGACGTTACTGAACCCCAATAACAGAGGAGGGACTGTTGACTGTGCGTACAGCACTTCTGGACGGCAACTGGCGGTGTTGGAGCCCAGGGACAGGTGGAAAAGCAGAGGAACACAATGTAGGCCGAAGCCTGAGAAAGTCGAAAGGGAACCTTTAACCCCCCCCAAGGCGTTTGTAGCTGAAAGAGCCAGCTTGTGCAGCACAAAAGATGCAAAAGGAAAAGGTGGCTCTTTTCATCATGCTCCTTGCAAACACAGAACTAAACACTTATAAAATGTGTCCCCTGCAACCGTAAAACCGTCCTGGAGGTGGGACTTTCCTTCGTAATGTGACGCAGCACAGCCGTCATTCCTACCCCCCCGGCGACGCGCACCGGCTCCTCAGCGTTGTTTGATTCCGTCCCGGAGCCTGCGCTGTTATGTTATCCCGTGGCCAGGCACACTTAGCGCTGCCCGTCTTCTGGCATCATTTGGTGTCAGGATGGCTGCGCCTGTGCGGCCGCGCTGGCCTCGAGCCCGCCTCGCAGTGTCTTCTGATTTAATCCCACTGGGGGCCTGGGATCCATGGACATGCGCAGTGCATATCCTCGCCTCTCACTCCCCTCCCTACGGCTTCTTAAGACTGTGCGGTGTCACGGCCGTGGCATGCTATTAGGGACCAGCTGACACCGAACAGTCTGAAGAAGCCATAGGGAGATGAGTGAGAGGTGGAGGTTCAGATATGCACTGCGCATGTCCATGGATCCCAGGCCCCCAGTGGGATTAAATCAGAAGACACTGCGAGGCGGGCTCTCTGCCAGCGCGGCCGCACAGGCGCAGCCATCCTGACACCAAATGATGCCAGAAGACGGGCAGCGCTAAGTGTGCCTGGCCACGGGATAACATAACAGCGCAGGCTCCGGGACGGAATCAAACAACGCTGAGGAGCAGGTGCGCGGCGCCGGGGGGGTAGGAATGACGGCTGTGCTGCGTCACATTACGAAGGAAAGTCCCACCTCCGGGACGGTGTTACGGTATCAGTGGACACATTTTATAAGTGTTAAGTTCTGCGTGTGCAAGGTGCTAAACAAAAATAGCTACCTTTTCCTTGTGCAGCATTACTGCTGCACAAGGTGGCTCTTTCAGTAACAAACGCCTTGGGGGGGGGGACAGATTCCCTTACATTTCAGTTGTTGTGTCAGCGTGGCGGTCGCATGACACATTGCCGGCTACACAGCTGGGGATCAGCTGACGTTACTGAAACCCAATAACACTGGGTCGTATGTTTTGACTGTGCAGACGGCACTTCTGAGCCTCAACTGGCGGTGTTGGAGCCCAGGAATTTAAGTTCAGGTGGTAGAAAGATGAACACAACAGGAGACCTGGATAACGTATACAGTGACCTAATTATTTAATCAGGAGGAGGAGTGGCAAATTCCTGCGAGATCCAGGCCTTGTTCATTTTCAGGAAAGTAAGCCGGTCAACGTTCTCGGAGGATAGTCGCATGCGACGGTCAGTTAGTACACCACCTGCAGCACTAAAGACACGTTCCGATAATACACTGGCCGCAGGGCAAGACAGCACCTCCAATGCATACTGGCTTAGCTATGGCCATGTATCCAGCTTTGAGACCCAAAACTTGAAAGGGGAAGAGCAGTCTGGGAGTACAGCAAGAGGGCAAGACATGTAGTCTGTCACCATCTGACGGAACCGTTGCCTCCTGCTGACTGGAGCCGTCTGTGATGGTGTAGACTTTTGTGGGGGGCGCAGAAAACTGTGCCACAGTTGGGCCATACTGGTCTTGCCTTGGGCAGAGGCACTGCTTCTGCTCCCTCTTTGTGCAGAGCCTCCACCACTGCCTGGACGCACTGAGCTGCTTTGGAATGCACTAGCAGAACTTCTCTCAGTTGGAATGGAGAAGATGATGGAATTGACCAGTGTGTCTTGGTACTCCCGCATTTTTCGCTCCCGGTTCAACGGTGTGATGAGGCTTTCTACGTTGTCCCGGTAGCGAGGATCGAGGAGGGTGAACACCCAATAATCAGACATGTTGAGAATGTGGGCGATGCGGCGGTCGTTTCTCAGGCACTGCAGCATGTAATCCACCATGTGCTGCAGACTGCCAACTGCCCAAGAAACGCTGTCCCCTGCTGGAGGCGTGATCTCTGCCTGCTCGTCATCACCCCACCCTCGCTGTACACACTGAGTACTGGACAATTCGGTAACTCCCTCCTCTGGACGGACGTCTTCCTCCTCCATTGACTCCTCCTCATCCTCCTCACAAACTGTCCCCTGCCTACGCGTTTGTGAGGAACCACGTGGCGCTGACTGTCCAGAAGATGATGGAAATGGTGAATCCTCATCCTCCACCTCTTCCACAACATCATCCCTTAGCGCTTGCAGTGATTTTTCAAGCAGGCAGATAAGGGGGACAGTCATGCTGACTAGTGCATCATCTGCACTCGCCATCCGCGTGGAATAATCAAAGGGACGCAAAACCTGGCAGACGTCATTCATAGTGGCCCACTCTGTGGTTGTGAAGTCTGTACGGCGCTGACTGCGACTTTTTTGCGCATGAAGCAGCTGGTATTCCATTACAGCTTGCTGCTGCTCACACAACCGCTCCAACATATGTAACGTGGAATTCCACCTGGTAGGTAGGTCACATATGATGCGATGTTCCGGCAGGCGGTGTCGGCGCTGCAGAGCCGCAATGCGCGCTTTTGCCGTGCTGGAACGCCGCAAGTGAGCACACTCTAGGCGGACCTTGTGCAGCAGTGCATCAAGATCCGGATAGTCCCTCAAAAAGCTCTGCACGACCAAATTGAGCACATGTGCCAGACATGGGATGTGAGTGAGGTTGCCGAGGCCCAGAGCTGCCACCAGATTTCGGCCATTATCACACACTACCATGCCTGGCTGGAGATTCGCTGCCACAAACCACACATCGCTCTCCTGCTTGATGGCATTCCAGAGCTCCTGCACTGTGTGGCTACGATTCCCCAAAAAAATTAATTTCAACACGGCCTGTTGACGTTTGGCCACGGCTGTGCTCATGTCGGTCGTAACAGGTACACGTTCATCACGGGTCCATGTGGAGGTGGACTGTGACGGCTCCTGCAGCGATGATTCTGAGGAACTGGTGTAAGAGGAGGAGTCAATGCGTACAGAATGGATTCCTGCAATCCTTGGAGTGGGCAGGACACGTCCTGCGCCACTCGCACGGTCTGTACCCGGCTCAACGACATTAACCCAATGGGCAGTGAGGGAAAGGTATCGCCCCTGTCCATGTTGACTGGTCCACGCATCGGTGGTGAGGTGGACCTTGCTACTGACAGCGTTCAGTAGCGCGTGTTTTATGTGTCCCTCCACATGCTTGTGCAGGGCAGGGACGGCTTGCCTGCTGAAGTAAAAGCGGCTGGGCACATTGTACTGTGGGACTGCCAATGACATCAAGTCACGGAAGCTGTCAGTCTCCACCAGCCTGAATGACAGCATTTCCAGTGACAGAAGTTTGGCAATGCTTGCAGTCAGAGCCTGTGCTCGTGGGTGGTTTGACGAGAAAGGCCGCCTTTTCTCCCATGCCTGTACTACCGATGGCTGTAGACTGGGCTGGGAGTGTGTGGATGACTGGGAAAGTGGTGCTGCGGGTGGAATTACAGCGGGTCTCTGGACAACAGGGCCAGAGGTTCTTCCACGGCGATCCTGGGAGGAAGCCGAACCAGCTGCGTGTGAGCTAGAGGAAGAGGCAACACGAGCTGAAGAGGTGGTAGCTGCCGCTGTTGGTTGGCCTACCTCTTCAGTGTGTTTTTCTAACTCCGCCGGGTGCCTGTTGCGCACATGTTTCCACATGTTGGAGGTATTGAGGTTGCTGACATTTTTCCCTCTTTTGACTTTTTGATGACACACCTTGCATCTGACATAGCAAATGTCATCTGCAACTGTGTCAAAAAAGGACCAGGCACTGCAAGTCTTGGGAGCGCCCTTTTTGGCTTTTGGAAGAGACATGCTCCTAACGGGTGCCAAAGCGGAGGCTGCAGGATCCGCAGTCTTCCCCCTCCCTCTCCCTCTTTGGGCCGTACGGGGAATCTCTTCCTCAGAGCTGCTCCCACCACCTTCCTGTCCCTCACGCCAAGATGGGTCGAGGACCTCATCATCTACACTACCCTCTGCCCCCAACTGCTCCTCCTGGGTAGTCTCAGCAGCAGAGCACGCACCAGTAAGTGGCACCTGAGTGTCATCATCAGCTGATGCGGCCTGCGATGTGGTGACCGGAGCCACTGGCCCACCCGCCTCTTCAGAGGAAGACAGAAAAAGCTGTTGGGCATCACTGCACCCTGCCTCTTCTTCCATTTCTCCAATGCTGCTTGGCTGGCCCCCTGTTTCCAAGCCAAGAGATTCAGAGAACAGAAGTAGAGACGGCTCCTGTCCTGGGCTCTCTGTCTGCCTGGGCAATTTGGCAGGTGGTGAAGAGACAGATGGCTGCTCTCCAGTGCTCTGTGTCTGAGAGGATGTGGCACTAATGGAAGTTGATGCATTAGCTGCCATCCATCCGACAACAGCTTCAATTTGTTCTTGACGCAGCAGCGGTGTACGGCGCTCTAACACAAAGCTGCGCATGAACGACTGTTGCCTGGTGAAAGTGGGTGCTGATGAGTCACCGGTGCCCGCAGCATGCACAGAATCCCCACGTCCCCTCCCTGCTCCGCGCCCACGCCCACGCCCACGTGCCTTACTCACTGCCTTCTTCATCTTGGTTGACTGATAAAGATAAGCAGAAAAGTACTAACGGATTTGTGTGCTTATTCCTGAGCAACTCCTCCTAACAGGTATAAGAAACACTAATTTTCTAAAGTGTGGACTAGACTTTAATATGAGCTAATGTGGCCTACACAAATGTAAAGTGGTGTAACTGGTGTGTTTGGTGAACTTTATTATTTATTTCTTTTTTGGGGGCTGAACTGACAACAGATAGAGCTGCAGTCACACGGAGACCGTGCAGACAGACGTAAACGGCGCTGCAAGGCCCAAAAACCCTCCTCTACGTTATCCTATGTAGTGTTTTTCCACAAGTTAGCTGGAGACGGGTGGAAAGACACTAATAGGATTTTTTTAAATAAATTAGCAGCAACCTACACTACTTGAAAAAAAAAGAAAATTGATTTGGCGGTATGACGCAGTGAACAACCCTGAGCTGGAGACAACCAGGCTATGGCTGCTCACAGACTACAGGGCGAGCTGCAATCACACGGAGACCGTGCAGACAGCCGTAAACGGCGCTGCAAGGCCCAAAAACCCTCCTCTACTTTATCCTATGTAGTGTTTTTCCACAAATTAGCTGGAGACGGGTGGAAAGACACTAATAGGATTTTTTTAAATAAATTAGCAGCAGACTACACTACTTGAAAAAAAAATAAAATTGATTTGGCGGTATGACGCAGTGAACAACCCTGAGCTGGAGACAACCAGGCTATGGCTGCTCACAGACTACAGGGCGAGCTGCAATCACACGGAGACCGTGCAGACAGCCGTAAACGGCGCTGCAAGGCCCAAAAACCCTCCTCTACTTTATCCTATGTAGTGTTTTTCCACAAATTAGCTGGAGACGGGTGGAAAGACACTAATAGGATTTTTTTAAATAAATTAGCAGCAGACTACACTACTTGAAAAAAAATTAAAATTGATTTGGCGGCATGACGCAGTGAACAACCCTGAGCTGGAGACAACCAGGCTATGGCTGCTCACAGACTACAGGGCGAGCTGCAGTCACACGGAGACCGTGCAGACAGCCGTAAACGGCGCTGCAAGGCCCAAAAACCCTCCTCTACTTTATCCTATGTAGTGTTTTTCCACAAATTAGCTGGAGACGGGTGGAAAGACACTAATAGGATTTTTTTGAATAAATTAGCAGCAGACTACACTACTTGAAAAAAAAAAAAAAAAAAAAGAACAGTATGAGGCAATGAACCACCCTCCCTGAACTGAATACAACCAGCTATGGATGGCCTATGTGGCTGCACTCAGACTAGAGAGTGGGCTGCACTCACACACACACACACACAGACCTTGCAGATCACTGTGAAAACAGCGCTACAAGGCAAAAGCAAGGTGAATAGTAGGTGAACACAGCGGTTGCTAAATTAGCCTTTGGAAAGCACAAAGAAGCAAATCGCTATCTCTAAACTGTCCCTCAGTCAGCAAACAGCGTCCTGTCACTAACTGAATTCACAGCAGAGTGATCGCAAAATGGCGCCAGCGACTTTTAAACTGCAGCATGACATCATTTCAGCAGCCAATCACAGCCTTGCCAGTAGTTTCATGCCCTCCATGCTAAACAGGATGTGCCCACACTTGGAATCATTCTCATTGGCTGAATTTCTGCATTTTGAATCTTGGAACTTCCGATTCCGGTATCCGATACGCGGCAAGTATCGGAATCCCGGTATCGGAATTCCGATACCGCAAGTATCGGCCGATACCCGATACTTGCGGTATCGGAATGCTCAACACTAGTTATAAATACTCTCTGCGTTACCATGCAATACTAGTGAACAAATGTGAACTGCTAGCAAGGCAATTATTCATTAGGAAAGCTTTAGTACTTTTGATTTAAAATGCTTACTTGTCCATTATTATATTTGTTTAATGCATTTCACTTGTTAGATTGGCTTGTGCCATGATTTTATGATTTTATAACACATTTTTTTACGGAAGATAACACAATAAATGCATTTTGCTACTGGAATAATTTAAAACTAAAATCTGCTGTGTTTAGGTATGCCTGCATATATGTACACACTTGTTATGTTGCCCTCTGATCTTTCTATTCCCACCTCAGAATGTCCATCATTGTAAATGATAAGATGCTTCCGGGACATTGATACCTATTCGCCTGCTCACTTTTTGGACTCATTCCGCCAAGAAAATCAAGGTCATGGGACTTATCAACTGAGGTTGTGTCCAGTGGCACCTGACACATTAGGCAGTCTGAGGGAATCTAAACACCATAAAAATAAAAAAGTATTTAAAAGCAATATCTTGATACTGACAATTTATTTTTAATTTATTCAAATTGAAGACTTGTTATATTTTGCCTTTTTTAATTTTGCTGTAAGCCTTTGATAATGCAAACATTTTTTAGATTTTTGCTCTGTTTAGAGTTGCTTATAAATTACTTACTGTGCGACTTACTGTATATAAATTTTTATGAGAATACATTAAAAAGTATTTTTCTACTTTTTTTTTCTATTTAGGTTTCTTGCTAAATAACCTGAATTCTTAGTTCGTCATTACCATTGACAGGATATCTATTTTTATTTTCTTCTTATGCATAGTTTATACAAAAAAGGGTATTTTTTATTCAATAATTTGATGAAAGGGTTTGCATATCACATTTTCCAGTTCACACCTGACAGCACCATTCGAGGATGTCCTTCTTACCCTGAATGGGACAGGAACAAAAAGCAGTTAAAAGGACCCTCCACTTACCACCCACTAGTGTTTTTCCTGTCCCACTGTGGATAGGAACGGCAAGCGTGTCCTCCGACGGTGCTGTGCAGATGGTGGCGATCAGGGGACCCTGCCTTTCCCTTCCCCACCGCAAGACATATACTGCTGATACCTGCGATGGGGGGGGTCCCTCAGCCTCCCCAGTGTAGCGCTGCTCCTGGGGTCGGGTCCGCTTACACCGCGCCGGGGGCTCCCGGTCCGGGCGCCAGTCTGCTGGGCTGTGTGCAGCGGCCGCTTCCAGCCATGGCGGCCGCGTCACCTCCGGCCGCGTCACTTCCTGCTGCGATATGAGCACTGATCGGATGTCTGCCGGCGGGCAGATCCCAGCGGCAGCGCTGGCCTCAGGAGAGGCTTTTCAGCACGGACATACCACATGGAACGCGGTGAGGAGGGCAGGATCAGGACATCCAGAAGTTATTAAAATTAAAGGCAATTGTCCCAGTACCCATCCAAGAGAGAGGCAAGGGTCATTATTCAAACCTCTGTTCAATAAAAAAACCATCGGAAGACTCCCGGACTATTATAAATCTCAAACCCCTGAATATGTGGATAAGATACAGGTGATTGAGGATGGAGTCTATATAAAGTTCACAATACCTCTGATAGACAAAGACATGGTGATGTGCACCTCAGATCTAAAGAGTGCATACTAGCATGTCCCAATCCATGCTTCCTACCAGAAATTCCTGAGATTCGCACTGATGAACAGAGGAGTAGTTTATCATTTTCAATTCAGGTGCCTCCCCTTCTGCCTAGCTTCGGCCCCCAGGATATTTATCAAACTGATGTCAGAGGTAGTAGCCTACTTAAGAAATCAGGGTATCTCCATAGTGCTATATGGTAATAATGGCGAGATCCGAGAAACTTCTCAGGATCAATTGCAATTTCACACTCTCCATTCTACAAGAGCTGGGGTGGATTGTGAATTGGGAGAAATCAAACCTGGCTCCACATTCCAGAATAACATTTTTGGGGGTCATATTAGATTCCCACGCCAGAACATCTTTTCTGCCAGAAGAAAGACAGGTGACTTCAGGAAAGAAATCTCTAACCTGGTGGACCATCCCAAAGAACCTGAAAATGGGAATTCCATGGATCCTTTTTCCCTGTCACACTTACCATGGACACCAGTCAGTACTGATGGGGCAGACATATAGGAAAGACATACTACCAGGGGAAGTGGAGTCCAGAGTGTTGTGAATTCTGCTTTTGGGTTCCCTCCGGTGGTAGTAGGTGGTAATGCAGTTGTCCCTGGGTTGCAGTCCTGGTCAGGTGTGTCTGCTGATTGCAGTTCTGACTGGGGTATTTAGGTGTGCAGGATTCATTAGTCCTTGCCAGTTGTCAATTGTTGTTGGGAGGTGTTGCACCTCTGCCTGGTTCCTCCTGCCTTTCTGCCAAATCAGCAAAGATAAGTGTCTGGGTTTTTTTTTCCTGTGGCACACATGCTGTGTGCTTCACAATTCAGTGCTCTTCTTTGTGCTTTCTTGTCCAGCTTAGACTGTGTCAGTATTTTCTCAGTCTTGTTGGATTCTCTGGAGTGGCAGATATACATTCCATGTCTTTAGTTAGATTGTGGAACTTTTTGTATTATCTGCTGTGGATATTTTTGGAAGGGTTTTAATACTGACCGCCTAGTAATCTGTCCTATCCTTTGCTATTTAGCTAGAGTGGCCTCTTTTGCTAAATCCTGTTTTCTACCTGCGTGTGTCTATTCTTCTCCTACTCACAGTCATTATTCGTGGGGGGCTGCCTATCCTTTGGGGGTCTGCTCTGAGGCAAGATAGCATTCCTATTTCCATCTATAGGGGTATTTAGTCCTCCGGCTGTGTCGAGGTGTCTAGGGTTTGTTAGGCACACCCCACGGCTACTTCTAGTTGCGTTGTTAGTTCAGGATTTGCGGTCAGTACAGGTTCCACCGACTCCAGAGAAAGTTTTCATGCGGCTCCAAGGTCACCAGATCATAACAGTACAACTGGCCCATAATGAGTTAAATGCATCTCAGAAGAAGGGAAGAAAGGTGTTGAGCCATTTTTTTTTCTGCAGTCTGTTTTGTATTTTCTTCCCTCTTTATTTATGGGTGGCTGAGGAGTCTTGTGCCAGCATGGATGTTCAGGAATTAGCTTCTCGTGTAGACCAGCTTGCTGCTAGGGTACAGGGAATTTCTGATTATATTGTTCAGACTCCTGCTTTAGAGCCGAAGATTCCTACTCCTGATTTGTTTTTTGGTGATAGGTCCAAATTTTGGGGTTTTAAAAACAATTGTAAATTGTTTTTTGCTCTAAGACCGCGATCCTCCAGTGAGTACATTCAGCAAGTTAAAATTGTCACCTCCCTGCTGTGTGGCGAACCACAGGATTGGGCATTTTCCCTGGAATCTGGGAATCCGGCCTTGCTTAATGTAGATTCCTTTTTTCAGGCTTTAGGATTATTATATGATGAACAGAATTCTGTGGATCAAGCGGAGAAAACCTTGTTGGCCCTGTCTCAGGGTCAAGAGGCGGCAGAATTGTATTGTCAGAAATTCAGAAAATGGTCTGTGTTGACTAAATGGAATGATGATGCTTTGGTGGCAATTTTCAGAAAGGGTCTTTCTGAATCCATTAAAGATGTTATGGTGGGGTTTCCCATGCCTTCCGGTCTGAGTGATTCTATGTCTCTGGCCATTCAGAATGGTCGGTGCTTGCGGGAGCATCAAACTGTGCGCGCTGTGGCATCGTCCTTAGAGCAAAGTCCTGAGCCAATGCAGTGTGATAGGATTTTGTCTAGAACAGAACGACAAGGATTCAGACGTCAGAATAGGTTGTGTTATTATTGTGGCGACGCTTCTCATGTCATTTCAGTCTGCCCTAAGCGGACAAATAGGATCGCTAGTTCATTTACTATCAGTACTGTACAACCTAAATTTCTGTTATCGGTGTCCTTGATCTGCTCATTGTCATCATTTTCCGTCATGGCGTTTGTGGATTCAGGCGCCGCCTTGAACTTAATGGATTTTGAGTTTGCCAGGCGTTGTGGTTTTCCCTTGCAGCATTTGCAGAACCCTATTCCTTTAAGGGGGATTGATGCTACACCTTTGGCTAAAAATAAGCCCCAGTTTTGGACACAGGTGACCATGCACATGGCGCCAGCCCATCAGGAAGATTGTCGATTTCTGGTGTTGCATAATTTGCATGATGTTATCGTGCTGGGTTTTCCGTGGTTGCAGGTACATAATCCTGTGTTGGATTGGAAATCTATGTCTGTGACTAGTTGGGGTTGTCAGGGGGTTCATAATGATGTTCCTTTGATGTCAATCTCCTCTTCTTCCTCTTCTGAAATTCCAGAGTTTTTGTCTGATTTTCAGGATGTATTCGATGAGCCCAAGTCCAGTTCCCTTCCACCGCACAGGGACTGTGATTGTGCTATTGACTTGATTCCAGGCAGTAAGTTTCCTAAGGGCCGACTTTTCAACCTGTCTGTGCCTGAACATACCGCCATGCGGAGTTATGTTAAGGAGTCTTTGGAGAAAGGGCATATTCGGCCATCTTCTTCACCGTTGGGAGCAGGTTTTTTTTTGTTGCTAAGAAGGATGGCTCCTTGAGACCTTGTATTGATTATCGCCTCTTGAATAAGATCATGGTCAAGTTTCAATACCCTTTACCTTTGCTTTCCGATTTGTTTGCTAGGATTAAGGGGCCTAGTTGGTTTACGAAGATTGACCTTCGGGGGGCATATAATTTGGTTCGTATTAAGCACGGTGATGAATGGAAAACTGCGTTTAATACGCCCGAAGGCCATTTTGAATACCTTGTGATGCCATTCGGGCTCACTAACGCTCCATCTGTTTTTCAATCCTTCATGCATGATATCTTCCGGACTTATATTAATAAATTCTTGATTGTATATTTGGACGATATTTTGATTTTGTCCGATGATTGGAAGTCTCATGTGGAACAGGTCAGGATGGTATTTCAGATCCTTCGTGACAATGCTTTGTTTGTGAAGGGGTCTAAGTGTCTCTTTGGGGTGCAAAAGGTTTCTTTTTTGGACTTTATTTTTTCTCCCTCATCTATGGAGATGGATCCGGTTATGGTTCAGGCCATTCATGAATGGATTCAACCCACATCCGTGAAGAGCCTTCAGAAATTTTGGGGTTTTGCAAATTTTTATCGCCGGTTCATTGCTAACTTCTCCAGCGTGGTTAAACCCTTGACTGATTTGACGAAAAAAGGCGCTGATGTGGCGAATTGGTCCTCTGCGGCTGTCTCTGCCTTTCAGGAGCTTAAACGCTGATTTACTTCTGCTCCAGTGTTGAGCCAACCAGATGTTTCTCTTCCGTTTCAGGTTGAGATTGATGCTTCTGAGATTGGGGCAGGGGCCGTTTTGTCTCAGAGGGATTCTGTTGGTTCTTTGATGAAACCGTGTGCCTTCTTCTCCCGAAAGTTTTCGCCTGCTGAACGCAATTATGATGTCGGCAATCGGGAGTTGTTGGCTATGAAGTGGGCATTTGAGGAGTGGCGACATTGGCTTGAGGGAGCTAAGCACCGTATTGTGGTCCTGACCAATCATAAGAATTTGATTTACCTCGAGTCTGCCAAACGGCTGAGTCCTAGACAGGCTCGATGGTCCTTGTATTTTTCCCGTTTTGATTTTGTGGTTTCGTATCTTCCGGGTTCTAAGAATATTAAGGCTGATGCCCTTTCTAGGAGTTTTTTGCCTGATTCTCTTGAGGTCCTTGAACCGGTCGGCATTCTGAAAGAAGGGGTGGTCCTTTCTGCCATTTCCCCTGATTTACGGCGGGTTCTTCAGGAATTTCAGGCTGATAGACCTGACCGCTGTCCTGTGGGGAAATTGTTTGTTCCTGACAGATGGACTAGTAGAGTGATTTCTGAGGTTCACTGTTCTGTGTTGACTGGTCATCCTGGTATTTTTGGTACCAGAGATTTGGTTGGTAGGTCCATTTGGTGGCCTTCGTTGTCACGTGATGTGCATTCTTTTGTGCAGTCCTGTGGGACTTGTGCACGGGCCAAGCCTTGTTGTTCCCGTGCTAGTGGGTTACTTTTGCCATTGCCGGTCCCTGAGAGGCCCTGGACGCATATTTCTATGGATTTTATTTCTGATCTTCCGGTTTCCCAGAGGATGTCGGTTATCTGGGTTGTTTGTGACCGGTTTTCTAAGATGGTTCATTTGGTGCCTTTGCCTAAATTGCCTTCCTCTTCAAAGTTGGTTCCGTTGTTTTTTCAGCATGTGGTTCGTTTGCATGGTATTCTGGAGAATATTGTGTCCGACAGAGGTTCCCAGTTTGTTTCTAGGTTTTGGCGGGCCTTTTGTGCTAGGCTGGGCATTGATTTGTCTTTTTCTTCTGCATTTCATGCTCAGACAAATGGCCAGACCGAACGAACTAATCAGTAGTGTTGAGCGATACCGTCCGATACTTGAAAGTATCGGTATCGGAAAGTATCGGCCGATACCGGCAAAGTATCGGATCCAATCCGATACCGATACCCGATACCAATACAAGTCAATGGGACTCAAGTATCGGACGGTATTCCTGATGGTTCCCAGGGTCTGAAGGAGAGGAAACTCTCCTTCAGGCCCTGGGAACCATATTAATGTGTAAAAGAAAGAATTAAAATAAAAAATATTGCTATACTCACCTCTCCGAGGGAACCAGCAGCGTTGTTTGCTTAAAATTCGCGCTTTTCTTTCCTTACGTGAAGTCCCGGCTTTGTGATTGGTTGCATCGCAGTCACATGGGCGACGCAACCAATCACAGCAAGCCGTGACGTAATTTCAGGTCCTTAAGGATTTTAAAATTACGTCCCGGCTTTGTGATTGGTTGCGTCGCAGTCACATGGGCGACGCAACCAATCACAGCAAGCCGTGACGTAATTTCAGGCCCTTAAGGATTTTAAAATTACGTCCCGGCTTTGTGATTGGTTGCGTCGCAGTCACATGGGCGACGCAACCAATCACAAGCCGTGACGTCACGGGAGGCTGGACACGCGCGCATTTTAAAATGAGCGCTTGTCCAGCCTCCCGTGACGTCCCGGCTTGTGATTGGTTGCATCGCGGTCAACCAATCACAAGCCGGGAGGCTGGACACGCGCGCATTTTAAAATGAGCGCTTGTCCAGCCTCCCGTGACGTCCCGGCTTGTGATTGGTTGCATTGCGGTCAACCAATCACAAGCCGGGAGGCTGGACAAGCGCTCATTTTAAAATGCGCGCGTGTCCAGCCTCCCGGCTTGTGATTGGTTGACCGCGATGCAACCAATCACAAGCCGGGACGTCACGGGAGGCTGGACAAGCGCTCATTTTAAAATGCGCGCGTGTCCAGCCTCCCGGCTTGTGATTGGTTGACCGCGATGCAACCAATCACAAGCCGGGACGTCACGGGAGGCTGGACAAGCGCTCATTTTAAAATGCGCGCGTGTCCAGCCTCCCGGCTTGTGATTGGTTGACCGCGATGCAACCAATCACAAGCCGGGACGTCACGGGAGGCTGGACAAGCGCTCATTTTAAAATGCGCGCGTGTCCAGCCTCCCGTGACGTCACGGCTTGTGATTGGTTGCGTCGCCCATGTGACTGCGACGCAACCAATCACAAGCCGGGACTTCACGTAAAGGAAAGAAAAGCGCGAATTTTAAACAAAGAACGCTGCCGCTTCCCTCGGTAAGGTGCAGGCTGCGTCGGAGAGGTGAGTATAGCAATATTTTTTATTTTAATTCTCTCTTTTACACATTTTTACATTAATGTTGTTTCGATACCGATACCCGATACCACAAAAGTATCGGATCTCGGTATCGGAATTCCGATACCCGATACTTGCGGTATCGGAATGCTCAACACTACTAATCAGACTTTGGAGACTTATTTGAGATGCTTTGTGTCTGCCGATCAGGATGATTGGGTGGCCTTTTTGCCATTGGCCGAGTTTGCCCTTAATAATTCGGCTACTTTGGTTTCGCCTTTTTTTGTAATTTTGGTTTTCATCCTCGTTTTTCTTCTGGGCAGGTTGAGCCTTCTGACTGTCCTGGTGTGGATTCTGTGGTTGACAGGTTGCAGCAGATTTGGGCTCATGTGGTGGACAATTTGGTGTTGTCTCAGGAGGAGGCTCAACGTTTTGCTAACCATCGTCGGTGTGTTGGTTCCCGGCTTCGGGTTGGGGATTTGGTTTGGTTGTCTTCCCGTCATGTTCCTTTGAAGGTCTCTTCCCCTAAGTTTAAGCCTCGGTTTATTGGTCCTTATAGGATTTCTGAGATTATTAATCCGGTGTCTTTTCGATTGGCGTTTCCGGCCGCTTTTGCTATCCATAATGTCTTCCATAGATCTTTATTGCGGAAATATGTGGTGCCCGTTGTTCCCTCTGTTGATCCTCCAGCCCCTGTTTTGGTTGATGGGGAGTTGGAGTATGTGGTTGAGAAGATTTTGGATTCTTGTTTTTCGAGGCGGAGGCTTCAGTACCTTGTCAAATGGAAGGGTTATGGCCAGGAGGATAATTCTTGGGTTTTTGCTTCTGATGTCCATGCTGCTGATCTGGTCCGTGCCTTTCATCTGGCTCGTCCTGATCAGCCTGGGGGCGCTGGTGAGCGTTCGGTGACCCCTACTCAAGGGGAGGGTACTGTTGTGAATTCTGCTTTTGAGTTCCCTCCGGTGGTAGTAGGTGGTAATGCAGTTGTCCCTGGGTTGCTGTCCTGGTCAGGTGTGTCTGCTGATTGCAGTTCTGACTGGGGTATTTAGGTGTGCAGGATTCATTAGTCCTTGCCAGTTGTCAATTGTTGTTGGGAGGTGTTGCACCTCTGCCTGGTTCCTCCTGCCTTTCTGCCAAATCAGCAAAGATAAGTGTCTGGTTTTTTTTCCTGTGGCACACATGCTGTGTGCTTCACAATTCAGTGCTCTTCTTTGTGTTTTCTTGTCCAGCTTAGACCGTGTCAGTATTTTCTCAGTCTTGTTGGATTCTCTGGAGTGGCAGATATACATTCCATGTCTTTAGTTAGATTGTGGAACTTTTTGTATTATCTGCTGTGGATATTTTTGGAAGGGTTTTAATACTGACCGCCTAGTAATCTGTCCTATCCTTTCCTATTTAGCTAGAGTGGCCACTTTTGCTAAATCCTGTTTTCTACCTGCGTGTGTCTATTCTTCTCCTACTCACAGTCATTATTCGAGGGGGGCTGCCTATCCTTTGGGGGTCTGCTCTGAGGCAAGATAGCATTCCTATTTCCATCTATAGGGGTATTTAGTCCTCCGGCTGTGTCGAGGTGTCTAGGTTTTGTTAGGCACACCCCACGGCTACTTCTAGTTGCGGTGTTAGTTCAGGATTTGCGGTCAGTACAGGTTCCACCGACTCCAGAGAAAGTTTTCATGCTGCTCCAAGGTCACCAGATCATAACACCAGAGATGACAATCAAATCATCGAATTTCAGAGAACTTTATGCGATTTGGAAAGTGCTTTATCAAGCTCAGTCACAGGTCAGAGACACACACGTAAGGATACTGTCCAACAATGTGACAGCAGTGGCTTTTCTAAGGCATCAGGGAGGCCCGAGACATCCATCTCTACAGCACCTAGCAGACCAGATTTTCAGATGGGCAGAAAAATCCGTCAGATCCATCTCGGCGGTTCACTTGGAAGGTGCCAAAAATCAGGTGGCAGATTTTTTGAGCAGAATGCCAATAGATCCAAGAGAGTGGGAGTTAAACCCAGAAGTGTTCAGCAGCCTATTCCAGCAGTGGGGAATGCCTCGAATGGATCTCTTTGCCACCAGATCAAATGCAAAGACCAGAACATTTTTCTCTCTCAATGCCCTAGAGGGAGCAGCAGGAGTCGATGCTCTATCTCAACCTTGGGGAAAAGGTCTTCTGTACACTTTTCCACCTCTTCCACTGATCCGGAGAAAACTACTGTAGATCTAGCCTATAGAGCCCAAGGGAAGGATGCAATAGACATCCTTAGAGCCCATTCAACCCAAGCTATAGCTAAGTCATGGGCAGAAAAGGGGGGAGCTTCAGCAGAGCAGATCTGTAGGGCTGCAACTTGGACCAGTCTTTCTACTTTTGCCAGACACTATAAGCTAGATGTCTCATCAGAGCAATTAGCTTTTGGTAGGAAAGTATTGCATGAAGTAGTCGCACTCTAAGATTACTATTCTTTGGTATTCCTCCAATGGTGCTGTCAGGTGGTGAACTGGAAGACCGTAATTAGACCTACCGGTAATTGTATTTCCTGAAATCCATCCTGACAGCACTGCTAGTTCCCTCCAACTGCAAGATTGTATTATATACTAATGTGATGTAACATTGGTGTAGAAATTGTTAATAAATTCTCTTTTTTTGCATCCATTAAGATGTGGTACTTTGGAAAATCACTGGTGGGTGGTAAGGGGAGGGTCCTTTTAGCTGCTTGTTGTTCCTGTCCCACTGAGGGTAAGAAGGACATCCTCCAATGGTGCTGTCAGGATGGATTCCTGGAAATACAATTACCGGTAGGTCTAATTACCGTTTTTTTAGAAGGTATTATATTTTTCCAGTTTGTATTACACATTTAGTTATATTTATATTTGTTATATAAAAGTCCCCAAAGATGTCATACAATATATCTGGGGAAGATTGGATTTTATCTTAACTGTTCAGGCTTTTCTTTATAACTGGGGTATCCATAGGACTCCCTTATTAGGAAAAACTACCCCCTGCAGTGACACAAGTAACTGACAGAGTTGATCTGGATCTTTTAAGACCCAACAGTTTTCCTATGCTGAGCTGACTCCTGTCAGTCGCAATCACCGGGTCCAACAGAATAGCTCTAAGTGAGTGTTATTTGGAAGGTAAACCAGAAGACAAAAGTTGGGATTCACTATTTCTAGCTTCTTCTCCGAGTCCCCAGCTACCTCTGATACCCTGCTAGATTTATTTTGCTACATTGCGAGTGCAAGAGAGAGATATATCAGAACATTAGAAGACTTTACTGCACACTCAGCACGTGCACCACTGCTGTCAAGACAGGCGGTGGGCAGTTGGGAAAGGGCTGAAAGAGTAGTCCAGGTTTTTACATTTTCTGAGTACTTTTTAGTCAAAGTGGTTGCTCTTTACGGCTTTACTTACCTGTTGAGAGGTTAGTAGATGGCTATCAGATGTAAACTAATTTATAACGTCCTTGTCACGTGCACAAACTGTGAATGTAACACAATGTCAACCCCCTACCTCCCTTCCCACTCCATTATAGCTCTAAGGGTACCGTTACACAAAACGATTTACCAACGATCACGACCAGCGATACGACCTGGCCGTGATCATTGGTAAGTCATTGTGTGGTCGCTGGGGAGCTGTCACACAGACAGCTCTCCAGCGACCAATGAAGCCGAAGTCCCCGGGTAACCAGGGTAAACATCGAGTTACTAAGCGCAGGGCCGCGCTTAGTAACCCGATGTTTACCCTGGTTACCATCGTAAATATAAAAACAAACAAACCGTACATACTCACATTCCGGTGTCCGTCAGGTCCCTAGCCGTCTGCTTCCCGCACTGACTGAGTGCCGGCCATAAAGTGAAAGCAGAGCACAGCGGTGACGTCACCACTGTGCTCTGCTTTTACTTTCTGGTCGGCAGTCAGTCAGTGCAGGAAGCAGAGGGCTAGGGACCTGACGGACACCGGAATGTGAGTATGTACTGTTTGGTTTTTTTTACATTTACGATGGTAACCAGGGTAAACATCGGGTTACTAAGCGCGGCCCTGCGCTTAGTAACCCGATGTTTACCCTGGTTACAAGCGAACGCATCGCTGGATCGGTGTCACACACACCGATCCAGCGATGACAGCGGGAGATCCAGCAACGAAATAAAGTTCCAAACGATCTGCTACGACGTACGATTCTCAGCAGGGTCCCTGATCGCTGCTGCGTGTCAGACACAGCGATATCGTATGGATATCGCTGGAACGTCACGGATCGTACCGTCGTAGCGACAAAAGTGCCACTGTGAGACGGTACCCTTAGCGTTCCGGATTGGACATCGACTTACTCTATAAAATGATTTTATCTGCTTCCTGTTGCAGCAGCGCTCCCAGCTATTTGCTACAGATCATCATCCCAGATGCTATACAAAATGGACATTATCCATTATGTGCATGTCAGATTAATGGCTTAGACCTTCTGCTGGGATTAAGGCTTCAGGATGAAGCTGATGCTATATACTCGTTACATGCTTGTATATAAATACTGTTTAGCTCCTATTATATATTGCCATAATTAACATTTTGACATTCTATGGAAATAGCAGAAGAAGATCTGCTTGTGACAGATTTGTCTATAAAATGATAAAATAGCTGGCTCTAAATCCAAGCCTTGGGTCCATTTTTTTTTTATTTTGCATACAGTGGCTTGTAAAATGAAGTTTAAATAGAATAATCTGCGTTTATTACTGTATGTATAAAACCCGAAAATAAAACCAAACTATTGGAGTACACTTGTATTTACGGTGGCATCCTTGTCAAATGTAGCATAATCAATAAACACGTATGACATTAGGCTAAGGTGTCCTGTCACGAACTGTCATCTTCACTTCAAACATGAGAGACAGCTTCAATATTTAAATCAGATTATTATTCAAGAAGAGGTTAATGCCGCGTTTCTTGTGCACGCAAAACAGTTTTTACTTAATGCATCCAGACAGCATCAGCGATACACTCAGCACAGAAAATATGATCTAATGAATTCCTTTTTACTAGAAGTTCAGCCCCTTCAGGAGCCTTATAACCCCTTCTAACGTAAAACTGCAGTAATAAGGTCCCTGCCCACCACACTCTCACCTAGCACTATGCTAATTCCGCCATGCTCTGCAGGAACATTTTCCCTCCCCTGGACCTTATATGCTCTTTGCTTCTTTGCGTCCTTTAGTTTTATTATTTTTCTATTGCATATTTCAAAGTCTGGCAGCCTAGGGCAATATCTTTTTGACTCTCAATGAGATGTTCTTCTTCTATTACAGAACCAAAAGGGACATTGACGAGCTTTCTTAATTCACAGAGGATTCGGTATGCTGTGCAAGGAACCTCTGGCATTATATTGTTTAAACAAATCTTACCTTCCATCTCTTGACTTGACTCTATAGAGTGCTTTGTACATTGGGGGAGGTAAAAAGTTGACTGTGTTGATTACGGAATCTATCAGATTCACAAAATTCTGTCTGCATCAGATCTTCTTTAACACAATAAAAACAAATATTTTACAAATTAAAAAAGCGACCGCATAGAGATCATTCCTTCCTTGCATTTCTTCATTAACCTAAAAATCCCAAAATTAATGACATAAAATGACAAGATTTGAAACAAGAAAAATGCACAAAACAGATATTTTATACTATATCTGTCAATGTAAGCTCTATTGAATTATAATTTGTGAGAAATTCAAAACTAAATTCATAGAAAGGTAAGAGTGAACATGTATGTGGATATTATCATTGAAAGCATTGACAACATACATTTTTTATGATGTAAGTGAAACTGTCAATTATACATATTTTTTTTCTCATACAGTATATGAAATACTTTCCACATGTATCAGTTTTCTCAATTTTTTTTGGCATAAAAATGTAAATATTAACCTCCTATCCATTAAAGGGGGTGTCCAGGCCTATTTCTTTTTACTATGGGCCTAGAAAACTAACAAACAGGTAGTTGCTAACAAAGGCAACTACCTGCCTGTTTTACGTGGGGCCAGCTTAGAGCAGTCAACAACAGCTCCTTCTGTAAATTGAGCTTCTCCACGTCAATAGAGCAGCTCTTCTTCTGGGGTGGTCTGTTGATGAGGAGTGACTGTCATGCTGACTGACATCTGGCTCCCTGCAGTAAGGCAGTGGGGAGCTGGCTGTCAAAAGCATGACATTGCAGTTGTGAGCAGGTTGCTGGATGCAGTAACGGATAGGAGATAGAGCAAGGGTTAAAATTAACTTTACTATAACAGGGGTATACTCCACGCAGGGAAGAGGTAAGGTATAGACAGGTGAAATTAACACTTTCGTTACACCGACAGAGGTAGTGAGGGCAAAGGGTATAAACAATGTTCAACAGTAGTAAACGTATCCATCCGGTGACTTCAGAGTGAGGAATCTCAGATGCGCACATGGTCAGCACATGATGGAAACGATGCAGGATTGTAGGCATCACTGGTTCGGTTCCTGGCGATGACAGAGAGTCCCCGATGTCTGTTCCGGGGTCCTGAATAACAGGGAAAATAGTAGTCCTGTGCACGGCTGGGGCTGGACACAGGCCGACAGTAGTAAGCAGGTGAGTAAGGGTAAAGTTCTGGATAAGTCACCCGGTTTCTTTTAGGCGGTGCGCGCATTATAAGGTGGCCCGAAACATGTAGTTACTTGAGTACAAGGGGCAAACAGGCGGAAAATGGTTCTCCGGTCACAGTCTTTGTAAGGAGCAGCCAGGACAATGTAGTGTGAGCCTTCGCGATCACGGTGCTCGGAGGACGGTGCACCTAAATTCCTCTGCTGCACTCTGCGTCTTTCCACCAATTCTGCCTGCTGTTTCGCATGCTCTGCCCTTTTTATCCTCACTCCATCTCCTGGTGTCGTACAAAGGTCAGTCCGGGTCTCTAAGCTTTCCTCCAGACAACAAAGGTGACAGTCCCGACAGTTCCAGCCCCAGTGTGAAAAAGGTACCCCCCATCCGGGCTCTCTTCTTAAACTTCTGGTAGTTTGCGTTGACAGCCTGCTTGGCCTTGGATGACTTGTTGCCTAATAAATTGGTCCTGATTATATCTATTAGGGGGTATCTAAGCTGTGGCTCGCTTGGAGCGCCTTAAGTCAGAAGGGGTAGTTGAATCAAGTTGAGTAGTCGAGTCAGGATGTATAGATGAGGGTGGAGACGAGCCCATTTCCCCATCAACTATCAATTTGGGAGCCTCTGAAGCCTCAGGAATGTGTTCCTCTGTCAAATCTTCAGATGACTCTTCATCTTCTAAATCAGCAACAGATGAACTGGGAATTTCAGGAGCACTGTTCTCTTCTTCAATTTGGTCCGGATCTCTTGACATACAAGGGCATATCATATTTTGATGGATTACTCGAGTGGGGGCATCTTTTTCTCCTTCAGGTTGAATCACATAGACAGGCCCTTCCAAGCTGATCCTTCACTTTACTCGATACAGGGTCTTTTCCTACCGTCATTCCAGTTTGTACTTTGGATGCTTGTCTCAAACCAATACTTGGTCTCCGGCCTGGAGAGCTATCAGAAGAGCTGTCTCTGGATGTTCGAGTTCTTGGAACCTGATATGCATCAAGCGATGCAGTGTCTGCAGCTGATAACGATGTTGAAACACCCTCCTTAAGGCCCCGTCTCACTAAGCGATTTACCAACGATCACGACCAGCGATATAACCTGGCCGTGATCGTTGGTAAGTCGCTGTGTGGTCGCTGGGGAGCTGTCACACAGACCGCTCTCCCCAGCGACCAACGATCAGGGGAACGACTTCGGCATCGTTGAAACTGTCTTCAACGATGCCGAAGTCCCCCTGCAGCACCCGGGTAACCAGGGTAAACATCGGGTTACTAAGCGCAGGGCCGCGCTTAGTAACCCGATGTTTACCCTGGTTACCAAAAAAAACAAACACTACATACTCGCCTTTCGGTGTCCAGGTCCCTTGCCGTCTGCTTCCTGCTCTGACTGAGCCGCCGTACTGTGAGAGCAGAGCGCAGCGGTGACGTCACTGCTGCGCTCTCACTTCTCACTGTACGGCCGGGAGTCAGTGAGAGCAGGAAGCAGACGGCAAGGGACACCGAAAGGCGAGTATGTACTGTTTGTTTTTTTTGGTAACCAGGGTAAACATCGGGTTACTAAGCGCGGCCCTGCGCTTAGTAACCCGATGTTTACCCTGGTTACCAGTGAAGACATCGCTGGATCGGTGTCACACACACCGATTCAGCGATGTCAGCGGGGCCTCAACGACCAAAAAAAGGTCCAGGCCATTCTGACACGACCAGCGATCTCGCAGCAGGGGCCTGATCGCTGGTACGTGTCACACATAGCGAGATCGCTATGGAGGTCGCTGTTGCGTCACAAAACTTGTGACTCAGCAGCGATCTCGCTAGCGATCTCGCTATGTGAGACGGGGCCTTTAGAGGAGTGTGCGGACTCTATTGTTTTAGGAACACTTCTGGAGACTCATTCATGAGAAGACTTCCGAATTCCTTTAATATGTTCACCCCTAGAGTGACAGCATGTCTGTTACCGACATCTCTGGCAGTTGGCACCACTCCCTTGTAGCCCAGATCTTTACCACAGACAGCGATTTGCATCCATACCACCCATGCGACTGGGATGGGTACATGTTTGGCAGCTGTCAACTTTATTACCGGGCCCCACTTGGGCCGCATGGCTTCAGGAAAATGATGACGGAAGTACGCTTCAGGCATCGTGGTCACCAGTGAGCTAGTGTCAGCCAGACATCGGATGGCCCGTTCAGATGAGAGGGCACTTGGAAACTAGACTTGTGGGACTTCCCGACTCTCTTTCTTGACTGTTCAGGCTCTGTGCAGCATCCCCCATCCTCGGAGCCCACTAGTTTAATGAATGGCGCTGCCGAGGTCGGCTTCATTATTTACAGCCCGGTGCTATATGTCCCAGTTCACCACAGTTGTAGCATGTAGGAGGCTCTGCTCTTGGAGACATCCTAACTTCACGACGAGGTTCAAAGACAGTTCTACCCCCGGGCAGGTTGGATGCGGCTACTTTATTCTGGGAATCTGCCAGTTCCTCTCATATCTCCTGAATTTCCTTCTGCAATTCTTCCACCCATCTTGGTTTGCTGGCCATTATCATGGATACCTCCCCACTCTGAACCTTCCCCGCCGGGACTGTCAACCCCTGCTCTTGCTCGAGCGTGCACGCTTCACTATCCACTTCAGTCAAGGTCATACGTGGATTCACACATAAGCGCTCATGCAAGGTGTGCTTCAGCAGTATATCTCGCAAGCCTGTCACCAACTGATCCCGCAGCACTATGTTTATAGACCCTATACCCCTGTCTTCTTTCCTAGTAATGGCAGTGTGGATTTCTTTCAGCGCATTCATTCACTGGGTTACTGTCTCCTTTTCCTTTTGCACCCAGCAAAATAAATGTGTGTGTAACTCCCCTACGTCCGTGGGATCCCCATGTGTCTCCTCCAATATCAGTAGCACCTTATCAAGAGTATCCTGTTCTCAGGGGGTCGTAGCATGGCAGAATCCCTTGCCTCTCAATCTAAAGCCATCATGGCAACCTCCACCTTTAATGCAGGCATCATGGGGTGCATCCTCATCATTCCTCGGATCCACTCAGTCCAGCTCCATAGCATGGCGTTATTTCCAGTAAACTTCGGTAGGTTACTTAACACGGCTCCTAGAGATATGCTGGACCTTGGCCCCCCCTACCATTTGGTCTGCCGCCTCTGGGCAATTGGACTGCATCCTGCCGACTATGCCAAGTGTGAGCCGGTTGTGGGATGCAGTAACGGATAGGAGACAGAGCAAGGGTTAAAACTAACTTTACTATAACAGGGGTATACTCCATGCAGGGAGGAGATAAGGTATAAACAGCTGATATTAACACTTTCCTTACACCGACTGAGGTAGTGAGGGCAAAAGGTGTAAACAATGTCCAACAGTAGGCAGGATTGTAGGCGTCCCTGGTTTGGTTCCTGGAGATGACGGAGAGTCCCCGATGTCTTTCCTGGGGTCCTGAGTAGCAGAGAAAAGAGCAGTCCTGTGCACTGTCGGAGCTGGACAAAGGCTGGCAGTAGTAAGCGGGTGAATAAGGGTAAAGTTCTGGATAAGTCACCCGGTTTCTTTAAGGCGGTACGCATGCATTATAAGGTGGCCAGAGACGTGTAGTTACTTAAGCACAAGGGGCCAAAGGGTGGAAAATGGTTCTCTGGTCACAGTCTTTGTAGGGAGCAGCCGGGACAATGTAGTGCGAGCCTTCGCTGTCACGGTGCTCAGAGGACAGAGTACCTAAATTCCTCTGCTGCACGCTGCATCTTCCCGCCAAGTCTGCCTGCCATTTCACACACTCTGCCCTTTTTATCCTCACTCCTCCCCCTACTGTCAAGTGCAAAGGTCGATCCGGGTCTCTAAGCTTTCCTCCAGACACAGTCACCCCCCATCAACAGAGAAGTGCAGAAGCAAAGCTGCTGCTCTGCCGAGTTGACATCAGCATAAGCCACTGAATCACCAGGCACATCAGGCAGATATTTAGCAACTATCTTAGGAGTGTAGTAAAATTTATAGTACTGGATAACCCCTTTTAAACATTGTAACACAGACAGCACACTAGACCATGATCCAAATTATTATGCAAATTGAATTTTTCTCGGATTTTCCTAAATGGTCGGTGCAAATGACAGTCAGTCTAATAAACGTCATCACCCATTAGAGTATACATCGAATTTTATTGAAGAAACCTCCCAATGATAACAGTATAATCTCCAAAATGAATAAAAACTCAAAATGCACTGTTCCAAATTATTAGGCACAGTAGAATTTCTAAACATTTGATATGTTTTAAAGAACTGAAAATGCTCATTTGTGGAATTTGCAGCATTAGGAGGTCACATTCACTGAACAAAAAAGCTATTTAACTCCAAAACATCCTAACAGGCCAAGTTACATGTTAACATAGAAACCCTTCTTTGATATCACCTTCACAATTCTTGCATTCATCGAACTTGTGAGTTTTTGGAGTTTCTGCTTGTATTTCTTTGCATGTAGTCAGAATAGCCTCCCATAGCTACTGTTTTGATGTGAACTGCCTTCCACCCTCATAGATCTTTTGCTTGATCATACTCCAAAGGTTCTCTATAGGGTTGAGGTCAGGGGAAGATGGTGGCCACACCATGAGTTTATCTCCTTTTATGCCCATAGCAGCCAATGACTCAGAGGTATTCTTTGCAGCATGAGATGGTGCATTGTCATGCATGAAGATGATTTTGCTCCTGAAGGCACGTTTCTGCTTTTTATACCATGGAAGAAAGTTGTCAGTCAGAGACTCTATTTACTTTGCTGAGGTCATTTTCACACCTTCAGAAACCTTAAAGGGCCCTACCAGCTGTTTCCCCATGATTCTGGCCAACACATGACTCCTCTACCTCCTTGCTGACATCGCAGCCTTGTTGGGACATGGTGGCCATCCACTAACCATCCACTACTCCATCCATCTGGACCATCCAGGGTTGGTCGACACACATCAGTAAACAAGACCAATGCAACCATTTCTGCTTGTGAACAATGTTTAGGGGTGGCCTAATAGTAGATTTATGAACCACAGCAAGCCTTTGAAGGATCCTACACCTTGAGGTTCGAGGGACTCCAGAGGCACCAGCAGCTTCAAATAACTGTTTGCTGCATTGTAATGGTATTTTGGCAGCTGCTCTCTTAATTCAATGAATTTGTCTTGCAGAAACTTTCCTCATTATGCCTTTATCTGCATGAACTCTGTCTGTGGTCTGTTTCAGTCACAAATCTCTTTACAGTATGATGATCACTCTTAAGTTTTTCGTGAAATATCTAATGTTTTCATACCTTGTCCAAGACATTGCTCTATTTAACGCTTTTCAGCAGCAGAGAGATCTTTTTATTTCCAATATTGCTTGAAACCTGGGACCTGCTTAATAATGTGGAACATCATTTTTAAGTAGTTTTCCTTTAATGAGAATCACCTGTAAAACTAATTATCACATGTGTTTAAGATTGATTTCAGTGATCCATTGAGCCCTGAGACACAATACCATCCACGAGTTTATTTGAAGAACAAACCAATTAAATCTTTATGACGCTTAAATCCAATTGCATAATAATTTGGAACACAGTGTAGAGCTGTGTGTTATCCATTTTTTCATGGAGCCACTGACTTGCTTTTGCAAGATTCATTTCACAAGAAGAACACATGATAAGGTTCCTTTGGTTTGTACAGGATCTATGTTCAATCTGTATAAATAATGGATATCACATGTACCAAAAAAAACGAAATGTTAAGCCGGCCTCAATGTGACTATTCAATGTCAGGCACTAGAATCTCAGTAGTGATGAAATTACCATAACTTTTTTCTGAGGAAGCAGTTTAAAAAATTTGCTTAACTGCATTTTCTTTATCAAGGGCATCAATATATTTGTGTAGAGAACAAAATATCACCCTCAGGAATGCACATACTAAAAATGGTTTCACTGGGTAGCAAAAGAAAAACAACTCATATTTTGTGGTATTAGTAATAACTTTTTACCTGTGTTTTTTTAGTGCATAAATTGCTCTCCTCAGACAATATTTTTAAGTCTATAGTGCAATGTAAAATGTATTATAAATAATGCATTTTGTATGTGATGTTTTTGGGTAAGTGGCTTTTCTTTTGCAGCTCTGTATATTCTGGGTATACCATTTTTTCTGGCATTTTCACCACAAGTTTCTCTGTAGAATTTGAAAAATGCCAGAACAAAATGCAGGTTACAAATGCAATTATTTTCATAAGTGCTGAAAAAAGTTGACTAAAAGAGTGTGAAAGGTGGCCTTAAAGGATCAAGCTGGAGTTTTTTTTCAGCCCCTACATTGGCTATCAGTAAGGATCTTATGCATGCTCTAATGCATGCTCAATGTATGCAGTACATTTGTTAAGGAGTGGAAGAGCTGTCAACAGCACCCCTTATGAAGACCTTTGTACTAATGCAATGCATTTACCTGTTTCTTTATGTGATTTTTATCTACTTTGTGGCCTACAGCAGTTAATTAGCCTGTGGATAGGGTTAACTACTGGGCCAGTCGATGATGGGATGAGGTAAGTGAGCATAGGAGCTGAGTTTCTGTTTGTTAGGGAGTTGGAGAGAAAATACTGAAGAAGAAGGAGGTTTGTTGTTGATGATAAAGGCCACAATAGTAATTAAAAGAATTCATGTTCAAGAGTAACCTGTCACTCTTGCCGGTGGTACACTTGGTTCGTAAACCCACTGTGCCATGATGCTGGGCTTACCTAGGAGGAGAATAGATAAGTAACTACCTGGTGTTCACTGGAGACCCTGAAGTGGAGTCAGGCTTGACCTGCAGGTAGCAGTCAGGTACCACTCCAAGGCAGTCCCAAGTACCGCAGCTATCGATCTCAGGGGTCGGGTTTCCTGGATGAGAACAAGAGCATGGAATTACAGACGGTGAGGATTCAGAGACTGACAGACAGTATGGACAATGTGGACTTTGGGCATAGGCTCTTTTTTTAGACACAAATGTCTCGGAAAATGATTCAGATACCGCCAACCCAGATATAGGGTTCATGTACTCCTGCAGCGGCTTCAGGGTATCTTATAAACTACACAATTCTACAGGGCTACAGGGACAGTACTGGACAGGGAACTAACTAATTTAGACTAAGGACAAGGGACCTGGCAACATACAGGTGCACACACTAAATACCACTAAATAACTATAGGTTTGCTCAGTCACCTCCCTATTGGTGAGGGTGCCTTATATACAAGTTGCCTCCAAGCTATTGGCTGGGGGTATCTTTGCAAGTGTGGGCGCTACCTATTTAAGAGCAGGGGAGCACGAGCACACTAGTTGCTCCAATGGAAGTCGTAGCAGCCTATATAGGGTTGGGGAAGAGGAGCGCAAAGACGATGCTGCCACCGGAGCAGTGAATGTGTCAGCATCCCAACATGGAAGAATCATGGAAAAAGTATTGCACCTGCTATCAATTGTAGCAGTTCTATTTGACAAATTCCAGTAAAAATGTTTTTTACATTTGATTCTGCTCCCCCCGATTTGCTACATAAAGTGATAGATTATTTAGTCTACAAATACAACTGTTTACCTTTGTTTCTATCTAGATAGATGAATATGCTTGAATATTGTTGAATGCATATAAGATTTTCCACCTTAAGTTTACTGTTGACAAACTTTTACTTCCTAATATATAAGTAACACATATTTCCTCCCTGTTTATTAGTGCATACCTTCCTAGCAGACTGCACAGTGCTCCTGTTCTGAAAGTGTCTGCTGATGGAGGTGAATGTGACAAAACCTGTCCAACAGTCTGCTCCAATTGAAAAACAGCTATTATGTTTGCAGAATTTTACAATTCTTGGAGGCTGATGGTATATGGAAGCACATAGTAAACACATTGGAAAATCCTTTTAAAACTAATGATAAGTGGTGAAATTAGCCATAATATCTCAGTAAATTGCTCCTTTAATTTTCAGACAGCATTTGTTGCAAAATATAAAAAATCTAACCAGTTTTTTATGGGCAAATGTGTCAATTGAATAGTTCTCTCGTACTTACATTTCACATTATTAATATCCATTATGCTTTTTAAAATGACAAATATTAAATGCAAACAGTATACATCGATTGTTATGGTTTATTATACTTGCTGGCATCAAAAATGATATTCTTTAGATCTGAAGGTCAATTCCCATTACAAAACTGTTGGGCATACACTGAATCACTCAGGAGTTAAAAGTCTGCAGTACTGTATAGAAAATTTGCAGAATAGAGTGACGTACAGCCATGCCAAAACCTGAAAACAAATAGCTATGTCAACACAAACATCTGCTTGCTCGTTCCCGTTAAATAGAGCCCAAATTAATTCTGCCTGCCGTCTGCCGATCTGTCAAGAATTCTTTCCACGGAGTGTCACGGTGGGTGGAAATTACTCTCACATACAGCTACAGGGAGTGCATGGATTTTTCATCACTCTTAAGGTGCTTAATTTTATAAAGATTTTTTTTAGGTAGTTACTTGACAGCCACAGCAACATCTATTGGCGTGAGGGAAAAATCAAGCGTGTAGCAAATTCTCATATCCTTTCTTAAATCTGAGTAATGTAAGACACATGAATGATTACAAAATATTGTATTTATGAATTAAAAACATCAGTAAAGAAGGTGAGAAATCTGGTATTCTCTAAGGCGATAACACATGGGTGCACATGGGTATCAATGTACTAAACGCTCTACCTGTCTAATGATGAACTGAAAAAATGTGTGCTACACACTTAAAGAGGTCCTACACTTTTTATATACAATCTTGCCCAACAGTGAAAAATAAAATAAAAAATGCTCCTAATGTAACATATTATGTTGTTTTGCTTGAAAATGTCTGCTCACATTTCCTTATGCAGGTCTATTCCAGCCCCTCTCTGCTGTTAAAGCCTTATGTTATCTCATGGAACACTGTGTATGGCTCTCATTGATTGGCAGCTGGAGGGCCAGAGCTTCAGTAGCTCAGTAGTGGGATTGCCCTGAACCTGCTGTCTTCTCTACTGGATGGCACGGCAGAGTCTTCTCTCAGTTGTCTGGTACAGCACTGAGAGAACAGTATATGTGTCTGTTATGGCTCTTTGGTATTTGGTACCTTAGCTCTCCTTGTACCAGATATATACGTGACAGCTTAGAGGTCTCATTGAAGGAGCTCTATACACTAAGGAGCAAATTCCAAACAGCCATAGAAGACACAAATACTGTCCTCTCGGTGCTGCACCAGACAGCTGAGAAGAGAACAGGCTTGGAAAGATTCCCCTACCGAGCTATAAATGCGCCACCCCTCCAGCTGTCACTCAGATAGAGATAAACACAGCAGTCCAGTAGACGATGTATAACTTTACCTTAGTAACAGGAGCTGTATTAGACCTGCATTAGGGCAATGCCAGCAGCATAATGAGCAGATATTTTTATTTAAAATAACGTAAAGAGAAGTTTTCATCTGATTTATGTTGCTTAACCCAGGGTAGTATGAATCAGAGCATTGTCGAACGATTGCAACCAGGTAATCCAAACTCTAAAATGCTCCAGCGTTTCAGAAAAAATATTGTTTGAAAATCTGACCCAGGACTAGAGTTGAGCGACTTTTACTTTTTTCGGATCGAGTCGGGTTTTCGCGAAACCCAACTTTGTCAAAAGTCGGGTTGGGTGAAATCGGCCGATTATTACGAAAAGTCGGGGGCCGACTGAAACACGAAACCCAATGCAAGTCAATGGGGAATCAAAGTCGGCAGTGAGTGGAGGACAGGAAAACACCTACAGTGCCCATTTTAATGCCCAAAACATCAATTCTTATTACTGAAGCTTGTCAATCTTAATTTACTTTATAATAATAGTTAGGCATTGAAAACGGGGGGTCATTTGGCTAAAGTTGTGGGGGGGTAGGGCTGGCTCAAGATTTTTGTGGGCCCAGGAAACGCGGAATACGTCACGGCGGTGGAGCAGGAAGAGGTAAGTATTTCAACTTTGCAAGTGCTCTGATCCTGAGCAAGCAGTGGGGGCCACTTGTTGGCATTGGCACTGGCACAGGGCCCCTCATAGTACAGCGGTGTGTTTGACGGCGGGTGGCGCCTCCCACTGGCAGAGACACTTTTGCGTACTATGAGGGGCCCAGTGCCAGTGACGTCGCCAATAGTGTTGAGCGATACCATCCTATACTTGAAAGTATCGGTATCGGATAGTATCGGCCGATACCCGAAAAGTATCGGATATCGCCGATACCGATACCCGATACCAATACAAGTCAATGGGACACCAAGTATCGGAAGGTATCCTGATGGTTCCCAGGGTCTGAAGGAGAGGAAACTCCCCTTCAGGCCCTGGGATCCATATTAATGTGTAAAATAAAGAATAAAAATAAAAAATATTGATATACTCACCCTCTGACGCGCCCTGGTTGTAACCGCCAGCCTCCGGTCATAAGAATGAGCACTTGAAAGTCCTTAGATGACGTCGCGGCCTGTGATTGGTCGCGGAGCGGTCACGTGACCGCTCCGCGACCAATCACAGGCTGCGACGTCATCTAAGGACTTTCAAGCGCTCATTCTTATGAGCGGAAGCTGCCGGTTACTTCGGTAAGGTACAGGCTGCGCCGGAGAGGTGAGTATATCAATATTTTTTATTTTTATTCTTGATTTTACACATTAATATCGATCCCGATACCGATTCCCGATATCACAAAAGTATCGGATCTCGGTATCGGAATTCCGATACAGCAAATATCGGCCGATACCCGATACTTGCGGTATTGGAATGCTCAACACTAGTCGCCAATGAGTATGCCCCCCCACCTGATGAAGGAACCTGCACTTTCATCTGCACCTTCCTCTTTGTCCCCCTGTAAGGTGGTATAGTATGCGGGAAGGGGAATCTGACTTTCAGCAGGATCAGATTCTGGCTGTGTAAAGTGCAAGGGGAATGTAGTGGTCTGGGTCAATGTACCAGCAGACTCACCTAGCAGTGGCTGGGCAATAGGCAGGATGAGGAGGAAACACAGATATAGGCCCAAATAATAAAGTGGGCTAAATGCAGTTCAAAATTGGTAACAGGACTAACCAGGCGGCATTGCTTGGTTCAGTGGAGGACAATTGTAAGGAGTGGCTGACACAGTGAGTAGGCCCAAATAAGTAAGTGGGCTAAATGCAGTGCAAAACTGGTAACAGGAATAACCAGGCGGCATTGCTTGGTTCAGCAGAGGACAATTGTAAGGAGTGGCTGACACAGTGAGTAGGCCCAAATAAGTAAGTAGACTTAATGCAGTTCAAAATTGGCAACAGGAATAACCAGGCGACATTGCTTGGTTCAGTGGAGGACAATTGTAAGGAGTGGCTGACACAGTGAGTATGCCCAAATAAGTAAGTAGGCTAAATGCAGTTCAAAATTGGTAACAGGAATAACCAGGCGGCATTGCTTTGTTCAGCGGAGGACAATTGTAAGTAGTGGCTGACACAGTGAGTAGGCCCAAATAAGTATGTGGGCTAAATGCAGTTCAAAATTGGTAACAGGAATAACCAGGTGGCATTGCTTGGTTCAGCAGAGGGCAATTGTAAGGAGTGGCTGACACAGTGAGCAGGCCCAAATAAGTAAGTAGGCTAAATGCAGTTCAAAATTGATAAAAGGAATAACCAGGCGGTATTGCTTGGTTCAGCAGAGGACAATTGTAAGGAGTGGCTGACAAAGTGAGTAGGCCCAAACAAGTAAGTGGGCTAAATGCAGTTCAAAATTGGTAACAGGAATAACCAGGTTTTATTGCTTGGTTCAGCGGAGGACAATTGTAAGGAGTGGCTGACACAGTGAGTAGGCCCAAATAAGTAAGTGGGCTAAATGCAGTTCAAAAATGGTGACAGGAATAACCAGGCGGCATTGCTTGGTTCAGCGGAGGACAATTGTAAGGAGTGGCTGACACAGTGTGTAGGCCCAAATAAGTAAGTGGGCTAAATGCAGTTCAAAAATGGTGACAGGAATAACCAGGCGGCATTGCTTGGTTCAGCGGAGGACAATTGTAAGGAGTGGCTGACACAGTGAGTAGGCCCAAATAAGTAAGTGGGCTACATGCAGTTCAAAATTGGTAACAGGAATAACCAGGCGGCATTGCTTTGTTCAGCAGAGGACAATTGTAAGTAGTGGCTGACACAGTGAGTAGGCCCAAATAAGTATGTGGGCTAAATGCAGTTCAAAATTGGTAACAGCAATAACCAGGCGGCATTGCTGGGTTCAGCGGAGGACAATTGTAAGGAGTGGCTGACAAAGTGAGTAGGCCCAAATAAGTAAGTAGGCTAAATGTAGTTCAAAATTGGTAACAGTAATAACCAGGCGGCATTGCTTGGTTCAGCGGCGGACAATTGTAAGAAGTGGCTGACAGTGAGTAGGCCCAAATAAGTATGTGGGCTAAATGCAGTTCAAAATTGGTAACAGGAATAACCAGGCGACATTGCTTGGTTCAGCGGAGGGCAATTGTAAGGAGTGGCTGACACAGTGAGCAGGCCCAAATAAGTAAGTAGGCTAAATGCAGTTCAAAATTGGTAACAGCAATTACCAGACGGCATTGCTTGGTTCAGCGGAGGACAATTGTAAGGAGTGGCTGACAAAGTGAGTAGGCCCAAATAAGTAAGTGGGCTAAATGTATTTCAAAATTGGTAACAGGAATAACCAGGCGGCATTGCTTGGTTCAGCGGAGGACAATTGTGAGGAGTGGCTGACAAAGTGAGTAGGCCAAAATAAGTAAGTAGGCTAAATGCAGTTCAAAATTGGTAACAGGAATAACCAGGCAGCATTGCTTGGTTCAGCGGAAGACAATTGTAAGGAGTGGCTGACACAGTGAGTAGGCCCAAATAAGTAAGTAGGCTAAATGCAGTTCAAAATTGGTAACAGGAATAACCAGGCGGCATTGCTTGGTTCAGCGGAGGACAATTGTAAGGAGTGGCTGACACAGTGAGTAGGCCCAAATAAGTATGTGGGCTAAATGCAGTTCAAAATTGGTAACAGGAATAACCAGGTGGCATTGCTTGGTTCAGCAGAGGGCAATTGTAAGGAGAGGCTGACACAGTGAACAGGCCCAAATTAGTAAGTAGGCTAAATGCAGTTCAAAATTGGTAACAGCAATAACCAGGCGGCATTGCTTGGTTCAGTGGAGGACAATTGTAAGGAGTGGCTGACACAGTGAGCAGGCCCAAATAAGTAAGTAGGCTAAATGCAGTTCAAAATTGATAAAAGGAATAACCAGGCGGCATTGCTTGGTTCAGCGGACGACAATTGTAAGGAGTGGCTGACACAGTGTGTAGGCCCAAATAAGTAAGTGGGCTAAATGCAGTTCAAAAGTGGTGACAGGAATAACCAGGCGGCATTGCTTGGTTCAGCGGAGGACAATTGTAAGGAGTGGCTGACACAGTGAGTAGGCCCAAATAAGTAAGTGGGCTACATGCAGTTCAAAATTGGTAACAGGAATAACCAGGCTTTATTGCTTGGTTCAGCGGAGGACAATTGTAAGGAGTGGCTGACACAGTGAGTAGGCCCAAATAAGTAAGTAGGCTAAATGCAGTTCAAAATTGGTAACAGGAATAACTAGGCGGAATTGCTTTGTTCAGCGGAGGACAATTGTAAGGAGTGGCTGACACAGTGTGTAGGCCCAAATAAGTAAGTGGGCTAAATGCAGTTCAAAAGTGGTGACAGGAATAACCAGGCGGCATTGCTTGGTTCAGCGGAGGACAATTGTAAGGAGTGGCTGACACAGTGAGTAGGCCCAAATAAGTAAGTGGGCTACATGCAGTTCAAAATTGGTAACAGGAATAACCAGGCGGCATTGCATGGTTCAGTGGAGGACAATTGTACGGAGTGCCTGACACAGTGAGTAGGCCCAAATATGTAAGTGGTCTAAATGCAGTTCAAAATTGGTAACAGGAATAACCAAGCGGCATTGCTTGGTTCAGCGGAGGACAATTGTAAGAAGTGGCTGAAACAGTGAGTAGGCCCAAGTAAGCAAGTAGGCTAAAAGCAGTTCGAAATTAGTAAAATGAATAACCAGGCGGCATTGCTTGGTTCAGCGGAGGACAATTGTAAGGAGTGGCAGACACAGTTAGTAGGCTCAAATAAGCAAGTAGGCTAAAAGCAGTTCAAAATTGGTAACAGGACTAAACTGGTGGCTTTGCTTTGTTCAGCGGAGGACAATTGTAAGGAGTGGCTGACAGTGAGTAGGCCCAAATAAGTAAGTGGGCTAAATGCCGTTCAAAATTGGTAACAGGAATAACCAGGCGGCATTGCTTTGTTCAGCAGAGGACAATTGTAAGGAGTGGCTGACAAAGTGAGTAGGCCCAAACAAGTAAGTGGGCTAAATGCAGTTCAAAATTGGTAACAGGAATAACCAGGTGGCATTGCTTGGTTCAGCGGAGGACAATTGTAAGGCGTGGCTGACACAGTGAGTAGTCCCAAATAAGCAAGTAGGCTAAAAGCAGTTCAAAATTGGTAACAGGTATAACCAGGCGGCATTGCTTGGTTCAGCGGAGGACAATTATAAGGAGTGACAGACATAGTTAGTAGGCCCAAATAAGCAAGTAGGCTAAAAGCAGTTCAAAATTGGTAACAGGAATAAACTGGCGGCTTTGCTTTGTTCAGCGGAGGACAATTGTAAGGATTGGCTGACACAGTAAGTAGGCCCAAATAAGTAAGTGGGCTAAATGCAGTTCAAAATTGGTAACAGGAATAACCAGGCGGCATTGCTTGGTTAAGCGGAGGACAATTGTAAGGATTGGCTTACACAGTGAGTAGGCCCAAATAAGTAAGTGGGCTAAATGCAGTTCAAAATTGGTAACAGGAATAACCAGGCGGCATTGCTTGGTTCAGCGGAGGACAATTATAAAGAGTGGCAGACACAGTTAGTAGGCCCAAATAAGCAAGTAGGCTTAAAGCAGTTCAAAATTGGTAACAGAACTAAACTGGCGGCTTTGCTTTGTTCAGTGGAGGACAATTGTACGGAGTGGCTGACACAGTGAGTAGGCCCAAATAAGTAAGTGGGCTAAATGCAGTTCAAAATTGGTAACAGGAATAACCAGGTGGCATTGCTTTGTTAAGCAGAGGACAATTGTAAGAAGTGGCTGACACAGTGAGTAGGCCCAAAATTAGTAAGGGGGCTAAATGCAGTTCAAAATTGGTAACAGGACTAAACTGGCGGCGTTGCTTTGTTCAGCCGAGGACAATTGTGAGGAGTGGCTGACACAGTGAGTAGGCCCTAATAATAAAGTAGGCTAAATGTCTGCCAAAACTTTTTTCAGAAATAACCAAGTGTCATAGCTAGGTACAGGGGTGGGCTCCTCTGCTGAATAGCAGACAGCGGTAGTAGGCGCAACGTATTAACTGATCTAAATGGAAGCCAGGGCCCCTGTATATTTTAACTATCATCTATCATTCCAACAAATTTGTATTGGCAGTGCCATTGAAGGATTTAACAGCACAGACTACACAGTGGTGGAGCAGGGAGAGGTAAGTATTGCAAGTGGTAGAGCACTGTTTGAGATGGGGGGAACACTCTCTCGTGGGCTGCGGTACTGGAACAGGGCCCCTCATATTATGACGGTGTGTCTGACGTTGGTTGTGCACCACCACCGTCAGAGACACTTCATTGTACTATGAGGGACCCTGTGCCAGTGCCGTCGCCCAAGAGTGGGCACACCCACCTGTCCAGGCAAACGGCACTCGCACGGGTGCTTGCGCCAGGTGGTGACCACGGCCCTGTGGGGGAGAGTCAGCCCATTTAGGGAGGCATATAAATGGCCTATGGTGGACATTCAGCAGCTGCAAATGGAGGAATTGGAGAAGTCAGTAAGAGGAGGCCAAAAGCAAGACATTTTTCAGGCAAGCTACGTGTCAGCAGGGGAAGGTGGGGCCAAATAATTTGAAATCCATGATTGGTTCATTTTAATGAAGGTTAGATCATCAACATTTAGGGTAGCCAGACGTGTCCTTTTTTCGGTCAGTATTGAACCAGCAGCACTGAAGACTCTTTCTGATAGCACGCTAGCAGCAGGGCATGCGAGCTCCTGTAATACATATTCTGCCAATTCAGGCCAGGTGTCTATTTTAGATGACCAGTAATCAAAGGGGAATGACCTGTGAGCAAGAACATTGATAAGTGCGGAAAAGTAGTTCGTAACCATACTGGACAAATGCTGTCTCCTGTCACTTTTAATCGATGCAGCAGTACCTGTTGTGTCAGCGGTCGTTGCGAAATCACTCCACAACCTGGTCATAAAACCCCTTTGTCCAACATCACTTCGGATTTGTGCACCTCTAACACCTCTGCCATGTTGCCCACTATGGCTCGTGTGAGAACCATCACCGCCGCTGTTTGCTTGGAATGCCTGAACCAAACGGTCTGCAAGAGTTGCTTGTTTGGTAGCCAATATTTGCTCAAGGTTCTCATGTGGCATGATATTTTTTAATTTTCCTTTATATCATGGATCCAGGAGGCAGGCCAACCAGTAATCGTCATCGGTCATCATTTTGATAATGCAGGGTGTAGTGAATTCTGCTCTTGGGCTCCCTGGTTATAAGTAGTAGCGTTGCTGTCTCTGGATCGCAGCATTCATCAGGTGTGTTCACTTTTTTTGCATTTCTGACTGGGCTTTTTAGTCTTGCTTGACCCTTTAGTCAGTGCCAGTTGTCCATTGTTCCTGGAGGATTCACATCCCTGCCTGGTCTCTTCTGCTTTGCTCTTCATTTCAACAAAGATAAGTTCTGGCCTTGATTTTTGCAGTCCACATGCTTTGGGCCTTATTGTTCAGTTCTTTTCCATGTTTTTGTCTTGTCCAGCTTGGTTTGTATAAGGATTTGTTTAGCCAAGCTGGTATCTCTGGAGATGCAGATATACCCTCCATATCTTTAGTTAGATGTGGAGATTTTGTATTTTCTGTGGTGGATATTTTCTAGTGTTTTAATACTGACCGCATAGTACTCTGTCCTATCCTTTCTATTTAGCTAGAAGTGGCCTCCTTTGCTAAATTCTGATTTCAGTCTGTGTATGTTTTTTCCCTCTCCTCTCACAGTCAATATTTGTAAGGGGGCTGTCTATCCTTTGGGGATTTTCTCTGAGGCAAGATAGTTTTCTCTTTTCTATCTCTAGGGGTAATTAGTCCTCCGGCTGTGTCGAGATGTCTAGGGAGTGATAGGTACATTCCACGGCTACTTCTAGTTGCGGTGTTAAGTTCAGGGTCTGCGGTCAGTACAGGTACCACCTTCTCCAGAGTATGTCTTATGCTGCTCCTAGGCCACCAGATCATAACAGTACAACTGGCCAACAATGAGTTAACCGCATCTCAGAAGAAGGGAAGGAAAGTGCTGAGCCATTTTTTTTCTGTAGTCTGTTGTGGGTTTTTTTCCCTCTTTACCTCTGGGTGGCTCAGGAGTTTGGTGCTGGCATGGATGTTCAGGGATTGGCTTCTCGTGTGGATCAACTTGCTGCTAGAGTACAGGGTATTTCCGATTATATCGTTCAGACTCCGGTTTTAGAGCCTAGAATTCCAACTCCTGATTTGTTTTTTGGGGACAGGTCCAACTTTTTGAGCTTTAAAAATAACTGTAAACTGTTTTTTGCTCTGAAACCCCGTTCCTCTGGTGATCCCATCCAGCAGGTTAAAATTGTTATATCTCTGCTGCATGGTGACCCCCAGGATTGGGCATTTGCCCTGGAACCTGGGAATCCGGCTTTGCTTAATGTAGACACCTTTTTCCAGGCGCTTGGGTTATTGTATGATGAACCTAATTCAGTGGATCATGCTGAGAAGACCTTGTTGGCCCTGTGTCAGGGTCAAGAAGCGGCAGAATCATATTGCCAGAAATTTAGAAAATGGTCTGTGCTGACTAAATGGAATGAGGATGCCTTGGCGGCAATTTTCAGAAAGGGTCTTTCTGAATCCGTTAAAGATGTTATGGTGGGGTTCCCCACGCCTGCTGGTCTGAGTGATTCTATGTCTCTGGCAATTCAGATTGATCGGCGCCTGCGCGAGCGCAGAGTTGTGCACACTATGGCATTGTCTTCCGAGCGGAGTCCTGAGCCTATGCAGTGTGATAGGATTGTGTCTAGAGCTGAACGACAAGGATTCAGATGTCAGAATAGGTTGTGTTTTTACTGCGGCGATTCTGCTCATGTTATTTCTGATTGCCCTAAGCGTACCAAGAGAATCGCTAGTTCTGTTACCATCAGTACTGTACAACCTAAATTTCTGTTATCTGTGAAACTGATCTGCTCATTATCGTCATTTTCTGTCATGGCATTTATGGATTCAGGCGCCGCTCTAAACTTAATGGACTTAGAATTTGCCAGACATTGTGGTTTCCCCTTGCAGCCTTTGCAGAGTCCTATTCCTTTGAGGGGCATTGATGCTACACCTTTGGCTAAAAATAAACCTCAGTTTTGGACACAGCTGACCATGTGCATGGCGCCAGCCCATCAGGAAGATTGTCGTTTTCTGGTGTTGCATAATTTGCATGATGCTATTGTGCTGGTTTTCCCATGGTTACAGGTGCATAATCCGGTATTAGATTGGAAATCTATGTCTGTGACTAGTTGGGGTTGTCAGTGGGTTCATGGTGATGTTCCTTTGATGTCAATTGCCTCCTCCCCCTCTTCTGAAATTCCTGAGTTTTTGTCAGATTTCCAGGATGTATTCAATGAGCCCAAGTCCAGTTCCCTTCCACCGCATAGGGACTGTGATTGTGCTATTGACTTGATTCCAGGCTGTAAGTTCCCTAAGGGCCGACTTTTCAACCTGTCTGTGCCAGAACATACTGCCATGCGGAGCTATGTTAAGGAGTCTTTGGAGAAGGGGCATATTCGGCCATCTTCTTCACCATTGGGAGCAGGTTTTTTTTTGTTGCCAAGAAGGATGGCTCCTTGAGACCCTGTATTGATTATCGCCTCTTGAATAAGATCACGGTCAAATTCCAATACCCTTTGCCTTTGCTTTCTGATCTGTTTGCCAGGATTAAGGGGGCTAGTTGGTTTACTAAGATTGACCTTCGAGGGTTATATAATCTTGTTCGTATTAAGCAGGGTGACGAATGGAAAACTGCATTTAATACGCCCGAAGGCCATTTTGAATACCTTGTGATGCCATTCGGACTCTCTAATGCTCCATCTGTGTTTTAGTCCTTCATGCATGATATATTTCGGAATTATCTTGATAAATTCATGATTGTATATTTGAATGATATTTTAATTTTTTCAGATGATTGGGAGTCTCATGTGAAACAAGTCAGGATGGTATTTCAGATCCTTCGTGATAATGCCTTGTATGTGAAGGGGTCTAAGTGCCTCTTTGGAGTACAGAAGGTTTCTTTTTTGGGCTTTATTTTTTCTCCCTCATCAATAGAAATGGATCCGGTTAAGGTTCAGGCCATTCATGATTGGATCCAGCCCACATCCGTGAAGAGCCTTCAGAAATTTTTGGGCTTTGCTAATTTTTATTGCCGTTTCATTGCCAACTTCTCCAGTGTGGTTAAACCCCTGACCGATTTGACGAAGAAAGGCGCTGATGTGACGAATTGGTCCTCTGCGGCTGTTTCTGCCTTTCAGGAGCTTAAACGCCGATTTACTTCTGCCCCTGTGTTGCATCAGCCGGATGTTTCTCTTCCTTTTCAGGTTGAGGTTGATGCTTCTGAGATTGGGGCAGGGGCCGTTTTGTCTCAGAGGAATTCTGATGGTTCCTTGATGAAACCGTGTGCCTTCTTTTCTCAAAAGTTTTCTCCTGCGGAACGCAATTATGATGTCTGCAATCGTGAGTTGTTGGCTATGAAGTGGGCATTTGAGGAGTGGCGAAATTGGCTTGAGGGGGCCAAGCACCGTATTGTGGTCTTGACCGATCATAAGAATCTTATTTACGTCGAGTCTGCCAAACGGCTGAATCCTAGACAGGCCCGATAGTCCCTGTTTTTCTCCCGTTTAGATTTTGTGGTCTCGTATTTTCCGGGTTCTAAGAATGTTAAGGCTGATGCCCTCTCTAGGAGCTTTTTGCCTGATTCTCCTGGGGTCCTTGAGCCGGTAGGCATTCTGAAGGAAGGGGTGATTCTTTCTGCCATCTCCCCTGATTTACGACGGGTTCTGTTGTGAATTCTGTTCTCGAACTCCCTCCGGTGGTTATGAATGGTACTTCGGTGAGTTCTGTCCATGGACTCCCTCTGGTGGCTGTGAGTGGAGCTGCTGGCTCTGAGGTTTCTTCCTCAGCTGACCTCGTTTAGTTCTAGGCTGCTGCTCTATTTAACTCCACTTAGATCGTTACTTGATGCCAGCTGTCAATGTTCTAGTACTGGTTCAGTTCTCTCTTGGATCTTTCAGATGACCTGTCTACTCAAGCAAAAGCTAAGTCCCTGCTAGCTTATTTGTTTACCACTGTTTTTCTTGTCCAGCTTGCTATCATGATTTTGCCCGGCTAGCTGGAAGCTCTGGGAGGCAGAGTGGCACCTCCACGCCATGAGTCGGTGTGGGGGTCTCTTTTGCACACTCTGCGTGGTTTTTTGGTAGTTTTTTATGCTGACCGCAAAGATACCTTTTCTATCCTCAGTCTGTTTAGTTAAGTCTGGCCTCCTTTGCTGAAACCTATTTCATTCCTGTGTTTGTGACTTCCATCTTAACTCACAGTCAATATTTGTGGGGGGCTGCTTATTTCTTTGGGGAATTTCTCTGAGGCAAATTAGGCTTTATTTTCTATCTTTAGGGGTAGTTAGCTCTTAGGCTGTGAAGAGGCGTCTAGGCAGAGTCAGGTACGCTCCACGGCTATTTCTAGTTGTTTGTGATAGGATTAGGGGTTGCGGTCAGCAGAGCTCCCACTTCCCAGAGCTTGTCCTGTGTTACTAGTTTGCTCATCAGGTCATTCCTAGTGCTCCTAACTACCAGGTCAACATAACAGTACAGCTGGCCCATAAAGTGTTAATGCTTCTCAATAGAGGGATAAGAGAAGTTCTGAGACCATTTATTTTTTTCCTCTGCAGCGTGTTTTGTTTTTCTTTTCCCCTAAATCTCTGAGTGGTACAGGACACAGGTGTACATATGGACATTCAAGGTCTGTCCTCTTGTGTGGATCAACTCACTGCAAGGGTACAAGGCATTCAAGATTATGTAGTTCAGAACCCGATGTTAGAACCCAGAATTCCAATTCCTGATTTGTTTTCTGGGGATAGATCTAAGTTCCTGAATTTCAAAAATAATTGTAGACTGTTTTTTGCTTTGAAACCCCGCTCGTCTGGTGGCCCCATTCAGCAAGTAAAAATCATTATTTATTAGCTACGTGGCGACCCTCAAGACTGGGCATTTTCCTTTGCGCCAGGAGATCCTGCATTGCGTAATGTAGATGCGTTTTTTCAGGCGCTTGGGTTGCTTTATGATGAACCAGATTCAGTGGATCAGGCAGAGAAAATCTTGCTGGCTTTGTGTCAGGGTCAGGATGAAGCGGAGGTATATTGTCAGAAGTTTAGAAAGTGGTCTGTGCTTACTCAGTGGAATGAGTGTGCCCTGGCGGCAGTTTTCAGAAAGGGTCTTTCTGAAGCCCTTAAGGATGTTATGGTGGGATTTCCCACGCCTGCTGGTCTGAATGAGTCTATGTCCTTGGCCATTCAGATCGATCGACGCTTACGTGAGCGCAAAACTGTGCACCATTTGGCGGTATCTTCTGAGCAGAGGCCTGAGCCTATGCAATGTGATAGGACCTTGACCAGAGCTGAACGGCAAGAATACAGATGTCAGAATGGGCTGTGTTTTTACTGTGGTGACTCCACTCATGCTATCTCTGATTGTCCTAAATGCACTAAGCGGTTCGCTAGGTCTGCCACCATTGGTACGGTACAGCCAAAATTTCTTTTGTCCATTACTCTGATCTGCTCTTTGTCGTCCTATTCTGTTATGGCATTTGTGGATTCAGGCGCTGCCCTGAATTTGATGGACTTGGAGTTTGCCAGGCACTGTGGTTTTTTCTTGGAGCCTTTACAGTATCCTATTCCATTGAGAGGAATTGATGCTACGCCTTTGGCCAAGAATAAGCCTCAGTATTGGACTCAATTGACCATGTGCATGGCTCCTGCACATCAGGAGGATATTCGCTTTTTGGTGTTGCATAATCTGCATGATGTGGTCGTTTTGGGTTTGCCATGGCTACAGGTCCATAATCCAGTATTGGATTGGAAATCAATGTCTGTATCCAGTTGGGGTTGTCAAGGGGTACATGGGGATGTCCCATTGTTGTCAATTTCGTCTTCCCATCCTTCTGAAGTCCCTGAGTTCTTGTCAGATTACCGGGATGTATTTGATGAGCCCAAATCCAGTGCCCTACCTCCTCCTAGGGATTGCGATCAATTGTGCTATTAATTTGATTCCTGGTAGTAAGTTCCGAAGGGCCGACTGTTCAATTTATCTGTGCCAGAACACGCCGCTATGCGGAGTTATGTAAAGGAGTCCTTGGAGAAAGGGCATATTCGCCCGCCGTCGTCACCGTTGGGAGCAGGGTTTTTTTTTGTGGCCAAGAAGGATGGTTCTCTGAGACCTTGTATAGATTACCGCCTTCTCAATAAAATCACCGTCAAATTTCAGTACCCCTTGCCGTTACTATCTGATTTGTTTGCTCGGATTAAGGGGGCTAGCTGGTTCACCAAGATAGATCTTCGAGGGGCGTATAATCTTGTGCGTATAAAACAGGGCGATGAATGGAAAACAGCATTTAATACGCCCGAGGGCCATTTTGAGTACCTGGTGATGCCATTCGGGATTTCTAATGCTCCATCTGTGTTTCAGTCCTTTATGCATGACATCTTCCGAAAGTACCTGGATAGATTCATGATTGTATATTTGGATGATATTTTGGTTTTTTCGGACGATTGGGAGTCTCATGTGAAGCAGGTCAGAATGGTGTTCCAGGTCCTTCGTGCTAATTCCTTGTTTGTGAAGGGGTCTAAATGTCTCTTCAATGTTCAGAAGGTTTCATTTTTGGGCTTCATTTTTTCCCCTTCTACTATCGAGATGGATCCTGTTAAAGTTCAGGCCATTTATGATTGGACTCAGCCTACTTCTGTGAAGAGCCTTCAGAAATTCCTGGGCTTTGCTAACTTTTACCGTCGCTTCATCGCTAATTTTTCTAGTGTTGTTAAACCATTGACTGATTTAACCAAGAAAGGTGCGGATGTGGTCAATTGGTCCTCTGCGGCCATTGAGGGTTTTCAGGAGTTGAAGCGTCGTTTTTCTTCTGCCCCTGTGTTGTGTCAGCCAGATGTTTCGCTCCCGTTTCAGGTCGAGGTGGATGCTTCTGAGATTGGAGCAGGGGCTGTGCTATCTCAAAGAAGTTCTGATGGCTCGGTGATGAAACCATGTGCTTTCTTTTCTAGAAAGTTTTCGCCTGCTGAGCGCAATTATGATGTGGGCAATCGAGAGTTGTTGGCCATGAAGTGGGCGTTCGAGGAGTGGCGACATTGGCTTGAAGGAGCCAAGCATCGCGTGGTGGTCTTGACGGATCACAAGAATCTGACTTATCTCGAGTCTGCCAAGCGGTTGAATCCTAGACAGGCTCGATGGTCGCTGTTTTTCTCCCGCTTCGATTTTGTGGTTTCGCACCTTCCGGGCTCTAAGAATGTGAAGGCTGATGCCTTTTCAAGGAGTTTTGTGCCTGATTCTCCGGGAGTTCCTGAGTCGGCTGGTATTCTCAAAGAGGGGGTAATTTTGTCTGCCATCTCCCCTGATTTGCGGCGGGTGCTGCAGGAGTTTCAGGCTGATAGACCTGACCGTTGCCCAGTGGAGAAACTGTTTGTACCTGATAGATGTACTAGTAGAGTTATCTCTGAGGTTCATTGTTCTGTGTTGGCTGGTCATCCTGGAATCTTTGGTACCAGGGATTTGGTGGCTAGATCCTTTTGGTGGCCTTCCTTGTCACGGGATGTGCGTTCTTTTGTGCAGTCCTGTGGGACTTGTGCTCGGGCTAAGCCCTGCTGTTCTCGTGCCAGTGGGTTGCTTTTGCCCTTGCCGGTCCCGAAAAGGCCCTGGACGCATATTTCCATGGATTTTATTTCAGATCTCCCTGTCTCTCAAAGGATGTCGGTTATCTGGGTGGTTTGTGATCGTTTCTCTAAGATGGTCCATTTGGTACCTTTGCCTAAATTGCCTTCCTCCTCTGATTTGGTTCCATTATTTTTCCAGCACGTGGTTCGTTTACATGGCATTCTGGAGAACATCGTGTCGGACAGAGGTTCCCAGTTTGTTTCGAGGTTTTGGCGGTCCTTTAGTGCTAAGATGGGCATTGATTTGTCTTTTTCTTCAGCTTTCCATCCTCAGACAAATGGCCAAACCGAAAGAACCAATCAGACTTTGGAGACATATCTGAGATGCTTTGTTTCTGCTGATCAGGATGATTGAGTGTCCTTCTTGCCTTTGGCTGAGTTCGCCCTTAATAATCGGGCCAGCTCGGCCACTTTGGTTTCGCCTTTTTTCTGTAATTCTGGTCTCCATTCTCGTTTTTCTTCAGGACAGGTTGAGCCTTCGGACTGTCCTGGTGTGGATTCTGTGGTGGACAGGTTGCAGCAGATTTGGACTCATGTGGTGGACAATTTGACATTGTTCCAGGAGAAGGCTCAGCGTTTCGCTAACCGCCGTCGCTGTGTTGGTCCCTGACTTCGTGTTGGGGATTTGGTTTGGTTATCGTCTCGTTATGTTCCTATGAAGGTTTCGTCTCCTAAGTTTAAGCCTCGTTTCATTGGTCCTTATAAGATTTTGGAAATTCTTAATCCTGTGTCATTTCGTTTGGACCTTCCAGCTTCTTTCGCCATCCATAATGTGTTCCATAGGTCGTTGTTGCGGAGATATGTGGCTCCTATGGTTCCCTCCGTCGACCCTCCTGCCCCGGTGTTGGTTGAGGGGGAGTTGGAGTATGTGGTGGAGAAGATTGTGGATTCTCGTATTTCGAGACGGAAACTTCAGTACCTAGTCAAGTGGAAAGGTTATGGTCAGGAGGATAATTCCTGGGTGGTTGCCTCTGATGTTCATGCTGCCGATCTTGTTCGTGACTTTCATTTGGCTCGTCCTGATCGGCCTGGGGGCTCTGGTGAGGGTTCAGTGACCCCTCCTCAAGGGGGGGGTACTGTTGTGAATTCTGTTCTCGAACTCCCTCCGGTGGTTATGAATGGTACTTCGGTGAGTTCTGTCCATGGACTCCCTCTGGTGGCTGTGAGTGGAGCTGCTGGCTCTGAGGTTTCTTCCTCAGCTGACCTCATTTAGTTCTAGGCTGCTGCTTTATTTAACTTCACTTAGATCGTTACTTGATGCCAGCTGTCAATGTTCTAGTACTGGTTCAGTTCTCTCTTGGATCTTTCAGATGACCTGTCTACTCAAGCAAAAGCTAAGTCCCTGCTAGCTTATTTGTTTACCACTGTTTTTCTTGTCCAGCTTGCTATCATGATTTTGCCCGGCTAGCTGGAAGCTCTGGGATGCAGAGTGGCACCTCCACGCCGTGAGTCGGTGTGGGGGTCTCTTTTGCACACTCTGCGTGGTTTTTTGGTAGTTTTTTATGCTGACCGCAAAGATACCTTTTCTATCCTCAGTCTGTTTAGTTAAGTCTGGCCTCCTTTGCTGAAACCTATTTCATTCCTGTGTTTGTGACTTCCATCTTAACTCACAGTCAATATTTGTGGGGGACTGCTTATTTCTTTGGGGAATTTCTCTGAGGCAAGTTAGGCTTTATTTTCTATCTTTAGGGGCAGTTAGCTCTTAGGCTGTGAAGAGGCGTCTAGGCAGAGTCAGGTACGCTCCACGGCTATTTCTAGTTGTTTGTGATAGGATTAGGGGTTGCGGTCAGCAGAGCTCCCACTTCCCAGAGCTTGTCCTGTATTACTAGTTTGCTCATCAGGTCATTCCTAGTGCTCCTAACCACCAGGTCATCATAACAGGGTTCTTCAGGAATTTCAGGCTGATAAACCTGACCGCTGTCCAGTGGGGAAACTGTTTGTTCCTGACAGATGGACTAGTAAAGTGATTTCTGAGTTTCATTGTTCTGTGTTGGCTGGTCATCCTGGGATTTTTGGTACCAGAGATTTGGTTGGTAAGTCCTTTTGGTGGCCTTCTTTGTCACGGGATGTTCATTCTTTTGTGCAGTCCTGTGGGACTTGTGCGCGGGTTAAGCCTTGCTGTTCCCGCGCTAGTGGGTTGCTTTTGCCTTTCCCGGGCCCTGAGAGGCCTTGGACGCATATTTCTATGGATTTTATTTCGGATCTTCCGGTTTCCCAGAGGATGTCGGTTATCTGGGTGGTTTGTGACCGGTTTTCTAAGATGGTTCATTTGGTACCTTTGCCTAAATTGCCTTCCTCTTCTGATTTGGTTCCATTGTTTTTTCAGCATGTGGTTCGTTTGCATGGCATTCCGGAGAATATTGTGTCCGACAGAGGTTCCAAGTTTGTTTCTAGGTTTTGGCGGGCCTTTTGTGCTAGGCTGGGCATTGATTTGTCTTTTTCTTCCGCATTTCATCCTCAGACAAATGGTCAAACCGAGCGAACTAATCAGACTTTGGAAACTTATTTGAGATGCTTTGTGTCTGCTGATCAGGGTGATTGGGTGGCTTTCTTGCCATTGGCCGAGTTTGCCCTTAATAATCGGGCTAGTTCTGCTACCTTGGTTTCAGCCTTCTTTTGTAACTCTGGTTTTCATCCTCGTTTTTCTTCAGGGCAGGTTGAGCCTTCTGATTGTCCTGGGGTGGACTCTGTGGTTGACAGGTTGCAGCAAATTTGGGCTCATGTTGTTGACAATTTGGTGTTGTCTCAGGAGGGGGCTCAGCGTTTTGCTAACCGTCGTCGGTGTGTTGGTTCCCTTCGGGTTGGGGATTTGGTCTGGTTGTCTTCCCGTCATGTTCCTATGAAGGTTTCTTCCCCTAAGTTCAAGCCTCGGTATATTGGCCCTTATAGGATTTCTGAGATTATCAATCCAGTGTCTTTTCGTTTTGCCCTTCCAGCCTCTTTTTCCATCCATAATGTTTTTCATAGATCTTTGTTGCGGAAATATGTGGTGCCCATTGTTCCCTCTGTTGATCCTCCTGCCCCGGTGTTGATTGATGGGGAGTTGGAGTATGTGGTTGAGAAGATTTTGGATTCTCGTTTTTCGAGGCGGAAGCTTCAGTATCTTGTCAAATGGAAGGGTTATGGCCAGGAGGATAATTCTTGGGTTGTTGCCTCCGATGTTCATGCTGAGGATTTGGTTCGTGCCTTTCATTTGGCTCGTCCGGATCGGTCTGGGGGCTCTGGTGAGGGTTTGGTGACCCCTCCTCAAGGGGGGGAGTACTGTTGTGAATTCTGCTCTTGGGCTCCCTCCGGTGGTTATAAGTGGTAGCGCTGCTGTCTCTGGATCGCAGCACTCATCAGGTGTGTCCACTTTTTTGCAATTCTGACTGGGCTTTTTAGTCTTGCTTGACCCTTTAGTCAGTGCCAGTTGTCCATTGTTCCTGGAGGATTCACATCCCTGCCTGGTCTCTTCTGCTTTGCTCTTCATTTCAACAAAGATAAGTTCTGGCCTTGATTTTTGCAGTCCACATGCTGTGGGCCTTAATGTTCAGTTCTTTTCCATGTTTTTGTCTTGTCCAGCTTGGTTTGTATAAGGATTTGTTTAGCCAAGCTGGTATCTCTGGAGATGCAGATATACCCTCCATATCTTTAGTTAGATGTGGAGATTTTGTATTTTCTGTGGTGGATATTTTCTAGTGTTTTAATACTGACCGCATAGTACTCTGTCCTATCCTTTCTATTTAGCTAGAAGTGGCCTCCTTTGCTAAATTCTGATTTCAGTCTGTGTATGTTTTTTCCCTCTCCTCTCACAGTCAATATTTGTGGGGGCTGTCTATCCTTTGGGGATTTTCTCTGAGGCAAGATAGTTTTCCCTTTTCTATCTCTAGGGGTAATTAGTCCTCCGGCTGTGTCGAGATGTCTAGGGAGTGATAGGTACATTCCACGGCTACTTCTAGTTGCGGTGTTAAGTTCAGGGTCTGCGGTCAGTACAGGTATCACCTTCTCCAGAGTACGTCTTATACTGCTCCTAGGCCACCAGATCAAAACAGCAGGGGTCCCTTTTTAGGATACCCAAGGAATACACAGCCATTAGTGTTGAGCATTCCGATACCGCAAGTATCGGGTATCGGCCGATATTTGCGGTATCGGAATTCCGATACCGAGATCCGATACTTTTGTGATATCGGGAATCGGTATCGGGATCGATATTAATGTGTAAAATAAAGAATAAAAATAAAAAATATTGATATACTCACCTCTCCGACGCAGCCTGGACCTTACCGATGTAACCGGCAGCTTCCGTTCCTAAGAATGAGCGCTTGAAAGACCTTAGATGACGTCGCGGCTTGTGATTGGTCGCGTGAGCGGTCACGTGACCACCACGCGACCAATCACAAGCTGCGACGTCATCTAAGGTCTTTCAAGCGCTCATTCTTAGGAATGGAAGCTGCCGGTTACATCGGTAAGGTCCAGGCTGCGTCGGAGAGGTGAGTATGTCAATATTTTTTATTTTTATTCTTTATTTTACACATTAATATGGATCCCAGGGCCTGAAGGAGAGTTTCCTCTCCTTCAGACCCTGGGAACCATACAGGATACCTTCCGATACTTGGTGTCCCATTGACTTGTATTGGTATCGGGTATCGGTATCGGCGATATCCGATACTTTTCGGGTATCGGCAGATACTATCCGATACCGATACTTTCAAGTATCGGACGGTATCGTTCAACACTATCAGCCATGTGAGCCAATGTTTCAGGTGTCAATTCACTGCTTGTGCTGGGTTGAGGAGCACTTTCTTGCAAATCAACATCACTTGTGTCCAAAAAAAACCCTGTACCTGACCTTGCAACACCACCAGTTTTTATTGCCCCCTGAGAAGCATCCTCCTCCCATAAATATTCATCCCCATCATCCTCAGCCTCCTCTTCATCTGCCACCTCGTCCAGGAGAGTTCCCTGAGCTGACAATGGCTGACTGTCATCAAGGCTTCCCTCCCCTTCGGCTGCAGACGCCTGCTCCTTAATGTGCATCAAATTCTGCATCAGCAGACGCATTAGTGGGATGCTCATGCTTATGATGGCGTTGTCTGCACTTGCCAGCCATGTGCATTCCTCAAAACACTGAAGAACTTGACAGAGGTCTTGTAGCTTCGATCACTGCACACGAGTCAATTCCATGTCTGCCATCCAAGTGCCTGCCCGTGTATGTGTATCCTCCCACAAATAAATTACAGCTCACCTCTGTTCGCACAGTCTCTGAAGCATGTGCAGTGTGGAGTTCCACCTTGTTGCAACGTCGATTATTAGGCAGTGCTGGGGAAGATTCAGCGATCGCTGATGGTTCAGCATACGGCTGGAGTGAACGGGCGACCGGCGGATGTGCGAGCAAAGTCTTTGCACCTTCAGGAGCAGGGCTGGTAACCCCGGATAATTTTTTAGGAAGCACTGCACCACCAGGTTCAAGGTGTGAGCCAGGCAAGGTATGTGTTTCAGTTCTGAAAGGGTTATGGCAGCCATAAAATTCCTTCCGTTATCACTGACTACCTTGCCTGCCTCAAGATGTACACTGCCCAGCCATGACTGAGTTTCTTGCTGCAAGTACTCGGCCAGTACTTCCACGGTGTGTCTGTTGTCACCCAAACACTTAATTTGTAACACAGCCTGCTGACGCTTACCACTAGCTGTTCGATAATGGGACACATCGTGTGCAACACTGGCAGCTGCGGATGGAGTGGTTGTGCGACTGTGCTCTGTGGATGAGATTTCGCTTATGGAGGAGGAGGAGGGGTGGCGAACGCCTACAGCCAATTGTTTCCTAGACCGTGGGCTAGACCGAACTGTCCCACTATGGCTGTCCCCAGTTGACCCTGCATCTGCCACATTAACCCAGTGCGCCGTGATGGACACGTAACATCCCAGGCCATGCCTACTGGTCCATGCATCTGTTGTGAGGTGCACCTTTCCACTGACTGATTGCCTCAGTGCATGGACAATGCGGTCTTTGACATGCTTGTGGAGGGCTGGGATGGCTTTTCTCGCAAAGAAGTGCCGACTGGGTAGGTCATAGCGTGGTACTGCATAGACCATCAGGTCTTTGAAAGCGTCGCTTTCAACCAACCGGTAGGGCATCATCTCTAACGAGATTAGTCTAGCAATGTGGGCGTGCAAACCCTGTGTATGCGGATGAGAGGATGAGTACTTTCTTTTCCTAATGAGAGTCTCTTGTAGGGTGAGCTGGACTGGAGAGCTGCATATGGTGGAACTAGCGGTGGTGGTAGTGGTGGACATGGCAGATTGAGAGAGGGTTGGTGATGGTATTCTTGATGTTGGCCTACATACAGTGTTTCCTACCAAGAACCTTGTGATTTCCTGACTGCTTTGGCCTTGCGACGGTACCTCCACATTTGCTGCTGGTGGTGTCCTAACCGGTGGGCTTACAGTGAGGGAAGCAATGTAGTGTTGCTGACTACCTTCATTCTGAGAAGGTGCACCAACGGTACGTGACGATTGGTAGTTAGTAGTGTTGAGCATTCCGATACCGCAAGTATCGGGTATCGGCCGATACTTGCGGGTATCGGAATTCCGATACCGAGATCCGATACTTTTGTGGTATCGGGAATCGGTATCGGGATTAATATCAATGTGTAAAAGAAAGAATTAAAATAAAAAATAGGGATATACTCACCTCTCCGACGCAGCCTGGACTTTACCGCCGTAACCGGGAGCCGTTGTACCTAAAAATGCGCGCTTGAAGGGCCTTAGATGACGTCACGGCGCTCTGATGGGTCCGTAGCGGTCGCGTGACCGCTACGCGACTAATCACAAAGCAGTGACGTCACCTAAGGTCTTTCAAGCACTTGAAAGACCTTAGGTGACGTCACTGCTTTGTGGTTGGTCGCGTAGCGGTCATGCGACCGCTACGCAACCAATCAGAAGCTGCGGACGTCTTCTAAGGTATTTCAAGCGCTTGAAAGACCTTAGGTGACGTCACTGCTTTGTGATTGGTCGCGTAGCGGTCACGCGACCACTACGGACCAATCAGAGCGCCGTGACGTCATCTAAGGCCCTTCAAGTGCGCATTCTTAGGTACAACGGCTCCCGGTTACGGCGGTAAAGTCCAGGCTGCGTCAGAGAGGTGAGTATATCCCTATTTTTTATTTTAATTCTTTCTTTTACACATTGATATGGATCCCAGGGCCTGAAGGAGAGTTTCCTCTCCTTCAGACCCTGGGAACCATACAGGATACCGTCCGATACTTGGTGTCCCATTGACTTGTATTGGTATCGGGTATCGGATTAGATCCGATACTTTGCCGGTATCGGCCGATACTTTCCGATACCAATACTTTCAAGTATCGGACGGTATCGCTCAACACTAGTAGTTAGTCCAGGCTTGCAAGTGCATGCTGGTTAAATGTCCACGCATGTACGTTGTATTTAAATTTTGAAGATTGTTCCCTCTGCTATAGGTCTTTGAGCATTTCTTACAGATAACTTTGCACTGATCATTCGGATCTTGGTTAAAAAATTGCCACACTGCACTCTTCCTACTATCGAATACCTTTTCAGGCATTGCACGCTGTGCTACTTTCACCGGATGGCCACGCTGTCCTAAAACTGTTTTTGTTTTGGACACACTTTTTTGGCCTGATACGTGCCTGCCAGATGACAGCTGTTTCGATGTAAATGGCTGCTGCAGATCATCCTCCTCTGCTTCTGAGCTACTGGCAGCGGCACCCTCTTCCCCCAATGGCTGCCAATCTGGGTCAACAACTAAATCATCTATCACCTCCTCTTCAATGTCATGTGCACCTTCCTCTGTGTCACCGTGTAAGGTGCTATAGCGTTCAGGATGGGGCACCATAGTCTCATCAGGGTCAGATTCTGGCTCAGTACACTGTGAGGGCAATGTGGTGATCTGAGTCAATGGCACAGCATAATAATCTAGCTGTGGCTGTGCATCAGTGCACTCCATGTCCGATTCATCTTATAATGGGCAATTAACAATTTCCCTTTCTAACCCAGGCACGGTATGTGTAAAGAGCTCCATGGAGTAACCTGTAGTGTCGCCTGACGCATCCTTCACTTTTGGTTTGGGTGAAGGACACAAGGAAACATCTTGTTCTTGACTGGGAGCATCCACTGACGACTTGCTGCTTATATATTTGGAACTTTCTTAAGAGGAGGCGAAAGAGCTAGAGGCTGAGTCAGCAATGAAAGCCAAAACTTTTTCCTGCTTCTCCGGCTTTAAAAGCTGTTTTCCTACTCCCAGATAAGGGAGCCTTCGAGGCCTTGTGTAGCCAGACGATGATGCTGGCTCAACACCTCCAGCCTTAGGTGCTATTTTGCTTTTCCCACTACCACCAGATGCTCCACCACCACCACCACCACCATCAGTACCAGCTGGCAATGACCACCCACGGCCTCTTCCACCAGACTTCCTCATTTTTGGGAAAATGTAACCAAACTAACAACCGTTATATGGTACAGTAAAACAAGGTAGAAGGTGTATATAAACTTGTTGAGAATTTAAATCTCCCTTTTTATTTTGGGGAGACTGAACCTAAACTCAGGCCTAGTGTATTTTACAACACAATGTGAGTGGCAGCAAGTGGCTGGCTGATACACGAGAAACTAAGAGGACTGAGGTATATCCACTTTGTGTGAATTTGAATCTCACTTTTTTTGGGGGGGAGACTGAACCCAAACTCAGGCCCAGTGTATTTTACAACGCAATGTGAGTGGCAGCAAGTGGCTGGCTGATATACGACAAACAAAGAGGACTGAGGTATATCCACTTTGTATGAATTTGAATCTCACTTTTTTGGGGGGAGACTGAACCCAAACTCAGGCACAGTGTATAAAACAATGCAATGTGAGTGGCAGCAAGTGGCTGGAAAATATACGAAAAAAAACAAGGATGGTAGTAATTTTAATCTCCCTACAATGATCTCAGGACAAGTATGGCAGCAATAAAAAGGACTGCTGCACACAAAAGTGTGGACAAATAAACAAGATAACTATGCAGAAAGGAGCAACAGGATTTTTGCTTTTAAAAAAGCAGTTGGTTTGCACAGCAGCGGTGCAAACAGCAATGCAGCTATCAGGGAGCCTTATAAGGCAGCCTTATAAGCTACAGAGCTGATGCGCAAAGATATAGCCTCCACTGTCCCTGCAAAAAAAGGTGGTGTTGGACAGTGGAAATTGCTACAGCACAAGCGGTTTGGGGGTTAATCTTCCCTCCCTAACAATATCCCTTCTTCTGATGAAGCTGCAGCAACCTCTCCCTATGCTAAGATCGGCAGAAGTAAGATGGCGGTCGGCATGCATGCCCCTTTATAGCCCCTGTGACACCGCAGAAAGCAAGCCAATCACTGTCATGCCCTTCTTTAAGATGGTGGGGACCGAGACCTATGTCATCACGCTGCTCACACTCTGCATCCTCCTTCATTGCCAAAAAGATTCTGTGGAAAACCATACAGTCACCAACATAATTATCATCCCAATAGGGTATACATCATAGATTTAAAAAAGGGACTGAATTCGGACCATACTGGACAAACTGCATAGACATAAGTCGACCTAATCAACAGAACTGCAGTCAAAAGTCCAAATATATGAAAATATAGAAAAGACTTTATTTAGGATAATAAAAGGCAAATAGATAACAGATAGGAACAATCACCGTGCCACCCACAGCATGTACAAAAAATAGGTCAGAGGGGAGTTGCCTTATGCTGTAAACCAAATACACGGAATGACCATACATAGTATATACAGATCAAATATACAAATCAGGGGACAGTTCATATGTCTGCATATATAAAACTATACTCAAAGCACATGTAAGCAGTAAGAACAGCCACAGAAGTAATATACATACCGGTCAGCCATGCAAAGTAGAGATGTAAGATGTGCAGGCACCCCTCCACAGATCCTCCTTCCTTGGCTGAGACATGGTGCTGAACGCGTCATAGGAAACACAACTTTGGCACGAAGATCGACGACCTCATAGCCGATCCCACACTAGGATCGGGTCGGATTTCATGAAACCTGACTTTGCCGAAAGTCGGCGATTTTCGAATTTGTCCGATCCGTTTCGCTCAACCCTACCCAGGAATATAACCAGAGAGTAGACCAGTCTAGCCTGGTTTCTGGCCAACTTTTCGCAATGATGGACAGGTATCTTGCTATGGGAGAGACCTGTCATTCACTTGTAATGACTCTGTGAGAAGCCAGCCTGGGAAAAATTAGTCTTGTCTCCTCGTGTGGTCCCATCTTCAAACTATATTTTCTCCTAAATTCCAGCAGTTTACAGGGATAAATATACCTGGCTGCCTACCCCTATGTGGATTGGGCATCATTAATCAAATGACAAGGTTTCCTTTAACATTTACATTAAAATTACTTTACATTTTTGTATATTTTTTCCTGCTGGGCAAGGTTATGTAAAAGAGTGCTTTTACTCTTAAAGAGTAAATATTCAGACATTTCTAGGAAAGTAATGACAGCACCTATTTATGCAGCTGCCTAGCACTCTGAAAATGAAAATAATGATGGAGGCTGACAAAGCAGGAGAAGGCTATAAGCAAAGCGTTTTCAAGTTTCTCTTTCCCCCAGTTCAAAATGTTATTAAGAAGTGGCATTTAACAGAGCAGAGAAAGATTTAGCAGACTCTGGAGTTGTGGTATATTTTTCTACTGTTCAGAGACACCTGTACAAGTATGTCCTTCATGGACAAGTCAACAGAAGAAAATCTCTTCTGCATCCTCACCATAAGTTTCAGTGTCAGAAGTATGCAGAAGAACATATAAACAAGTCTGATGCATTTTGGAGCAAATTCTGTTGACCCATGAGGTTAAAATAGAAAAAGGACAGAATTTCAGCAAAAGAACATCTCACTAACCATTAAGCTTAGGGGTGGCTCAATCATGCTTTGGGGTTGTGTTGCAGCCAATGGCACAGGGAACATTTCACAGGAAGAATGGATTCAATTAAAATTTCAACAAATCCTTGATGCAAACATAACACGATCTGTAAAAAAGCTGAAGATGAAAAGGGAATGGCTTCTACAGATGATCTTAAACACACGTCAAAATCCACAGTAGGCTATCTCAAAGGGTGCAAGCTGAATTTTTTACAATGGCCCTCACAGTCCCATGATGTGAACATCATTGAAAATCGGTGGCTAGACCTCTAAAGGTCAGTGCAAGCAATACAACCCAGGAATCTCACAAAATGAGAAGAAGTTTACAAGGAAGAATGGATGAAGATCCTTCAGACAAAAATTGAAAGACTATTTGCCGGCTACAAAAAGCGTTTACAAGTTGTGCTACTTGCAAAAGGGGGTACTATTAGAATCTAGTCATGCAGAGTACCCATACTTTTGAATTGTCCTATTTTCTTTTTGTAATTGTCAAAATGTAAAAGATAAATATATATGTACTAGATGGTTCCCCGATTCTAACGCATCGGGTATTCTAGAATATGTATGTCCACATAGTAGTAGTATGCCCAGCTACGTAGTATATTGCCCAGCCACGTAGTGTATTGCCCAGCCACGTAGTATATTGCCCAGCGATGTAGTATACAGCACAGAGCCACGTAGTATATTGCCGAGTGACGTAGTATACAGCACAGAGCCACGTAGTATATTGCCTAGCTATGTAGTATATTGCCCAGCTATGTAGTATATTGGCCAGCCACGTATGACACAGGTAAAAAAAATAAAAAATAAACATATACTCACCTTCCGTAGCTGTGTCGCCTGTGTGCGGTGCAGTCGGCAGCTTGCGGTCCCAGGGTGTGATGACGTCGCGGTCATGTGACCGTGTAGCGGTCACATGACCATGATGTCACGGCAGGTCCTTTCCGCGCAGGACTTGTGATGACGTCGTGGTCACATGACCGTGACGTTATGGCAGGTCCTTCTGCCAGACCATCCGTGCCAACGGAACGTAGTGGTTGCATCGCGAGGAGCGGGAAAGGCGGCGTAGGTGAGTATATAATCATTTTTTATTTTTTTTATTATTTTTAACATTAGATGTTTTTACTATTGGCGCTGCATAGGCTGCGTCAATAGTAAAAAACTTGGTCACACAGGTTTAATAGCAGCGGTAACGGAGTGCGTTACCCGCGGCATAACGTGATCCGTTACCGCCGGCATTAACCCTGTGTGAGCGGTGAGTGGAGGGGTGTATGCGGGCGCCAGGCAGTGAGTGCAGGGAGTAAGGAGTGGCCATTTTCTTCCGGACTGTGCGCGTCGCTGATTGGTCGTGGCAGCCATGACAGGCAGCTGGTGAGACCAATCAACGAATGAATAACCGCGACAGACAGAAGGACAGACAGAAAGAAGGAAGTGACCCTTAGACAATTATATAGTAGATATATATATATATATATATATATAGAGAGAGAGAGAGAGAGAGAGAGAGAGAGAGAGAGAGAGAGAGAGAGAGAGAGAGAGACTAAAATTCAAAGTAAATGTGTAATCTTTTACTTTAGACCTTTTAGGGATCATGTTATCTTCAACTTGCTTAACTGTTCACAATAACATTAATTTTCACAAACGGTACCCATATAAAGCGGCATGGAAAGTATTTACCCCCTTGGCTTTTTACCTATTTTGTAACATTTCAACCTATGTTTAAATATTTTTTATCTGATTTGTTGGTGAAGTGAAGTGAGAAAAATGTAGGCGTTATTTAAATTTATGGGATCAAATAACTAAAAATTGGCATATGCATAGGTATTCACCCCTTTTGCTATGAAGCCCCTAAAAACTTCTGGTGCATCAATTACCTTCATAAGTAACATGCTTAGTGAATGAAAGTCCACCTGTGTGCAATCTAAGTGTCACATGGTCTGTCAGTATATACACACCTTTTATGAAAGGTCACAGAGGCTGCAACACCATTGAGAAAGAGGCACCACTCAAACAAGTCAGGTGAAAAGTTTTTGAGAATTACAAGTCAGGGTTGGGTTATAAAAAAAAATCTCAATCTCTAATGATCCTCTGGAGCACCATGAAATCCATTATCATCAAATGGAAAGAACATGGTACAACAACTAACCTGCCAAGAGAAGGTCGTCCGCCAAAACTCTCAGCTTGGGCAATGGAGACTCTAATCATAGAGGCATCCAGAGACCTAAATGTAAGCCTGAAAGAGCTGCAGAGTTCCCAAGCAGTGACTGAAGTATATGTCTACACAACCAAAATAAGCCGTACACTCAATACAGATGGGCAGAAAAAAGCCTTAACTTGCAAAAATTGTAAGGCTTGTTTTGAATTTGCCAAAAAAGATGTAGGATACTCTCCAAATGTGTGGAGGAAGGTGCTGTGGACAGATGAAACCTAAATTGAGCTTTCTGACCACCACGGTAAACACTAAGTCTGGCATCAAACCAACACAGCTCATAGCTGCAAGAACATCATACCCACAGTGAAACATCTGTTATGATCCCAATGGCAGGGGACCTCTAAGAATACAGCAAAGTCTGCAAAACATAAATACCAGCTCATAGGGAAGTGGTAACAAGGCTGACCATATACCTGATCCTAGCGCAAACACTAACAGCAGCCGGGGAACGTGCCTACGTTGATTCTAGACGTCTCGCGCCAGCCGGAGAACTAACTACCCCTATCAGGGAAAATAAGACCTCTCTTGCCTCCAGAGAAAAGACCCCAAAGTAATACAAGCCCCCAACAAATAATAACGGTGAGGTAAGAAGAAAAGACAAACGTAAGAATGAACTAGGTTTAGCAAAGAGAGGCCCACTGACTAATAGCAGAATATAGTAAGAAGACTTATATGGTCAGCAAAAAACCCTGCAAAATATCCACGCTGAATATCCAAGAACCCCCAAACCGACTGACGGTGTGGGGGGAGAATATCAGCCCCCCTAGAGCTTCCAGCAATAACAGGAATCACATATTGTACAAGCTGGACAAAAAATATGAACAATGCAAATGATCAAGAGTACAAAAGCAGGACTTAGCTTATCTTGCAAAGAACCAGGACCTGAAGACAGGAGCAAACAGAAGTGAACTGATTACAACGAAGCCAGGCACTGGACTGAGAATCCAGGAAGTTTAAATAGCAACACCCCAGGCCTAACGAAGCAGGTGAGCACAAACCTGGTAAAAGACAATCCAAGTGCCAAATCACTAGTGACCACAAGAGGGAGCCAAAAAGTATAGTTCACAACAGTACCCCCCCTTTAAGGAGGGGTCACCGAACCCTCACCAAGACCACCAGGGCGACCAGGATGAGCAGCGTGGAAGGCACGAACCAAATCGGCCGCATGAACATCAGAGGCGGCCACCCAGGAATTATCCTCCTGACCATAGCCCTTCCATTTGACCAAATACTGGAGCCTCCGTCTAGAGAGACGAGAATCCAAGATCTTCTCCACCACGTACTCCAACTCGCCCTCAACCAACACCGGAGCAGGAGGCTCAACAGCAGGAACCACAGGCACAACGTACCGCCATAACAAAGACCTATGGAACACGTTGTGAATGGCAAACGACACCGGAAGATCCAAACGAAAAGAAACCGGGTTAAGAACTTCCAAAATTTTATAAGGACCAATAAAGCGAGGCTTAAACTTAGGAGAGGAAACCTTCAGAGGGACATACCGAGAAGACAACCAAACCAAATCCCCAACACGAAGTCGGGGGCCCACACCGCGGCGGCGGTTGGCAAAACGCTGAGCCTTCTCCTGTGACAACTTCAAGTTGTCCACCACATGATTCCAAATCCGCTGCAACCTATCCACCACGGAATCCACCCCAGGACAGTCAGAAGACTCAACATGACCCGAGGAGAAACGAGGATGAAAACCAGAGTTGCAGAAGAATGGCGAAACCAAAGTTGCGGAACTAGCCCGATTATTAAGGGCAAACTCCGCCAATGGCAAGAAGGTCACCCAATCATCCTGGTCCGCAGAAACAAAACATCTCAAATAAGCCTCCAGTGTCTGATTAGTTCGCTCCGTTTGACCATTAGTCTGAGGATGGAAGGCAGATGAAAACGACAAATCAATGCCCATCTTAGCACAAAAAGACCGCCAGAATCTGGACACAAACTGGGATCCTCTGTCGGACACATTATTCTCCGGAATGCCGTGCAAACGAACCACATTCTGAAAAAACAAAGGAACCAGATCAGAAGAGGAAGGCAACTTAGGCAAGGGTACTAAATGGACCATCTTGGAAAAACGATCACACACCACCCAGATGACAGACATTCCCCGAGACACCGGAAGACCAGAAATGAAATCCATGGAAATGTGCGTCCAAGGCCTCTTCGGGACGGGCAAGGGCAAAAGCAACCCGCTAGCACGAGAACAACAAGGCTTAGCCTGAGCACAAGTCCCACAGGACTGCACAAATGACCGCACATCCCGTGACAAGGAAGGCCACCAAAAGGACCTAGCCACCAAATCTCAGGTACCAAAAATTCCCGGATGCCCTGCCAACACCGAGGAATGAACCTCGGAAATGACTCTGCTGGTCCATTTATCAGGAACAAACAGTCTGTCAGGTGGACACGAGTCAGGTCTACCAGCCTGAAATCTCTGCAACACACGTCGCAAATCCGGAGATATGGCCGACACGATCACTCCCTCTTTAAGAATACCAGCTGGCTCCGAGACTCCAGGAGAGTCAGGCACAAAGCTCCTAGAGAGAGCATCAGCCTTAACATTCTTCGAACCAGGCAGGTATGAGACCACAAAGTCATAACGAGAGAAAAACAATGACCAACGAGCCTGTCTAGGATTCAGGCGCTTAGCAGACTCGAGATACATCAGATTTTTGTGATCAGTCAAGACCACCACACGATGCTTAGCACCCTCGAGCCAATGACGCCACTCCTCAAATGCCCACTTCATGGCCAACAACTCCCGATTACCAACATCATAGTTCCGCTCAGCAGGCGAAAACTTCCTAGAGAAAAAGGCACATGGTCTCATCACAGAACAACCAGAGCCTCTCTGCGACAAAACAGCCCCAGCACCGATCTCAGAAGCATCCACTTCAACCTGAAAGGGAAGTGAGACATCAGGCTGGCACAAAACAGGCGCCGAAGTAAACCGGCGCTTCAGCTCCTGGAAGGCCTCCACGGCTGCAGGAGCCCAATTAGCCACATCAGAACCTTTCTTGGTCATATCCGTCAAAGGTTTAACAACGCTAGAAAAATTAGCGATAAAGCGACGGTAGAAATTAGCGAACCCCAAGAACTTCTGAAGACTCTTAACAGACGTGGGCTGAGTCCAATCGTGAATAGCTTGGACCTTGACTGGGTCCATCTCCACGGCAGAAGCGGAGAAAATAAAACCCAAAAAGGAAACCTTCTGCACTCCAAAGAGACACTTTGAGCCCTTCACAAACAAAGCGTTATCACGCAAAACCTGAAACACCATCCTGACCTGCTTTACATGAGAATCCCAATCATCCGAGAAAACTAGAATATCATCAAGATACACAATCAAAAATTTATCCAGATACTTCCGGAAGATATCATGCATAAAGGACTGAAACACTGAAGGGGCATTAGAGAGCCCAAAGGGCATCACCAAGTATTCAAAATGACCTTCGGGCGTATTGAATGCAGTTTTCCATTCATCTCCCTGCCTAATGCGCACAAGGTTGTACGCACCATGAAGATCTATCTTGGTGAACCACTTGGCGCCCTTAATCCGAGCAAAAAAGTCTGACAATAGCGGCAACGGATACTGAAACTTAACAGTGATTTTATTCAGAAGCCGATAGTCTATACAAGGTCTCAAAGACCCGTCTTTCTTGGCCACAAAAAAGAATCCCGCACCGAGAGGGGAAGAGGATGGACGAATATGCCCATTCTCCAAAGACTCCTTGACATAAGAACCATCGCGGCATGCTCAGGTACAGACAAATTAAATAATCGTCCCTTAGGAAATTTACTGCCAGGAATCAAATCTATAGCGCAGTCACAGTCCCTATGAGGAGGAAGAGCACTGGACTTGGACTCACTGAATACATCCTGATAGTCACACAAATACTCAGGAACTTCTGAAGGAGTAGAAGTAGCAATAGACACCGGCGAAGAATTGCAATGAATTCCCTGACAACCCCAACTTGAGACAGACATAGTTTTCCAATCCAAAACAGGATTATGGGTCTGTAACCATGGTAGACCTAAAACGACCAAATCATTCATTTTATGCAGAACAAGAAAAAGAATCACCTCCCGATGTTCAGGAGTCATGCACATGGTCACTTGTGTCCAATACTGCGGTTTATTTTCCTCCAGTGGCGTAGCATCAATTCATCTGAGAGGAATCGGAACCTTTAAAGGCTCCAGGACAAAACCGCAGCGCTTGGCAAACAACAAGTCCATAAGACTCAGGGCAGCACCTGAATCCACAAATGCCATAACAGGGTAGGAAGACAATGAACAAATTAAAGTCACAGACAAAATAAATTTAGGCTGCAAATTACCAATGGTGACAGGACTGACAACCTTGGTTAGGCGTTTAGAGCATGCTGATATAACATGTGTAGAATCACCACAGTAAAAACACAGCCCATTCTGACGTCTATGATTTTGTCGTTCGGTTCTAGTCAGGATTCTATCGCATTGCATTGAGACAGGTGTCTGTTCAGACAACACCGCCAGAGGTTTAGCGGATTTGCGCTCCCGCAAACGCCGATCAATCTGAATAGCCAGCGCCATAGAATCATTCAGACTTGTAGGAATTGTAAAACCCACCATCACATTCTTAATGGCTTCAGAAAGGCCATTTCTGAAATTTGCGGCCAGAGCACATTCATTCCATCGAGTAAGCACGGACCATTTCCGAAATTTTTGGCAGTACACCTCAGCTTCATCCTGGCCCTGAGAGATGGCCAGTAGAGCTTTTTCTGCCTGAATTTCAAGATTAGGCTCCTCATAAAGCAATCTGAGCGCCAGAAAAAATGCATCAACATCCGCCAATGCAGGATCTCCTGGCGCTAACGAGAAAGCCCAATCCTGAGGGTCGCCACGCAAGAAGGAGATAATAATTTTAACTTGCTGAGTTGAATCTCCAGACGAACGAGGTTTCAAAGATAGAAACAATTTACAATTATTCCTAAAATTCCTAAATTTAAATCGATCTCCAAAGAACAGCTCAGGAATAGGTATCTTAGGCTCTGACATAGGACTGCTAACAACAAAATCCTGAATGCCCTGCACACGTGCAGCAAGCTGATCCACACTAGTAATCAAGGTCTGAACATTCATGTCTGCAGCAAAGCTTCAAGCCACTCAGATATAAAGGGGAGGAAGAAAAAAAAAAAAAAAAAACTCAGAACTTCTTTTCTTTTAATCCCACTTCAGCAATGCATTAACTATTTATTAGGCCTGGCTTACTGTTATGATCCCAATGGCAGGGGACCTCTAAGAATACAGCAAAGTCTGCAAAACATAAATACCAGCTCATAGGGAAGTGGTAACTAGGCTGACCATATACCTGATCCTAGCGCAAACACTAACAGCAGCCGGGGAACGTGCCTACGTTGATTCTAGACGTCTCGCGCCAGCCGGAGAACTAACTACCCCTATCAGGGAAAATAAGACCTCTCTTGCCTCCAGAGAAAAGACCCCAAAGTAATACAAGCCCCCAACAAATAATAACGGTGAGGTAAGAAGAAAAGACAAATGTAAGAATGAACTAGATTTAGCAAAGAGAGGCCCACTGACTAATAGCAGAATATAGTAAGAAGACTTATATGGTCAGCAAAAAACCCTGCAAAATATCCACGCTGAATATCCAAGAACCCCCAAACCGACTGACGGTGTGGGGGGAGAATATCAGCCCCCCTAGAGCTTCCAGCAATAACAGGAATCACATATTGTACAAGCTGGACAAAAAATATGAACAATGCAAATGATCAAGAGTATGAAAGCAGGACTTAGCTTATCTTGCAAAGAACCAGGACGTGAAAACAGGAGCAAACAGAAGTGAACTGATTACAAAGAAGCCAGGCACTGGACTGAGAATCCAGGAAGTTTAAATAGCAACACCCCAGGCCTAACGAAGCAGGTGAGCACAAACCTGGTAAAAGACAATCCAAGTGCCAAATCACTAGTGACCACAAGAGGGAGCCAAAAAGTATAGTTCACAACAAACATCATACTGTGGGGATGTTTTTCAGCAGCAAGGACAGGGAAAATGGTCCGAGTCGAGGGGAAGATGGTTGGTGCGAAATGTGGGGTGATATTCTTGGAAAAACTGTTTTAGTCTGTCAGTGGTTTGGGATGGATGTTCACCTTCCAAAAAGGCAATGACACAAAGTCTACTGCTAAAGCAACACTCGAGTGGTTTAAGGGGTAACGTATAAATGTTTCGAAGTGGCCTAGTCAAAGCCCAGACCGTAATTCAATTGAGAGTCTAGTCTGTATATAATAAGAATGCTACCAGAGTAAACCACCTAGCTTGAAGGAGCTGGAGCTGTTTTGCCTTGAGGAATGGGGAAAAATCCCAGTGATAAGATGTGGAAAGCTCATAGAGACTTATCCGAAGTGACTTGCAGTTGTCATTGCTGCAAAGCAAAAGGGGGCTCTACAAAGTACTGACTTTAGGGATGTGAATAGTTATGCACACTGAAGTTTTCAGTTATTTGTTCTATTTGTTGTTTGCTTCACAATAAAAAGAAAACCACTTTTCACAGTTGTAGGCATGTTCTTTACATCAACTGTTGCAAGCCCTCAAAGAAAAAAACATTGAAATTCCAGGTTGTCAATCAGCAAAGCAAGAAAAATGTCAATGGGGGTGAATACTTTCTCAAGCCACTATGTGTGAATATATATAAGTATCAACATCAGATCAAAATGGTGATGCAGTTTTGAGTGATTTACAGATTTAAAGCAAAGATGTATATAAAAAAGTGTTGCTCAAGTAGCATATACGTATATTAGCCTATTTGCAATTCTATTATTGTAGAGTGTGTTTTTTATACCATATTGAAGGTCTACTAGAAATGTATTCAACTCTACAGTGTTACTTTTGATGTAGTAGATCCTTGGTGTAATATAACTTATAAACATTACAGTCACTATCAGTATTGAAACACACAGAAAGTACAAAAAAATCACATCCAGTTTACATCAAATTAAAAATTTTCTGGCCAGCAAATCACAACAGATGATCTACTTTAAATGATAGAAAAACTCGCAAGATCAGGTATAAAAAAGTGTGAGAGACTTTAATAAAAAGCCCTGTAGTTGTGGTAGTAGTAGTTGTGACACTTAGAAAAGAACTACAATTGTTTAGAAAGTATGCAAGCTATGAAGCTATAAGATAGACAAAACACCTTAGGCTAAGTACACACTTGCGTTTGGCTGGTCTGCTTATGGCTGCGTACAACCTCCATTAATGCACCGCCTTCTTTTGCAAGTGTCCTACGTCACCCTGTGTACCTATCTTTAACATTGGGTACACAGGGACATGCATTGTATGCGGTTGCGTTCTCATGTGGCGTTTTGACATGCCCGCCGACCGCACGGGAACGCAAGTGTGAACTTAGCCTTATTTAGTGTCCCTGAGCTTACTGATAGACTTTTGTAGCTAATTCAGAACAAATGATGATATATGGTCCGACAAAGTATAATGCAAAAATATAAACTTTATTAGGTGATAATAAAAACCAAGTGAGAGGAGGGACAATTAGTGACACTACAAAGGTAATAAAGAGTATAAGCAAGGGGCCCAGGGGCGGAGGCACGTCCCCAGGAGTCTCAGTCCTCTGTGCGGTGGGTACTCTGCGGCAGCGATAATTTATATATTGCTTATACTCTTTGCACATGTCTTTAGCTTGTGATAGTGGACGGGTGCCTTTTTTGTGGCCGTGTTATGGTATTTATACTTCCACTATCGGCGCATAGGTGTTGCTTAAAGGCTGTCCGCAGTGCAGTTTCCCACATGGCTATTTCGCTTATAGGCATATTTTTGTTATGTATATTTTGTTTTTTATTTATTGTTTTTCTCTTTTGCTGATTTTTTTCTATAGCCAGTATATTAATATATCATTATCTCTTCAGTGGACGGTTCTTCCTGGGCACGCGCCCCCTGTTGTCTATACAGTATTACCTTTGTAGTGTCACTAATTGTCCCTCCTCTCACTTGCTTTTTATTATCACCTAATAAAGTTTATATTTTTGCATTATACTTTGTCGGACCATATATCATCATTTGTTCTGAATTAGCTATATATATTTGATGATAGGCCCTAAGGGTCTGGGTCACCAATGGTACAGATTACTGTTACATTATGTGTTACCATGGTGACTAGCTGTATAAGTTGGTATTTATGATAGACTTTTGTGTTGTATTTTTGATGTTTGTATTGCAGTCATTACCAGACAACTGGATGTCACGGTGGTAACTCTCACGCGTTCTCAGCATGGTGTTACTCACTGCATTCGCCGTTCTGTCCCTTTCCATGTCAGGTTCCTTCACTGAATCACCTCATTCTACTCTTTTTTGTAAACACAGTGTTCACAGAAAGCTGCTAATCAGTGATGTGGGCGGGTTTATACAGAGCTCAGCATTCAGAGAACTGCTAGATCTGCTGCAGAGGAAACAGTTTTTAATCAAAATTTCAGCACTCAGTAAAGAAAGTGATGCATCATTGGGATCAGGGTACTTGTTCATACATCATGCTGCTCTCAAGTGTGGTAGCAAAAACCTTGGGATAGATTCCCTTTAACACAAAATTTCCAAATAGTGTTTACAAAATGGATTTTCTAAAAAAGACAACCCTTTTAACACGTAATTTTATAAATAAAGAAATAATGAAGTATTGTGACATGGACGATCTTGATTATCCTTCATATCAAAATGTAATGACACACAGTGCTTGTGTAACAGGATGTGAACCCTAGGGGCCACTTAAGCAGAGAACCCAGGCCAGCGAGGGAGTAGTGAGAGCACTGCAAGGTGCCATGCGTACCGTACTGAGGCCCAGCAGGACGAGTGAGATCAGAGGGAAGGATGGGGGCAGAGCCAACCACCATGCGATGGACCGGGAGCCGACTGTAAGTGGTAATGGGGACATAGTCAGGAGCAAGCAGAGAGTCAGAACCCAGACAGAGTTTGCAGGAGCCAAAGGGTGAGACAAGAAAGAAGTTAATAATGAGCCGGGGTTCAGAGGCCAGGAGGGAGCGCGGTATCCAAAGGGCAGAACAGGCGAATAGTCAGGTGAGGACCCGAATGTCAGAAACCAGAGAAGTCAGGACAGTACAGTAACAGGAGACAGAAATGAGTCAAGGAACAAACCGGGTCATACACAGATAAGCGCACGCATACAGAGGAACATCGATAGTTTACTGAGTAACCTGGGTCAGCTACACTAGCTGAGAGTAATAGAAGTATCACCGACACCAGACCCAGGAACAACCACCCCCGAACCAAAGAGAGGTGAACTAGTATTAACCATGAACTGACCAGGATGAAGGCTGAACCATCCCATCCTGAATCATGACAGTACCCCCCTCTCAACGGGGGGCACGGACCCCCAGGTTTCCCAGGATATCGGACATGAAAGGATAAAACCAAACGATCGGTATGAACCGACCGGGCTGGAACCCAAGAATGGTCCTCTGGGCCATAACCTTTCCAGTGCATACTGAAGGGTACGATGGACAATCCGAGAATCCATGATGTACTCCACTTCTAAAAGCAGTTTGTTCTCCCTTCGACGTCTCTTTTCTTTTTCCTTCACAGAGACTGCTCTTACATCCATGGGCTCTACTGATGGTGAAGGTTCAGACTCAGCCGGAAAAAAAGGAATGCCACGTTGCACCACTCCTCTCTCTCACAACCTACAGTCCATGCGGATGGCTTGTGTCATGGCCTCCTCCAGAGAGTCGGGTGGCAGGTGAAGAGCCAATGCATCCTTTAGATGCTCAGAAAGGCCCCTTCAGAAAAGCCCTTTAAGTGCTGAGTCATTCCAAGATACTTCTGTGCCCATCTTCTATACTCAGAACAGTACCACTCAGCAGAGTGCTTTCCCTGGGTGAGACTCATAATCATGTCCTCAGCCAAACTCACTCTATCAGGTTCATCGTAAATCAGACCCAAGGCCTCTAAGAACCGATCCACAGACACTCTCTCAGGGGAGGTGGGGGATATGGAGAAAGCCCAACCTTCTGGCCCTTCCCATAAAAGAAATATAATTATCCCCACCCTTTGACTCTCATCACCCGAGGACTGAGGACGCAGGGAAAACAGTAACTTGCAATTTTGTTAAAACACCCGGAATTTACTTTTATCCACAGAAAAGATATCCGGAAGTTTGACAGAGGGCCCAGTAAAGGGTAAGGGAATATCTGACACACCGCCAGACAAAGAGGAGGCACCCCGCACAGTGTCAACAGTATCAGCCAACTCTCTCTGCACCTGTTGGTGAGAAGCAACCAGGGCTCTTTGTTCCACAGACAAATTTTGCATCTTTTTTGTCAGGTTGGTCAACTGATCAGATAGAGCATGGAGCGGATCCATGACATACAAAAGGTGCCCCGGTGAAAAGTTCAGGTCGGTGATAATGTAATGATACACAGCGCTTGTGTAACCTGAGGTGAAGCCTCAGAGGTGCTTAAGCAGAGAACGCAGGCCAGCCAGGAAGTAGTGAGAGCACCGCAAGGTGCCGTGCGTACAGTACCGAAGCCTAACAGGACGAGCAAGGTTAGAGAGAAGATGGGGGCAAAGCCAACCACCATGCAACAGACCGGGAAATGGCTGAAAGTGGTAACGGGGACGTAGTCAGGAGCAAGGAGAGGGTCGGAAGCCAAATGGGGTTCATAGGAGCCGAAGGGTGAGACAAGAGAGAAGTCAATAATGAGCCAGGGGTCAAAGGCCAGGAGGGAGCACGGTATCCAGAGGCAGGACAGGAGAATAGTCAGGAGAGGAGCCAAATGTCAGAAACCAGAGAAGTCAGGATGGTGCAGTAACAGGAGACAGAAACGAGTCAAGGAACAAACAGAGTCATGCACAGATAAGCACACGCATAAAGAGGACAACGATAGTTGACTGAGTAACCTGGGTCAGCTACGCTAGCTGAGAGTAACGGAAGTATCATCGACACCAGACCCAGGAACAACCAGCATTAAATAGCCACCCCAGAACCAAAGAGAGGCGAACTAGCATTAACCCTGACCTGACCAGGATGGAGGCGGAACCATCCCACACAAATATCTTCCTTTTAGGTATACAAAGATAAGCTGCTCCAATACATCTGGCAATCCTTATAATTATGTGAAAATCCTCCAATTTCACAAATTGTTCTAAAGTATGAATCACTAAATCTTCTTTCTCAAGGCTCTGTCACTTACTGTTGATCTTCAATTTTAGATAATATGCACATAGTAAACCTGTATCATTAGTCTCTCCAGAATTTTATTAACTTTAGCAAGCTATTTCACAACAAATTGAGAAAATGCTTAGATGCTTGATAGTGTTTCTGTAGTACACAGTGGAGGACACAATATCTTCTTCATTTCCATAATTAGTGTTGAGCGATACCTTCCGATATCGGAAAGTATCGGTATCGGAAAGTATCGGCCGATACCGTCAAAGTATCGGATCTAATCCGATACCGATACCCGATCCCAATGCAAGTCAATGGGACGAAAATATCGGAATTAAAATAAACCCTTTCTTTCCTTGTAGGTTAATTCTACATGAAGGAAAACAACTAAGAGTAATGTAGGATGTATTGGGGGAGGTGGCGGAGACATTAAAGGCACAGAGGTTTAGCCCAATCAAATAGAATAGCAGGATTTTTATATTTTTTTATGACGTTCGTCATTAGAAAGATTTTTACTATGTTAATTTTTTATTTATTTTGCCAGATATTGATGTTTCACTACTTCCACGCCCTTCACCTTCTTTTTTACTTCTCCCACACTTTCTTCTTCATTATCCTCATCATCAGCTTCTTTGACATCAACTTCTTCACCTTATTCATCTTCTTCTTCATCTTCTACCTATCATTTTTTTTCTTACATTGTTCATATTCTTTTTATTTAACTATTATCTTCTGTGTATTCAACTTCTTCATCATATTCTTATTTGTGACAGGCATTCCCGTAGTTGTTATCTATAAAAGTTTGAAGATTCTGCCTGTCACAAAAGAGTTACATTTGTCCGCGTTCAGTTTGGCCTGCAGCATCAGGCTTTATCCAGGGGCACCACGAGGAGGAACAGACTCACCCCCATACACTGCTTAGTCTTCTTCTGCTTATAATTTAGATAATATCTTTTGCTCTGATATTTAGTCTTATGCTTAATGTTCTTCTGCTCTTTGTTCTGCAGCCTCTTGTTCTTCTGCTTCTCGGTCTTCCAGGTCGTCGTCGTCTCCATGGTCGTCGTCTCCGGGGTCGTCGTCATCGGGGTTGTCTTCAGGGTCATCGTCTCCAGGGTCGTCGTCATCTCGGTGGTTGTCGTCTCTGGTGTCGTCATCATCTTAGGGGTGGTCTTCCGGGTCATCGTCTTTAGGGTCTTGAACTTGGAAATGTAGCAAAAGGTACAAGAAGGCTGAGAAAATGCAGAGAAACAGCTGATGGAACTGGAACTCGGATGGCTACCCAAAGGTCCAAGAGCCAATGGAACTACCGAGGACCAGCTGACGTTACTGGAACCCGGTTACTAAGCAGGAGGTATCCGTGCCTGAAAGCACTACCAAGGACCACCTGACATTGGTGGAACTCGGATACCCAGAGGGAGGCACCTAAGCCAAAGGCTCTGCCCGGAACCAGCTGACGGTACTGGAACCAGGATGGGGAGCAGAAGGTACAAGAGCAAAAGACACTGCCGAGAACCAGCTGACGGTGCTGGAACCCGGATGGGTAGCTGAAGGTCCAAGAGCCAATGGAACTACCGAGGACCAGCTGATGTTACTGGAACCCAGTTACTAAGCAGGAGGTACACGTGCCTGAAAGCACTACCAAGGACCACCTGACGTTGGTGGAACTCGGATACCCAGAGGGAGGCACCTAAGCCAAAGGCTCTGCCTGGAACCAGCTGACGGTACTGGAACCAGGATGGGGAGCAGAAGGTACAAGAGCAAAAGACACTGCCGAGAACCAGCTGACGGTGCTGGAACCCGGATGGGTAGCTGAAGGTCCAAGAGCCAATGGAACTACCGAGGACCAGCTGACGTTACTGGAACCCGGTTACTAAGCAGGAGGTACCCGTGCCTGAAAGCACTACCAAGGACCACCTGACGTTGGTGGAACTCGGATACCCAGAGGGAGGCACCTAAGCCAAAGGCTCTGCCCGTAACCAGCTGACGGTGCTGGAACCAGGATGGGGACCTTTTCAAGCTTGTCTTCCTAGAGCCCCAACTAGCAGTGTTGGAGCAAAGGGTCAGCAGGGGGAGCGGAGTGTAGGCCGAAGCCTGCACTGGCGGCAGCTTTGGGTCTGTTGTGTCTGCGTGGCTGTTGTAGGACACGTTGCCGGCTACACAGCAGGGGAACAGCTGGCGGTGCTGAACCCCACTGACATATTGGCGAGGTGTTTGGCTCTGTGCAGCCAGCACATCTGGGCCCCAACTGGCAGTGTTAGAGCCCAGGGTCAGCAGGAGGAGGAGAGGGAGCGGAGTGTAGGCCGAAGCCTAATTGAACCAATTTCAAAGGTAACTTTTAACCCCCCCTCAGGTGTTACAAACTAGAAGAGCCACAGCTTATGCAGCAGTAGTGCTGCACAAGTCAAAGGTTGCTCTTTTAGTTTTTCTCCTTGCACACGCTGAATGAAACACGTATAACATGTAGCCCTTTATACAGTCAAACTGTGTTGGAGGCGAGAGTTCCCTTCGTAATGAGACGCAGCACAGATGTCAAGAATCCCACCTTGGTGCTGGGCGCAGCCTCCTGAGCGTTGTTATTTGCTGTACAGGAGTCTGCGCTGTCGTGTTATCCCTTGGCCTTGCGCTGTTAGCGCTGCCCATCTTCTGACATCATGTAATGTCGGCCGGTGCGGTTTGCGATGACCATGAATCCCAGCCCCGCAGTGTCTTAACATTGTTAAAACACTGCGGGGCTGGGATTCATGGCCTGGCGCAGTACATATGTTCGCCTCTCGCTTGGGTTCTTACACCCGCTTCAGACTATGCGGCGTCAGCTGATCCCTTATCGCATGCCACGGCCATGAAGACGCACAGTCCGAAGAAGGCGGAAGGAGATGAGGGACAGGCGAAGAAATGCACCGTTCATGCCCGTCAATCACACCCTCGCAGTCCAAATAAATAAGACACCGAGGGGCGTTGTGTGGGGCAAGGCGGCCGCAGAGGCGCAGGCAGCCAAACAATGATGCCAGAAGATGGGCAGCGCTACCAAGGAGCTTGTTGCGTGTCAATACAAAGGAAAATCACACCTGAGGGACGTTTTAATGGTCGCAGAGGACTCATTTTAGACGTGTTCAGTTCAACATGGGCAAGGAGAATAAATTTCTGAGCCACCTTGCACACATGCAGCATTACTGCCGTACAAGGTGGCTGTAAAACATAGAAACACCTGGGGGAGGGGGGACAGGTTTCCTTCAATTTCAGTTCTTGTGTCTGCGTGGCTGTTGCAGGACACATTGCCGGCTACACAGCAGGGGAACAGCTGGCAGTGCTGAACCCCACTGACACATTGGCGAGGTGTTTGGCTCTGTGCAGCCAGCACATCTGGGCCCCAACTGGCGGTGTTAGAGCCCAGGGTCAGCAGGAGGAGGAGAGGGAGCGGAGTGCAGGCCGAAGCCTAATTGAACCAATTTCAAAGGTAACCTTTAACCCCCCCTCAGGTGTTACAAACTAGAAGAGCCACAGCTTATGCAGCAGTAATGCTGCACAAGTCAAAGGTTGCTCTTTTAATTTTGCTCCTTGCACACGCTGAAAGGAACACGTATAACATTTAGGCCCTTACACAGTCAAACTGATTTTGAGGCGTGAGTTCCCTTCGTAAAGAGACGCAGTACAGCTGGCAAAAATGCCACCTTGGTGCTTTGCACGGCCTCCTGAGCATCGTTATTTGTTGCACAGGAGTCTGCGCTGTCGTGTTATCCCTTGGCCTTGCACTGTTAGCGCTGCCCGTCCTCTGACATCATTTCATGTTGGCCGGTGCGGTTTGAGATGACCATGAATCCCAGCCCCGCAGTGTCTTAACATTGTTAAAACACTGCGGGGCTGGGATTCATGGCCTGGCGCAGTACATATGTTCGCCTCTCGCTTGGGTTCTTACACCCGCTTCAGACTATGCGGTGTCAGCTGATCCCTTATCGCATGCCACGGCCATGAAGACGCACAGTCCGAAGAAGGCGGAAGGAGATGAGGGACAGGCGAAGAAATGCACCGTTCATGCCCGTCAATCACACCCTCGCAGTCCAAATAAATAAGACACTGAGGGGCGTTGTGTGGAATAAGGCGGCCGCAGAGGCGCAGGCAGCCAAACAATGATGCCAGAAAACGGGCAGCGCTACCAAGGAGCTTGTTGCGTGTCAATGCAAAGGAAAATCACACCTGAGGGACGTTTTAATGGTCGCAGAGGACTCATTTTAGACGTGTTCAGTTCAACATGGGCAAGGAGAATAAGTTTCTGAGCCACCTTGCACACATGCAGCATTACTACCATACAAGGTGGCTGTAAAACATAGAAACACCTGGGGGAGGGGGGACAGGTTTCCTTCAATTTCAGTTCTTGTGTCTGCGTGGCTGTTGCAGGAGACGTTGCCGGCTACACAGCAGGGGAACAGCTGGCGGTGCTGAACCCCACTGACACATTGGCTGGTGTTTTTCTCTGTGCAGCTAGCACATCTGGGCCCCAACTGGCGGTGTTAGAGCCCAGGGTCAGCAGGAGGAGGAGAGGGAGCGGAGTGTAGGCCGAAGCCTGCACTGAAGCAAGTTGAAAGGGAACCTTTAACCCCCCCCCCCAGGCGTTTGTAGCTGAAAGAGCCATCGTGTACAGCACTAATGCTGGAAAAGGTAAACTTAGCTCTTTTAATTATGGTCCTTGCACATGCTGAACCTAACACTTATGAAATGTGTCCCCTCCTACCGTGATACCGTCCGGTTGGTGGAACTTTCCTTTGTCATGTGACGCAGCACAGCTGTCATTCTTACCCCCTTGGCGCCGTGCGCCGCCTCCTCAGCATTGTTTGAATCAGTCCCGGAGCCTGCGCTGTTAGGTTAGCCCTTGGCCATGCACACATTTTGCGCTGCCCGTCTTCTGACATCATTTGGTGTCAGACTGGCTGCGCCTGTGCGGCTGCGCTGGCCGAGATCCCGCCTTGCAGTGTCAACTAATGTAATCCCACCGCGGGCCTGGGATCCATGGCCATGCGCAGTGCATATTCTCACCTCTCACTCCCCTCCCTACGGCTTCTTCAGACTGTGCGGTGTCACGGCCGTGGCATGCTATTAGGGATCAGCTGACACCGCACAGTCTGAAGAAGCCATAGGGAGATGAGTGAGAGGCGGAGGTTCAGATATGCACTGCGCATGTCCATGGATCACAGGTCCGCAGTGGGATTAAATCAGAAGACACTGCAAGGCGGGATCTTGGCCAGCGCGGCCGCACAGGCGCAGCCAGCCTGACACCAAATGATGTCAGAAGACGGGCAGCGCAAAATGTGTGCATGGCCAAGGGCTAACCTAACAGCGCAGGCTCCGGGACTGATTCAAACAACGCTGAGGAGGCGGCGCACGGCGCCAAGGGGGTGAGAATGACGGCTGTGCTGCGCCACATGATAAAGGAAAGTTCCACCTACCGGACGGTATCACGGTAGGAGGGGACACATTTCATAAGTGTTAGGTTCAGCATGTGCAAGGAGCACCACGAAAAGAGGCACTTTTTCCCTTTGCATCATTACTGCTGCACAAGGTGGCTCCTTCAGTAACAAACGCCTGGGGGGGGACAGGTTCCCTTAAATTTAACTTGTTGTGTCTGCGTGGCGGTCGCAGTACACGTTGCCGTATACACAGCAGGGGAACAGCTGGCGGTGCTGAACCCCACTAACACATTGGCGAGGTGTTTGGCTCTGTGCGGACAGCACTTCTGGACAGCAACTAGCGGTGTTGGAGCCCAGGGACAGGAGGAGGAGGAGGAGGAGGTGGTGGAGGAGATAGGAGGGATTGCCACACACACAGCTGGGGAACAGCTGACGTTATTGAACCCCAATAACAGAGGAGGGACTGTTGGGACTGTGCGTACAGCACTACCAGGCAACAACTAGCGGTGTTGGAGCCCAGGGACAGGAGGAGGAGGTGGTGGAGGAGATAGGAGGGATTGCCACACACACAGCTGGGGAACAGCTGACGTTACTGAACCCCAATAACAGAGGAGCGACTGTTGACTGTGCGTACAGCACTTCTGGACAACAACTAGCGGTGTTGGAGCCCAGGGACAGGAGGAGGAGGAGGTGGAGGAGATAGGAGGGATTGCCACACACACAGCTGGGGAACAGCTGACATTACTGAACCCCAATAACAGAGGAGGGACTGTTGGGACTGTGCGTACAGCACTACCAGGCAACAACTAGCGGTGTTGGAGACGAGGGACAGGAGGAGGAGGTGGTGGAGGAGATAGGAGGGATTGCCACACACACAGCTGGGGAACAGCTGACGTTACTAAACCCCAATAACAGAGGAGGGACTGTTGGGACTGTGCGTACAGCACTACCAGGCAACAACTAGCGGTGCTGGAGCCCAGGGACAGGAGGAGGAGGAGGTGGTGGAGGAGATAGGAGGGATTGCCACACACACAGCTGGGGAACAGCTGATGTTACTGAACCCCAATAACAGAGGAGGGACTGTTGGGACTGTGCGTACAGCACTACCAGGCAACAACTAGCGGTGTTGGAGCCCAGGGACAGGAGGAGGAGGAGGTGGTGGAGGAGATAGGAGGGATTGCCACACACACAGCTGGGGAACAGCTGACGTTACTGAACCCCAATAACAGAGGAGCGACTGTTGGGACTGTGCGTACAGCACTACCAGGCAACAACTAGCGGTGTTGGAGCCCAGGGACAGGAGGAGGAGGAGGAGGTGGAGGAGATAGGAGGGATTGCCACACACACAGCTGGGGAACAGCTGACGTTACTGAACCCCAATAACAGAGGAGGGACTGTTGGGACTGTGCGTACAGCACTACCAGGCAACAACTAGCGGTGTTGGAGCCCAGGGACAGGAGGAGGAGGAGGAGGTGGAGGAGATAGGAGGGATTGCCACACACACAGCTGGGGAACAGCTGACGTTTCTGAACCCCAATAACAGAGGAGCGACTGTTGACTGTGCGTACAGCACTACCAGGCAACAACTAGCGGTGTTGGAGCCCAGGGACAGGAGGAGGAGGTGGTGGAGGAGATAGGAGGGATTGCCACACACACAGCTGGGGAACAGCTGACGTTACTGAACCCCAATAACAGAGGAGCGACTGTTGACTGTGCGTACAGCACTTCTGGACAACAACTAGCGGTGTTGGAGCCCAGGGACAGGAGGAAGAGGAGGAGGTGGAGGAGATAGGAGGGATTGCCACACACACAGCTGGGGAACAGCTGACATTACTGAACCCCAATAACAGAGGAGGGACTGTTGGGACTGTGCGTACAGCACTACCAGGCAACAACTAGCGGTGTTGGAGACGAGGGACAGGAGGAGGAGGTGGTGGAGGAGATAGGAGGGATTGCCACACACACAGCTGGGGAACAGCTGATGTTACTGAACCCCAATAACAGAGGAGGGACTGTTGGGACTGTGCGTACAGCACTACCAGGCAACAACTAGCGGTGCTGGAGCCCAGGGACAGGAGGAGGAGGAGGTGGTGGAGGAGATAGGAGGGATTGCCACACACACAGCTGGGGAACAGCTGATGTTACTGAACCCCAATAACAGAGGAGGGACTGTTGGGACTGTGCGTACAGCACTACCAGGCAACAACTAGCGGTGCTGGAGCCCAGGGACAGGAGGAGGAGGAGGTGGTGGAGGAGATAGGAGGGATTGCCACACACACAGCTGGGGAACAGCTGACGTTACTGAACCCCAATAACAGAGGAGGGACTGTTGGGACTGTGCGTACAGCACTACCAGGCAACAACTAGCGGTGTTGGAGCCCAGGGACAGGAGGAGGAGGTGGTGGAGGAGATAGGAGGGATTGCCACACACACAGCTGGGGAACAGCTGACGTTACTAAACCCCAATAACAGAGGAGGGACTGTTGGGACTGTGCGTACAGCACTACCAGGCAACAACTAGCGGTGCTGGAGCCCAGGGACAGGAGGAGGAGGAGGTGGTGGAGGAGATAGGAGGGATTGCCACACACACAGCTGGGGAACAGCTGATGTTACTGAACCCCAATAACAGAGGAGGGACTGTTGGGACTGTGCGTACAGCACTACCAGGCAACAACCAGCGGTGTTGGAGCCCAGGGACAGGAGGAGGAGGAGGAGGTGGAGGAGATAGGAGGGATTGCCACACACACAGCTGGGGAACAGCTGACGTTACTGAACCCCAATAACAGAGGAGCAACTGTTGACTGTGCGTACAGCACTTCTGGGCAACAACTAGCGGTGTTGGAGCCCAGGGACAGGAGAAGGTGGAGGAGATAGGAGGGATTGCCACACACACAGCTGGGGAACAGCTGACGTTACTGAACCCCAATAACAGAAGAGGGACTGTTGGGACTGTGCGTACAGCACTACCAGGCAACAACTAGTGGTGTTGGAGCCCAGGGACAGGAGGAGGAGGAGGTGGTGGAGGAGATAGGAGGGATTGCCACACACACAGCTGGGGAACAGCTGATGTTACTGAACCCCAATAACAGAGGAGGGACTGTTGGGACTGTGCGTACAGCACTACCAGGCAACAACTAGCGGTGCTGGAGCCCAGGGACAGGAGGAGGAGGAGGTGGTGGAGGAGATAGGAGGGATTGCCACACACACAGCTGGGGAACAGCTGACGTTACTGAACCCCAATAACAGAGGAGGGACTGTTGGGACTGTGCGTACAGCACTACCAGGCAACAACTAGCGGTGTTGGAGCCCAGGGACAGGAGGAGGAGGTGGTGGAGGAGATAGGAGGGATTGCCACACACACAGCTGGGGAACAGCTGACGTTACTAAACCCCAATAACAGAGGAGGGACTGTTGGGACTGTGCGTACAGCACTACCAGGCAACAACTAGCGGTGCTGGAGCCCAGGGACAGGAGGAGGAGGAGGTGGTGGAGGAGATAGGAGGGATTGCCACACACACAGCTGGGGAACAGCTGATGTTACTGAACCCCAATAACAGAGGAGGGACTGTTGGGACTGTGCGTACAGCACTACCAGGCAACAACCAGCGGTGTTGGAGCCCAGGGACAGGAGGAGGAGGAGGAGGTGGAGGAGATAGGAGGGATTGCCACACACACAGCTGGGGAACAGCTGACGTTACTGAACCCCAATAACAGAGGAGCAACTGTTGACTGTGCGTACAGCACTTCTGGGCAACAACTAGCGGTGTTGGAGCCCAGGGACAGGAGAAGGTGGAGGAGATAGGAGGGATTGCCACACACACAGCTGGGGAACAGCTGACGTTACTGAACCCCAATAACAGAAGAGGGACTGTTGGGACTGTGCGTACAGCACTACCAGGCAACAACTAGTGGTGTTGGAGCCCAGGGACAGGAGGAGGAGGAGGAGGTGGAGGAGATAGGAGGGATTGCCACACACACAGCTGGGGAACAGCTGACATTACTGAACCCCAATAACAGAGGAGGGACTGTTGGGACTGTGCGTACAGCACTACCAGGCAACAACTAGCGGTGTTGGAGCCCAGGGACAGGCAGAGGAGGAGGAGGTGGAGGAGATAGGAGGGATTGCCACACACACAGCTGGGGAACAGCTGACGTTACTGAACCCCAATAACAGAGGAGCGACTGCTGACTGTGCGTACAGCACTTCTGCACAACAACTAGCCGTGTTGGAGCCCAGGGACAGCAGGAGGAGCAGAGGAACACAGTGTAGGCCGAAGCCTGATTGGAGAAAGTCTAAAGGGAACCTTTAACCCACCCCCAAGGCGTTTGTAGCTGAAAGAGCCAGCTTGTGCAGCACAAAGGATGCAAAAGGAAAAGGTGGCTCTTTTCATTATGCTCCTTGCAAACACAGAACTGAACACTTATAAAATGTGTCCCCTGATACCGTGAGACCGTCCCGGAGGTGGGACTTTCCTTCGTAATATGACGCAGCACAGCCGTCATTCCTACCCCCTTGGCGCCGTGCCCCGGCTCCTCAGCGTTGTTTGATTCCTTCCCGGAGCCTGCGCTGTTATGTTATCCCTTGGCCAGGCACACCTAGCGCTGCCCATCTTCTGACATCATTTGGTGTCAGGCTGGCTGCACCTGTGCGGCCGCACTGGCCGAGAGCCCGCCTCGCAGTGTCGTCTAATGTAATCCCACCGCGGGCCTGGGATCCATGGCCATGCGCAGTGCATATCGTCGCCTCTCACTCCCCTCCCTACGGCTTCTTCAGACTGTGCGGTGTCACGGCCGTGGCATGCTATTAGGGACCAGCTGACACCGCACAGTCTGAAGAAGCCGTAGGGAGATGAGTGAGAGGTGGAGGTTCAGATATGCACTGCGCATGTCCATGGATCTCAGGCCCCCAGTGGGATTAAATCAGAAGACACTGCGAGGCGGGCTCTCGGCCAGCGCGGCCGCACAGGCGCAGCCAGCCTGACACAAATGATGTCAGAAGATGGGCAGCGCTAAGTGTGCCTGGCCAAGGGATAACATAACAGCGCAGGCTCCGGGACTGAATCAAACAACACTGAGGAGCCGGGGCATGGCGCCAAGGGGGTAGGAATGATGGCTGTGCTGCGTCATATTACGAAGGAAAGTCCCACCTCCGGGACGGTTTTAGGGTATCAGTGGACACTAGTGTTGAGCGATACCGTCCGATACTTGAAAGTATCGGTATCAGAAAGTATCGGCCGATACCGGCAAAGTATCGGCTCCAATCCGATACCGATACCCGATACCAATACAAGTCAATGGGACTCAAGTATCGGACGGTATCCCTGATGGTTCCCAGGGTCTGAAGGAGAGGAAACTCTCCTTCAGGCCCTGGGATCCATATTAATGTGTAAAAGAAAGAATTAAAATAAAAAATATTGCTATACTCACCTCTCCGACGCAGCCTGGACCTCAGCAAGGGAACCGGCAGCGTTGTTTGCTTAAAATTCGCGCGTTTACTTCCTTACTTGAAGTCCCGGCTTGTGATTGGTCGCGTGCCGCCCATGTGGCCGCGACGCGACCAATCACAGCAAGCCGTGACGTAATTTTAGGTCCTTCAGGATTTTAAAATTACGTTCTGGCTTGTGATTGGTCGCGTCGCGGTCACATGGGTCACGCGACCAATCACAAGCCGTGACGTCACGGGAGGCTGGACACGCGCGCATTTTAAAATGCGCAATTGTCCTGCCTCCCGTGACGTCCCGGCTTGTGATTGGTCGCGTCGCCCATGTGGCCGCGACGCGACCAATCACAGCAAGCCGTGACGTAATTTTAGGTCCTTCAGGATTTTAAAATTACGTTCTGGCTTGTGATTGGTCGCGTCGCGGTCACATGGGCGACACGACCAATCACAAGCCGTGACGTCACGGGAGGCAAAACAAGCGCGCATTTTAAAATGCGCGCGTGTCCAGCCTCCCGTGACGTCACGGCTTGTGATTGGTCGCGTGGCCCATGTGACCGCGACGCGACCAATCACAAGCCAGAACGTAATTTTAAAATCCTGAAGGACCTAAAATTACGTCACGGCTTGCTGTGATTGGTCGCGTCGCGGCCACATGGGTGGCACGTGACCAATCACAAGCCGGGACTTCACGTAAGGAAGGAAAAGCGCGAATTTTAAGCAAACAATGCTGCCGGTTCCCTCGCTGAGGTCCAGGCTGCGTCGGAGAGGTTAGTATAGCAATATTTTTTAATTTTAATTCTCTCTTTTACACATTTTTACATTAATGTTGTTTCGATACCGATACCCGATACCACAAAAGTATCGGATCTCGGTATCGGAATTCCGATACCCGCAAGTATCGGCCGATAACCAATACTTGCGGTATCGGAATGCTCAACACTAGTGGACACATTTTATAAGTGTTAAGTTCTGCGTGTGCAAGGAGCTAAACAAAAATAGCTACCTTTTCCTTGTGCAGCATTACTGCTGCACAAGGTGGCTCTTTCAGTAACAAACGCCTTGGGGGGGGGGACAGGTTCCCTTACATTTCAGTTGTTGTGTCAGCGTGGCGGTCGCAGGACACATTGCCGGCTACACAGCTGGGGATCAGCTGACGTTACTGAAACCCAATAACACTGGGTCGTATGTTTTGACTGTGCAGACGGCACTTCTGAGCCTCAACTGGCGGTGTTGGAGCCCAGGAATTTAAGTTCAGGTGGTAGAAAGATGAACACAACAGGAGACCTGGATAACGTAGACAGTGACCTAATTATTTAATCAGGAAGAGGAGTGGCAAATTCCTGCGAGATCCAGGCCTTGTTCATTTTCAGGAAAGTAAGCCGGTCAACATTATCGGAGGATAGTCGCATGCGACGGTCAGTTAGTACACCACCTGCAGCACTAAAGACACGTTCCGATAATACACTAGCCGCAGGGCAAGCCAGCACCTCCAATGCATACTGGCTTAGCTCTGGCCATGTATCCAGCTTTGAGACCCAAAACTTGAAAGGTGAAGAGCCGTCTGGGAGTACAGCAAGAGGGCAAGACATGTAGTCTGTCACCATCTGACGGAACCGTTGCCTCCTGCTGACTGGAGCCATCTGTGATGGTGTAGACTTTTGTGGCGGGCACAGAAAACTGTGCCACAGTTGGGCCATACTGGTCTTGCCTTGGGCAGAGGCACTGCTTCTGCTCCCTCTTTGTGCAGAGCCTCCACCACTGCCTGGACGCACTGAGCTGCTTTGTAATGCACTAGCAGCACTTCTCTCAGTTGGAATGGAGAAGATGATGGAATTCACCAGTGTGTCTTGGTACTCCCGCATTTTTCGCTCCCGGTTCAACGGTGTGATGAGGCTTTCTACGTTGTCCCGGTAGCGAGGATCGAGGAGGGTGAACACCCAATAATCAGACATGTTGAGAATGTGGGCAATGTGGCGGTCGTTTCTCAGACACTGCAGCATGTAATCCACCATGTGCTGCAGACTGCCAACTGCCCAAGAAACGCTGTCCCATGCTGGAGGCGTGATATCTGCCCGCTCGTCATCACCCCACCCTCGCTGTACACACTGAGTACTGGACAATTGTGTAACTCCCTCCTCTGAACGGATGTCTTCCTCCTCCATTGACTCCTCCTCATCCTCCTCACAAACTGTCCCCTGCCTATGCGTTTGTGAGGAACCACGTGGCGCTGAATTTCCAGAAGATGATGGAAATGGTGAATCCTCATCCTCCACCTCTTCCACAACATCATCCCTTAGCGCTTGCAGTGATTTTTCAAGCAGGCAGATAAGGGGGACAGTCATGCTGACTAGTGCATCATCTGCACTCGCCATCCGCGTGGAATAATTGAAGGGACGCAAAACCTGGCAGACGTCCTTCATAGTGGCCCACTCTGTGGTTGTGAAGTCTGAACGGCGCGGAGTGCGACTTCTTTGCGCCTGATGCAGCTGGTACTCCATTACAGCTTGCTGCTGCTCACACAACCACTCCAACATAAGTAACGTGGAGTTCCACCTGGTAGGTAGGTCACATATGATGCGATGTTCCGGCAGGTGGTGTCGGCGCTGCAGAGCCGCAATGCGCGCTTTTGCCGTGCTGGAACGCCGCAAGTGAGCACACTCTAGGCGGACCTTGTGCAGCAGTGCATCAAGATCCGGATAGTCCCTCAAAAAACTCTGCACGACCAAATTGAGCACATGTGCCAGACATGAGATGTGAGGGAGGTTGCCGAGGCCCAGAGCTGCCACCAGATTTCGGCCATTATCACACACTACCATGCCTGGCTGGAGATTCGCTGGCACAAACCACACATCGCTCTCCTGCTTGATGGCATTCCAGAGCTCCTGCGCTGTGTGGCTTCGATTCCCCAAAGAAATTAATTTCAAGACGGCCTGTTGACGTTTGGCCACGGCTGTGCTCATGTCGGTCGTAACAGGTAAACGTTCATCACGGGTCCATGTGGAGGTGTACTGTGATGGCTCCTGCAGCGATGATTCTGAGGAAATGGTGTAAGAGGAGGAGTCAATGCGTACAGAATGGATTCCTGCAATCCTTGGAGTGGGCAGGACACGTCCTGCACCACTCGCACGGTCTGTACCCGGCTCAACGACATTAACCCAATGGGCAGTGAGGAAAAGGTATCGCCCCTGTCCATGTTAACTGGTCCACGCATCGGTGGTGAGGTGGACCTTGCTACTGACGGCATTCAGTAGCGCGTGTTTTATGTGTCCCTCCACATGCTTGTGCAGGGCAGGGACAGCTTGCCTGCTGAAGTAAAAGCGGCTGGGCACATTGTACTGTGGGACTGCCAATGACATCAAGTCACGGAAGCTGTCAGTCTCCACCAGCCTGAATGACAGCATTTCCAGTGACAGAAGTTTGGCAATGCCTGCAGTCAGAGCCTGTGCTCGTGGGTGGTTTGACAAGAAAGGCCGCCTTTTCTCCCATGCCTGTACTACCGATGGCTGTAGACTGGGCTGGGAGTGTGTGGATGACTGGGAAAGTGGTGCTGTGGGTGGAATTACAGCGGGTCTCTGTACAACAAGGCCAGAGGTTCTGGGAGGAAGCCGAACCAGCTGCGTGTGAGCTGGAGGAAGAGGCAACACGAGCTGAAGAGGTGGTAGCTGCCGCTGTTGGTTGGCCTAGCTCTTCAGTGTGTTTTTCTAACTCCGCCGCGTGCCTGGTGCGCACATGTTTCCACATGTTGGAGGTATTGAGGTTGCTGACATTTCGACCTCTTTTTACTTTGTGATGACACGCCTTGCATTTAACATAGCAAATGTCATCTGCAACTGTGTCAAAAAAGGACCAGGCACTGCAAGTCTTGGGAGCGCCCTTTTTGGCTTTTGGAAGAGACATGCTCCTAACGGGTGCCAAAGCAGAGGCTGCAGGATCCGCAGTCTTCCCCCTCCCTCTCCCTCTTTGGGCCGTATGGGGAATCTCTTCCTCAGAGCTGCTCCCACCACCTTCCTGTCCCTCACGCCAAGATGGGTCAAGGACCTCATCATCTACACTACCCTCTGCCCCCAACTGCTCCTCCTGGGTAGTCTCAGCAGCAGAGCACGCACCAGAAAGTGGCACCTGAGTGTCAACATCAGCGGATGCGGCCTGCGATTTGGTGACCGGAGGCACTGGCCCACCCGCCTCTTCAGAGGAAGAAAGAAAAAGCTGTTGGGCATCACTGCACCCTGCCTCTTCTTCCATTTCTCCAATGCTGCTTGGCTGGCCCCCTGTTTCCAAGCCAAGAGATTCAGAGAACAGAAGTTGCGACGGCTCCTGTCCTGGGCTCTCTGTCTGCCTGGGCAATTTGGCAGGTGGTGAAGAGACAGATGGCTGCTCTACAGTGCTCTGTGTCTGAGAGGATGTGGCACTAATTGAAGTTGATGTATTAGCTGCCATCCATCCGACAACGGCTTCAATTTGGTCTTCACGCAGCAGCGGTGTACGGCGCTCTGCGACAAAGCTGCGCATGAAGGACTGTTCCCTGGTGAAAGTGGGTGCTGATGAGTCACCGGTGCCTGCAGCAGGCACAGAATCCCCACGTCCTCTCCCTGCTCCGCGCCCATGCCCACGTGCCTTACTCACTGCCTTCTTCATCTTGGTTGACTGATAAAGATAAGCAGAAAAGTACTAATGGCTTTGTGAGCTTATTCCTGAACAACTCCTAACAGGTATAAGAAACACTAATTTTCTAAAGTGTGGACTAGACTTTAATATGAGCTAATGTGGCCTACACAAATGTAAAGTGGTGTCACTGGTGTGTTTGGTGAACTTTATTATTTATTTATTTTTTGGGGGCTGAACTGACAAAAAAGAGAGAGCTGCAGTCACGCGGAGACCGTGCAGACAGCCGTAAACGGCGCTGCAAGGCCCAAAAACCCTCCTCTACGTTATCTTATGTAGTGTTTTTCCACAAGTTAGCTGGAGACGGGTGGAAAGACACTAATAGGAATTTTTTGAAAAAATGTGCCGCAGCCTGCACTACTTAAAACAAAAGGAAAATTGATTTTGCGGTATGACGCAGTGAAGAACCCTGAGCTGGAGACAACCAGGCTATGGCTGCTCACAGACTACAGGGCGAGCTGCAGTCACACGGAGACCGTGCAGACAGCCGTAAACGGCGCTGCAAGGCCCAAAAACCCTCCTCTACGTTATCCTATGTAGTGTTTTTCCACAAGTTAGCTGGAGACAGGTGGAAAGACACTAATAGGATTTTTTGGAAAAAATTAGCAGCAGACTATACTACTTGGAAAAAAATAAAAAAAAAAGAACAGTATGAGGCAATGAACCACCCTCCCTGAACTGAATACAACCAGCTATGGATGGCCTATGGCTGCACTCAGACTAGAGAGTGGGCTGCACTCACACACACACACACACACACACACACACACAGACCTTGCAGATCGCTGTGAAAACAGCGCTACAAGGCAAAAGCAAGGTGATTAGTAGGTGAACACAGCGGTTGCTAAATTAGACTTTGAAAAGCACAAAGAAGCAAATCGCTGTCTCTAAACTGGCCCTCAGTCAGCAAACAGCGTCCTGTCACTAACTGAATTCACAGCAGAGTGAGCGCAAAATGGCGCCAGCGACTTTTAAACTGCATCATGACATCATTTCAGCAGCCAATCACACCCTTGCCAGTAGTTTCAGGCCCTCCATGCTGAACAGGATGTGCCCACACTTGGAATCAGTCTCATTGGCTGATTTCGTACAAAGTTGTGCAGTTTGAATCCTGGGAACTTCCGATTCCGGTATCCGATACGCGGCAAGTATCGGATCTCGGTATCGGAATTCCGATACCGCTAAGTATCGGCCGATACCCGATACTTGCGGTATCGGAATGCTCAACACTATCCATAATGTTTTACATTATAGCTGTGGTTTTTAATATAATCTATGAATGTTAAATATTATTGGGCCTTTTTAAGATATCACGTGTTGTTTCAGTTGAAGTGCGCTAATATTATTTGTTAGCATGTTATTGGAGAAAGTATTGCATACTGATGCTTAAGTCTTTGTGCCTTTTAGCATGTCAGTGCCTTGTATGACTTTCATTGACTTTTACTTTTCAAATTCATTTCCCATGCATATTGAAATAATGGAGGCTCCATAATGCACATTAAGGGATTTAACAAACAGCATATTTCAGTGAAAGTAAAGTTCTGAGACATGAGGTTGTGCTCTAAAGCTAGTGAGTGACAGACGTAGGGGACAGGTGGAGAGGTATAATGTCATGAGCAGACTGATTAATTTATTGAATAACATCTCACTGCAAGCAAATGCTGGGAGTGTACTAGAATCTTTCTTAGACAAAAATATGCTAATATGTCACACTGAAATTAAAAAGCACTAAACAAAAAAATATCCAGTGTGCTATATTACAAATCGTTTTTTTAAATGAATGTCAAATCATCATAAACAGTAAATGTTTTTGCTTTATATTATGTAAATGAAGTTTAATTAATGTGTAATGTAAAGTTATGCAACTTTGTCATTCAGTTTGCAATTCAGTTTAAAACCAGATCACTTCTTTCTGTTAATACACCGCATTCCAAATGATTGTGGAAATGCTATTTTTCTCGGATTTTCTTAAATGGTTGATGCAAATGAGTCCATATAATGTTCAAATCATCAAATGTTTCAGTGTAAATCAAATTTTATTGAACAAACATTCCAATGATAACAGTATTTTTTTTCAAAACTGAAAAAAGCTCAAAATGTCCTGTTTCAAATGATCATGCACATCAGAGTTTTCAAACGTTTTATAGGTTGTAAAGAACTGAAAATGGTCATTTGTTTTCTGTATTAAGATGTCACATTTACTGAAATCAAAATACTTTCAATCCAAAGCATCTTAACAGGCCAAGTTACATGTTAACATAGGACTCCATATTTGATATTACCTTCACAATCCATTTAACATGTGAGTTTTTGGATACTTTCTGCTTGAATTTGTTGCAGGATGTCTAAATAGAATCCCAGAGCTGCTGTTTTGATGTGGACTGCCTCCCACCCTCATAGATTTTTGCTTGAAAATACTTTAAACTTTCAATAGGTTGAAATCAGGGGAGGAAGGTGGCCAAACTGTGAGTTTTTCTCCTTTTATGCCCGTAGCAGACAACGACTTAAAGGTATTCTTTGCAGCATGAGATGGTGCATTGTCATGAAGATGATTTAATTACAGATGGCAGGGTTCTTGTTTTTGTACCATGGAAGAAATTGGTTTCTCAGAAACTTTATGCACTTTTCCAAGGTCATTTTCACACCATTAGGGATCCTAAAAGGGCCTGCCTGCTCTTTCCACATGATTTTGGCTCAAAACATGACTCCACCATCTCCTTGCTCACTATGCAGTCTTGTTGGGACATGGTGGCCATTTTCCAACCATTCATTACTCCATTTTTCTTCACCATCGAGGGTTGCACAGTACTCATTAGCAAACAAGATGTATGTCAGGGTCCACTGCAAACATTTCGGCTTGTGAGCACTGTTTAGGGGTGGCCGAATAGTAAGTAAAGGCACAATTTAAAGACCAAGCAGGTAGGAAAGTGTATTTAAATGTTTGGCCACGCCATGATGCACAGAGTGCCTATACTTGGTCTGAACAGGCATACTATGCTGACAAAGTCACTTTAAAAACTTGAATTTCCCATAAACAATTAGCTATTCAATTTGCAGGACCCTGATTCAGGGTCCACCTTATATAGGAACCTTGAAAAGCCTGTTACTTACCCAAAGCCCTGGTGCCTCTTCTAATTATTAGGACAAATGTGATAACTTGCATGTTGGGCATACAAATCAGAAGATTTCATGTCGGACCTTCAAATCAGAAGAGGAGCTGGGATTTGCAGCAACTAGGAGGCAGTTTGCAAGGCTTTCATCCATGGTCACACAGACTCTAAAGTTTATTGCTTGATATACCCTTATCCCCTCTCTTCTATTATTTTTTGAGGTTAGGTGTACTGTTTGACCCTTACTAGGTCAATGGTCACTGGAGTTAGTTGTAAAATTCACAAGCAGTTTAAAACTTGTTCTGGCCACCTGGCTGAGTGGTCTTTTCCTCGGCAAGTGATTGGCTACCTGTATAAAGAGGGGCAGGAAATTCTGTATTTCAATCCAGGAGTCAGCTGGCATTCACAGACAGATCAAGACAGAAATACATGGAGAGTTTGCTCAAACAGCTGATCTGAAGAGCAGGGAACGCTGATGAAAAGACTGGATGAAGAGGTGCCTGGAGAATCTGGTTCCTGCAGTGGTATCAGAGGAAGAGAGGGAGAAAAGTTCCCAAAGAGGGAGAAATAAAGAAGAATGGAGTGGCTGCTGATACAACTGAGAAGAATGGTCAAGAGAGCTATATAAACCTGAAAAGGAAGAAAAGAGACTGAAGCATTTACTCACTGCCTCCTCTGGTTGCCAGGAAGAAGAACAGCGTTGGGAGGAAGCCACCGCCCACCGTAAGTTCAAAGGTTGAGTCACATCATCACAGACATCGTTAAGCGGCATTCAGCTCCCTGGAAGTAAACAGCTCTTGTGATTCCTTCAGCCGCTGCTGCCATAAAAGTACAGTGGTGGCAGTCCAGGGAATCTCTGTACACATTCAGTACCCCGCTGAAATCATGTCGAGGGAGTCCAGAAAAGGAAGAGGGACCTCAGCTGCAGAAACTTAGTTCAGAAAGGCAAGATAATGATCAGGAGATGATGTACCAACCACATCAAATTAGGACTGATAGCAACAGTGCTCGCCCCTTCAGTAGACTTTGAGCACCGATGAGGAGAAGACCATTGTGGTGTCTAGCAGGAGCAATGAGTCAGAGGCAAGGGGTGAAATCATCATTGTTCCACAGTCTGTCCTACCTGGGTTAGAAGGTTTAGCTAACTTAAAATAGGTTGCTAAGAAAGTCATTGTAGATTTGTTAGAAGATTCAGGGATTAGTTCAAGTATTGAAGCAGGTGGACCTTTTTGGACAGGACAGAAAACCCCAGGTTAAGCAAAAATTCAGGGGTATCTGTAGCCTGTCTAGCCTATTTAGAATAAGGAGTACATGAACCTATTTGCCTTACTTCCAGGAAAAGACCAAGGAGTGAAAAGAAAGAACTGAATAGAGAATAATGAAAAGAAACGAAATGTCAATAAGTCCTTTAATAAATGAGTACAAGCCTTTTGTATTTATGCGACTGTTCTATGGAAAAACACCATGGCAATTGTACAGGTTTGTTTCATATGTCTGATGTTAGTCACTATTCACAGACAAGCTAAGAGGCTGGGTAATAAAACAGGTCTGAGATCAGAAGCCAGGAGAGTATGTTGTAAACAGAGGGATGAGACAAATGAATAGTCAGGTTATGGTTCAGAGGTCTAAATACCAGGAGGACAGCGGATCAAGCAAAAGGTCAAAGCAAATGGATGGTCAAAATGAGGTCTACGGTCTAGCAGCAGTAGATCAGAGCACAGAGCAACAAGGCAAACATACATCAGTGAGCAAAAAGCTACAATTGGCACTAGTCAGGGGCAGAGAGCAGAATAAATGGTCAGATTATTAACTTAACAAATGACACCTGGATGAAGCTCAAGCAACATCCAAACTCCGATTGGATGGCTACACTGTCAATCAAGACACCTGACAGCTCCAGCATCCGATTGGGTAATTGAGCTGTACATCAAATACTGATAGCTCTAGATTGAATGACCGAAAGTAATTCACTGCATCCAGACACACAAAGGTGGAATCGTTACTGGAAATGAGCGAACCTGATCGTACCCCAACCCCATTGAATTCAATAGGAGGCAAAACCAAACGTATACAGAACACCTTAAGGAGGGATAAAAATTTTCCCAAACAGCTCAAATTATGGGTACACATCAGGAAAAGTGTCATCAATTGAACCAGAGTACAAATTGTATAAATGTGCAGCATGGCTGCATGAGACAGGGCTTAGACCAGCATTTCTAGCTTAAACATTGATCAATAACCGGTGGATGAGTGACTATTGTAGGCCTGGTGCTCTAAGAGATCTGACATATTCAGGCAACACATATGAAGGAAAACCAACTTGGAGTCCAAAAATGTACAAAAATTAGGGACAGAAACCAGGAAAAGGGGTATCAACTGACCCATAGTAGAAATTTGATAATGGCACAGCAGCAGTTAGCCATGGGCCATGCATAAGGTATCAGGGTCTGGGCCAGCATTTACAGCTTCGAATTGAAGTTTCAATTAAGATGAGGTGGGTGATTGATCAGCTTGCTTTTTTATGAGCACAAAACCTATATAGAAAAGAAATACCAATATAAGAATAAATTAAACACTATGAATACTAAAAATGACAATATTACCCAAAAAGGTATCCAAAAGAGTAAATAAAGAATTTCAAATACATTTTTATTTCATAAATAATTAAATCATGATTACACACAAGAAAATCAATAAATATAATAAACAGATGACAATGCAAAAAATATTTTATTAAAAATATAATTAAAATCACATTATGTCCTATTGAAAAAAATCAATATGTAGACAGATATACTAATCATAAAAAATATAATTGTAAAAAATATGAAAATAGATGTGTCCAGCAGGGGACAGGGAGCAACAAACCGCGTGGCAATGGGCATAAAATTATACTATTACTACAATACCACCAGTGGACAAAATAAATAAATAAAATAAGTGATGGCAAACCAAATAAGGGTGCAAATTAATATAAAATGTGATAAATATATGAATTCATACAATTGTGAAGAAAGCTAAATCATAAAAAAAGTGTGCAAAATGTGTATATTTTTATATATTTTTTTGCACAATGTGCAAAAAGTGTATAATAAATACCAAAATAAACTGATAAATATGCAGCCAAATAAGCAGTTAGCCATGGGCCATGCATAAGGTATCAGGGTCTGGGCCAGCATTTACAGCTTCAAATTTAAGTTTTAATTAAGACGAGGTGGGTGATTGATCAGCTTGCTTTTTTATGAGCCCTGATTTCTCATGCAACATCTTAAACTGATTTTTTGTTCAGCCCCACTCAGGTGGCACAAATATCAGCTTCGTGGAGCACTAATGTAAGAAAAATGTAAGAATAGTAACAAAGATAGTTCACTGATCAAATGACCAACAGTAGAACATTTATAATGGCACAGTTGTAGTCAGCCATGGGCCATACACAAGGTATCAGGGTTTGGGCCAGCATTTAGAACTTTGAATTGAAGTTTCAATTAAGACAAGTTGGGTAAGGGAGTGATGTAAGCCAGTCCAGAATACCTCATGCAAAAGCTCAATTTTTTTTCCCACAGCCACACTCAGGTGGCAAAAATATCAGCTTGGTAGAGCACTAAGGTGAGAGAAATTTAGATAGTAACACAGGTAGTTGACTGAAAGTAAGTTCAAGCCTGCCGGGAGCCCTGTTGTTACAGGCAACACACAGTTCAAAAAAATATTGTTACACTGCACTAAAGTAGCATCAAATTCCACAGATTAGAAACAGTGTAATGGGCCTCTGACACCCTTTCCACAGCAGGCAACCCACCAGTTGGAGAACCAACTTGGAGTCTCCTCATTTCAAAAAAATATTGTCACACACCACTAAAGTGGCATCAATTTCCACAAAGAAAAAACAGTATAATGGGCTTCTGACACACCTTCCACTACTGTCTCTCTGCTGTCTTGGGGAAAAGCACTCTTAAGATTGTCTACAAGCCGGTTGAGATACTCCAGTATGCGTGCATCCCATTAAGGGTGGAGAGCATCTGGCAAAATTGACTCTTGTATCATGGAACTAACTGAATGGCAACCCAGTAGTCAGCATTATTTCTAACCCAAAGAATATGGGAATCATGTTGAAGATATTGCAGCAAGAAGTCACTCACGTGTCTTGCACTTCCATGAGGTCCAAGTCCATGGTGTGTTATCAGGGTAACACTCAAGCTTGCTTCCATCATCTCCTCCCAACCACAGACAACAGAGAGGGGATCATTAACCTCTTCATTGCCTGACTGTTGCTCACTTCTCCTCTTCCATTTGTTTCTTGGCTCTGAACATTCACTAACAGTTTGTCTGAGCCCTCCTTGATTGTTGTAATCCACCATCCCATAGCAACCACCTGTTCAACAACAGTCCAGAACTTAGAGATATTGTTATCCCTTCCGCATCCTTCTCTGCTTTCACCTCTTTCTCTTTGACCACTACCTCCTCCTGCAGACTATTTAAAGTGTGTTGCAGCAGGTAGATGACCAGAATAGTGATGCTGTTGATGGCATCATCAGCGCTAACATTCTTAGCAGCCATTTCAAAACTGTGCAGAAGGGTGCAGAGGTCCTACAAATGTGCCCACCCCGTAAACGTGAACTGCACCACGTCCATACTGCTATGGTTATTCTACAGGCTGTGCAAAAGGACAAATTTTACCAGTGTTCGTCGCGCTGCAACATGTGCATAGTGAAAATCCACCGTGTCAGCACATCGCAAATCACAGTTAACTGATAGGCCGAAAGACCTTTTTAGCATTGCAAGTCGATGAACTGTGGAGTGCAAATGGTGGAAGTGAGCACACATCAATCGTGTTTTCTGCAGCAGCGCATCCAGGTCGAGATAATGGTGGAGAAATTGCTGTGTCACCAGGTAGGTGTGTGAAGTTTCCCCAGCACAGGACTGCCACCAAGTTCACATCATTATTGTTCACGGCCTTCCCTGGCTCCAGGTTCAGTGGAGACAGCCATTGCTTTAACTTGACCTGGATAGCTATGCTCAACTCTTGAGCTATATGACTGAGATCTCCAAGGTATATTAATTCATACACTGCTTTATTGCAGTGAACCCTGGCTGTGCAGTACAGAAGTGGGGGGATCCTCTCTGCAGTACTGAAATGCGTGTCTCATTAAAGGAGAGGTTGAAAGCACAGGTAATGGCCCAAGAGGAGATGGAGGTGCCACAAGCAGTGGAGGAAGTGTTAGATACAGAAGTTTGACCCACAAACCTTGGAGATTCCAAGACTTGTGGAGCAGCCCCTTGACTGCCTACCCCACAGCTACCAGAGTCACCCTGTGACCAGTCAGTGAGATGTAACGCCCCTGGCCATGATTGCTCATCCAGGTGTCAGTGGTGAAATACACCATGGCAGACATAGATTTTTTAAGGGAGCAGGTGATTTTCTATTTGAAATGCTTGTGTAGCACAGGCACAACTTTGTTAGAGAATTAATGGCGACTGGGCAACTGGTACTGAGGGACTGTGATGGCAATTAACTTTCTGAAACCGTCTGTTTCCACCAGACAGAAAGGTAGCATTTCCATAGCCAACAGATTGGAGATGGTGGAGTACAAGCTCTTAGCTTTGCATGTGTACAAGCAAACATTCTTTTAACACAACTGCGGGACCGAGGGCTGGCTGCTTTGCTGAGACAAAATAGAGTAGGGTAAACAGGACAAATTGCTCTACCATGAGTGAGGTGCAGGTGGAGATGTTATGGTCAATTGAGAAAGATGTTGTGTGCTTAGTGAAACAAACACAGCAGGCATGTCCACTTCCATAACAGCTGAGGGGCTCTCACTCACCCCGACTGTAGAGGGCAAACAAGTGAAGGTTCTGCAGATGGAAACCTGTGTGACAGCACTTGGCATGGTGACAGTGAGGAGGAGGAAGCATCAGATGAGGTTGATGGGACAATCCATGGTTGTCAAGGTCTGCTAGTCCACATTTTAGAGCAGTGCGATTCCCAGACTAAGGCATGTTGATCATGCAAGTACCGGTTCGTGCATTTAGTGTTCAAATTATTGGAATTTTTGCCTCTCCTGAGTCATTTTTGCAAAGTTGGCAGATAACGTGAGTTGGGTCATCTTTGCAGTATCAAAAAAGGCCCAGGCTAGGCAACCCTTGCAGCCGCTGCAAGCTGCAGACTCGCAAACTTTGCTGCCCACAACCACAATTGTGGATGAGTATGCAGTGCTTATCATGGTTGCAACACTCCGTGACTGTGCGGCAAGCCACAACTTAACCTCCACATCCTCCTCTTCCTCTACCTCTTATTCTAAGCTATTCCTTTGCGTGCCTATGGGCTCACACCAAGTGGGATCTACAACCTCATCATCATTATCTTGAGTTCCTAATTAAGGACCTGACTATTCAGAAGACTTTATTGAACCATCTCACTGACTTCTTCCATTTGAATCATGGCTCAGTTTCTTCTCCTTCAGTTCTGTGGGAAGCTCAGAAGACCGTCATGAGAGAATACTGTATTAAAGAGGGTTCCTGATTAAAAAGAAATGCTAAATTTGATTGAATAAATTAACTTCTCAGTTAGGGAGGAAAGTAGGCGTTAGGGTTGGTGGATTGCAATAAATTAAAATAAATTATAAAGTGCAATGGCAACCCGGAGTCCACCATGCAGAGAGGTAAAACTGCTGCTAGTGTAAATAATGACGGATAAAAAACTAGTGAATACACTGCATTTAAACCACACAGAGCGAACGGGACGCAGAGTAACAAGCTCAGAAAATATAAGTACCAAGCTCAGCTAACCACCGAGAGGCACAGAAAAATATAATACCAAACTAAGCTAACCACCGAGAGGCGCAGAAAATATAAGTACCAAACTCAGCTAACCACTGAGAGGCATAGAAAATATAAGTACCAAGCTCAGCTAACCACCGACTGGCACTGAAAAATGAGAAGTGTACAATACCCTGTTAAACCCGCAGGGAAAAGCACGTGTGTTGTGCTTGCCCCACAACTGACCCATGCTGAACACACACAAAAGCATACAGACTGAGCAGATAAGCAAACAGTAAGCGAAGTACTAAACTCTGTTAAACGTCACAGGATAAGAAGCAAATATGACCCTAGGTGTGGTACCCTATCGCTCTCCTAGGGAAGTCTAGGCTAAAGGCTGAGTCACACATAATGATATCGTTAACGATATTGTTGCAACGTCACGCTTTTGGTGACGTAGCAACGATCCCGCTAACGATCTATTATGTGTGACAGCAACCAATGATCAGGCCCCTGCTGGGAGATCGTTGGTCGATGGGAATGATCAGGACCTTTTTTTGGTCGCTGATCACCCGCTGTCATCGCTGGATTGGCGTGTGTGATGCCGATCCAGCGATGTGTTCACTTCTAACCAGGGTAAATATCGGGTTACTAAGCGCAGGGCCGCGCTTAGTAACCCGATATTTACCCTGGTTACCATTGTAAAAGTTAAAAAAAAAACAGTACATACTCACATTCTGATGTTTGTCACGTCCCCCGGCGTCAACAGGGTTAAAACCGCTTTCGGCAAGAGCGCTGCTAGTATGCACGTGCTGCTGCCGAGAGCTTCCCTGCACTGACTGTGTCAGCGCCGGCCGTAAAGCAGAGCACAGCGGTGACGTCACCGCTGTTACTGCCGGCGCTGACACATTCAGTGCACGCCTGTGGACGCCGGCGGGGGACGTGACAGACATCAGAATGTGAGTATGTAGTGTTTTTTTTTTACTTTTACAATGGTAACCAGGGTAAATATCGGGTTACTAAGTGCGGCCCTGCATTAAGTAACCTGATGTTTACCCTGGTTACTCGGGTGCTGCAGGGGGACTTAGGCATCGTTGAAGACAGTTTCAATGATGCCGAAGTCGTTCCCCTGATCGTTGGTCACTGAAGAGAGCTGTCTGTGTGACAGCTCCCCAGCGACCACACAACGACTTACCAACGATCACGGCCAGGTCGTATCACTGGTCGTGATTGTTGGTAAGTCGTTTAGTGTAACGATACCATAAGGTTGGACTGGCTCTGTAACTCAGCTGTGCTAACCACACACAAGACCGAAACAGACGCTAAGCAAAGTGGGTTTCCCACCCTACACTACCTGCCTAGACACACAGACACTGGTATAAGAGCAACTCACAAACACGAGCAAACAGAGTGGTTGCATATCCACCCACACACACCAAAACACAATTGACGCTAGCACACACGCATGCGCTGCTGGAAGCCTTCTATGCGCTAGGCTCCACCCCAAACACTCACGCCCAGTCAGATGGGGCATCATCCGTGTGCCAATCCGGAGCTGCCAAATGACCAGTGCAGTCAGCATCCGAGCACCAATGAGAAGGCGTCACATCACAGACATGCTCATAAAGATTTCTGGACTCCAGATGGTAGGGCTGCCTCTGTATACCACTGGTTACCATAGACTTGGCTGGAGAGCCAGTAGTAACCACATGGACACTACAAAGCAGTGTAAGACCCTGGGTCTGATGTCTGTGCCAAGCAACAATCCCAGCGGCCAGGCCTAAATGGGAGACTGCAGATGCAGATAAGGCTTGGGATTAGTGATGCACGAGTACACTTGTTGCTCGGGTTTCCCCGAGCATGCTCGGGTGGTCTCTGAGTATTTGTAAGTGCTCAGAGATTTAGTTTTTGTTGACACAGCTGAATGATTTTTAGCTGCTAGCCAGCCTGAGTACATGTGGGGGTTGCCTGGTTTCTAGGGAATCCCCAGACTTATCCAGCCTGTCTAGCAGCTGTAAATCATTCAGTTGCAGCAACATAAACTAAATCTCCGAGCACTTACAAATACTCGAAGACCACCAGAGCATGCTTGGGAGAACACGAGCAACAAGTATACTCGCTCATCACTACTTGGGATCCATCCTGCGCAGAACAATCCCAGCCCTTAACGGTAGGTTGGCGGACTCACCTTCTGTGAGGATTTTAAATAAAGTTGAGGGATTAGAAATAAACTAAAAGACCTCTCAATGCATAAAGTTGAAAAACTCCTTCTTTATACTAAACAAAAATATTATGAAAAGGGTAATAAAGATCATACACTCTTGACTAGACTATTGAGAGACAGAACCCTAAGCGCTCACGCCCAAGCACTAGTGTTGAGCGATACCGTCCGATACTTGAAAGTATCGGTATCGGATAGTATCGGCCGATACCCGAAAAGTATCGGATATCGCCGATACCGATACCCGATACCAATACAAGGCAATGGGACACCAAGTATCGGAAGGTATCCTGATGGTTCCCAGGGTCTGAAGGAGAGGAAACTCTCCTTCAGGCCCTGGGATCCATATTACTGTGTAAAATAAAGAATTAAAATAAAAAATATTGATATACTCACCTCTCCGGAGGCCCCTGGACATCACCGCTGGTAACCGGCAGCCTTCTTTGCTTAAAATGAGCGCGTTTAGGGCCTTCCATGACGTCACGGCTTCTGATTGGTCGCGTGCCGCTCATGTGACCGCCACGCGACCAATCACAAGCCGCGACGTCATTCTCAGGTCCTAAATTCCTAGAATGAGGAGTTTAGGGCCTGAGAATGACGTCACGGCTTGTGATTGGTCGCGTGGCGGTCACATGAGCGGCACGCGACCAATCAGAAGCCGTGACGTCATGGAAGGCCCTAAACGCGCTCATTTTAAGCAAAGAAGGCTGCCGGTTACCAGTGGTGATGTCCAGGGGCCTCCGGAGAGGTGAGTATATCAATATTTTTTATTTTAATTCTTTATTTTACACAGTAATATGGATCCGATACCGATTCCCGATACCACAAAAGTATCGGATCTCGGTATCGGAATTCCGATACCGCAAGTATCGGCCGATACCCGATACTTGCGGTATCGGAATGCTCAACACTACCAATCACTGAGAGGGTCGGCGGCACGATTCACTATAATCAAATAGTAATTTTGGAAATATTTTTCTTTAGTAAATTTTATAATTTACAAGATAGTTCCCATATAAACAAGATTGATGAGAACGGGGTAATGAAACATTTTTTTATCAAAATTAAAACCCCCAGTTCTTCCTTCTGAGGCCTCGTCATTCCTCAACCAGCAGGTGACGCAGGAGGAGGTGATGGAAATTTTGAAGGATCTTCCCTTGGGTAAATCCAGGGCCCCTGATGGGATGACATATTTATATTATAAATCCTATGCAGAGGTGATTTCTCCCCATATGGTCAAACTATTTGACTAATTTCTGGATGGCTCCCCCGTACCAGATACGCTAACTTTTTCTTTTCTAACTCTCATCCCAAAACCAGGGAAGGATCCATTGAACTGCTCAAACTACCATCCAATTGCGTTATTAAATTCTGGCTAAACAGGTTAAACTGTTTTCTTCCAATAGTTATTAATAAGGACCAAGTGGGATTTGTCCCTAACCGTCAGGGCAATAGACTTAATAAAGGTTGCTAATTGAAATAAATTGCAGTCTATCATACTGAGCCTGGATGCAGAAAAGGCTTTTGACCGTCTTAATTGGTCCTTCCTATTTGCAACACTGAAGGTTTTTGGATTTTCGGGCCCCTTTCTAACAGCTATAAGAGCACTATATAGTTCTCCTTCAGCCTCTATTAAGCTTCCCTTCATTACTTCTCCCTCAATTAAAATATCACATGGTACCCGTCAAGGCTGCCCCTTATCCCCCCTATTATATGTTTTATGTATTGAACCTCTAGCGGCAATGATACGACAAAATCCAAACATTTCAGGAATTGAAGTTCGGAACAAAGTGTTAAAGATTTCCCTATTTGCAGATGATGTTCTTTTAACCTTAACCAACCTTCATATTGCTCTGTTAAATCTGATGGAAGATCTTAAAAAGTATGGGGAATTATCGGGGTATACATCCTGATGTATTGGATCATTTAAAAATAAATTTTAAATTTGGATGGAAGTTAGAGGCATTTAAATATCTGGGGTTAGCCTGTCTTCTTTTTATGGTAACCTATACAGCACCAACATCCCACCTTTCTTGAATTACCTAAAGAAACTAATGGATAAATGAAAGCCACTTTCACTGTCACTAATTGGTCGTATTACTTCAATTATATGTCCCTCCTTCCAAAGTTACTTTATTTTTTTGAGACCTTACCGGTCAGGGTCCCCATGGGTAAACTTAAATTCCTACAGGCAGCTATGCTGAGGTACATTTGGGCTTTGTTATGGGCATACAACAAATGGACAAAAATAGAAAAACTTTGGTTAGCACCTACTCACCCAAACTCACTATTATGGTTAAATAGGTCCATTAGAGTTCCGGAGTGTTTGTTGGGCCCTATACTGTACGGTTCACAAGGGAGATTTGGCTTTCTTGTATGAAGATGTTTAATTTGGCCTCCCCTAACTCGCCAATGATTTCATTCATATTTCAACCCCTGTTGCCAAACAGTTTGGCCATGTGATAGCCCATCCCTGGTGTTCTCCGGGTTTGTTTAGGTTTGCGGACCTTATAGATGGGAACACTATGGAGCATCTGACATTTGATGAAGTTAAGTCCAAGATTGCTATCACTCATAAAGAGTTTTACCAGTATTTACAGATCAAACATTTCTCTTCTTCTCTTTAGGCTAAGTTCACACGTTGCAGAATTGCCGCGGAAATTTCCGTGGCAATTCTGCGCCTCCTGCCGCGGGTATATCGCATGCAGAATTAGCATGCATATACCCGCAGAAAACTAGCGTTTTGCAAGCATAATTAGCTTGCAGAATGCTAGAGTTTTCCAAGCGATCTGTAGCATCGCTTGGAAAACTGACTGACAGGTTGGTCACACTTGTCAAACATAGTGTTTGACGAGTGTGACCAACTTTTTACTATGGATGCAGCCTATGCAGCATCTATAGTAAAAGATAGAATGTTTAAAAATAATAAAAAAAATAAAAAACATGGTTATACTCACCTGCAGACCTCAGCAGCGTCCGTTCCTATAGCTGGAGTGCAGTGAAGGGCCTGCGATGACGTCACTGTCTTGTGATTGGTTGCGTGCAACCAATCACAAGACAGTGACGTCATCACAGGTCCTGAACCACATCATCTATAAGAACGGAAGAGAGATCATGCACCGGAGAGGCGGGAACACTTCGGGGGCCATCAGAGGGTGAGTATAGGACTATTTTTTATTTGAATTCTTTATTTTTTACCAATCATATGGTGCCCAGTCCATGGAGGAGAGTCTCCTCTCCTCCACCCTGGGTACCAACCGCACATGATCTGCTTGTTTCCCGCATGGTGTGCACAGCCCCGTGCGGGAAGTAAGCAGATCAATGCACTCCTATGGGTGCAGAATCGCCGCGATTCCGCAATTTTAATGAACATGCTGCGTTTTTTTCTGGAATGCGATTCCGCTCAGGAAAAAAATGCAGCATGTGCACAAAAAATGCGGAATGCATTCTATTGCATAGGATGCTTAATGTAAGCGTTTTTTTCGTGGTTTTATAGCGTTTTTATAGCGAAAAACCGCAAAAAAAACTGGGGTCTCTTTACTGATGGAATTTGAGAGGAGTTGCAGGAGAGGGCCGTCGACGATCAGAAATATATAAAATATTGAGTTTTTCCCAGGAAGGGCAACAATTGAAGCATTCCTACATGTGCAAATGGGAGTCTATTCTGGAAAAGGGATTATCACCTCAAAGCTGAAATATTATTTGGAATAAAGCGGACAAGTCCTCTATTTGCACTCTTTACAAGGAAAATCAGTATAAAATTCTAACATTCTGGTATCATACTCCTGACCTCCTCCAGAGACTTAACCCTTTAATTTCAAATGTGAGTTGGCACTGTGGCTCTGATGTGGGCACACAGTATCATATTTTTTGGTCTTGCCCTTGGATCACGGGTTTATGGGAGGAAGTGAGATTGTTAATCTCCATGGTTCTCTATGTGGAAGTGGGATGTGGCCCAATTATATATCTCTTAAATATCACCCCCAAGGGGATGGGAAAAAATATAGACTACGTGGCTGTGCTATACACTACGTGGCTGTGCTATATGCTACCCACTTTGCACTTTTGCAAATGTTCTACGTTAATATTTTCTAATGTTTACTTTAAAAAGTTTTCCATTAAAAAATTGTCATATTCAATGTATGCAGTTTTTTCTTTGCAGCAAGTTCAGCTAACAATAAAATGCCTACTGGTAACTGAGGAAGAGGGAGTAGGTCACAAAAATTGGCATATAAGGGGTTGACTTATATAAAGCCCCTCTGCTTTATGGTATTGTAGAATTTACAATAGCTATCACTCATGTAAGAAGTGAAATATCGCATTGTACTACTGTATACCTATATTTCTCTGCTGTATCTGTGCATCATGAATCGTGGTATGTGTTAAAGGGGGGGCCCACTGAGACTCTTTAACCTGGGGCCCTCAAGTACCTGGAGCCGGCCCTGGGTGGAATAGTTACAAAATGGATATAGAGGATTACAACAGTTTTGTTAGTATGGCCTGCTGCAATTATGATTAATAATTTAGGTAAAAACTGGCTGTTTGCCCAGCCATGAAATAGGGTGTCAAAGATTTGGGGGGTGGCTTAACCTTTTGCTACCCCAGAGAAAGTTTCCCAGGCAGTCTGTATCCAAGTTAATTACTAAAAAAGTTTTTTTCTTTGTGTTTAATGAATCATCATGCAAGTGGCAAAATATTTGCAAATTGCATCATGGATATTCCTACTGTGGGGGCTTGCACCCCATTTCCAAATGTTTGAAAAAGAATGCTCAACTAACCCAACAACAGCCAGGGTCAACAGAGTTTCTATTCGAATGCATTGACTCCAGTGAATTTGGAAAGAATGCTCCCGTGGCTCAATGCTATTCACAAATCAGGACACACCTGAACTAATTTTCATGGGTTTTAAATATGGTTTTTATGCTTCAGAGTTTTTAGGCCATAGTTGTAGTTGGTTTGAAAACTTGGGATCTGTTAAAATGTTTAAAAATGTGGCAAAAGAAAAAATAGATAAGGAAATTGAATTAGGTAGAATGTTGGTTCCATTCAGTTTCCCTTTGTTTGAACATTTTAGAATATCGCCTTTAGGTTTAGTCCCCAAAAAAGAATCAGGAACATTTAAGCTTGTACACATTTCCTACACCAAAGAGGTATCTTTGAACAATGAAGTGGATAAATTAGAACCTTAAGTCTAATATGCATCTTTCAGTCAAGTGGTGGATTTGTTAAAATTATATGGACAGGGGGCTCTTTTAGCCAATACAGACATACAGTACAATCTGCCTTCAGGCTCCTTGTTAACCCAAAAGGTTTCAATTTGCTAGGATTCCAGTTTGATGGGGGTTATTATTTTGGCCGGAATTATTTCCTTATCCTGCTTTTATTTTAAAGCTTTCTTTAGTTTCCCACAATGGATGTTAGTTTGAGTAAAGAAAATGGAGGGATTCTGCACTATTTGGATGATTTCCTGTTCATAGGTAGTGCTGATTCAGACGTGTGTCGGAATCTGTTTTTGAAGTATAACATGTTAGGGGTCGAGTTCCCGTCTCTGCACAGGGGGAATCTCAGGCCATCTCTGCTGCTGTCTCCCATTCTTCTCCTGCCACAGTGGAGTCTGCTCAGCAGAGACGTCGGTCCCAGCGTCTCGCTCAGTCTGACTCTGTACAGAGAGCTACTGCTGCTTTTCCTGCTTCTGCCATTGAAGTCAGTGCTGGGCAGCGGCGAGCAGACGCTTCTGGGACTAAGTCCTGCTTTTCTCGTTCTGAGCATGCCCAGAGTAAGATCTCTCAGTGGAGATCGAGGGTCACATGATCAGACACTGCAACTAAGGTCCTGTAGGTGCTCACGTTCTGTGGCAGCCTCTCATTGGTTCTTCCTGGAAGGTCCTGTACATGCTGCAACTATTTAAGGCTCACATGGCCGCATGGCCATGCGCTAGTATTGCTCTTTATTTAAGTACTTTGCGCCAGTGTGGTCTTGTATGAGTGTGTTCAGGGATCCGGCTGAAATAAGCCCCTAGAATGCTGGCACCTCCGGCGAGGAGTTTGTATGCTTGGGTATTCAGGGACCTGGCCGAAATAAGCCCCTAGAATGCTGGCACCTCCGGCGAGGAGTTTGTATGCTTGGGTATTCAGGGACCTGGCCGAATTAAGCCCCTAGAATGCTGGCACCTCCGGCGAGGAGTTTCGTGTGCATGCATGACCACTGACTGCTCTTGTTTAGGCAGTTAGCCTGTGCCTCTGTGGAGTCTAACAGGGCGCAGTGCTTTGAGTTCATGGCTGCTCTGTGAAGTAACAGAGTAAGCTAACACCGCCATTTATTTCTGCTATTTGCTAGCAGCAGGTTATCCTGCACGATGGACCCCGGGCTGCGAACGCATCTATCATAATAAAATCTATATATTAATTTGGTGCATTCAGCTAGCCCTAACATAATACTAGCACCAGGGTCTGGCTAGTAAATGGCGGACCTACAGCAATCTTTGCGGTATATCCAGCAGTTGGAGGGTAGGTTGGCAGCTCTTGAGAGCTCAACCTCAGCTGTGGATATTCCCGCAGTTGCTGTACAGGCTGCTAGCGTGGCTGCAGCAACCTTGTCCACTGCCACCCCTGTTCCGACATTTTTGCGCCTCCCGCTGCCAGAAAAATTTTCTGGAGAAAGCAGATCTTGTAGGGGATTCGTGAGTCAGTGCTCTATTCACCTTGAGCTACTGGCTGCACGTTTTCCCACAGAGCGGGCTAAGGTGGGATTTATTGTGTCCCTCTTGTTGGACAGGGTGTTGGAATGGGCTACGCCGCTGTGGGAGCGTGACGATCATGTGGTGCAGAGTGCTCCATAGTTTCTGAGCACTCTGAAACAGGTCTTCCTAGGACCTCAAGTCACCCATGATATGGCGCTCCAACTGCTGGCATTAACTCAGGGTGAGTCCTTGGTCAGCCAATTTGCCATCCGTTTCCAAACTTTAGCTTCAGAGCTGGAGTGGTCGGATAAAGCCCTTATCCCCATATTTTGGAGGGGGCTGGCTGATCACGTTAAGGACGCTCTGGCCACTAGGGAGATTCCAGCCACACTGGAGGAGTTAATAACTGTCTCTACTAGTGTTGAGCATTCCGATGCTGCAAGTATCGGGTATCGGCCGATACTTGCTGTATCGGAATTTCCGATACCGAGATCCGATATTTTTGTGATATCGGGTATCGGTATCGAAACAACATTAATGTAAAAATGTGTAAAAGAAAGAATTAAAATAAAAAATATTGCTATACTCACCTGTCCGACGCAGCCTGGACCTCAGCGAAGGAACCGGCAGCGTTGTTTGTTTAAAATTCGCGCTTTTACTTGGTTACGTGAATTCCCGGCTTGTGATTGGTCCGCATCCCGGCAACATGGCCGCCATTAACCAATCACAAGCCGTGACGTCACGGGAGGCTGGACTTGCGCGTTTTTTTAAAAAGCGCGCGTGTCCAGCCTCCAGTGACGTCCCGGCTTATGATTGGTCACGGCGCCATGTTGCCGGGACGCGGACCAATCACAGCAAGCCGTGACGAAATTACGTCACGGCTTGCTGTGATTGGTCCGCGTCCCGGCAACATGGCCGCCATTAACCAATCACAAGCCGTGACGTCACGGGAGGCTGGACTTGCGCACTTTTTAAAAAACGCGCGTGTCCAGCCTCCAGTGACGTCCCGGCTTGTGATTGGTCAGGGCGGCCATGTTGCCGGGACGCGGACCAATCACAGCAAGCCGTGACGAAATTACGTCACGGCTTGCTGTGATTGGTCCGCGTCCCGGCAACATGGACGCCATTAACCAATCACAAGCCGTGACGTCACGGGAGGCTGGACACGCGCGTTTTTTAAAAAGTGCGCAAGTCCAGCCTCCCGTGACGTCACGGCTTGTGATTGGTTAATGGCGGCCATGTTGCCGGGACGCGGACCAATCACAGCAAGCCGTGACGTAATTTCGTCACGGCTTGCTGTGATTGGTCCGCGTCCCGGCAACATGGCCGCCCTGACCAATCACAAGCCGGGAATTCACGTAACCAAGTAAAAGCGCGAATTTTAAACAAACAACGCTGCCGGTTCCCTCGCTGAGGTCCCGGCTGCGTCGGACAGGTGAGTATAGCGATATTTTTTATTTTAATTCTTTCTTTTACACATTTATATGGTTCCCAGGGCCTGAAGGAGAGTTTCCTCTCCTTCAGACCCTGGGAACCATCAGGAATACCGTCCGATACTTGAGTCCCATTGACTTGTATTGGTATCGGGTATCGGTATCGGATTGGATCCGATACTTTGCCGGTATCGGCCGATACTTTCCGATACCGATACTTTCAAGTATCGGACGGTATCGCTCAACACTAGTCTCTACCCGTATTGACCTCCGTTTTAACGAGCGGAGGTTAGAGCAAGCCCAGTGTAGGCAGAGGTTTCGGCTGGCTCCCACCTTCGCCAAACCTCTGGAATCTCCGGTCCAGGTTCCTGAGTCACATGAGTCCAGGGAGGTGTCTCGAGCGGGTTCTAATTCCCGGACCGCTTGGGCACCCAAGGTCTGTCATGTTTGCCAGCAGTCTGGACATCTTGCCACCAGATGTTCCCAGCGGTCGAGGAGACGTCAGCCTCTAGTGGTAGTCGGTGGAGGTACACTAGATACGGCGACGTTTGCCTCAAAATTGTCCTAAGGGGACAATTATTATTGGCTCATCTTCCCACTCAGTAGAGCTCTGCGTGGATTCTGGGGCGGAGGGCAATTTTATGTCTTCCGCCTTCGCCCAACGTCACGCAATACCCCGGGTTATGCTAGCGCAACCAGTTACGGTACAAGTGGTGAATGGGTCGACACTGCCCTCAGAGATAACTCACCAGACCATTCCTTTTACTCTGTCCATGTCGCCATCTCATCAGGAGGCAATATCTCTGCTCGTCATACCTAAGGGAATTGATGAGGTCCTGTTGGGAATACCTTGGTTACGGTACCACTCTCCACATATCGAGTGGTCCTCAGGCAGAATTTTGGGATGGGGTGAGTCTTGTGAGGGTAGGTGTCAAAGGGAGTGCGTTCAGGTTGCTACTACAGAGGTACCCGCAGATCTATCCTCTCTCCCCAAGCAATACTGGTCTCATGCGGACGTGTTCTCCAAAAAGGCGGCGGAGACCCTTCCGCCTCACCTCCCCTATGACTGTCCTATTGACCTCTTGCCTGATGCTGAGCCTCCTCGGGGTCGAGTTTATCCGTTATCTCTCCCGGAAATGGAGGCTATATCTCACTACATCCAAGAGAATCTGGCAAGAGGGTTCATCAGGAAGTCACTGTCGCCTGCTGGGGGTAGGTTCTTCTTTGTTCAGAAGAAGAATGGAGAACTGCGTCCATGTATAGATTACAGGGGTCTTAACGCCATCACTGTTAAAAACAAGTACCCATTACCCCTGATATCTGAGCTTTTTGATAGGCTACGGGGAGCAAGGGTATTTACAAAATTAGATCTGTGGGGTGCTTACAATCTGATTCGCATCCGTGAGGGGGACGAATGGAAGACGGCTTTTAACACCAGGGATGGGAACTATGAGTATCTGGTGATGCCCTTCGGGCTCTGTAATGCCCCAGCCATTTTCCAAGACTTTGTGAACGACATCTTCCGGGATATGCTCACCACCTCGGTCGTAGTCTATCTGGATGATATTCTCATCTACTCTCCAGATATTGACTCCCATCGGAGAGATGTTCGCCAAGTCTTTGACCTCTTACAGGCAAACTCCCTCTACGCCAAGTTGGAGAAGTGTGTGTTTGAGCAGGAATCCTTGCCATTTCTTGGTTATATCATCTCTGCCTAGGGTTTGGCTATGGATCCTGCCAAGCTACAGGCTGTGATGGACTGGCAGGAACCCCATTCTCTTAAAGCGGTGCAGCACTTTATGGGGTTCATTAACTACTATCGACAGTTCATCCCACACTTCTCAACTTTGGTAGCTCCCTTGGTTGCCCTTACCAAGAAGGGAGCAAATCCCAAATTGTGGTCTGAGGAGGTCTCCAAGGCCTTTAATTCCATAAAGTCACACTTTGCTAGCGCTCCCATCCTACATCGCCCCGATGTAGACAAACCATTTATCATGGAGGTGGATGCCTCATCTGTTGGTGCTGGAGCAGTCCTCTTCCAAAAGGATGTTCAGGGTCAGAAGCATCCTTGCTTCTTCTTTTCTAAGACCTTCTCACCAGCAGAGAGGAATTATTCCATCGGGGACAGGGAGTTGCTGGCCATGAAGTTGGCTTTCTCAAAGTGGAGACATCTCTTGGAGGGAGCTCGTTTTCCATTCCAAGTCTTCACAGACCATAAAAGTTTGGTGTACCTGCAGACAGCCCAGCGGTTAAATTCTCGCCAGGCTAGATGGTCCTTGTTCTTCTCCCGGTTCCATTTCACCCTCCATTTTCTTTCGGGGGAGAAGAAAATTCGTGCTGACGCTCTCTCTCGCTCTGTTGTGTCATCTGTGGAGGAGGAAGAGGAGCCTCGGCTTATTGTCCCCACTGAGAGCCTGAGAACCGTAGCTCCGGTTTCGCTAGAGTCTGTGCCTCTGGGCAAGACTTTCGTACCATCCAGTTTGCGACCAGAGGTTCTCTCATGGGCTCATTTGTCCAGGGTGGGCGGACATTTTGGGACAAAAAGAACATCTGAGCTGTTGGTGAGGACGTACTGGTGGCCACATATGATCTGTGATGTCAGGGATTATATTCAGGCGTGTGTCTCCAGCGCCAAAAATAAGTCTCCGCGACAATGGCCAGCTGGGTTACTCTATCCATTGCCCATGGCAGACAGGCCCTGGGAGATGGTTTGGATGGACTTTGTGGTGGGTTTGCCCAAGTCTCGGGACTGTACCATCATTTGGGTTATCACTGATCATTTTTCCAAAATGGTGCATTTGGTGCCGCTTCCTCGGTTACCTTCGGCACGGGCCTTGGCAGCGTTGTTCATAAAGCACATCTTTCGCCTACATGGTATGTCAGACAAAATTGTCAGTGACCGGGGTCCCCAGTTTGCGTCTCGGTTCTGGAGAGAGCTTTGTCGTCTTCTCAGCATTGAGTTAAATCTCTATTCCGCATATCATCCCGAGACAAATGGATTGGTAGAGAGGGCCAATCAGACCTTGGTCACATATCTGCGACATTTTGTCTCAGCCAGGCAGGATGACTGGGCATCCTTGCTACCGTGGGCAGAGTTTGTGCTGAACAATGCGGTAGCCGACTCCACTGGACAAACCCCATTCCTCCTCAACTATGGTCAGCATCTGCGGGTACCTGTGCCTATGCCCGTGTCTTCTGCCGACTCCAGGGTGACAGACTGGGCTGTGGAAGAACGGAATATTTGGGACTGCACTCAGGATGCCATTCAGGCTTCCAAGGAGAGAATGAGGTCCTCTGCCTATGCACATCGGCGCCCCGCTCCGACCTTTGCTCCTGGCGACTTAGTGTGGCTCTCCGCCAGTAACATCAGGCTGCGTGTTGAGTCCACTAAGTTTGCACCTCACTACTTGGGTCCTTTGAAGGTCCTCGAACAGGTTAACCCTGTGGTCTATCGTTTAGCCCTTCCGCCACGCCTGGGTATCACTGACACCTTTCATGTGTCCCTCTTGAAACCTGTATACATGTCCCGGTTTTCCGAGTCATCTGCCGGGACATCGGGTTCGTCTACGGACAATTACGAGGTGAACGCTATTTTGGGGTGCAAGGTGGTTCGTGGCAAAAAAATTTTATTTGGTGGACTGGAAGGGTTACGGTCCTGAGGGCCTGCTGAGCACATTCGGGCTCTGCAGCTCATTGCTGCCTTCGAGCGTAGCGAGGTCCAAGGAGGGGGGGCATGTTAGGGTTTGAGTTCCCGTCTCTGCACAGGGGGAATCTCGGGCCATCTCCGCTGCGGTCTCCCATTCTTCTCCTGCCGCAGTGGAGTCTGCTCAGCGGAGACATCGGTCCCAGCGTCTCGCTCAGTCTGACTCTGTACAGAGAGTTACTGCTGCTTTTCCTGCTTCTGCCATTGAAGTCAGTGCTGAGCAGCGGCGAGCAGACGCTTCTGGGACTAAGTCCTGCTTTTCTCGTTCTGAGCATGCCCAGAGTAAGATCTCTCGGTGGAGATCGAGGGTCACATGATCAGACACTGCAGCTAAGGTCCTGTAGGTGCTCACGCTCTGTGGCAGCCTCTCATTGGTTCTTCCTGGAAGGTCCTGTACGTGCTGCAACTATTTAAGGCTCGCATGGCCGCATGGCCATGCGCTAGTATTGCTCTTTATTTATGTACTTTGCGCCAGTGTGGTCTTGTATGAGTGTGTTCAGGGACCCGGCTGAAATAAGCCCCTAGAATGCTGGCACCTCCGGCGAGGAGTTTGTATGCTTGTGTATTCAGGGACCTGGCCGAAATAAGCCCCTAGAATGCTGGCACCTCCGGTGAGGAGTTTGTATGCTTGGGTATTCAGGGACCTGGCCGAATTAAGCCCCTAGAATGCTGGCACCTCCGGCGAGGAGTTTTGTGTGCATGCATGACCACTGACTGCTCTTGTTTAGGCAGTTAGCCTGTGCCTCTGTGGAGTCTAACAGGGTGCAGTGCTTTGAGTTCACGGCTGCTCTGTGAAGTAACAGAGTAAGCTAACACCGCCATTTAGTTCTGCTATTTGCTAGCAGCAGGTTCTCCTGCACGGTCGACCCCAGGCTGCGAACGCATCTATCATAATAAAATCTATATATTCTTTTGGTGCGTTCCGCTAGCCCTAACATAACAATTGACTGAATGGTTTAACGTCTCTTTAGCAGAAGAAAGAATTTTGCATCCATGCTCTTACATAGAATTTTGGCTATTACAATAGATTCGATTAAGATGGAGTGTAAACTCCAGGTAAAAAAATTTAACCAGCTATGTTGAAAGCTAGGGGTCATGATAGCTAAAGAAAAAGCTAACCTGAGAAAACTGGAGCCATGCAGACATGTGGTTCTGCAGCTCCTGACAGAGCAGTCTGTGAAAGACTGTGAGGGGAGAAGAGGCAAAGGAGAGGAGAGATACTGGGAGTGAAGCTGCAAGAGGGCTCACTCCAGAATCAGCGCAAGAAACCGGAAGCTGGAATTCCGAGGTTGTGGGGATAACTGTATGCCCCACAGCAGAAACCGGCAGGCAGGAGATTTCAAGTCGCCTGTCCACCATTACATCCGAAGGCACAGCAGCATATAGAGCCCGGAGTCACCGCAAGTAGGGTCACCTGTAAAAAGGCTCGAGTTGCCTGCCATACGGATATTGTCCTATTAATAGGACAGAGACAAAGTGTGGACCTTGTGTGAAGCCTTGGGCAGCAAGGGACTACAACACATCGCAGTAAGGAAGGCTTCCAACCCCACCTGGCTAGGGGGATTACAAATTGCTGCCAGGCTGGCCGGACCTCACCATCACCTGTGATCCGTACCCTGGACTATGGCTGCATACTACCATTAAAAGGTAAAAAGACTGCAAACTTGTGTCCTCTAATTCTTTCTGGCACCACACCATCTACTATCTTTGCCTACTACACCAGGAGCCCTGGGGACTAAGCTTCACATGTGGAAAGCCATTCCTGCTGCAATAACATCATTCCCAGTGGACCCCTTTAAGCAGCATCGGTGATCCCTGACTGAATACCACAGGTGGCATCACAAACATTCTTTATTCAAAATAACCCCTTTAAAGACCTTCCTTTTAACCGGACCCGGCCCGAGTACCCACGGTCCTAGCTGGTGCTCCAGATATAGCCTTGCTTTTGTTGAAAGTTTGTTATTTAGAATATTTTTATTTTCTTTATAGCCAAAATGTTAGCAGGTATATTGTTCTTTTTGAGATTGTTGGGCAAAAATGCATTAAGAAGTTTTTCCCCATAAGGCAAACACTAAGGCCGGGATCACACTTGCGACTGTGATGCGAGTCTCTCGCATCAAGTCCCGGCACTGCCACTGGCACTTGGGACCGGAGCGTGTGGCTGTATAGAAATACATGCAGCCACAAACTTCGGTCCTGAATGCGGGCGGCGGTGCGGGGACTTGATGCGAGAAACTCGTGCGAGTTTCTCGCATTGAACTCGCAAGTGTGACCCCAGCCTAAGAGGCTGCTACAAGTTATCTGTAAAGCCAGATAATAGGCATCCGATTTCAATTGTTCTTTTGTAGAAGCACTGTTTAATTTTGTCAGAAGTTTGTTTTGATGAATTTGAAGCATGTTTCTTCAGAGCTGCTTTTGTATTAGCATTTTTTCCTGCATTATGAATAAGTGAGTTGATGTCTTGGAATAAAAATTTTGCTTCATGTTTAGTTTTCGAGAATATTACCATTAGAAATCATTTTATACTAATGCCGATGGGTAAGGAATCCTGCATTAGATTAAATCTATTAGCTGATTCAGCAATTTTGCCAGTAGAAAATAAGAAAAATGGTTAAAATTAAGGCCCTTTGTTCATTCATAAAATCGTCCTGCCGGCTACAAAATTCCAATTCAACTCAGCTCTTAAAAATTGTTTGAATAAATTCTATTTGAGCCATGTTAGAATATCATCTCATTCCTTCAGAATAGGCACAGTAACGTAGGCAGCTAGGTTGAGATTGAATAAGAATATGATTATGAAGTTAAGTAGATGAAAATCAAATAGATACAGATTGTTTGTGAGGCCCGATCTTCTCTTAAAAAAATGATGTTCATTTCTTAGGTCCAATAATAATCTGGATTTTGGGCCATTACTTTATTAATTGGCCCCAGAACAGGGCAGCCAAGAGATCCTACTCTGAGAATTTGTCTTTAGAAGAGTAAGAGTTCAATATATTTTGATACGTTGTTAAAAGATTAAGGTGGGATAATGTTTGCAATGAGCATAAAAAATGATCTATGTTTTGGCCAAATCCACACTTGGTAGTACTTCATGTTGGTTGCAATGATGTATGTAAGGTGAAAACTCTAAATCTGTTATGGCGAATGTGCAAGAATTTATCCTTGTTGAAATGATCATTCCCAACATTTTGCTCATTTTTTTCTGAAATAATACCAAGGTTAGCATGGGCTAGTAAAGATGTAAAATTTTGGAAAGAATAGAGGAAAGGGTAAACAGCGATAGTAAAATTCTTTGTGATTTTGGGTCATTTCTCTTACAGGCAATCTGATTTGGAGGGTTTTGCTCCGGGTATCTAACGGAGCAATTTAGTTTACCTATCAGACATAGGTGTGGATATTTTCAACTTAGGTTTGCAAAATGCAATTGAAAAATGGCTGTGGTGTTTGGGGGGATGGGCAAGACTCTTTGATTCCTATCATGTGGAGAATCGCCCAGCGTTTTCTGGGTGGATTTCAACAATTTTAATATTGTGGTCTGTTCTTATGGTTTATTTATAATTTTATGATACATTTATTGGTCTATTTAATTATTAGATATACAAAATGTATTTGTAACTCTTAATAAATATATCATGGCCTATTTCAATCCATTACATATCTGAGTCTTATGCCTTTATTTTAACAAAAAGGGATATTAGTCTTGTGCTACCATGAGGGGCCTCCCATTGTTTTAACATGGGGATTACATGGTCACACAGACCCTAAAGTTTAATGCTTTATACCTCTCATTTCTTTCCTATTATTTGCCTAAAGTCCTATGGTTAGGTGTACTTTTTTACCATGTGATACATAGTCACAAACACTAAGTCAAGAGTCACTGGAATACGCTCTGCAATTCACGAGCAGGCTAATACTTGTTCTGGCCTTCTGGCTGCATGGTCTTTTCCTCTGCAGGTGATTGGCGTCCTGTAAAAAGAGCGGGAGGAAATTCTGTATTTAAATCCAGGTCTGGGAGTCAGCTGGCATTCATTGACTGATTAATACACAAAAATACACCCCCCACTATGTTTGAAATTTCCCTGGACTGTTGTGATGCTTTATTAGAGGGATAATCTCCCAGGGATAATCGTTTGCTGGGTGAAGTTGGACAAGTTTAACATTGTGGCTATGGCTTATTTATAATTTTATGATATATTTATTGGATTCTTTAATTATTTGATATACCGTATATACTCGAGTATAAGCCGAGATTTTCAGCCCAAATTTTTGGGCTGAAAGTGCCCCTCTTGGCTTATACTCGAGTCATGATCGGCGGTGGGGTCGGCGGGTGAGGGGGAGAAAGGACTGTCGCATACTCACCTAGTCCCGGCGCTCCTGGCGCTTCCCCTGCCTGTCCCATGGTCTTCGGGTACCGCAGCTCGTCCCCTGTTCAGCGGTCACGTGGGACCGCTCATTAAAGTTATGAATATGGACTCCACTCCCATAGGGGTGGAGCCGCATATTCATTCCTCTAATCAGCGGTGACGGTGACCGCTGACGGAGGAAGAGGCTGCGGCACCCGGAGACCAGCTGTCCGGGATAAGGAGCCAGGGACGCCGGAAGCAGGTAAGTATGTCATAGTTACCTGTCCCCGTTCCACACGCCGGGCGCCGCTCCGTCTTCCCGTCCTCTTGCTCTGACTGTGCAGGTCAGAGGGCGCGATGACGAACTAATCTGCGCGCCGCCCTCTGCCTGAACAGTCAGTGCGGACAGACGCCGAGACGGGACGCTGAGGAGCTGCAAGCAAGAGAGGTGAGGATGTCATTTTTTTTTTTATTGCAGCAGCAGCAGCATTACAGATGGGGCACAGCTTTCTATGGCACATCTATGGGGCAATAATGAACGGTGCAGAGCATTGTATATGGGGCACAGCTTTCTATGGCACATCTATGGGGCAACAATGAACGGTGCAGAGCATTGTATATGGGGCATAGCTTTCTATGGCACATCTATGGGGCCATAATGAACGGTGCAGAGCATTGTATATGGCACAGCTTTCTATGGAGCATCTATGGGGCCATAATGAACGGTGCAGAGCATTATATGTGGCACAGCTTTATGTGGAGCATCTATGGGGCCATAATGAACGGCGCAAAGCATTCTATATGGCACAGCTTTATGTGGAGCATCTATGGGGCCATAATGAACGGTGCAGAGCATTATCTGTGGCACAGCTTTATGTGGAGCATCTATGGGGCCATAATGAACGGTGCAGAGCATTATATATGGCACAACTTTATGTGGAGCATCTATGGGGCCATAATGAACGGTGCAGAGCATTATATGTGGCACAGCTTTATATGGAGCATCTATGGGGCCATAATGAACGCTATGGAGCATCTATTTTTATTTTTGAAATTCACCGGTAGCTGCTGCATTTTCCACCCTAGGCTTATACTCGAGTCAATAAGTTTTCCCAGTTTTTTGTGGCAAGATTAGGGGGGTCGGCTTATACTCGGGTCGGCTTATACTCGAGTATATACGGTATACAATGTATTTATAACTCTTAATAAATACATCATGGCCTGTTTTAATCCATTACATTTCTGAGTTTTGTGACTTTATTTTAACAAAAAGGGATATGGGCCCTGGGCTACCTTGTTATATCTCTAGTAGAACACACTTACTAGCAGTATTGGTCAAAAGTCTAAAGAAAAAGCTTGGCTCACTTTCCCTAGAAACACCCAAACTGTGAGCCAGGGAGGTTTGATTCTCTTGTATCTCAGTGGAATGGAAACATCTCAGTGAGAGCTAATCAAGCATGAAATAAATAGATTACTAGGTTTGTTCATAGCATGAGGTGGGACAGAATCACACAGCATCTGCAGCCAGCATGAATAGAATAGATAAATGCTATTTAAATTGCTATATAGCTCGCACCATCAGACCTGCCACCAGGATTCATGTACTTGGTGGTTTAATATACTAAAAGGTTCTTTATAACTCAGCAGTTAGGGAGCTCAAAACCAGATGAAAAACAATAGACTCATATAGCATTGTTAAAGCCTGCACATGTGCATTGCCAACAGTTACTGTACGTATCAAGCACTGCTGCTGTCAACTCACATACAAAGGGCATTTGTAAAAACTGGTGAGTATGAATTGATTTAAACCTAATGCTAAGTTTTATGACATTCCTACATTTCAGGCATTAAACTAACCTGACAATATTTGCTTGTGGTTGACATTTGCTCTTTTTAATAGTCATCTTTTTTTAAAGATTGTTGACCTGTGAAAGCAGTTACTATGATTAAAGAAAACTAAGTTGACTGTTCAGTGGTTGACTCGAATTATTGTTAAACCTCAAGAAAACTGAGATGTAAGGAGAACTGAATGGTTAATAGCAGATGCACCGGCATTTTCAGATCAGTTCCAATGAAATTGAGCAGAAGCATTCAAAGGACATAAGGCAAAAAGGCCTAGAGCTCTCCAACTCAAATTCAAGGCTTGAAGACCCCCAAGGGGATGCTCTTATGTCTGATTAATGTCTATGTGCGTTTGACAGACCTTGACAATGCAAAACTGAATCAGAGGAATGTGATCTCACGGGGATCTTAAGAGAGATCAGTGACAAAGCTTAAAGAGAGAACAGCAGTTCACCGGAAAGGCGATGTAGAAAACTAATAATATTGAGTGAACATATTCATGTGCCACATGGACAGGCTGGCAACATTCACTTGAGATATGTAAAACTTACCATAAAATAAAAATATGTGTACTACAAGTTAAAAATAAATTACATTCACACTCATACAAACAAATACTTATCGTTCACAGTCATAGCCAAAAAAAACCCTCATAACTTATAAAATCCCTACCACATGTCCTATAACAGTGACAAGTAGTTATCCCCTTAAATTGATGCATAATTTTGACAGAAACTCAACACTGTCAACTGTTTGACATTTATCATTGTTAAAAAGTGACATTTTGTGGGTGCCTAGTCATATACAACATCTTCCCCACATGACAGCATTCTGAAGATATTTGTTGAGGAATGTAGGGTGCTGGGATCCAACAAGACATTTAGGGAGAGTTAGTTTGTGCCAACACAAACTTTGTCATACCCTCTGTCTTAAGTAGGGACACTAATGTAGCACATCAAAAAGGGTGAGAATCTGCAGGGACCAAAAATGCAAAGAAGAAGCATTTTATAAGCAGGTATGAAAGAAGTGCTATAAGACACAGCAGACAGCTGAGGAAGTGTAATTGTCAGAAGGAAAAACAAAAGACAATGAGGTATAGTCAATCAAAAATCTAACATGAAAACCATAGCCTAAAACTAAACTTTATTAGACCATTAAAATATTATCACAGACAAATTTATGGCAACCAGTGGGTCCAGTATTGGTGGATAATTAAGCCCTATTACATTCTAATGCACCCTTCCTTACATCGGAGGTTGGCACACTAGCTTGAACGCAATATGGCGCCCCCGCTCAACTAGAGTCCAGAGGAATTTAGGGCTCTGGGTAATCTGGAGAAAAAACAGAATATTATTTTAAAATAATCTTAAAAAGGGGGCAATCTAGTTATCCTCGATCACCAAAAATACTTTGGTATGTGCAGACTTATCCTTGGTGACAGGGAGACATATGAAATCCTGGAAAATAACTCCACTGATAAATACACTGCAACTCTACTTTTATTACTAGACAAAGGTCTGGAAGAAAAACTGATTTCAGAGAGCGAGCACAGGTTATGGTCCCGAGAACACCCATGATCCCCACTTTTTATGCCCTGCAAAAAATCCATAAGGGGCTTATCCCCTTGAAGGGATGTCTCATTGTTTCAGGAGTACGTTGCCTTAGTCAAAATGTAGGGATCTATATTACATAGTTACATAGTTACATAGTTACATAGTTATTAAGGTTGAAAGAAGACTGTAAGTCCATCTAGTTCAACCCATAGCCTAACCTAACATGCCCTAACATGTTGATCCAGGGGAAGGCAAAAAAACCCCATGTGGCAAAGAGTAACTCCACCATGGGGAAAAAAATTCCTTCCCGACTCCACATACGGCAATCAGACTAGTTCCCTGGATCAACGCCTTATCAAGGAATCTAGTGTATATACCCTGTAACATTATACTTTTCCAGAAAGGTATCCAGTCCCCTCTTAAATTTAATTAATGAATCACTCATTACAACATCATACGGCAGAGAGTTCCATAGTCTCACTGCTCTTACAGTAAAGAATCCACGTCTGTTATTATGCTTAAACCTTCTTTCCTCCAGACGTAGAGGATGCCCCCTTGTCCCTGTCTCAGGTCTATGATTAAAAAGATCATCAGAAAGGTCTTTGTACTGTCCCCTCATATATTTATACATTAACATAAGATCACCCCTTAGTCTTCGTTTTTCCAAACTAAATAGCCCCAAGTGTAATAACCTATCTTGGTATTGCAGACCCCTCAGTCCTCTAATAACCTTGGTCGCTCTTCTCTGCACCCGCTCTAGTTCAGCTATGTCTTTCTTATACACCGGAGACCAGAACTGTGCACAGTATTCTAAGTGTGGTCGAACTAGTGACTTGTATAGAGGTAAAATTATGTTCTCCTCATGAGCATCTATGCCTCTTTTAATACATCCCATTATTTTATTTGCCTTTGTAGCAGCTGCCTGACACTGGCCACTGAATATGAGTTTGTCATCCACCCATACACCCAGGTCTTTTTCATTGACGGTTTTGCCCAGAGTTTTAGAATTAAGCACATAGTTATACATCTTATTACTTCTACCCAAGTGCATGACCTTACATTTATCCCCATTAAAGCTCATTTGCCATTTATCAGCCCAAGCTTCTAGTTTACATAAATCATCCTGTAATATAAAATTGTCCTCCCCTGTATTGATTACCCTGCAGAGTTTAGTGTCATCTGCAAATATTGAAATTCTACTCTGAATGCCCCCTACAAGGTCATTAATAAATATGTTAAAAAGAAGAGGGCCCAATACTGACCCCTGTGGTACCCCACTGCTAACCGCGACCCAGTCCGAGTGTGCTCCATTAATAACCACCCTTTGTTTCCTATCCCTGAGCCAGCTCTCAACCCACTTACACATATTTTCCCCTATCCCCATTACTCTCATTTTATGTAACAACCTTTTGTGTGGCACCGTATCAAAAGCTTTGGAAAAGTCCATATATACTACGTCCACTGGGTTCCCTTGGTCCAGTCCTGAACTTACCTCTTCATAGAAGCTGATCAAATTAGTCTGACATGAACGGTCCCTAGTAAACCCGTGCTGATACTGGGTCATGAGGTTATTCCTCTTCAGATACTCCAGCATAGCATCCCTTAGAATGCCCTCCAGGATTTTACCCACAGTAGAGGTTAAACTTACTGGCCTATAATTACCGAGTTCAGTTTTTGCCCCTTTTTTGAATATTGGCACCACATTTGCTATACGCCAGTCCTGTGGTACAGACCCTGTTATTATGGAGTCTTTAAAGATTAAAAATAATGGTCTATCAATGACTGTACTTAGTTCCTGCAGTACTCGGGGGTGTATCCCATCCGGGCCCGGAGATTTGTCAATTTTAGTTATTTTTAGACGCCGCTGTACTTCCTGCTGGGTTAAGCAGGTGACATTTAATGGGGAATTTTTATCACTAGTCATTTTGTCTGCCATGGGATTTTCTTTTGTAAATACTGATGAAAAAAAGTAATTTAGCATATTGGCTTTTTCCTCATCCTCATCCACCATTTCACCCAGACTATTTTTAAGGGGGCCAACACTGTCATTTTTTAATGAAGTATGCATAAAAAAGAAAGAAAATTGCAGCACTCACCCCAACTGTTTCTTCAGTTCTTTATTCAAACGCAAGTATCCATGATAGGATGTGGCACAGAGACGGCTAGGGCTTATGAGGGGAGCAGGGATGTGCAAGGACGAGACGGACGACGGCCGTTTCGCGCGTTTGCGCTTCTACGGGTCCATGTGAAGTGGGCTTACAACGTCATTTCCCTTTATGGGATTTAGACAACATTGAAATTTACATAATTTTACATAGTTATTACACCACAGTGAATTAAAACCAACAACTTACTCGAACTGCACCGATCAGCCATGCAGCCATTAGGATGAACATTAAGATATCCCAATTAAATAAATACCGACATGTCTAGTTTTTCATTTAGACCCCAAGGACCCTGTGCGTTGGTCCTCAGGATCCACCTGGCTTCACGCTGCAAAAGAAGTCTATTGTGATCCCCTCCATATTTGGGGAAATTAACTTTTTCTAGCCCGGCGAACCTCAAAACATTAGGGTCGCCCGCATGGCATTCTTGTATGTGCTTAACTAGACGCACCCTGCCTTTTCCTGTAAGGATTGAATTGTAGTGCTCCCTAAACCGCACCATCAGAGGCCTTATCGTTTTGCCTATATAAAAGCGATTACAAGGGCAAAAAATAACATACACAATGAACTTACTCTTACATGTAATAAAATCTTTAATTGTGTGGGAATATGTTCCTATTTTTAACGGATTGTCTGTTATATGAAGAGCACACATACTACAGTTTCCACACTTGTGATTGCCAGGTGGGGTGGACGTGTCTATCCAATTTATATTGCGTTTTTCTACCCGATTTTTTACAATTAAATCTCCTATATTTTTTGAGCGCTTATATGAAAACAAAGGGGCGGTATTTGCAAAATCTGCATCTTTTTGGAGAATATGCCAATTTTTTCGAATTGCTGCGTGTATTAGATTATCTATGGGAGTGTGCTTAAATACAAACGGAAATCTTCGATTTTTATCGTTTTTTTTGTTTCCATTTTTATTTTTATTTTTATTTTTATTCCCCTTCTCTAAGAGATCTCTTTGGGAGAGAGCAGCCGCGCGTTGCTCAGCTGCATCTAGCAAATGCTCCGGGTAGCCTCTTATTTTAAAACGCATTTTCAGTTCATGAATTTGTTTTTTGTAAATCTCCTCACAGTTGTTTATTTTTCTTAGTCTCACCATCTGACTAAAAGGGATGCCACATTTAGTGTGACGTGGGTGGGCACTATTAAAGTGTAAGACGCTGTTGGTAGCCGTATTTTTTCTGTGAACACTTGTTATTATTGAACCATCTTTAACTTCCACTTTCACATCTAAAAATTCCAATTCAGTACCCCCATAAGACGACGTGAATTTCATGTTCTCATCATTTTTATTCAAAAAATTAATGAAGTCTTGGAAGACCGCTTCGCCCCCATCCCAGATTATAAAGATGTCATCTGCAAACCGTAAGAAGAGGCGTATGTGCTTCAAATAGGGGTTTAGGGGTCCGGTGACATGCCTCTCCTCAAACACTGCAAGAAACAGGTTTGCAAAGACGCATGCCACCGGAGTACCCATTGCGGTACCTGTCTTCTGGCGATACCATTTATCCAGGAATTTAAACGTGTTGTTAGATAGAACAAAATTTAAACTATCTGCCACAAAAGATATAAAATCTTGTTCTTTATCTGTGTTCATTAAAACACTGCGAATTGCCTCTATACCCGTATGCTGCGGAATTCTAGTGTATAGACTAGTGATATCTATGGAGGCTAAGGCAAACGTTGGTTGCCAGATAAAGTCCTTCAGGGCCAGGAGAAAATCCCCTGAATCCTTAATGAAAGACGGTATTTCATATAGCAATGGTTTTAATAACCAGTCAAGCAATTGTGACAAAGGTTCTGTTATGGAATTAATTCCAGAAACAATTGGACGTCCTGGAGGTTTTTTATCATCCTTGTGGATTTTGGGGATACTATACCAATTTGGGTAACTAGGGGAGTCTGGTATTAATTTCTCCGCTGCTTTTTTAGAAATGGTCCCTTTTTCCACATACTTACGTAATAATGATCTTAATTTATCTTTGATGGCACTAGTGGGATTTTTTTCTAAAGGTTGATACGTATTTAAATCATTCAATTGAGATAGAGCTTCTTCTATATAATACGACCTATCTAGAATCACTAGATTGCCTCCTTTGTCCGCCTTTCTGATTATAACGTCCTCCCACCCTTGTATTTCTTTCAAAGCTTTTTGTTCGGGTGAGGACAGATTTTTTTGGGGCTGTGTATACAAAATTGCCTCTATGTCTTTAGTGACTAGATCCTCAAATAAATCAGTATTGTTGCCTGGGGATATTGGGGGCATCCACCGTGATTTGACTCCACCTGCAAAGGGAATAAACTGTGGGGGTTCTTCTATTACTTCAATTTGTTTTTGTGAGCCCTCCTTTATATTATCAAGGTTAGTTAAGAGATCTATGATTTCTCTATCCTGTGCGTCTGGCTTTGAGCTTGCCATAAAGCCTAATTTACCCACCGTTGCTGGTGTATCAGTAGTAGCTAATGTAAGAGGACTATCTTTATTTTTACAAAAAAATTTATGAAGATGCAATTTACGCGTGCTTTTGAAAAGTTCTATTTTAAACTCTCCCAAATCGAATGGTTCCGGTAAGCAGAAATTCAGTCCACGGGAAAGGACTTTATGATGGTCTTCCGTTAATAATTTTTTTGACAAGTTTATAATCTGCAGGGATTCCTCATCATTTAAGACTGGGTTATCCACACTCAGTTTCTCCAAGTCACTTGTTTTCGTTTCCTGAAGGCACTTTTTTCTTTTTCTCCCCCGACGTGTTTTCTTCCTTCTAAAGGGATACTTGAATTAGTTTGTAGAAGCTGAGTTGTAGTTGTATTTGCGGAAGCCATCGTTCCTTCCTGGATTTCTTCTGCTGCGCTCGAGTCAGAATCCGTTATCCATCCATCACGTATTATGTGTGGCTTTCTGCCAGATTTATTAGAGCGATTCCCTCGAAAAGATTTTTTAGGGAAGTTTTTATTCCAAGAGAATACTTGGTTAGTTTCAAAATCTCGCTTGTCTCTTAAGAATTTTTCTTTTTTCTTTTCTTTAGTTTCCATTTGAACAATCACTAATTTCTTTTCCAATTTTTTCTCGAAGTTTTTAAACGCATTGTCACCAATTCGATTTTTAAGTTCATTCTTGGATTTTTCTAATTGTTCACATACTAGAATATAGTCCTTTTCATTCTGTGAAAGGACTAGTTGAAGTAGATTTTGCGAACATTGCAGATGTATTTTCTCCCAAGCATTTTGGAAATCAGGATCGTCTTTAAATTGAGAGATTTCCTTAAATACTCGCAAACCCCTTGGCACTCTGCTGCAGTCAACGTACGATTTCAGGGATCTAACAGTCCAATATAAGCGGATTTCTTTTTCTGCCAAAATATAAATTTTCGACTCCAAAGTTTTGGTACTAATTAATTCTAGTTCATCCTTTTGGTTGCACTCTGCAAAGTAATCCCCTGCTCCCTCTCGGCCCGCCAATAAACGACCTGAGGCTTCACCCTCATTAGCTTGATCCTCCATTTCTTCCATTTGTACGGAGGAGCACGACATCATGTGAAATTACTTGCCTCTCGTGCTCAAGTGCATAAAATAGTTCATAAAATAAACGAAAAAAGACAAGGTACTGGCACTGAATGGGCATGTAGTTTTGTAAATTATGTCGGCGAGGAGATCCCTCTTGAACTGAGGGGATGAAGCAACTCTTTAGAAGACGGGGGTGGTGCTATGCAAAAAGTACAGCAATCCAATGAAGTATGCATAAAAAAGAAAGAAAATTGCAGCACTCACCCCAACTGTTTCTTCAGTTCTTTATTCAAACGCAAGTATCCATGATAGGATGTGGCACAGAGACGGCTAGGGCTTATGAGGGGAGCAGGGATGTGCAAGGACGAGACGGACGACGGCCGTTTCGCGCGTTTGCGCTTCTATGGGTCCATGTGAAGTGGGCTTACAACGTCATTTCCCTTTATGGGATTTAGACAACATTGAAATTTACATAATTTTACATAGTTATTACACCACAGTGAATTAAAACCAACAACTTACTCGAACTGCACCGATCAGCCATGCAGCCATTAGGATGAACATTAAGATATCCCAATTAAATAAATACCGACATGTCTAGTTTTTCATTTAGACCCCAAGGACCCTGTGCGTTGGTCCTCAGGATCCACCTGGCTTCACGCTGCAAAAGAAGTCTATTGTGATCCCCTCCATATTTGGGGAAATTAACTTTTTCTAGCCCGGCGAACCTCAAAACATTAGGGTCGCCCGCATGGCATTCTTGTATGTGCTTAACTAGACGCACCCTGCCTTTTCCTGTAAGGATTGAATTGTAGTGCTCCCTAAACCGCACCATCAGAGGCCTTATCGTTTTGCCTATATAAAAGCGATTACAAGGGCAAAAAATAACATACACAATGAACTTACTCTTACATGTAATAAAATCTTTAATTGTGTGGGAATATGTTCCTATTTTTAACGGATTGTCTGTTATATGAAGAGCACACATACTACAGTTTCCACACTTGTGATTGCCAGGTGGGGCGGACGTGTCTATCCAATTTATATTGCGTTTTTCTACCCGATTTTTTACAATTAAATCTCCTATATTTTTTGAGCGCTTATATGAAAACAAAGGGGCGGTATTTGCAAAATCTGCATCTTTTTGGAGAATATGCCAATTTTTTCGAATTGCTGCGTGTATTAGATTATCTATGGGAGTGTGCTTAAATACAAACGGAAATCTTCGATTTTTATCGTTTTTTTTGTTTCCATTTTTATTTTTATTTTTATTTTTATTCCCCTTCTCTAAGAGATCTCTTTGGGAGAGAGCAGCCGCGCGTTGCTCAGCTGCATCTAGCAAATGCTCCGGGTAGCCTCTTATTTTAAAACACATTTTCAGTTCATGAATTTGTTTTTTGTAAATCTCCTCACAGTTGTTTATTTTTCTTAGTCTCACCATCTGACTAAAAGGGATGCCACATTTAGTGTGACGTGGGTGGGCACTATTAAAGTGTAAGACGCTGTTGGTAACTGAGTGTGGATAACCCAGTCTTAAATGATGAGGAATCCCTGCAGATTATAAACTTGTCAAAAAAATTATTAACGGAAGACCATCATAAAGTCCTTTCCCGTGGACTGAATTTCTGCTTACCGGAACCATTCGATTTGGGAGAGTTTAAAATAGAACTTTTCAAAAGCACGCGTAAATTGCATCTTCATAAATTTTTTTGTAAAAATAAAGATAGTCCTCTTACATTAGCTACTACTGATACACCAGCAACGGTGGGTAAATTAGGCTTTATGGCAAGCTCAAAGCCAGACGCACAGGATAGAGAAATCATAGATCTCTTAACTAACCTTGATAATATAGAGGAGGGCTCACAAAAACAAATTGAAGTAATAGAAGAACCCCCACAGTTTATTCCCTTTGCAGGTGGAGTCAAATCACGGTGGATGCCCCCAATATCCCCAGGCAACAATATTGATTTATTTGAGGATCTAGTCACTAAAGACATAGAGGCAATTTTGTATACACAGCCCCAAAAAAATCTGTCCTCACCCGAACAAAAAGCTTTGAAAGAAATACAAGGGTGGGAGGACGTTATAATCAGAAAGGCGGACAAAGGAGGCAATCTAGTGATTCTAGATAGGTCGTATTATATAGAAGAAGCTCTATCTCAATTGAATGATTTAAATACGTATCAACCTTTAGAAAAAAATCCCACTAGTGCCATCAAAGATAAATTAAGATCATTATTACGTAAGTATGTGGAAAAAGGGACCATTTCTAAAAAAGCAGCGGAGAAATTAATACCAGACTCCCCTAGTTACCCAAATTGGTATAGTATCCCCAAAATCCACAAGGATGATAAAAAACCTCCAGGACGTCCAATTGTTTCTGGAATTAATTCCATAACAGAACCTTTGTCACAATTGCTTGACTGGTTATTAAAACCATTGCTATATGAAATACCGTCTTTCATTAAGGATTCAGGGGATTTTCTCCTGGCCCTGAAGAACTTTATCTGGCAACCAACGTTTGCCTTAGCCTCCATAGATATCACTAGTCTATACACTAGAATTCCGCAGCATACGGGTATAGAGGCAATTCGCAGTGTTTTAATGAACACAGATAAAGAACAAGATTTTATATCTTTTGTGGCAGATAGTTTAAATTTTGTTCTATCTAACAACACGTTTAAATTCCTGGATAAATGGTATCGCCAGAAGACAGGTACCGCAATGGGTACTCCGGTGGCATGCGTCTTTGCAAACCTGTTTCTTGCAGTGTTTGAGGAGAGGCATGTCACCGGACCCCTAAACCCCTATTTGAAGCACATACGCCTCTTCTTACGGTTTGCAGATGACATCTTTATAATCTGGGATGGGGGCGAAGCGGTCTTCCAAGACTTCATTAATTTTTTGAATAAAAATGATGAGAACATGAAATTCACGTCGTCTTATGGGGGTACTGAATTGGAATTTTTAGATGTGAAAGTGGAAGTTAAAGATGGTTCAATAATAACAAGTGTTCACAGAAAAAATACGGCTACCAACAGCGTCTTACACTTTAATAGTGCCCACCCACGTCACACTAAATGTGGCATCCCTTTTAGTCAGATGGTGAGACTAAGAAAAATAAACAACTGTGAGGAGATTTACAAAAAACAAATTCATGAACTGAAAATGCGTTTTAAAATAAGAGGCTACCCGGAGCATTTGCTAGATGCAGCTGAGCAACGCGCGGCTGCTCTCTCCCAAAGAGATCTCTTAGAGAAGGGGAATAAAAATAAAAATAAAAATAAAAATGGAAACAAAAAAAACGATAAAAATCGAAGATTTCCGTTTGTATTTAAGCACACTCCCATAGATAATATAATACACGCAGCAATTCGAAAAAATTGGCATATTCTCCAAAAAGATGCAGATTTTGCAAATACCGCCCCTTTGTTTTCATATAAGCGCTCAAAAAATATAGGAGATTTAATTGTAAAAAATCGGGTAGAAAAACGCAATATAAATTGGATAGACACGTCCACCCCACCTGGCAATCACAAGTGTGGAAACTGTAGTATGTGTGCTCTTCATATAACAGACAATCCGTTAAAAATAGGAACATATTCCCACACAATTAAAGATTTTATTACATGTAAGAGTAAGTTCATTGTGTATGTTATTTTTTGCCCTTGTAATCGCTTTTATATAGGCAAAACGATAAGGCCTCTGATGGTGCGGTTTAGGGAGCACTACAATTCAATCCTTACAGGAAAAGGCAGGGTGCGTCTAGTTAAGCACATACAAGAATGCCATGCGGGCGACCCTAATGTTTTGAGGTTCGCCGGGCTAGAAAAAGTTAATTTCCCCAAATATGGAGGGGATCACAATAGACTTCTTTTGCAGCGTGAAGCCAGGTGGATCCTGAGGACCAACGCACAGGGTCCTTGGGGTCTAAATGAAAAACTAGACATGTCGGTATTTATTTAATTGGGATATCTTAATGTTCATCCTAATGGCTGCATGGCTGATCGGTGCAGTTCGAGTAAGTTGTTGGTTTTAATTCACTGTGGTGTAATAACTATGTAAAATTATGTAAATTTCAATGTTGTCTAAATCCCATAAAGGGAAATGACGTTGTAAGCCCACTTCACATGGACCCGTAGAAGCGCAAACGCGCGAAACGGCCGTCGTCCGTCTCGTCCTTGCACATCCCTGCTCCCCTCATAAGCCCTAGCCGTCTCTGTGCCACATCCTATCATGGATACTTGCGTTTGAATAAAGAACTGAAGAAACAGTTGGGGTGAGTGCTGCAATTTTCTTTCTTTTTTATGCATACTTCATTGGATTGCTGTACTTTTTGCATAGCACCACCCCCGTCTTCTAAAGAGTTGCTTCATCCCCTCAGTTCAAGAGGGATCTCCTCGCCGACATAATTTACAAAACTACATGCCCATTCAGTGCCAGTGCCTTGTCTTTTTTCTTTTTTCGTTTACTGTCATTTTTTAGTTTCTTACTATTTATATAGTTAAAGAATATTTTGGGATTATTTTTACTCTCTCTGGCAATGAGTCTCTCTGTCTCAATCTTTGCTGCCTTGATTTGCTTTTTACAGAATGTATTTAATTTTCTGTATTTATTTAATGCCTCCTCACTACCTACTTCCTTTAATTCTCTAAATGCTTTCTTTTTGTCCCTTATTGTGCCCCTTACAGCTCTATTTAGCCATATTGGTTTCCTCCTATTTCTAGTATGTTTATTCCCATACGGTATATACTGTGCACAGGTCCTATCCAGGATGCTAATAAATGTCTCCCATTTTCTTTGTGTATTTTTGTGTCTCAGGATATCGTCCCAGTTAATTGCACCAAGATCCTCTCTCATCTGTTGGAAATTTGCCCTCCTGAAGTTTAGTGTCCTTGTCACCCCCCTACTACCCATCTTATTAAAGGTTACATGAAAACTTATTATTTTGTGATCACTATTCCCCAAGTGACCCCCAACACTTATATTTGATATGCGGTCTGGCCTGTTGGTTAATATTAGGTCTAGCAGTGCCCCCCTCCTTGTTGGGTCCTGAACCAGTTGTGAAAGGTAATTGTCTCTCATAGTTGTCAAAAACCGATTACCTTTGCTGGAACTGCAGGTTTCTGTTCCCCAATCTATTTCAGGGTAGTTGAAGTCCCCCATAATAATGACTTCTCCTTGAGTCGCAGCTTCATCTATTTGCTTTACGAGGATATTCTCCATTGCTTCCATTAGTTTTGGAGATTTATAACAAACCCCTATCAGTAATTTATTATTTTTTCCCCCTCCCCTTATCTCCACCCACAGAGACTCTACATTTTCATTAGATTCACCTATATTATCACGCAGGATGGGTTTTAAGGTCGATTTTACATACAGACACACCCCACCCAATATTGCTCATATTGATGGTGTCTCTATAGACAGGGATACTCTATTGGGATCAATAGATGTTGAGGCCCTTTATAGCAGCATTACACATCCGATGGGTTTAAAAGCCATGGAGTTCTATGTAAAATCATAGGGCTGTCTACTTCAAGAGACATAATGGATTAATATTGGAATTGATGGAGTACATACTTTTCCACAATTTTTTTGTGTTTGACGGCAATCACTTCCACCAGCACAGGGGGTGTGATAATATTTTATTGGTCTAATAAAGTTTAGTTTTAGGTTATGAAGTGTAGCTGCCATCTGTACAGGACCATGGTTGAAGTGCAACCAAAGAGAGGTTGTATACAGCAAATGCATGAAAGTCCTTATAGAGCCATAGTGGGGATTGAATGAATTTTCCTGATAAATAGTGAGTGAAAAACAGAGGGCAATTTGCTGTATTTTGTTATCTTGATGACTGACAGAGAAAGTGGTTACCTTAAATAGACAGATACTACTACAATTTTTGAGAAGCTCGTGCAAATTGGACTCACCTCTATAATGAGGGGTTAAGCGACAAAAGCTGGATATAGGCAGCAAGTTTGGACTTCTGAGACATATCTTACTAAAATAACTTTCACCAGAAAAGCATTAGGGCCTAGTAGGACTGAAGATGCCTACATAGGCAAACAGGTATTTCCCTATGATTGTAAAAATTATTGTTCCCTATATGTTTACTTTACCTTAAAAAATCTGTTTTTGGCATCCTTCATACATTAATTTTTCATGTCCATTTCTGGTCCATTTTTTAAGAACGGACACAACCACACCCCTTGTATTCAATTCAATGGTGGTGCTCAGATGTCAAGTTTTTAGCACGGACTGTGTGTCAATGTGAAAAAACTCACAGGTATAACCTTTTTTTCATGCAACATGGTCAAAATGCATGCTGCATAAGTGCACATTGATGACACATGGATGATATCCGTGTGTCATCAGTGTGACAAATACCGTTGCCGGGGAAAAACAGGACAATTAGTGCTGTTCCCAGGTGCCGGGTACTGTATGCAGCTCTCATCATTGTCGTCTGGTCTCTCTGCGGTCAGCAAGACCAGGCGACAATGATTACAATTACAGTCAGCAGCAGCTGTCTGTGAATAGCGCTGACTACAACTGTCATCATTGTCACCTGGTCTCTCTGCAAACAGCATTAAGGCCAGCTGTCGGTCAAGGCCGGGAGGGCAGTTACAACAGCTGCTATGTATACATAGAGCAGTGCCTGAACGGTCACCGCCCCACCTCCATTACTGAATACCGAATGCTCATTGGAGGAATCAAGTTCATTCTCTCCCTGCTGCATTGGGCTATAACGCAGTTAACCAGCAGATTACCTACATATCTACAGGATAACAGTAATATTTATTTTGACAGGTCCCATTTAAAATATCATGAGAGAAAAATTTAAATTCCATCTACTTTCATTTAAATGTTTCCATCATGATATTTTAACTGCACCAATGTCTTTGTACTCATTCAAAATGAGAATAAAGTATTTTCTGTGATTGTGAAGCTTGACTCCCTCTACTACTAAGGAGTTGTCCTTGCTTATTGATGCTTAACCTATTTAATCCATTTTTTTCTTGAGACTCTGTTCGCGGCTGCTGCATCTTTATATGTAAATTTGATAAAAAAATGTTACACAGTGCTTTATCAGAAATATTTGAAATTGTTACTGATTTTTTTTCTGTAAGATTCTAAAAAATGACTCCCTTATAAAATGTATAGTTGTCGCATTGATCTAGTATAGAGGTTGTGATGCAGTGACCCCTGTGTGTGTGCTCCTCAGGATATGCATGGAGGCGTATCTGTTGCTATAATGGTGGTGAAAGTGACTGGCAGAATTGTAAGTGGCCGATATGTGTCGCAGATGGAGTCTGCGTGGTAAGTCTGATGTAATGTGGTTGTTTTGGGACCTGTACTCCCACAAGTGTTTGTATAGATGTGAAGGGAGACTTACTAGGTTAGTTATGAGAGATGGGCGGGTCGAACTAGCCACACATACACACTTCCACCTGTGGGAGTGGTTACAGCTTCATAATGTGACCAGGGTGTGGGTCACATGGGTCGCTGGGTGTGGACCTGAATGGTCTATGCTGGAAGGTCCTGGAGAGCCTATGTGTTGGGAGTGTCATCTCCCTGAAGAGCACATGGTGGGGCTTTGGACCTGGTGATCTGGGGTGTTGGACAGACGTCCTGAATAGCACCTGGACAGGTCACATACTTGTGTGTTGGACGGTCCCCGGTAGGTACAGACATCCTGAATAGCGCACTGAGTAACCTGTGTTGGAAGACCTGGGAGTAGGCTTCCTGAAGAGCACAACCTGTGTTGGATGTCCTGGGAGTAGGAGACCTGAAGAGAACATGCCAGTGTGTTGGACGGTCCAAGGTGGGTTGGACATCCTGAATAGCGCACAGTAAGACTATGGTCCTGGACAATTTGTGTTGGAAGCTCCTGTGAGTGGAGTCTTCCTGGAGCACCTGAGAGACTGTGGACCTGGATGATCTGTGTTGGGGAAGCTACCGTCCTTTGGTAGCTCTGGACTGACTGATGTATGCTGGTGTTATGACCCCAATGGCGAGGGTCTCAGAGAAATAGGTAAGTCTGCGAAGTACAAAAATCCAGCTCATAGGGCAGTGGTAACTGGGTTGACCATATATCTACTCCTAACGCCAACACTAGAAGTAGCCGGGGAACATGCCTACGTTGGTCGCTAGATGTCTCGCGCCAGCCGGAGAACTAACTACCCCTAGAAGAGGAAAACAAAGACCTCTCTTGCCTCCAGAGGAAGGACCCCAAAAGTAGGATACAAGCCCCCCACAAATAATAACGGTGAGGTAAGAGGAAATGACAAACATAGAAATGAACTAGGTTTAGCAAAGAGAGGCCCGCTTACTAATAGCAGAATGTAGTAAGATAACTTATATGGTCAACAAAAACCCTATCAAACATCCACGCTGGAAATTCAAGAACCCCCGAACCATCTAACGGCCCGGGGGGAGAACACCAGCTCCCTAGAGCTTCCAGCAAGGACAGGATACAGATTAAGTACAAGCTGGACAAAAATGCAAACAAAAACAAATAGCAAAAAGCAAGAAAGCAGACTAGCTTAATCTAGCAGGAACCAGGATCAGTAGACAAGAGCACAACAGATTAGCTCTGATTACAACGTTGCCAGGCATTGAACTGAAGGTCCAGGGAGCTTATATAGCAACACCCCTGAACTAACGGCCCAGGTGAGCATACAAGGGATGACTGACATACCCAGAGTCAAATCACTAGTAACCACTAGAGGGAGCCAAAAAGCAAATTCACAACAGTACCCCCCCCTTAGTGAGGGGTCACCGATCCCTCACCAAGACCACCAGGGCGATCAGGATGAGCGGCGTGAAAGGCCCGAACTAAATCGGCCGCATGCACATCAGAGGCGACCACCCAGGAATTATCCTCCTGACCATAGCCCTTCCACTTGACCAGGTACTGAAGCCTCCGCCTGGAGAGACGAGAATCTAAGATCTTCTCCACCACGTACTCCAACTCGCCCTCAACCAACACCGGAGCAGGAGGCTCAGCAGAAGGAACCACAGGCACAACGTACCGCCGCAACAAGGACCTATGAAATACGTTGTGAATGGCAAACGACACCGGAAGATCCAGGCGAAAGGACACAGGATTAAGGATTTCCAATATCTTGTACGGACCAATGAAGCGAGGCTTAAATTTGGGAGAGGAGACCTTCATAGGAACAAATCGAGAAGACAGCCATACCAAATCCCCAACACGAAGTCGGGGACCCACACCGCGACGGCGGTTGGCAAAACGCTGAGCCTTCTCCTGTGACAACTTCAAGTTGTCCACCACATGATTCCAGATCTGCTGCAACCTATCCACCACTGAATCCACCCCAGGACAGTCAGAAGGCTCTACATGTCCCGAGGAAAAACGAGGATGGAAACCAGAGTTGCAGAAAAATGGCGAAACCAAGGTGGCGGAACTAGCCCGATTATTAAGGGCAAATTCAGCCAATGGCAAGAAGGTCACCCAATCATCCTGATCAGAAGAGACAAAACACCTCAAATAAGCCTCCAGAGTCTGATTAGTTCGCTCCGTTTGTCCATTAGTCTGTGGATGAAAAGCGGACGAAAACGACAAATCAATGCCCATCAATGCTCGAGCACAAGTCCCACAGGACTGCACAAAAGACCGCACATCCCTTGACAAGGACGGCCACCAAAAGGACCTGGCCACCAGATCCCGGGTGCCCTGCCAACAACGAGGAATGAACCTCGGAAATGACTCTACTGGTCCACCTAGCAGGCACAAACAATCTGTCAGGTGGACAAGAGTCAGGCCTACCAGCCTGAAATCTCTGCAACACACGTCGCAGATCCGGAGAAATAGCTGACAAGATAACTCCTTCCTTAAGAATACCCACAGGTTCAGTGACTCCAGGAGCATCAGGCACAAAGCTCCTAGACAGAGCATCGGCCTTCACATTCTTCGAACCTGGTAAATACAAGACCACAAAGTCAAAACGGGAGAAAAACAATGACCAGCGGGCCTGTCTAGGATTCAGGCGTTTAGCAGACTCGAGATACATCAGATTTTTGTGATCAGTCAAAACCACCACACGATGCTTAGCACCCTCGAGCCAATGACGCCACTCCTCAAATGCCCACTTCATGGCCAACAACTCCCGATTGCCCACATCATAATTTCGCTCTGCAGGCGAAAACTTCCTAGAGAAAAAGGCACAAGGTCTCATAGTAGAGCAACCAGGACCTCTCTGAGACAAAACGGCCCCTGCCCCAATCTCCGAAGCATCCACCTCAACCTGAAAGGGCAGTGAGACATCAGGCTGGCACAAAACAGGCGCCGAAGTAAACCGGCGTTTCAACTCCTGGAAAGCCTCCACGGCAGCAGGAGCCCAGTTAGCTACATCAGAGCCTTTCTTGGTCATATCCGTCAAAGGTTTAACAACGCTAGAAAAATTAGCGATAAAACGACGGTAAAAGTTAGCAAAACCCAAGAACTTCTGAAGACTCTTAACTGACGAGGGCTGAGTCCAATCATGAATAGCTCGGACCTTGACTGGGTCCATCTCCACAGCAGAAGGGGAAAAAATGAACCCTAACAAGGGAACCTTCTGAACACCAAAGAAACACTTTGAGCCTTTAACAAACAAAGAATTTTCACGCAAAATCTTGAAAACCATCCTGACCTGTTCTACATGCGAGTCCCAATCATCAGAAAAAAACAGAATATCGTCCAGATAAACGATCAAAAATTTTTCCAGATACTTCCGGAAAATGTCATGCATAAAGGACTGAAAAACTGAAGGCGCATTAGAGAGCCCAAAAGGCATCACCAAGTACTCAAAATGACCTTCGGGCGTATTGAATGCGGTTTTCCATTCATCTCCTTGCTTAATGCGCACAAGGTTGTACGCACCACGAAGATCTATCTTGGTGAACCACTTGGCACCTTTAATCCGGGCAAACAAGTCTGACAACAGCGGCAAAGGATACTGAAATTTGACAGTGATCTTATTTAAGAGCCGATAGTCAATACAAGGCCTCAAAGATCCGTCCTTTTTGGCCACAAAAAAGATTCCCGCACCAAGAGGGGAAGAAGAAGGACGGATATGCCCCTTCTCCAGAGACTCTCTAATATATGAACGCATAGCGGTATGTTCAGGTACCGACAGGTTAAATAATCTTCCCTTAGGAAACTTACTGCCTGGAATCAACTCTATTGCGCAGTCACACTCCCTATGAGGAGGCAGTGCACTGGACCTGGACTCGCTGAAAACATCCTGATAATCAGACAAATACTCCGGAACTTCCGAAGGCGTAGAAGAAGCAATAGACACGGGCAGGGAATCCCCATGATTTCCACGGCATCCCCAACTTGACACTGACATGGCCTTCCAATCCAAGACTGGATTATGGGTCTGCAACCATGGCAACCCCAAAACAACCAAATCATGCATTTTATGCAAAACAAGAAAACGTATAACCTCCCGATGTTCAGGAGTCATACACATGGTAACCTGTGTCCAAAACTGCGGTTTATTTTCTGCCAACGGCGTAGCATCAATACCCCTAAGAGGGATAGGATTTTCTAATGGCTCAAGAACAAAACCACAGCGCTTGGCAAATGACAGATCCATAAGACTCAGGGCAGCACCTGAATCTACAAACGCCATGGCAGGATAAGATGACAGTGAACAAATCAAAGTTACAGATAGAATAAATTTAGGTTGCAAATTACCAACGGTGACAGGACTAACAACCTTAGTTAGACGTTTAGAGCATGCTGAGATAACATGTGTAGAATCACCACAGTAGTAACACAAGCCATTCTGGCGTCTATGAATTTTCCGCTCATTTCTAGTCAGGATTCTATCACATTGCATTAAATCAGGTGTTTGTTCAGACAGCACCATAGGTGAATTTGCGGTTTTTCTATCACATTGCCTTAAATCAGGTGCCTGTTCAGACAACACCATAAGGGAATTTGCGGTTTTGCGCTCCCGCAACCGCCGGTCAATTTGAATAGCCAGGGCCATGGAATCATTTAGACCTGTGGGAATAGGGAAACCCACCATCACATTCTTAATGGCTTCAGAAAGGCCATTTCTAAAATTTGCGGCCAGTGCACACTCGTTCCACTGAGTCAGCACGGACCATTTCCGAAATTTTTGGCAATACACTTCAGCCTCGTCCTGGCCCTGAGACATAGCCAGCAAGGCTTTTTCTGCCTGAATCTCAAGATTGGGTTCCTCATAAAGTAAACCGAGCGCCAGAAAAAACGCATCAATATCCGCCAATGCCGGATCTCCTGGCGCCAGCGAGAAGGCCCAATCCTGAGGGTCGCCCCGTAAAAAAGAAATAACAATTTTCACTTGCTGAGCGGAGTCTCCAGATGAACAGGGTCTCAGGGACAAAAATAATTTACAATTATTCCTGAAATTTCTAAACTTAAATCGGTCTCCGAAAAACAATTCAGGAATCGGTATCTTAGGTTCTGACATAGGATTTCTGGTAACATAATCTTGTATGCCCTGCACACGAGCAGCAAGCTGGTCCACACTTGTAATCAAGGTCTGGACATTCATGTCTACAGCAAGCTTGAGCCACTCAGAGGTAAAGGGGAAAAGAAAAAAAAAATGAGAGAGAGGAAAAAAAAAAAAACTCAGAATTTTCTTTCTTATAATCCCGCTTCTGCAATGCATTTAACATTTAATACTGGCCTGGCAAACTGTTATGACCCCAATGGCGAGGGTCTCAGAGAAATAGGTAAGTCTGCGAAGTACAAAAATCCAGCTCATAGGGCAGTGGTAACTGGGTTGACCATATATCTACTCCTAACGCCAACACTAGAAGTAGCCGGGGAACATGCCTACGTTGGTCGCTAGATGTCTCGCGCCAGCCGGAGAACTAACTACCCCTAGAAGAGGAAAACAAAGACCTCTCTTGCCTCCAGAGGAAGGACCCCAAAAGTAGGATACAAGCCCCCCACAAATAATAACGGTGAGGTAAGAGGAAATGACAAACATAGAAATGAACTAGGTTTAGCAAAGAGAGGCCCGCTTACTAATAGCAGAATGTAGTAAGATAACTTATATGGTCAACAAAAACCCTATCAAACATCCACGCTGGAAATTCAAGAACCCCCGAACCGTCTAACGGCCCGGGGGGAGAACACCAGCTCCCTAGAGCTTCCAGCAAGGACAGGATACAGATTAAGTACAAGCTGGACAAAAATGCAAACAAAAACAAATAGCAAAAAGCAAGAAAGCAGGCTAGCTTAATCTAGCAGGAACCAGGATCAGTAGACAAGAGCACAACAGATTAGCTCTGATTACAACGTTGCCAGGCATTGAACTGAAGGTCCAGGGAGCTTATATAGCAACACCCCTGAACTAACGGCCCAGGTGAGCATACAAGGGATGACTGACATACCCAGAGTCAAATCACTAGTAACCACTAGAGGGAGCCAAAAAGCAAATTCACAACATGCCGGCCAGGCAAGTTGGTGAACCCCGTAAGGCAGTTTCCCCAGGAGAGAGGACTGACGAGGAGTCAGCAGGGGGAGCAGGGGCTCCCATAAGGTACCATTGACTGTTGGTGCTTGTGATAGTCTATGAACTGTTCGGCGTACAGACACCCATGGTAACTGGACAAAGTGAGAGGTCCAGCATGTTTAGTGTCTGTGAGACAAAGCTGTACCTGAAGTGTCTAAGATAAAGCTGTAACTTTTGTGAAGTGAACTGTGCATAACCCGTTTTATGATGCCATAATAAACTGTATAGACTGTGTTTAAGTGAAAAAACCTGCCCGTTTGCTTGAATCCTGTGCCAAGCGAGAATTCCCCAATGCGTTAGTGAGCGCAATCTTACAAGGTGGATACAGCAAGCATGAAGGCACATTGGCAGGAAGGACTTGGCATTCTCTGGAATCATAGAAGTTGTAGGGTGGATGATGTGTAACCCAGCAGGAATAGAAGTAACTATACACAATATGGACAGACGGTGGAGCAGACCAAACATAGAAACTCAATCCCTAGACAGAGGTGTGTGTCAATGGGCCTTACATAGGACTAGTGACATGATGTCATGGATCCATGGTGGACAACATGCAAAACCCGACAAGGAGCACAACAGGGTGATGCCCTCCCTCCTTGCCTAGGGTCTGAAGTTCTCCCTGTTTCTCCTTTAGTTTGGAACAATTTGTGCAATTATGATCCACAATACAAAGTCTGCCAGTAAGGAGATGGGATCTTTCAGCTGAAGATAATCTGTTCCAGTCAAAGGGCAGGGTTTCCAGTAAAGCCATTCTGGAAGGAGATTTTGAAGATGTTTTGGAATGTGAGACATGGGAATAAAGAGTTTTTTTCTTTAAACCATTTTTTAAAATGCAAGTCCACTGAGGTGGCATGGGAAATCAAGTCATCAAGGGAGAACAGCAAATCTCTACCAGTGAGTTCATCTTTGATCCAATAGGATAAACCAGCATAAAAAACAGCCAGGAGAGCGTAATTGTTCCATGTAAATTCACCAGACTGGTTGCAGAACTGGATGGCATAATGTCCAACAGAGCTAGCCCCTTTCTAATCCCCAGTATGAAATCTGCAGTGAAGTAGAAACAACCCAGTTCATCAAACACTTTTATGGAAGGCAGAAAGAAAAGATGGTAGAGAATGAATCATAGGGTCATTCCACTCCTACAAGCCCTTTGAAAAACGTCATCAGATAGCACAGAAAAAATAAATGCCACTTTGGACAGGTAAAAAAAATACTGTTGGAGACATAACTCAAAATGTACAGTGCTTTGGTTCACACAGCCCAAGCAGGCCTTAATGTATTCATCAAAAAGAGTGGGCAAATATGAGCTGTCTCTCAGGCATAGTGATGCAGGTACGTATTAGGCTGCTGCAGATGTTAAGGAGCTAGTGGAGAAACTGAAGAAATCTGGGAGAGTGTGTCCACACCGGCTGTGAGATCCCGCACAGCCCCAACAATCTCGCAATAATTTACAAGTTGCATCACCAGTCCAGGCAGGTCAACTGTATCCAACTGTAATGATGCCGTGACTAATGCACATTTAGAAGCCATGGTTTTCGGATTCTATCAGGGTGTACCAGGTGAAATGAATCCCCTCAAAAGCCCCAAGTGTGGATGGGCACAGAGACCCTAGGCATTGATGCAGTAAGTTCGAGGGCACGATTGCAGCGAAGACTTTGCAAACTCTGTAAATTCAGGAACCGCATGATTGGTGAAGTATAATCCAGCATGAATCAAAGAAAGTAAACACAGTATGGACATAAGGTGGAGCACACCAAATATTAACGGTCTAGAAACTCGATCCGAAGACACAGGTGTTTGTGTCAATGGGCCTTAAATTAGTCTAGAGAGATGGTGTCATGAATTCACAATGGGAAGAATGCAAAAAACAACATGGGGCACAGCACAGGGCTGCAAATCCAGGCGAACGGAGAGAAGCCTGGGATACCAGAAACCAGTGTGTAACAGTTTCCTAATTACTAAGGTAGTTTTATTAAAAAAAATTCAAGATTGCTAAACTACTGATTAATTTACCTTTGAAAAAGGCTGATGTGAGGTAATTCATGTCTTCAATTAGTTAAAAAAATATTTTTCATCCAACCCTGTATTGATTGATCTAGAACATCCTTTTATTGTGGGGGTAAATGCCACTGATGTTAGGCTGGTTTCACATTTGCGATATTTAATATTACAGTCATGAAGCACCAATATACTCAGTATGTGTGAGTGGTAAGTACCAACTCTCTCTAGGCACTCCTCAGGTGCCCTTCTGGGACTACTCCAAATCAATACATAAACAAAAACACGGAGGAAAAGAGTCCACTTCAACATATTTAGAGAACAATATACAAAAAGTTTATTAAATAATCAATACAAAAACAGAATTAAAAATACAAAACATGGGTGTATTGTTAATACCGCCATATCGCAGAAGACACATAGGAGGAAATGCGGCAATGACCAAGTCAGGGGGGAGTTCACATATACACCTTTTGGGTGGCAGCGTCAGCTCAGAAAAATAGAAGGAATGTATGACCAAATACAATTACTACGTTCCACTCATATGGCACAAATAGCCCAGAGTACAAAAGGTCATATATTCATAAGCACATGTAATTGCTGCTTACCCATTGTAAGTCAGGTGTGTCCTCCCCACCTTGCTCGGTCCCCCCGGACGCGCGTTTCGCGTGGCTTTTTCAACAGGGTGTATCCATAGTGTGTCTCATTGTGTTTTTATATCATAGACCCGGAAGTAGAATCGGTGACGCCGGCGCATGCGCAGTAGCGTCCAGAGTGCATCGCTCAATAGGGCCATCACAGTGGGGAGTGTATGAGAGGCGGAGCTCCACCTTCCAAACACAAGAAGTGTGACACTCCCCACTTGTAAGTGATAGGTCCACAAGAAGATGGCTACGATGGACGACACCGGGCATGCGCACCACCAATTCCCAATAAAAAGGCCATGGCTACAGCCATTTTTTTAGTGATAAAGTTAAGATCGCTCAAAAACAGAAACAGAACGCCGCAGCGTCCCGAAATGTACGTAAACCGGAACGCTAGATAGATTAGAGGCGTCCCCAATAAAGTGGAAAAACGGGACGCCAAAAAGATGCAAAAAAATAATAATAACGCATCACATGTGTTTAGAGTGTGTACAGTTACATAAAAACAATGACAAAAATAGACAGAAAAAGGGAGAAAAAGGAGCATAGCAATAAAAAGACAGATGACAAAAAGAAATAATAACATACATATAAATATGTAAACAAAGCATATTATCATACATGTGAAACATATATGTGAATCCGTGTATATATAATGGAACAGACCCCACAACATACTGGGGAATAAATTGTACTATATATTGGTGGTCGCTTACAGTCCCAAAGTACATATTCAATGTCAAAGGGTCCGCTCACGGTGCTAAAATATAAACCAACCAAGGAGGTTAAAATTGATGTATGATCTATGATCCTGCACGTTTATAAAAAGCGCAGGGATATCAAGTGAAACTTAGTGAATAACTAAAGACCCCCAATTCCTGAACTAAACCAAATAATATAAACATGCTAACAACTCATACAAACATTCACTAAAGAATAATGTTAGCGTATAGAGACTACATAAAGTGCAGATTCATAAGAAAACATAAACCACGTATAAGAACCTATACGTGGACAACGTATAGACAGAAACTACAGGACACTCCTTCTCTTCAGATTCCGAGACGTTCACCGGGTTTTGCTGCGGCGTCATCACCAGTGCGTAGCCATGGATAACTAATAAAAACTAAAAAGAAAAGAAAAACACACAACAAGACGTAAATATATAAAAATATTAAAAGCGAGTGGTGAAAAAATCACCCAAGAGAGGACAGCCAGGTCAAGGGACATGGAATATTTTCCACATTACATCCTCATTATATTGCTGCATGTCAGGACAGAGCCGAAAAATTATGGAAGTATATTTTTGGAACCAAATAATATATAGAACACGAAGGAGAACCCACGGGACTCTCACAGAAAAGGAGCGAAGCTAAGCTGTTCATTAAGTCCCTTAGGGGCAAGGGTGTCAAGGGTGACAATCCACTTACATTCACACTGTGCGAGTAACTTGGTCAGATTGCCCCCCCTGACACCTCCATGTATCACATCTATCCCTCTCACTTTTAAGCCCCTAGGGTCAGATCCGTGAAACAGTCGAAAGTGCCTGGGTAATGTTTTTAAGACCGATGGGTCTTCTACTTCTTTACCTGCCAAGATATCCCTTACGTGTTCGCGCGTCCGAACCTTAAGTTCCCTAGATGTGAGACCGACATAGATCAGGGAGCAGGGACAGGTCGCATAATAGACCACAAAAGTAGTGTTACATGAGATGTACTCTCTTATCTTAAATTCCCTGCTCCCATCAAAATTCTTGAAGGTCCCACATCTAAGGATGTTCGGACACGCAACACATGAACCACAAGGAAAACATCCCTGTCTGGGACTCCTCGCACCAAGAAATGTTTTATTTTTTGGGGTGATATAATGGCTGCTTACCAGAGTATCTTTCAGGTTTCTGGCTCTCCTTTGTGTCATCAAAGGAGATTTTGTGAGATATGGGGCCAGGACACTATCGGTCTGCAACACGGACCAATGTTTGCTTAACACCTCACGAATACGGTGCCATTGGCAATTCGCAGTAGAGATAAATCTGATTGCCATCTCATCCTTCGCTCCTGACCTGTTCGACCCCCCTAGTAGGTCCTCTCTCCGTGTATGTCTGGCCCTTCCATACCCTGCCCTAATGCTACGACGACTGTATCCTCTTGCCCTAAACCGTTCGGTGAGGATGGCGGACTGTCTCTCGAAGCGGGCATCCGTAGAACACACCCGCCTATTCCTCAAGAATTGTCCAACTGGGATGGCTTTTATAACCGAGTAGTTGTGTGCCGAGGAGGCATGAAGCAAGGAATTCACAGAGGATTCCTTGCGATACAGATCTGTTTCAATAGAGCCATCCTCGGCAACACACAGCGTAATGTCCAAAAAATTAATTTCCCTAGAATGCCAAGTATACGTGAATTTTAAATTAAAGTTGTTAATATTCAGGGCCTGCATGAATTTGGATAGGCTGGCTTTGCTACCATTCCACACCATCAGAATGTCATCAATGTAGCGAAACCAGCCCACCACTGGGTCCGCGGCGTGTGCGCCATCGCCTTGGAAAATACACCTTTCCCAGTAACCTAAAAATAAATTTGCATACGAAGGCGCACACGCCGCGCCCATTGCAGTGCCCTGCAACTGTAAATAAAATTTATCTTTGAAAACAAAATAATTGTGGGTTAAAATAAACTCAAGCAATTCCAAAATAAGTTCCGAAAAATGGCCATCCCAGTTGGTAGTCTCAAGGAAGAAGCGGGTGGCCCTCAGACCATCTACATGTCTGATCGAGGTGTATAATGACTCCACATCAATGGTGACTAAAATCATGCCCGCCTCCAGAGACAGCCCGTCCACCCTTCTAAGCACGTCAGTAGTGTCTCTGACATAGGAGGGCAGTGTCTCCACCAGAGGTTTTAAATAAAAATCAATAAATTTACAAATATTCTCGCATAACCCTCCTATGCCAGAGACAATAGGACGCCCAGGTGGATTAACAGCATCTTTGTGCACTTTGGGCAGGGCATAGAAGGTAGCCACCTTAGGGGACCTTGGCATAAGTCCATCAAGGACCCTTTTGGGGACAACACCTGACTCGCTCGCCAACCCCAAGATATACTCCAACTCCCCTGAAAAAACCGAGGTGGGATTTTGGGGTAAACACCGATATGTTTCTTTGTTCTTTAATTGTCGAAATATCTCTTTTTCGTATTTTTCAATTGGCCAGATCACCACATTCCCCCCCTTGTCTGCAGGTTTAATAACTACTGTGTCCAGAGCCTGTAGCTCCCTCAGCGCCTTCCTTTGATCTGGTGTTAGGTTGTCATTGTAGAGTCCCCTTGGAATCTTAATTAGATCCTCAATGACCAATCTGCAAAAAATGTCTATCTGTGGACACAGAGACAAAGGGGGGAAGGTGGATGATCTGGGCAAAATCGAAGAAGGAAATTTACCTACTGAATCTGGTTGTTGTTCCTCAAGTAGGTCTTCCAGGGCCGATAAAGCAACGGCTTCCACGTCACTAGGAAGTTGATTACCAGAATTTTTAGGGGCGTGTAACTTCTTCAGTAGTAATTTACGACAAAATAAATGCGTGTCTTTTACAGCTGTAAAAAAATTAAACTGATTAGATGGAACAAAATTAAGACCAAGTTTAAGGACTTCAGACTGGGTTTTAGAGAGGGAATGGGTAGATAGATTAATCACCTCTAAGTTGTTATTTTTCGCCTTCCGCTCGTACGTAGGAGGGGAGGTAAATTTTCTCTTTTGGGAGGTATATCTTCCTTTTGCAGCTCTATTGGGTTGTATTTTTCTCCCTCTATCACCATGTATGCTTTTAGATTGGTCGGATGTCACACTCAGTTCATCCACTGAAGTGGCGGATGACATTGAGCCCGACCTAACCAGTGATGTTGGGCGAGTTCTCATTCTCCCTGTCCTCCACCTATATACGTGATTATCGCGGTAGTCTGAATTGTCTCTTTGCAGTTTTTTTGTCTTGACCGCACTTATCTCTTGCTCCCATTTGAGGAAATCACTCTCAAGGTCACCATTGAGTTTCCCCAATGCTTCTGGTGTCAAATCTTCTTTTATAAATAGTTGAATATCGTCAATTTCCTTCTCCAATTCCGCTAGTTTGGTCTCATCAAGTTTAATAAGCAAACCGATGAAGCCTCTAGAACATATATTAGCAATATTCTCCCATTCGGTTTTAAATACCTCGTCTTCAATTGGATAAGAGGGGAAAATTTGGACACGTAAGCCCCTCGGAATCAGGTTGCGAGCCAGGTATTGCCCCAAAGTGGCCCTATTCCACCACAGCTTTGTCCTTTTATGCAGCAATAACCTCAGCCTGGCAATCCTCTCTCTAGAATCACCACCACTCGCGACAGTAGAGCCGACATTATCCTCCTTAAAGGCCTCCTGCAGCCGAGACAACCATGTCTGGTCCCGACTACGAAAATCCATTGACTTCTGACTAACTGCTGTGGGAAACACAGAAAAGCAATATTTAATATTACAGTCATGAAGCACCAATATACTCAGTATGTGTGAGTGGTAAGTACCAACTCTCTCTAGGCACTCCTCAGGTGCCCTTCTGGGACTACTCCAAATCAATACATAAACAAAAACACGGAGGAAAAGAGTCCACTTCAACATATTTAGAGAACAATATACAAAAAGTTTATTAAATAATCAATACAAAAACAGAATTAAAAATACAAAACATGGGTGTATTGTTAATACCGCCATATCGCAGAAGACACATAGGAGGAAATGCGGCAATGACCAAGTCAGGGGGGAGTTCACATATACACCTTTTGGGTGGCAGCGTCAGCTCAGAAAAATAGAAGGAATGTATGACCAAATACAATTACTACGTTCCACTCATATGGCACAAATAGCCCAGAGTACAAAAGGTCATATATTCATAAGCACATGTAATTGCTGCTTACCCATTGTAAGTCAGGTGTGTCCTCCCCACCTTGCTCGGTCCCCCCGGACGCGCGTTTCGCGTGGCTTTTTCAACAGGGTGTATCCATAGTGTGTCTCATTGTGTTTTTATATCATAGACCCGGAAGTAGAATCGGTGACGCCGGCGCATGCGCAGTAGCGTCCAGAGTGCATCGCTCAATAGGGCCATCACAGTGGGGAGTGTATGAGAGGCGGAGCTCCACCTTCCAAACACAAGAAGTGTGACACTCCCCACTTGTAAGTGATAGGTCCACAAGAAGATGGCTACGATGGACGACACCGGGCATGCGCACCACCAATTCCCAATAAAAAGGCCATGGCTACAGCCATTTTTTTAGTGATAAAGTTAAGATCGCTCAAAAACAGAAACAGAACGCCGCAGCGTCCCGAAATGTACGTAAACCGGAACGCTAGATAGATTAGAGGCGTCCCCAATAAAGTGGAAAAACGGGACGCCAAAAAGATGCAAAAAAATAATAATAACGCATCACATGTGTTTAGAGTGTGTACAGTTACATAAAAACAATGACAAAAATAGACAGAAAAAGGGAGAAAAAGGAGCATAGCAATAAAAAGACAGATGACAAAAAGAAATAATAACATACATATAAATATGTAAACAAAGCATATTATCATACATGTGAAACATATATGTGAATCCGTGTATATATAATGGAACAGACCCCACAACATACTGGGGAATAAATTGTACTATATATTGGTGGTCGCTTACAGTCCCAAAGTACATATTCAATGTCAAAGGGTCCGCTCACGGTGCTAAAATATAAACCAACCAAGGAGGTTAAAATTGATGTATGATCTATGATCCTGCACGTTTATAAAAAGCGCAGGGATATCAAGTGAAACTTAGTGAATAACTAAAGACCCCCAATTCCTGAACTAAACCAAATAATATAAACATGCTAACAACTCATACAAACATTCACTAAAGAATAATGTTAGCGTATAGAGACTACATAAAGTGCAGATTCATAAGAAAACATAAACCACGTATAAGAACCTATACGTGGACAACGTATAGACAGAAACTACAGGACACTCCTTCTCTTCAGATTCCGAGACGTTCACCGGGTTTTGCTGCGGCGTCATCACCAGTGCGTAGCCATGGATAACTAATAAAAACTAAAAAGAAAAGAAAAACACACAACAAGACGTAAATATATAAAAATATTAAAAGCGAGTGGTGAAAAAATCACCCAAGAGAGGACAGCCAGGTCAAGGGACATGGAATATTTTCCACATTACATCCTCATTATATTGCTGCATGTCAGGACAGAGCCGAAAAATTATGGAAGTATATTTTTGGAACCAAATAATATATAGAACACGAAGGAGAACCCACGGGACTCTCACAGAAAAGGAGCGAAGCTAAGCTGTTCATTAAGTCCCTTAGGGGCAAGGGTGTCAAGGGTGACAATCCACTTACATTCACACTGTGCGAGTAACTTGGTCAGATTGCCCCCCCTGACACCTCCATGTATCACATCTATCCCTCTCACTTTTAAGCCCCTAGGGTCAGATCCGTGAAACAGTCGAAAGTGCCTGGGTAATGTTTTTAAGACCGATGGGTCTTCTACTTCTTTACCTGCCAAGATATCCCTTACGTGTTCGCGCGTCCGAACCTTAAGTTCCCTAGATGTGAGACCGACATAGATCAGGGAGCAGGGACAGGTCGCATAATAGACCACAAAAGTAGTGTTACATGAGATGTACTCTCTTATCTTAAATTCCCTGCTCCCATCAAAATTCTTGAAGGTCCCACATCTAAGGATGTTCGGACACGCAACACATGAACCACAAGGAAAACATCCCTGTCTGGGACTCCTCGCACCAAGAAATGTTTTATTTTTTGGGGTGATATAATGGCTGCTTACCAGAGTATCTTTCAGGTTTCTGGCTCTCCTTTGTGTCATCAAAGGAGATTTTGTGAGATATGGGGCCAGGACACTATCGGTCTGCAACACGGACCAATGTTTGCTTAACACCTCACGAATACGGTGCCATTGGCAATTCGCAGTAGAGATAAATCTGATTGCCATCTCATCCTTCGCTCCTGACCTGTTCGACCCCCCTAGTAGGTCCTCTCTCCGTGTATGTCTGGCCCTTCCATACCCTGCCCTAATGCTACGACGACTGTATCCTCTTGCCCTAAACCGTTCGGTGAGGATGGCGGACTGTCTCTCGAAGCGGGCATCCGTAGAACACACCCGCCTATTCCTCAAGAATTGTCCAACTGGGATGGCTTTTATAACCGAGTAGTTGTGTGCCGAGGAGGCATGAAGCAAGGAATTCACAGAGGATTCCTTGCGATACAGATCTGTTTCAATAGAGCCATCCTCGGCAACACACAGCGTAATGTCCAAAAAATTAATTTCCCTAGAATGCCAAGTATACGTGAATTTTAAATTAAAGTTGTTAATATTCAGGGCCTGCATGAATTTGGATAGGCTGGCTTCGCTACCATTCCACACCATCAGAATGTCATCAATGTAGCGAAACCAGCCCACCACTGGGTCCGCGGCGTGTGCGCCATCGCCTTGGAAAATACACCTTTCCCAGTAACCTAAAAATAAATTTGCATACGAAGGCGCACACGCCGCGCCCATTGCAGTGCCCTGCAACTGTAAATAAAATTTATCTTTGAAAACAAAATAATTGTGGGTTAAAATAAACTCAAGCAATTCCAAAATAAGTTCCGAAAAATGGCCATCCCAGTTGGTAGTCTCAAGGAAGAAGCGGGTGGCCCTCAGACCATCTACATGTCTGATCGAGGTGTATAATGACTCCACATCAATGGTGACTAAAATCATGCCCGCCTCCAGAGACAGCCCGTCCACCCTTCTAAGCACGTCAGTAGTGTCTCTGACATAGGAGGGCAGTGTCTCCACCAGAGGTTTTAAATAAAAATCAATAAATTTACAAATATTCTCGCATAACCCTCCTATGCCAGAGACAATAGGACGCCCAGGTGGATTAACAGCATCTTTGTGCACTTTGGGCAGGGCATAGAAGGTAGCCACCTTAGGGGACCTTGGCATAAGTCCATCAAGGACCCTTTTGGGGACAACACCTGACTCGCTCGCCAACCCCAAGATATACTCCAACTCCCCTGAAAAAACCGAGGTGGGATTTTGGGGTAAACACCGATATGTTTCTTTGTTCTTTAATTGTCGAAATATCTCTTTTTCGTATTTTTCAATTGGCCAGATCACCACATTCCCCCCCTTTGTCTGCAGGTTTAATAACTACTGTGTCCAGAGCCTGTAGCTCCCTCAGCGCCTTCCTTTGATCTGGTGTTAGGTTGTCATTGTAGAGTCCCCTTGGAATCTTAATTAGATCCTCAATGACCAATCTGCAAAAAATGTCTATCTGTGGACACAGAGACAAAGGGGGGAAGGTGGATGATCTGGGCAAAATCGAAGAAGGAAATTTACCTACTGAATCTGGTTGTTGTTCCTCAAGTAGGTCTTCCAGGGCCGATAAAGCAACGGCTTCCACGTCACTAGGAAGTTGATTACCAGAATTTTTAGGGGCGTGTAACTTCTTCAGTAGTAATTTACGACAAAATAAATGCGTGTCTTTTACAGCTGTAAAAAAATTAAACTGATTAGATGGAACAAAATTAAGACCAAGTTTAAGGACTTCAGACTGGGTTTTAGAGAGGGAATGGGTAGATAGATTAATCACCTCTAAGTTGTTATTTTTCGCCTTCCGCTCGTACGTAGGAGGGGAGGTAAATTTTCTCTTTTGGGAGGTATATCTTCCTTTTGCAGCTCTATTGGGTTGTATTTTTCTCCCTCTATCACCATGTATGCTTTTAGATTGGTCGGATGTCACACTCAGTTCATCCACTGAAGTGGCGGATGACATTGAGCCCGACCTAACCAGTGATGTTGGGCGAGTTCTCATTCTCCCTGTCCTCCACCTATATACGTGATTATCGCGGTAGTCTGAATTGTCTCTTTGCAGTTTTTTTGTCTTGACCGCACTTATCTCTTGCTCCCATTTGAGGAAATCACTCTCAAGGTCACCATTGAGTTTCCCCAATGCTTCTGGTGTCAAATCTTCTTTTATAAATAGTTGAATATCGTCAATTTCCTTCTCCAATTCCGCTAGTTTGGTCTCATCAAGTTTAATAAGCAAACCGATGAAGCCTCTAGAACATATATTAGCAATATTCTCCCATTCGGTTTTAAATACCTCGTCTTCAATTGGATAAGAGGGGAAAATTTGGACACGTAAGCCCCTCGGAATCAGGTTGCGAGCCAGGTATTGCCCCAAAGTGGCCCTATTCCACCACAGCTTTGTCCTTTTATGCAGCAATAACCTCAGCCTGGCAATCCTCTCTCTAGAATCACCACCACTCGCGACAGTAGAGCCGACATTATCCTCCTTAAAGGCCTCCTGCAGCCGAGACAACCATGTCTGGTCCCGACTACGAAAATCCATTGACTTCTGACTAACTGCTGTGGGAAACACAGAAAAGCAATATTTAATATTACAGTCATGAAGCACCAATATACTCAGTATGTGTGAGTGGTAAGTACCAACTCTCTCTAGGCACTCCTCAGGTGCCCTTCTGGGACTACTCCAAATCAATACATAAACAAAAACACGGAGGAAAAGAGTCCACTTCAACATATTTAGAGAACAATATACAAAAAGTTTATTAAATAATCAATACAAAAACAGAATTAAAAATACAAAACATGGGTGTATTGTTAATACCGCCATATCGCAGAAGACACATAGGAGGAAATGCGGCAATGACCAAGTCAGGGGGGAGTTCACATATACACCTTTTGGGTGGCAGCGTCAGCTCAGAAAAATAGAAGGAATGTATGACCAAATACAATTACTACGTTCCACTCATATGGCACAAATAGCCCAGAGTACAAAAGGTCATATATTCATAAGCACATGTAATTGCTGCTTACCCATTGTAAGTCAGGTGTGTCCTCCCCACCTTGCTCGGTCCCCCCGGACGCGCGTTTCGCGTGGCTTTTTCAACAGGGTGTATCCATAGTGTGTCTCATTGTGTTTTTATATCATAGACCCGGAAGTAGAATCGGTGACGCCGGCGCATGCGCAGTAGCGTCCAGAGTGCATCGCTCAATAGGGCCATCACAGTGGGGAGTGTATGAGAGGCGGAGCTCCACCTTCCAAACACAAGAAGTGTGACACTCCCCACTTGTAAGTGATAGGTCCACAAGAAGATGGCTACGATGGACGACACCGGGCATGCGCACCACCAATTCCCAATAAAAAGGCCATGGCTACAGCCATTTTTTTAGTGATAAAGTTAAGATCGCTCAAAAACAGAAACAGAACGCCGCAGCGTCCCGAAATGTACGTAAACCGGAACGCTAGATAGATTAGAGGCGTCCCCAATAAAGTGGAAAAACGGGACGCCAAAAAGATGCAAAAAAATAATAATAACGCATCACATGTGTTTAGAGTGTGTACAGTTACATAAAAACAATGACAAAAATAGACAGAAAAAGGGAGAAAAAGGAGCATAGCAATAAAAAGACAGATGACAAAAAGAAATAATAACATACATATAAATATGTAAACAAAGCATATTATCATACATGTGAAACATATATGTGAATCCGTGTATATATAATGGAACAGACCCCACAACATACTGGGGAATAAATTGTACTATATATTGGTGGTCGCTTACAGTCCCAAAGTACATATTCAATGTCAAAGGGTCCGCTCACGGTGCTAAAATATAAACCAACCAAGGAGGTTAAAATTGATGTATGATCTATGATCCTGCACGTTTATAAAAAGCGCAGGGATATCAAGTGAAACTTAGTGAATAACTAAAGACCCCCAATTCCTGAACTAAACCAAATAATATAAACATGCTAACAACTCATACAAACATTCACTAAAGAATAATGTTAGCGTATAGAGACTACATAAAGTGCAGATTCATAAGAAAACATAAACCACGTATAAGAACCTATACGTGGACAACGTATAGACAGAAACTACAGGACACTCCTTCTCTTCAGATTCCGAGACGTTCACCGGGTTTTGCTGCGGCGTCATCACCAGTGCGTAGCCATGGATAACTAATAAAAACTAAAAAGAAAAGAAAAACACACAACAAGACGTAAATATATAAAAATATTAAAAGCGAGTGGTGAAAAAATCACCCAAGAGAGGACAGCCAGGTCAAGGGACATGGAATATTTTCCACATTACATCCTCATTATATTGCTGCATGTCAGGACAGAGCCGAAAAATTATGGAAGTATATTTTTGGAACCAAATAATATATAGAACACGAAGGAGAACCCACGGGACTCTCACAGAAAAGGAGCGAAGCTAAGCTGTTCATTAAGTCCCTTAGGGGCAAGGGTGTCAAGGGTGACAATCCACTTACATTCACACTGTGCGAGTAACTTGGTCAGATTGCCCCCCCTGACACCTCCATGTATCACATCTATCCCTCTCACTTTTAAGCCCCTAGGGTCAGATCCGTGAAACAGTCGAAAGTGCCTGGGTAATGTTTTTAAGACCGATGGGTCTTCTACTTCTTTACCTGCCAAGATATCCCTTACGTGTTCGCGCGTCCGAACCTTAAGTTCCCTAGATGTGAGACCGACATAGATCAGGGAGCAGGGACAGGTCGCATAATAGACCACAAAAGTAGTGTTACATGAGATGTACTCTCTTATCTTAAATTCCCTGCTCCCATCAAAATTCTTGAAGGTCCCACATCTAAGGATGTTCGGACACGCAACACATGAACCACAAGGAAAACATCCCTGTCTGGGACTCCTCGCACCAAGAAATGTTTTATTTTTTGGGGTGATATAATGGCTGCTTACCAGAGTATCTTTCAGGTTTCTGGCTCTCCTTTGTGTCATCAAAGGAGATTTTGTGAGATATGGGGCCAGGACACTATCGGTCTGCAACACGGACCAATGTTTGCTTAACACCTCACGAATACGGTGCCATTGGCAATTCGCAGTAGAGATAAATCTGATTGCCATCTCATCCTTCGCTCCTGACCTGTTCGACCCCCCTAGTAGGTCCTCTCTCCGTGTATGTCTGGCCCTTCCATACCCTGCCCTAATGCTACGACGACTGTATCCTCTTGCCCTAAACCGTTCGGTGAGGATGGCGGACTGTCTCTCGAAGCGGGCATCCGTAGAACACACCCGCCTATTCCTCAAGAATTGTCCAACTGGGATGGCTTTTATAACCGAGTAGTTGTGTGCCGAGGAGGCATGAAGCAAGGAATTCACAGAGGATTCCTTGCGATACAGATCTGTTTCAATAGAGCCATCCTCGGCAACACACAGCGTAATGTCCAAAAAATTAATTTCCCTAGAATGCCAAGTATACGTGAATTTTAAATTAAAGTTGTTAATATTCAGGGCCTGCATGAATTTGGATAGGCTGGCTTCGCTACCATTCCACACCATCAGAATGTCATCAATGTAGCGAAACCAGCCCACCACTGGGTCCGCGGCGTGTGCGCCATCGCCTTGGAAAATACACCTTTCCCAGTAACCTAAAAATAAATTTGCATACGAAGGCGCACACGCCGCGCCCATTGCAGTGCCCTGCAACTGTAAATAAAATTTATCTTTGAAAACAAAATAATTGTGGGTTAAAATAAACTCAAGCAATTCCAAAATAAGTTCCGAAAAATGGCCATCCCAGTTGGTAGTCTCAAGGAAGAAGCGGGTGGCCCTCAGACCATCTACATGTCTGATCGAGGTGTATAATGACTCCACATCAATGGTGACTAAAATCATGCCCGCCTCCAGAGACAGCCCGTCCACCCTTCTAAGCACGTCAGTAGTGTCTCTGACATAGGAGGGCAGTGTCTCCACCAGAGGTTTTAAATAAAAATCAATAAATTTACAAATATTCTCGCATAACCCTCCTATGCCAGAGACAATAGGACGCCCAGGTGGATTAACAGCATCTTTGTGCACTTTGGGCAGGGCATAGAAGGTAGCCACCTTAGGGGACCTTGGCATAAGTCCATCAAGGACCCTTTTGGGGACAACACCTGACTCGCTCGCCAACCCCAAGATATACTCCAACTCCCCTGAAAAAACCGAGGTGGGATTTTGGGGTAAACACCGATATGTTTCTTTGTTCTTTAATTGTCGAAATATCTCTTTTTCGTATTTTTCAATTGGCCAGATCACCACATTCCCCCCCTTGTCTGCAGGTTTAATAACTACTGTGTCCAGAGCCTGTAGCTCCCTCAGCGCCTTCCTTTGATCTGGTGTTAGGTTGTCATTGTAGAGTCCCCTTGGAATCTTAATTAGATCCTCAATGACCAATCTGCAAAAAATGTCTATCTGTGGACACAGAGACAAAGGGGGGAAGGTGGATGATCTGGGCAAAATCGAAGAAGGAAATTTACCTACTGAATCTGGTTGTTGTTCCTCAAGTAGGTCTTCCAGGGCCGATAAAGCAACGGCTTCCACGTCACTAGGAAGTTGATTACCAGAATTTTTAGGGGCGTGTAACTTCTTCAGTAGTAATTTACGACAAAATAAATGCGTGTCTTTTACAGCTGTAAAAAAATTAAACTGATTAGATGGAACAAAATTAAGACCAAGTTTAAGGACTTCAGACTGGGTTTTAGAGAGGGAATGGGTAGATAGATTAATCACCTCTAAGTTGTTATTTTTCGCCTTCCGCTCGTACGTAGGAGGGGAGGTAAATTTTCTCTTTTGGGAGGTATATCTTCCTTTTGCAGCTCTATTGGGTTGTATTTTTCTCCCTCTATCACCATGTATGCTTTTAGATTGGTCGGATGTCACACTCAGTTCATCCACTGAAGTGGCGGATGACATTGAGCCCGACCTAACCAGTGATGTTGGGCGAGTTCTCATTCTCCCTGTCCTCCACCTATATACGTGATTATCGCGGTAGTCTGAATTGTCTCTTTGCAGTTTTTTTGTCTTGACCGCACTTATCTCTTGCTCCCATTTGAGGAAATCACTCTCAAGGTCACCATTGAGTTTCCCCAATGCTTCTGGTGTCAAATCTTCTTTTATAAATAGTTGAATATCGTCAATTTCCTTCTCCAATTCCGCTAGTTTGGTCTCATCAAGTTTAATAAGCAAACCGATGAAGCCTCTAGAACATATATTAGCAATATTCTCCCATTCGGTTTTAAATACCTCGTCTTCAATTGGATAAGAGGGGAAAATTTGGACACGTAAGCCCCTCGGAATCAGGTTGCGAGCCAGGTATTGCCCCAAAGTGGCCCTATTCCACCACAGCTTTGTCCTTTTATGCAGCAATAACCTCAGCCTGGCAATCCTCTCTCTAGAATCACCACCACTCGCGACAGTAGAGCCGACATTATCCTCCTTAAAGGCCTCCTGCAGCCGAGACAACCATGTCTGGTCCCGACTACGAAAATCCATTGACTTCTGACTAACTGCTGTGGGAAACACAGAAAAGCAATATTTAATATTACAGTCATGAAGCACCAATATACTCAGTATGTGTGAGTGGTAAGTACCAACTCTCTCTAGGCACTCCTCAGGTGCCCTTCTGGGACTACTCCAAATCAATACATAAACAAAAACACGGAGGAAAAGAGTCCACTTCAACATATTTAGAGAACAATATACAAAAAGTTTATTAAATAATCAATACAAAAACAGAATTAAAAATACAAAACATGGGTGTATTGTTAATACCGCCATATCGCAGAAGACACATAGGAGGAAATGCGGCAATGACCAAGTCAGGGGGGAGTTCACATATACACCTTTTGGGTGGCAGCGTCAGCTCAGAAAAATAGAAGGAATGTATGACCAAATACAATTACTACGTTCCACTCATATGGCACAAATAGCCCAGAGTACAAAAGGTCATATATTCATAAGCACATGTAATTGCTGCTTACCCATTGTAAGTCAGGTGTGTCCTCCCCACCTTGCTCGGTCCCCCCGGACGCGCGTTTCGCGTGGCTTTTTCAACAGGGTGTATCCATAGTGTGTCTCATTGTGTTTTTATATCATAGACCCGGAAGTAGAATCGGTGACGCCGGCGCATGCGCAGTAGCGTCCAGAGTGCATCGCTCAATAGGGCCATCACAGTGGGGAGTGTATGAGAGGCGGAGCTCCACCTTCCAAACACAAGAAGTGTGACACTCCCCACTTGTAAGTGATAGGTCCACAAGAAGATGGCTACGATGGACGACACCGGGCATGCGCACCACCAATTCCCAATAAAAAGGCCATGGCTACAGCCATTTTTTTAGTGATAAAGTTAAGATCGCTCAAAAACAGAAACAGAACGCCGCAGCGTCCCGAAATGTACGTAAACCGGAACGCTAGATAGATTAGAGGCGTCCCCAATAAAGTGGAAAAACGGGACGCCAAAAAGATGCAAAAAAATAATAATAACGCATCACATGTGTTTAGAGTGTGTACAGTTACATAAAAACAATGACAAAAATAGACAGAAAAAGGGAGAAAAAGGAGCATAGCAATAAAAAGACAGATGACAAAAAGAAATAATAACATACATATAAATATGTAAACAAAGCATATTATCATACATGTGAAACATATATGTGAATCCGTGTATATATAATGGAACAGACCCCACAACATACTGGGGAATAAATTGTACTATATATTGGTGGTCGCTTACAGTCCCAAAGTACATATTCAATGTCAAAGGGTCCGCTCACGGTGCTAAAATATAAACCAACCAAGGAGGTTAAAATTGATGTATGATCTATGATCCTGCACGTTTATAAAAAGCGCAGGGATATCAAGTGAAACTTAGTGAATAACTAAAGACCCCCAATTCCTGAACTAAACCAAATAATATAAACATGCTAACAACTCATACAAACATTCACTAAAGAATAATGTTAGCGTATAGAGACTACATAAAGTGCAGATTCATAAGAAAACATAAACCACGTATAAGAACCTATACGTGGACAACGTATAGACAGAAACTACAGGACACTCCTTCTCTTCAGATTCCGAGACGTTCACCGGGTTTTGCTGCGGCGTCATCACCAGTGCGTAGCCATGGATAACTAATAAAAACTAAAAAGAAAAGAAAAACACACAACAAGACGTAAATATATAAAAATATTAAAAGCGAGTGGTGAAAAAATCACCCAAGAGAGGACAGCCAGGTCAAGGGACATGGAATATTTTCCACATTACATCCTCATTATATTGCTGCATGTCAGGACAGAGCCGAAAAATTATGGAAGTATATTTTTGGAACCAAATAATATATAGAACACGAAGGAGAACCCACGGGACTCTCACAGAAAAGGAGCGAAGCTAAGCTGTTCATTAAGTCCCTTAGGGGCAAGGGTGTCAAGGGTGACAATCCACTTACATTCACACTGTGCGAGTAACTTGGTCAGATTGCCCCCCCTGACACCTCCATGTATCACATCTATCCCTCTCACCGAGCAAGGTGGGGAGGACACACCTGACTTACAATGGGTAAGCAGCAATTACATGTGCTTATGAATATATGACCTTTTGTACTCTGGGCTATTTGTGCCATATGAGTGGAACGTAGTAATTGTATTTGGTCATACATTCCTTCTATTTTTCTGAGCTGACGCTGCCACCCAAAAGGTGTATATGTGAACTCCCCCCTGACTTGGTCATTGCCGCATTTCCTCCTATGTGTCTTCTGCGATATGGCGGTATTAACAATACACCCATGTTTTGTATTTTTAATTCTGTTTTTGTATTGATTATTTAATAAACTTTTTGTATATTGTTCTCTAAATATGTTGAAGTGGACTCTTTTCCTCCGTGTTTTTGTTTATGTATTGATTTGGAGTAGTCCCAGAAGGGCACCTGAAATTTTTCGGCTCTGTCCTGACATGCAGCAATATAATGAGGATGTAATGTGGAAAATATTCCATGTCCCTTGACCTGGCTGTCCTCTCTTGGGTGATTTTTTCACCACTCGCTTTTAATATTTTTATATATTTACGTCTTGTTGTGTGTTTTTCTTTTCTTTTTAGTTTTTATTAGTTATCCATGGCTACGCACTGGTGATGACGCCGCAGCAAAACCCGGTGAACGTCTCGGAATCTGAAGAGAAGGAGTGTCCTGTAGTTTCTGTCTATACGTTGTCCACGTATAGGTTCTTATACGTGGTTTATGTTTTCTTATGAATCTGCACTTTATGTAGTCTCTATACGCTAACATTATTCTTTAGTGAATGTTTGTATGAGTTGTTAGCATGTTTATATTATTTGGTTTAGTTCAGGAATTGGGGGTCTTTAGTTATTCACTAAGTTTCACTTGATATCCCTGCGCTTTTTATAAACGTGCAGGATCATAGATCATACATCAATTTTAACCTCCTTGGTTGGTTTATATTTTAGCACCGTGAGCGGACCCTTTGACATTGAATATGTACTTTGGGACTGTAAGCGACCACCAATATATAGTACAATTTATTCCCCAGTATGTTGTGGGGTCTGTTCCATTATATATACACGGATTCACATATATGTTTCACATGTATGATAATATGCTTTGTTTACATATTTATATGTATGTTATTATTTCTTTTTGTCATCTGTCTTTTTATTGCTATGCTCCTTTTTCTCCCTTTTTCTGTCTATTTTTGTCATTGTTTTTATGTAACTGTACACACTCTAAACACATGTGATGCGTTATTATTATTTTTTTGCATCTTTTTGGCGTCCCGTTTTTCCACTTTATTGGGGACGCCTCTAATCTATCTAGCGTTCCGGTTTACGTACATTTCGGGACGCTGCGGCGTTCTGTTTCTGTTTTTGAGCGATCTTAACTTTATCACTAAAAAAATGGCTGTAGCCATGGCCTTTTTATTGGGAATTGGTGGTGCGCATGCCCGGTGTCGTCCATCGTAGCCATCTTCTTGTGGACCTATCACTTACAAGTGGGGAGTGTCACACTTCTTGTGTTTGGAAGGTGGAGCTCCGCCTCTCATACACTCCCCACTGTGATGGCCCTATTGAGCGATGCACTCTGGACGCTACTGCGCATGCGCCGGCGTCACCGATTCTACTTCCGGGTCTATGATATAAAAACACAATGAGACACACTATGGATACACCCTGTTGAAAAAGCCACGCGAAACGCGCGTCCGGGGGGACCGAGCAAGGTGGGGAGGACACACCTGACTTACAATGGGTAAGCAGCAATTACATGTGCTTATGAATATATGACCTTTTGTACTCTGGGCTATTTGTGCCATATGAGTGGAACGTAGTAATTGTATTTGGTCATACATTCCTTCTATTTTTCTGAGCTGACGCTGCCACCCAAAAGGTGTATATGTGAACTCCCCCCTGACTTGGTCATTGCCGCATTTCCTCCTATGTGTCTTCTGCGATATGGCGGTATTAACAATACACCCATGTTTTGTATTTTTAATTCTGTTTTTGTATTGATTATTTAATAAACTTTTTGTATATTGTTCTCTAAATATGTTGAAGTGGACTCTTTTCCTCCGTGTTTTTGTTTATGTATGGTTTCACATTTGCGGTTGTGTCTGCAGCGCTTGTACCGCATATATCCGCATTCGTTGTGTATTCCTATATTTAACATTAGGGACGCATGCGTTTTTATTTGTTCGCGTTTTGCCGCGTTTGACGACGCATGCGTCGTCTCATCGTTTGCGGCTTGGCGCGGAACTGCAACATGTAGTAATTTTTAGAGGCGTGAATTTTCCACCTGGAAACGCATGCGGTCGATTGCGCAAGGATTGCGACAATAAAATGCATTGCTGTCTATATGAACGCATGCGTTTACAAGCACATGCGTTTGGTTGGGTTCGTGAACGCATGCGTTTAAATAGAGAAAAACATGTCTAGACACTGATAAGCCACCCCCCACCATCAAGGTGATAAAGGGAGGGTGTGGGCAGTTGCAGGTCACTTCTCAGCAGACAGCCAAGCAGAGCAGACGGACCACAGCGAACAGCCAAGCAGAGCAGACAGACCCCAGCACCTTGGAGCAAACAAGCCTCTGAACAATGTGAGTATATCCTAGCCAATGCCTTTATTTTCTATTTTCTTTCTCTACATGTCCTAATTTCTGCCATTTCTTTCTTTCTACATGCATCAGAATGTCTTCTGCTTCTTCTTCTGATGAGGAGTTTCGTCCAGGACAGTCGGAAATGGAGCATGTCAGTGAGGTGAGTACTTGCCTCGTCAGATTGGTAAGTATTCACTGTTACATCGACACATGTGACAATTTGATTTTTTCATTTTTTTAGAGCTCTTCTACTGTGGCAGAGACAGGACAGGAGCAGCGGAGTCAAGGTCCGGTGGAAAGACAGCAGCGGGTACGTATACAAGGCTGACTGTTTACTGTATCCTCAGTTGAATATTCTTGAATCTTTCTTTCTTTCTATTCGTATTTCTTTACTTCTGGAATCCTTTTGTATGTTGACTTTCCTATTCATGCCATTTCTCAGCATCTTTTTTCTTTCTTTTCCTTTTGTTAAATGAGCAAACTTTAATGACTTTATTTAATTTTTAGGTTTCACAACGGGAGGATGACCTAATCGAGAATGACCTCCTCATCTCCCTGGTCCAGGAGCGAGTCCCGTTGTGGGACATCCGGGATCCACTGCACTCAAACAACATCATGATCCGGCGCTTATGGAATGAGGTGGCCAAAGAGATGTGGGATGGCTGGGACAACACCCCGACACGGGTCCAAAATGCATTTGGTAAGTATTGCACTGCAGTGTGAAGCAGCAGAGACCTTGGCCGTGCTCACTCGACTGTGTGTGATGAAAGAAACTCTCAAGAGTTTCTCTCATCAAACACAGTTGTGTGAGCACGGCCAAAAGTCCTTTTTCTGACCACAATTTTTTTTAACAGTAGCCAAAGTCAAAACACGTTGGCGTTCAATGAAGGACCGCTTCATGTTATGATCCTAGTGGCTTAGGATCACAATCTAACCAGCTAAGTCAGAGATAATAGGATGAGCTCTGGGGATGTGGTAACTGGACTGACCGCAAAACCTGATCCTAACCGCACACACTAAAGGTAGCCGTGGAACGTTTCCTGAAATCCTAGACGTCTCTTCACGGCCTGAACAACTGACTACCCCTGAAGAGAAAGTAAAGACATCACTTGCCTCAGAGAAATAACTCCAGAGATATAGAAGCCCCCCACAAATAATAACGGTGAGTTAAGAGGAAAAGACAAACGCAGAGATGAAACAGGTTAAGCAAATGAGGCCCGCTAATGCTAGATAGCAGAAAATAGCAAGGGATCTGTGCGGTCAGTAAAAAACCCTATGCAAAAATATCCACGCAGAGAATGTGAGAACCCCCACACCAACTAACGATATGGGGGGAGCAACTCAGCACCCCAGAGCGCCAGCAAGCAGGGAAATCACATATTAGCAAGCTGGACAAAACCCATCATATACTAGGAAACATCTTGAATTCAGATGAGCAAAAATAAGCAAACAAAACTTATCTTCTCTTGGAGAGACTGATAACGGATGTAGACAGGAGCAATCAGAATAGCACTGAATACAACGACAACAGGCAAGGAATGAAGGACCAGGTGGATTAAATAGGAAACCTAACTAGCAGATGACGAGACAGCTGATCCCAGCCAGAACCTGCAAAATAACAAAAAGAGCCACCAGAGGGAGCCCAAAGAGAGAACTCACACAGTACCACTCACGACCACAGGAGGGAGCCCGGAAACAGAGTTCACAACAGTACCCCCCCCTTGAGGAGGGGTCACCGAACCCTCACCAGAACCCCCAGGGCGATCAGGGTGAGCTACATGGAAGGCACGAACCAAATCGGCCGCATGAACATCAGAGGCGACAACCCATGAATTATCCTCCTGACCATAGCTGTTGTGAATTTGCTTTTTGCTCCCTCTAGTGGTTACTAGTTTTTTGACTCTGGTTTTTCTGTCATTCCTTTTATCCGCACCTGGGTCGTTAGTTAGGGGTGTTGCTATATAAGCTCCCTGGACCTTCAGTTCAATGCCTGGCAACGTAGTTATCAGAGCTAGTCTGCTGTGCTCTTGTCTACTGATCCTGGTTCCAGTTATATCAGCTAAGTCTGCCTTTTGCTTTTTGCTATTTGTTTTGGTTTTGTATTTTTGTCCAGCTTGTTCCAAATCTATATCCTGACCTTTGCTGGAAGCTCTAGGGGGCTGGTGTTCTCCCCCCGGACCGTTAGACGGTTCGGGGGTTCTTGAATTTCCAGTGTGGATTTTGATAGGGTTTTTGTTGACCATATAAGTTACCTTTCTTTATTCTGCTATCAGTAAGCGGGCCTCTCTGTGCTAAACCTGGTTCATTTCTGTGTTTGTCATTTCCTCTTACCTCACCGTCATTATTTGTGGGGGGCTTCTATCCAGCTTTGGGGTCCCCTTCTCTGGAGGCAAGAAAGGTCTTTGTTTTCCTCTACTAGGGGTAGCTAGATTCTCCGGCTGGCGCGTGTCATCTAGAATCAACGTAGGAATGATCCCCGGCTACTTCTAGTGTTGGCGTTAGGAGTAGATATATGGTCAACCCAGTTACCACTGCCCTATGAGCTGGATTTTTGTATTCTGCAGACTTCCACGTTCCTCTGAGACCCTCGCCATTGGGGTCATAACAGTTTGCCAGGCCAGTATTAAATGTTAAATGCATTGCAGAAGAGGGATTATAAGAAAGAAGATTCTGAGTTTTTTTTTTCTCCTTCCCCTTTACCTCAGAATGGCTATGCTTGCTGCAGACATGAATGTCCAGACCTTGATTACAAGTGTGGACCAGCTGGCTACTCGTGTGCAGGGCATACAAGACTATGTTATCAGAAATCCTAGGTCAGAACCTAAAATACCGATTCCTGAACTGTTTTCCGGAGACAGGTTTAAGTTTAGGAATTTCGTGAATAATTGTAAATTGTTTTTGTCCCTGAGACCCTGTTCATCAGGAGATTCTGCTCAGCAAGTAAAAATTGTTATTTCGTTCTTACGGGGCGACCCTCAGGATTGGGCTTTTTCGCTGGCGCCAGGAGATCCGGCATTGGCTGATCTTGATGCGTTTTTTCTGGCGCTCGGTTTACTTTATGAGGAACCCAATCTTGAGATTCAGGCAGAAAAGGCCTTGCTGTCTATGTCTCAGGGGCAGGACGAGGCTGAAGTGTATTGCCAAAAATTTCGGAAATGGTCCGTGCTGACACATTGGAACGAGTGTGCACTGGCCGCTAATTTTAGAAATGGCCTTTCTGAAGCCATTAAGAATGTTATGGTGGGTTTTCCCATTCCCACAGGTCTGAATGATACTATGGCACTGGCTATTCAAATTGACCGGCGGTTGCGGGAGCGCAAAACCGCAAATTCCCTCATGGTGTTGTCTGAACAGACACCTAATTCGGTGCAATGTGATAGAAAAACCGCAAATTCCCTCATGGTGTTGTCTGAACAGACACCTGATTTAATGCAATGTGATAGAATCCTGACTAGAAATGAGCGGAAAATTCATAGACGCCGGAATGGCTTGTGCTACTACTGTGGTGATTCTACACATGTTATCTCAGCATGCTCTAAACGTATAGCTAAGGTTGTTAGTCCTGTCACCGTTGGTAATTTGCAACCTAAATTTATTCTGTCTGTAACTTTGATTTGCTCACTGTCATCTTATCCTGTCATGGCGTTTGTAGATTCAGGTGCTGCCCTGAGTCTCATGGATCTCTCATTTGCTAAGCGCTGTGGATTTACTCTTGAACCATTAGAAAATCCTATTCCTCTTAGGGGTATTGATGCTACACCATTGGCAGCAAATAAACCGCAGTATTGGACTCAGGTTACCATGTGCATGACTCCTGAACACCGCGAGGTGATACGTTTCCTGGTTTTACATAAAATGCATGATTTGGTCATTTTAGGGCTGCCATGGTTACAGACCCATAATCCAGTCCTGGACTGGAAGGCTATGTCAGTCTCAAGTTGTGGCTGTCGTGGTATTCATGAGGATTCCCTGCCTGTGTCTATTGCTTCTTCTACGCCTTCGGAAGTTCCGGAGTATTTGTCTGATTATCAGGATGTCTTCAGTGAGTCTGAGTCCAGTGCACTGCCTCCTCATAGGGACTGTGACTGTGCTATAGATTTGATCCCAGGCAGTAAATTTCCTAAGGGAAGACTGTTTAATCTGTCGGTACCTGAACATACCGCTATGCGTTCATATATCAAGGAGTCTCTGGAAAAAGGACATATTCGTCCGTCTTCTTCCCCTCTTGGTGCGGGATTCTTTTTTGTGGCAAAAAAGGACGGATCTTTGAGACCTTGTATTGATTATCGGCTTTTAAATAAGATCACTGTCAAATTTCAGTATCCTTTACCGCTGTTGTCTGACTTGTTTGCCCGGATTAAGGGTGCCAAGTGGTTCACCAAGATAGACCTTCGTGGTGCGTACAACCTTGTGCGCATTAAGCAAGGTGATGAATGGAAAACCGCATTCAATACGCCCGAAGGTCATTTTGAGTACTTGGTGATGCCTTTTGGGCTCTCCAATGCGCCTTCAGTTTTTCAGTCCTTTATGCATGACATTTTCCGGAAGTATCTGGATAAATTTTTGATTGTTTATCTGGATGATATTTGGAGGTTTTTTCTGATAATTGGGATTCGCATGTGGAGCAGGTCAGGTTGGTCTTTAAAATTTTGCGTGAAAATTCTTTGTTTGTCAAGGGCTCAAAGTGTCTCTTTGGTGTACAGAAGGTTCCCTTTTTGGGGTTCATTTTTTCCCCTTCTGCTGTGGAGATGGACCCAGTCAAGGTCCGAGCTATTCTTGATTGGACTCAGCCCTCGTCAGTTAAGAGTCTTCAGAAGTTCTTGGGCTTCGCTAACTTCTACCGTCGTTTTATCGCTAATTTTTCTAGCATTGTGAAACCTTTGACGGATATGACCAAGAAGGGCTCCGATGTAGCTAACTGGGCTCCTGCTGCCGTGGAGGCTTTCCAGGAGTTGAAACGCCGGTTTACTTCGGCGCCTGTTTTGTGCCAGCCTGACGTCTCACTTCCCTTTCAGGTTGAGGTGGATGCTTCGGAGATTGGGGCGGGGGCCGTTTTGTCGCAGAGAGGCCCTGGTTGCTCTGTTATGAAGCCTTGTGCCTTTTTCTCTAGGAAATTTTCGCCTGCCGAGCGAAATTATGATGTGGGCAATCGGGAGTTGTTGGCCATGAAATGGGCATTTGAGGAGTGGCGTCATTGGCTCGAGGGTGCTAAGCATCGTGTGGTGGTCTTGACTGATCACAAAAATCTGATGTATCTCGAGTCTGCTAAACGCCTTAATCCGAGACAGGCCCGCTGGTCATTGTTTTTCTCCCGCTTTGATTTTGTTGTCTCGTATTTACCAGGTTCAAAGAATGTGAAGGCCGATGCTCTTTCTAGGAGCTTTGTGCCTGATGCTCCTGGAGTCGCTGATCCTGTTGGTATTCTTAAAGATGGAGTTATCTTGTCAGCTATTTCTCCGGATCTGCGACGTGTGTTGCAGAGATTTCAGGCTGATAGGCCTGAGTCTTGTCCACCTGACAGACTGTTTGTCCCGGATAAGTGGACCAGCAGAGTCATTTCCGAGGTTCATTCCTCGGTGTTGGCAGGTCACCCGGGAATTTTTGGCACCAGAGATCTGGTGGCCAGGTCCTTTTGGTGGCCTTCCTTGTCAAGGGATGTGCGGTCATTTGTGCAGTCCTGTGGGACTTGTGCTCGAGCTAAGCCTTGCTGTTCTCGTGCCAGCGGTTTGCTCTTGCCCTTGCCTGTCCCGAAGAGACCTTGGACACATATCTCCATGGATTTCATTTCTGATCTTCCGCTATCTCAGGGCATGTCCGTTATCTGGGTGATATGTGATCGCTTCTCCAAGATGGTCCATTTGGTTCCTTTGCCTAAGCTGCCTTCCTCTTCCGATCTGGTTCCTGTGTTTTTCCAGAACGTGGTTCGTTTGCACGGCATCCCTGAGAATATTGTGTCAGACAGAGGATCCCAGTTCGTTTCCAGGTTCTGGCGATCCTTTCGTAGTAGGATGGGCATTGATTTGTCGTTTTCGTCTGCTTTCCATCCTCAGACTAATGGACAGACGGAGCGAACCAATCAGACTTTGGAGGCTTATTTGAGGTGTTTTGTCTCTGCTGATCAGGACGATTGGGTGACATTCTTGCCGTTGGCTGAGTTTGCCCTTAATAATCGGGCTAGTTCCGCCACCTTGGTTTCGCCTTTTTTCTGCAACTCTGGTTTCCATCCTCGCTTTTCTTCGGGTCATGTGGAGCCTTCTGACTGTCCTGGGGTGGATTCTGTGGTGGATAGGTTGCAGCAGATCTGGAATCATGTGGTGGACAACTTGAAGTTGTCACAGGAGAAGGCTCAGCGCTTTGCCAACCGCCGCCGCGGTGTGGGTCCCCGACTACGCGTTGGGGATTTGGTGTGGCTTTCTTCCCGCTTTGTTCCTATGAAGGTCTCCTCTCCCAAATTTAAACCTCGTTTTATTGGGCCTTACAAGATATTGGAAATCCTTAATCCTGTATCTTTTCGTCTGGATCTTCCTGTGTCGTTTGCTATTCACAATGTATTTCATAGGTCCTTGTTGCGGCGGTACATTGTGCCTGTAGTTCCTTCTGCTGAGCCTCCTGCTCCGGTGTTGGTTGAGGGCGAGTTGGAGTACGTGGTGGAGAAGATCTTGGATTCTCGCCTCTCCAGGCGGAGGCTTCAGTACCTGGTCAAGTGGAAGGGCTATGGTCAGGAGGATAATTCCTGGGTGGTCGCCTCTGATGTTCATGCGGCCGATTTAGTTCGTGCCTTTCATGCCGCTCATCCTGATCGCCCTGGTGGTCGTGGTGAGGGTTCGGTGACCCCTCACTAAGGGGGGGGTACTGTTGTGAATTTGCTTTTTGCTCCCTCTAGTGGTTACTAGTTTTTTGACTCTGGTTTTTCTGTCATTCCTTTTATCCGCACCTGGGTCGTTAGTTAGGGGTGTTGCTATATAAGCTCCCTGGACCTTCAGTTCAATGCCTGGCAACGTAGTTATCAGAGCTAGTCTGCTGTGCTCTTGTCTACTGATCCTGGTTCCAGTTATATCAGCTAAGTCTGCCTTTTGCTTTTTGCTATTTGTTTTGGTTTTGTATTTTTGTCCAGCTTGTTCCAAATCTATATCCTGACCTTTGCTGGAAGCTCTAGGGGGCTGGTGTTCTCCCCCCGGACCGTTAGACGGTTCGGGGGTTCTTGAATTTCCAGTGTGGATTTTGATAGGGTTTTTGTTGACCATATAAGTTACCTTTCTTTATTCTGCTATCAGTAAGCGGGCCTCTCTGTGCTAAACCTGGTTCATTTCTGTGTTTGTCATTTCCTCTTACCTCACCGTCATTATTTGTGGGGGGCTTCTATCCAGCTTTGGGGTCCCCTTCTCTGGAGGCAAGAAAGGTCTTTGTTTTCCTCTACTAGGGGTAGCTAGATTCTCCGGCTGGCGCGTGTCATCTAGAATCAACGTAGGAATGATCCCCGGCTACTTCTAGTGTTGGCGTTAGGAGTAGATATATGGTCAACCCAGTTACCACTGCCCTATGAGCTGGATTTTTGTATTCTGCAGACTTCCACGTTCCTCTGAGACCCTCGCCATTGGGGTCATAACACATAGCCCTTCCACTTAACCAAATACTGAAGCCTCCATCTTGAAATACGAGAATCCAAGATCTTCTCCACCACGTATTCCAATTCTCCCTCAACCAGCACTGGAGCAGGAGGCTAAACAGAAGGAACCACAGGCACCACATACCTCCGCAACAAAGACCTATGGAACACATTATGGATGGTAAACGATGCCGGGAGGTCCAAACGAAATGACACAGGGTTGAGGATTTCCAAAATTTTATAAGGACCGATAAAACGAGGTTTAAACTTAGGAGAAGAAACCCTCATAGGAACATAACGAGAAGACAACCACACCAAATCCCCCACACAAAGTCGGGGACCCACACAGCGACGATGGTTAGCAAAGCGCTGAGCCTTCTCTTGTGACAACGTCAAATTGTCCACCACATGGTTCCAAATCCGCTGCAACCTATCCACCACAGAATCCACCCCAGGACAGTCAGAAGACTCAACCTGACCCGAGGAAAAACGAGGATGAAAACCAGAATTACAAAAAAAAGGCGAAACCAAAGTAGCCGAACTAGCCCGATTATTAAGGGCAAACTCGGCCAATGGCAAAAAAGTCACCCAATCATCCTGGTCAGCAGAAACAAAACATCTCAAATAAGTTTCCAAGGTCTGGTTAGTTCGCTCGGTTTGGCCATTCGTCTGAGGATGGAAGGCCGACGAAAAAGACAAATCAATGCCCATCATAGCACAAAAGGACCGCCAAAATCTGGACACAAACTGGGATCCTCTGTCAGACACAATGTTTTCAGGGCTGCAGTGCAGACGAACCACATTCTGAAAAAATAACGGAACCAAATCGGAGGAAGAAGGCAACTTAGGCAAGGGCACCAAATGGACCATTTTAGAAAAATGATCACAAACCACCCAGATGACAGACATTCTCTGAGAGACCGGAAGATCCAAAATAAAATCCATGGAAATATGCGTCCAAGGCCTCTTAGGAACCGGCAAAGGCAAAAGCAAACCACTGGCACGAGAACAGCAAGGCTTAGCCTGAGCACAAATCCCACAGGACTGCACAAAGGAACGCACATCCCGCGACAAGGAAGGCCACCAGAAGGATCTAGCCACCAAATCTCTGGTACCAAAAATCCCAGGATGACCCGCCAACCCTGAAGAATGGACCTCGGAAATAACTCTGCTGGTCCATCTATCTGGGACAAACAGTCTCTCTGATGGACAACGGTCAGGTCTATCCGCCTGAAATTCCTGTAACACCCGTCGCAAATCTGGGGAAATGGCAGACAAAATTACCCCCTCTTTGAGGATACCAACCGGCTCAGAAACTCCAGGGGAGTCAGGCACAAAACTCCTAGAAAGAGCATCAGCCTTCACGTTCTTTGAACCAGGAAGGTACGAGACCACAAAATCGAAACGTGAGAAAAACAACGACCAACGAGCCTGTCTAGGATTCAACCGCTTGGCCGACTCAAGATAAATCAAATTTTTATGATCAGTCAAGACCACCACACGATGCTTAGCTCCCTCTAGCCAGTGTCGCCACTCCTCAAATGCCCACTTCATTGCCAACAACTCCCGATTACCAACATCATAATTTCGCTCAGCCGGTGAAAATTTTCTTGAAAAGAAGGCACATGGCTTCATCACAGAGCAATCAGAGCTTCTCTGTGACAAAACAGCCCCTGCTCCAATTTCAGAAGCATCAACCTCGACCTGGAAGGGAAGAGAGACATCTGGCTGACATAAAACTGGAGCCGAAGAAAACCGGCGATTCAGCTCCTGAAAGGCCTCAACGGCCGCAGGAGACCAGTTAGTCACATCAGAAACCTTCTTGGTCAAATCCGTCAAAGGTTTAACCACACCAGAAAAATTAGCAATGAAGCGACAGTAAAAATTAGCAAAACCCAAGAACTTCTGAAGACTCTTAACCGATGTAGGTTGAGTCCAATCATGAATAGCCTGGACCTTGACTGGGTCCATCTCAATAGAAGAAGGAGAAAAAGTAAAGCCCAAAAAGGAAACTTTCTGGACTCCGAAGAGACATTTGGAACCCTTCACAAATAAGGCATTGGCACGCAGGACCTGAAATACCATCCTGACCTGCTTCACATGGGATTCCCAATCATCTGAAAAGACCAAAATATCATCCAGATACACAATCATAAATTTATCCAGATATTCTCGGAAGATATCGTGCATGAAGGACTGAAACACAGAAGGGGCATTAGAAAGTCCAAAAGGCATCACCAAGTACTCAAAATGGCCTTCGGGCGTATTAAATGCTGTTTTCCATTCATCGCCCTGTCTTATACGCACAAGATTATACGCACCGTGAAGATCAATCTTGGTGAACCAACTAGACCCCCTAATCCGAGCAAACAGATCAGACAACAATGGTAAGGGATACTGGAATTTGACGGTGATTTTATTTAGAAGGCGATAATCTATACAGGGTCTCAATGAACCATCCTTCTTGGCCACAAAAAAGAATCCCGCACCAAGAGGGGACGAGGAGGGGCGAATATGTCCCTTCTCCAAAGACTCTTTTACATAGCTCCGCATAGCGGCATGCTCTGGTACAGACAAATTAAACAGTCGTCCCTTAGGGAACTTACTACCAGGAATCAAATTTATAGCACAATCACAATCCCTATGAGGAGGTAGGGCACTGGATTTGGGCTCATCAAATACATCCTGGTAGTCCGACAAAAACTCAGGGACTTCAGAAGGAGTAGAGGAAGCAATTGATACCAAGGGAGCATCACCATGAATTCCCTGGCAACCCCAACTCAACACAGACATTGCTTTCCAGTCCAGGACTGGATTATGAGCCTGCAACCATGGCAGACCCAACACGACAACGTCATGCAAATTATATAACACAAGAAAGCGAATCACCTCCTGATGTGCAGGAGTCATACACATGGTCACTTGAGTCCAGTATTGAGGTTTATTCTTGGCCAATGGTGTAGCATCAATTCCCTTCAATGGAATAGGGAACTGTAATGGCTCAAGGATAAAACCACAGCGCTTGGCAAATGACAAATCCATCAGATTCAGGGCGGCACCTGAATCTACAAAAGCCATAACTGAGTAGGATGACAGAGAGCAAATCAAAGTAACAGACAAAATGAATTTAGGCTGTACAGTACCAATGGTGGCAGATCTAGCGAAGTTTTTTGTGCGCTTAGAGCATGCTGAGATAACATGAGCAGAATCACCACAGTAAAAGCACAACCCATTCTGACGTCTATGATTTTGCCGTTCAATTCTGGTCAGAATCCTATCACATTGCATAGACTCAGGTTTCTGTTCAGAAAACACCGCCAGATGGTGCGCAGGTTTGCGCTCCCGCAAACGCCGATCAATCTGAATGGCCAAAGCCATTGACTCAATCAGACTCGCAGGCGTGGGGAACCCCACCATAACATTCTTAATGGCTTCAGAAAGACCTTCTCTGAAATTTGCAGACAGAGCACACTCATTCCATTGAGTAAGCACCGACCATTTCTGAAATTTTTGACAATACACCTCAGCTTCATCCTGACCCTGAGAGAGAGCCAGCAAGGCCTTTTCTGCCTGGTTCTCAAGATTAGGTTCCTCATAAAGCAATCCAAGCGCCAGAAAAAACGCATCCACATTCAGCAATGCAGGATCTCCTGGCGCCAGGGAGAAAGCCCAATCTTGCGGGTCGCCACGTAACAGGGAGATAACAATTCTAACTTGCTGAGCGGAATCACCAGAGGAACGAGGTCTCAAAGAAAGAAATAATTTACAATCATTCTTAAAATTCAGGAACCCAGATCTATCTCCAGAAAAAAACTCAGGAATAGGTACTTTTGGCTCAGACATAGGACTGTGAACAACAAAATCCTGAATGCTTTGCACCCTTGCAGCAAGATGATCCACACTAGAAGTCAGACTCTGAATATCCATGTCTGCAGCTGAACTCAAAGCCACCCAGAGATTAAGGGGAGGAGAGAAGCAGGACACACTGCAGAGCAGAAAAAAAAAATTGAACTCAGGATTTCTCTTATCCCACTTTTGCGATGCATTTAACACTTTAGGCCTGTTGTACTGTTATGATCCTAGAGGCTTAGGATCACAAATCTAACCAGCTAAGTCAGAGATAATAGGATGAGCTCTGGGGATGTGGTAACTGGACTGACCGCAAAACCTGATCCTAACCGCACACACTAAAGGTAGCCGTGGAACATTTCCTGAAATCCTAGACATATCTTCACGGCCTGAGAAACTGACTACCCCTGAAGAGAAAGTAAAGACCTCACTTGCCTCAGAGAAATAACCCCAGAGATATAGAAGCCCCCCACAAGTAATAACGGTGAGTTAAGAGGAAAAGACAAACGCAGAGATGAAACAGGTTAAGCAAATGAGGCCCGCTAATGCTAGATAGCAGAAAATAGCAAGGGATCTGTGCGGTCAGTAAAAAACCCTATGCAAAAATATCCACGCAGAGAATGCGAGAACCCCCACACCAACTAACGATGTGGGGGGAGCAACTCAGCACCCCAGAGTGCCAGCAAGCAGGGAAATCACATATTAGCAAGCTGGACAAAACCCATCATATACTAGGAAACATCTTGAACTCAGATGAGCAAAAATAAGCAAACAAAACTTAGCTTCTCTTGGAGAGACTGATAACGGATGTAGACAGGAGCAATCAGAATAGCACTGAATACAACGACAACAGGCAAGGAATGAAGGACCAGGTGGATTAAATAGGAAACCTAACTAGCAGATGACGAGACAGCTGATCCCAGCCAGAACCTGCAAAATAACAAAAAGAGCCACCAGAGGGAGCCCAAAGAGAGAACTCACACAGTACCACTCACGACCACAGGAGGGAGCCCGGAAACAGAGTTCACAACAGCTTCAACAAGGACCTGCGTCAAGAGAGCCGTGTTCCCAGTGGTTCAGGAGCAAGGATCAGACGATACAAATACCATCGAGTTCTGGCAATTTTAAGACCGGTCCTTGCCCAGAGTACGTAAGTATTTATCACATGCATTAGGTTGTATTGTATTGTCATAATCTGTATTTTTATATTCCACAGGATTTTGCGTCTGATAAATTTTTTATATTAATTTTCTTTTTCCTTTTTTCACAGCACATACAGCACTATTGTTGGCCCAGGTTCTTGAGCGGTCCTTCATCCGACAGCCACGGACCCGTCCCAGCCATCCAGCAGCACAGCAGCAAGTGGGCCTTCCACACTAACTGGAGACCAGGGAGCTGGTCCATCAGGTGTTCCCCTTTCCCAGTCCTCTTCCACTGCTCCTTTTTTGGGGGCTCCTCCCGGCAGCGGCAGAGGGCTTCGGACAGGTCACTCATGCCCGAGTTTTTGCACTTGAGCTCGGTTTTACACGAAGCAATCAAGGCTTTGGGTGACCGAATGGATGTTTCACATAGCCTCATGAATGCACGTATCCAGAAGGTAAGCAAAAGCCTTGATCAAGTGAAAGCCGACCTCCAGAGGCCAGGACATCATTTTTTTAACCAAATTGAGCAGGGCATGTTGGAACACCTTACTCCTGATCTCCAGCTGAGTGTCATGCAGGCCTGCAATGCTGCTTACATGCAGGCTATGCAGCAGAGTCGGTATTTCCAGCAGACAATGGCAGCATATCCTCCTGTGCCTTCACTGTCACGATTGACTTCAATGCCGACCTCTGCTGCATCCCACTGCACGGCCACCTCAATTCCTTCCAAGGCCGGACACCACTACAGCACCACCACCATGCCGAGTGCAAATGGACATCCCACCGCCACCACCATGACATCCGCTGCTCCTGTTTGGACCTCCTCCACTGACACCACGATGCAGCAGGACCCTGGCATGGCCTTCCGTACCACCACCACCATGATGCAGCAGGACCCTGGCATGGCCTTCCGTACCGCCACCAACACGATGCAGCAGGACCCTGGCATGGCCTTCCGTACCGCCACCACCACGATGCAGCAGGACCCTGGCATGGCCTTCCATACCGCCGCCACCACGATGCAGCAGGACCCTGGCATGGCCTTCCTCTCTACTAGCGCTATGGACTCTGGCATGGCTGCACGCTCTACAAGCACTATGGACTCTGGCATGGCTGCACGCTCTATGAGCACTATGGACTCTGGCATGGCTGCACGCTCTACGAGCACTATGGACTCTGGCATGGCTGCACGATCTATGAGCACTATGGACTCTGACACAGTGCAGCCGGACCCTGACAGGTCACCCACCACCACGCCACACCATATGAGCCCACCAAGACCTCCCACAACCAGGCAAACCAAAAAAACACACAGAAAAAAAAAACAGAGGACTCTTAGCATTCCTCCCCCTTCACCTCCCAATGTGTCTGTAATGTCAGGTTTGTCTCACCCTTCCAGTGCGTCTCAAGCCTCTCATGTGTCAAGCCCCATCCCCGAACTTCCAGACCCTTCTAGTTTCATTGCCCCTTCTCCTGCCACCTCTGCATCGTCCAAGGTTAGCCAGGCCTCAGTGCTTCACACCCCCCGTTTACATCACTCTACTCCAAGCCGGCACAGTAAATAAATTTTTGGGTTGTTAAAAAATAAAAACAATTTGATTTGCCACAATCATGTTTGGTTTATTGTGTCTTTGTCATGTCGGACGCTGTTCAGACCAGGTCGTCCGACAGACAGCGGTAATTCCGCTTTTGACCACTATTTGCTCATTGGCATCTGCTAGATTTTATCCAGCTGTTCCGGGGTTAATTTACCTGATCCTTGGATTGGAAGCTGGGCCATGCCCACTGCCTTTAAATAGTTCTCCTGATCTTTGGGCGTCGCCGATTATAGCTTCTGTCTTGCGTTATCTCGGTCTGGTGAGGAGAGCTGGTGGTTGGAGATTCGTTGCTGGTGGTGTATTTTCCTTTGTCTTATTTACTCCTTCCTATATTTGTATTTATTTTGCCCTGCACATTTATAGTGTATTCCTGAGTGACTGCGGCGTGGTGTATATTTTCCTTTATCCTTGTCTGTGCTAACTGTGGGTATTGGGGAATAACATCTTCACTGGGTGGTGGGCGGAGGTTTCAGCCTAGGGCTGAGTTCAGGAGACAGGGCGAGGGTCGAGGCCTGGACATGCACACCTTCAGTGTAAACTCCAGGTAGAGGGTCAGTCAGGATTTCCCTAGTCTGAGGGAAACTGCAGGGGCCCGGGTTATTAGCTCTCGCTCACCTAGTCTCTCCCTGACATTATAATCGGCCCAACAACACCAAAAAAAAAAAAGGGGTTTCTTTTTTTTGTGTTTTGTCATGGATCCCATGACTTCCATAACCCACCAGTTGGAGGCGCTGTCCCTACAGGTCACGGAGTTAAGGGGGGCAGTACAGCAACAGGGACTAGCAGTGTCTAATGTGCAAGGTGGAGCGACTGGAAGAGTTGCTGAGCCCAAATTTCCTTTGCCTGAAAAATTTGCTGGGGAACGTAGTAAATTTGTTTCTTTTCGTGAAGCTTGCAAACTATATTTCTGTATGCGCCCGATATCTTCGGGTAATGGTGATCAGCGTGTGGCCCTGGTGTTGTCATTATTAAGCAGGGATCCCCAAGCATGGGCGTTTTCTTTGCCATATGATTCTGCTGCATTTGACTCTGTGGAGAGTTTTTTTTCCTGTCTTGGGAAAATCTACAATGAACCTGACAAAATGGATCTACAGTAGCAGAATCTAAGATACGCACTATTCGCCAGGGGGAGCGTGTTGCAGAGGATTACTGTTCTGAATTTCGTCGCTGGGCGATCGATACACAATGGAATGATCCAGCATTGCGGAGTCAGTTTATCCATGGGATTTCTGGAAGGGTTAAAAAAGCCCTTCTGATGTACGAGACTCCTGCTACTCTAGATTCCGCCATGAGTCTGGTTGTCCGCAATGATCGCCGTTTGCGTCAGGGGGAGCATGTGACACCGCCTATGGGAGAGGGTTTAGGTTCACGTGAGGTTGCTGCAGGTGAGCCCACGGAGCCTATGCAAATCGCAGGGGTGTCACATGTGAAGCGTCCAGTCCCTGAGCTCAGGAAGCAAGGAGCCTGTTTTTACTGTGGTAAAACGGGTCATTTTATTAACATCTGTCCTCTGCTGCCTAAGAAAAACGCAACGGTGGAAAACTTCTAAGCTCAGAGGGTGTGGAGGAGACCAGTCTGAGCTTATGTATATCCTCCATGGTGGTTTCTCAGTGCATGCTCCCTGCTAAGGTTTTTATCGCTGGCAGTGAGCTGCCAATTACTGTTTTTGTGGATAGTGGTTCAGCCACAAATCTCATTGATGAGGAGTTTGCGCGCACAGCAGGTTTTAGGATTGAAAAACTGTCTCATCCTATCCGCGTGGTCACCATCAATGCTGCTCCTCTCTCTCAGGGGGAGATTACTGAATTTGTGGCTGAGGTGAAACTCCACATTGGAGTTCTACATTCCGAGCGGGTTACATGTAAGGTGCTCAGGAATCTTCCTGCTCAGGTGGTTTTTGGTTTTCCTTGGTTGTCTATGCACAACCCGGTAATTGACTGGAAAACTCAGGACATAATTCGGTGGAGCGAGTTCTGCCAGGAGAATTGCCTGGCCACATGTGTGGCTGCAGTGACTTCAAGCGTTCCGGAGTCACTTCAGGATTTTGTGGATGTGTTCTCTGAGAAGGGTTGTTCAGAGTTGCCGCCACATCGTCCTTATGACTGTTCTATCAGGTTTAAACCAGGGGCCAAATTGCCTAAAGCAAGGATGTTTAACATCTCCGGTCCGGAGAGACAAGCATTAAAACATTACATTGCTGAAAGCATGAGCAAAGGGCACATCAGGCCGTCATCCTCGCCAGTGGCAGCAGGGATCTTCTTCGTGAAGAAGAAAGATGGCGGATTACGCCCGTGTTTGGATTTCAGGGAGTTGAACCAGATTACGGTTCGTGATCCATACCCTATGCCTCTGATACCAGATTTGTTCAACCAGGTGGCAGGTGCTAAGTGGTTTACCAAGCTTGACCTCAGGGGGGCGTACAACCTCATAAGAGTCCGTCAAGGTGATGAGTGGAAGACGGCTTTTAATACCCCTGAGGGTCATTTTGAAAATTTGGTGATGCCGTTTGGGTTGACTAACGTACCTGCAGTGTTCCAACATTTCATCAATGATGTGTTCTTGCATGTTTTGGGGAAATTCGTTATCGTGTACCTAGATGACATTCTCATATATTCTTGCGACAGTGATATTCATTTAGATCATGTCAGGCAGGTGTTACAGCTTCTCAGAGAGAATAAGCTGTATGCTAAACTTGAAAAATGTGTATTTTCTGTTCAAGAGTTGCCTTTCTTGGGTTATATTGTGTCTGCTTCTGGTTTTAAAATGGACTCCGCTAAGGTGCAGGCGGTGCTGCGTTGGGAACGTCCTGATAACTAGTGTTGAGCGATACCGTCCGATACTTGAAAGTATCGGTATCGGAAAGTATCGGCCGATACCGGCAAAGTATCGGATCCAATCCGATACCGATACCCGATACCAATACAAGTCAATGGGACTCATGTATCGGACGGTATCCCTGATGGTTCCCAGGGTCTGAAGGAGAGGAAACTCTCCTTCAGGCCCTGGGATCCATATTAATGTGTAAAATAAAGAATTAAAATAAAAAATATTGCTATACTCACCTCTCCGACGCAGCCTGCACCTTACCGAGGGAAGCGGCAGCGTTCTTTGTTTAAAATTCGCGCTTTTCTTTCCTTTACGTGAAGTCCCGGCTTGTGATTGGTCGCGTGCCGCCCATGTGGCCGGGACGCAACCAATCACAGCAAGCCGTGACGTAATTTCAGGTCCTTCAGGATTTTAAAAATACGTCCGGCTTTGTGATTGGTTGCGTCGCGGTCAACCAATCACAAGCCGGGAGGCTGGACACGCGCGCATTTTAAAATGCGCGCTTGTCCAACCTCCCGTGACGTCCCGGCTTGTGATTGGTTGCTTCGCGGTCAACCAATCACAAGCCGGGAGGCTGGACACGCGCGCATTTTAAAATGCGCGCTTGTCCAACCTCCCGTGACGTCCCGGCTTGTGATTGGTTGCTTCGCGGTCAACCAATCACAAGCCGGGAGGCTGGACACGCGCGCATTTTAAAATGCGCGCTTGTCCAGCCTCCTGGCTTGTGATTGGTTGATCGCGACGCAATCAATCACAAGCCGGGACGTCACGGGAGGCTGGACAGGTGCGCATTTTAAAATGCGCGCGTGTCCAGCCTCCCGTGACGTCACGGCTTGTGATTGGTTGCGTCACCCATGTGACTGCGACGCAACCAATCACAAAGCCGGGACGTAATTTTAAAATCCTTAAGGACCTGAAATTACGTCACGGCTTGCTGTGATTGGTTGCGTCGCCCATGTGACTGCGACGCAACCAATCACAAAGCCGGGACTTCACGTAAGGAAAGAAAAGCGCGAATTTTAAACAAAGAACGCTGCCGCTTCCCTCGGTAAGGTGCAGGCTGCGTCGGAGAGGTGAGTATAGCAATATTTTTTATTTTAATTCTCTCTTTTACACATTTTTACATTAATGTTGTTTCGATACCGATACCCGATACCACAAAAGTATCGGATCTCGGTATCGGAATTCCGATACAGTAAATATCGGCCGATACCCGATACTTGCGGTATCGGAATGCTCAACACTACTGATAACCTGAAAGCACTTCAGCGGTTCCTTGGGTTTTCTAACTACTATAGGAAATTTATAAAGGATTTTTCCATCATTTCTAAACCGCTAACTGACATGACTAAAAAGGGTACCAATTTCTCCGTTTGGCCTGAGGCTGCTGTGCGCGCATTTGAATTTCTTAAGAACAGTTTTGTTTCAGCCCCCATTCTTGTGCAGCTGGACGTATCTAAACCCTTTGATGTGGAAGTCGATGCGTCTGAGGTAGGTGTGGGGGCGGTACTATCTCAAGGCTCATCTTTGAGTGGTTTACGTCCGTGCGCCTATTTTTCCAAGAAACTGTCATCCGCCGAACGTAACTACGATATCGGCAACAGGGAGTTGTTGGCAATTAAGTTGGCCTTTGAGGAATGGCGACACTTCTTGGAGGGGTCGGAACATCAGGTAACTGTTATTACGGATCATAAGAATCTGCTGTATTTGGAGTCTGCCAAGCGTCTGTCCCCTAGGCAGGCTCGCTGGGCATTGTTTTTCACGCGGTTCAATTTTGTGGTCACTTACAGACCGGGGTCTAAAAACACTAAGGCGGATGCTCTGTCCAGGTGTTTTCCAGGGGGAGAACCTAGGGAAGATCCAGTACCCATCCTCCAAAAGGGTGTTGTGGTTTCGGCTCTCACTACCGAGGTTGAGGCTGAGATTGCCGAGGCTCAGGAGGAGGTACCATCTGAGCTTCCCGTCAACAAATCTTTTGTACCGCTTCATCTCCACCTAAAGGTTTTGGCGGAGCATCATGATGCTGTCCTGGCTGGTCACCCAGGGGTTAGAGGTACCTTGGAGTTGGTGTCACATCGGTTTTGGTGGCCCAAGATCCGACAGGACGTGGTCTCATACGTGTCAGCTTGTACCACGTGCGCTAGGGCCAAGACGCCCCGCTCCCGTCCTGTTGGCACACTACTTCCTCTTGAAGTACCTAGTAAGCCATGGATGGAAATCTCCATGGATTTCATCACTGATTTGCCCTCATCAGCTGTTGATCGGTTTTCTAAAATGTCGCACTTTGTGTATTTGCCTGCGTTGCCTAACGCTAAGACTCTGGCCCAAGTATTTGTGCAGGAGGTGGTCAGACTTCATGGGGTTCCGTCTGACATCATGTCTGATAGGGGGTCTCAGTTTGTGGCAAAATTTTGGAGAGCGTTTTGCTCACGGCTGGGAATCAAGTTATCTCATTCTTCGGCGTTTCATCCTCAGTCAAATGGTCAGACTGAGCGTATGAACCAAAATTTGGAACAGTACTTACGCTGCTTTGTCTCTGATAACCAGGAGGAGTGGTCTACCTTTCTTACTTTGGCTGAGTTTGCCATCAATAATCACCGCCAGGAGTCGTCTGGGGAGTCTCCGTTTTTTTGTGTTTACGGGCTACATCCTCAATTTTGTACCTTGAGTCAGAAGGGCTCTTCCGGCGTTCCGGGGGAGAACCAGTTAGAAACACAATTGTCATCAGTCTGGAGGAGAGTTAAACAGCGCCTGTTGAGTGTGAGTGCTAGGTACAAATGTGTGGCTGACAGTAGGCGTGTGCCAGGTCCGGACCTGAGTGTGGATGACTGGGTGTGGTTATCCACAAAAAAGATAAGACTCAAAATACCATACCATCTTAAATTGGGTCCACGGTTTATTGGTCCATTTAGGGTCACCGCCGTCATTAACCCAGTAGCGTACCGATTGGAGCTCCCTACGGTGTATAAGATACACAACGTGTTCCACAGGTCTCTTCTAAAGAAGGTGGTGGGTTCTGTGGATGCGGCACCTATGCCACCTCCAGTCTTGGTGGATGGTAATTTGGAGTTTGAAGTCTCCAAGGTGGTTGACTCTCGTGTAGTGCATCGCAGTTTACAGTACTTGGTACATTGGCGTGGTTATGGGCCTGAGGAGAGGTCCTGGGTACCAGCCTCGGACGTTCATGCTGACCGGCTGGTCAGGTTGTTTCACCGCCGTCCTATTAGCCGTGAGGGCCCTGGGGTCTCTCCTAGAAGGCGGGGTACTGTCATGTTGGACGCTGTTCAGACCAGGTCATCCGACAGACAGCGGTAATTCCGCTTTTGACCACTATTTGCTCATTGGCGTCTGCTAGATTTTACCCAGCTGTTCCGGGGTTAATTTACCTGATCCTTGGATTGGAAGCTGGGCCATGCCCACTGCCTTTAAATAGTTCTCCTGATCTTTGGGCGTCGCCGATTATAGCTTCTATCTTGCGTTGTTATCTCGGTCTGGTGAGGAGAGCTGGTGGTTGGAGATTCGTTGCTGGTGGTGTATTTTCCTTTGTCTTATTTACTCCTTCCTATATTTGTATTTATTTTGCCCTGCACATTTATAGTGTATTCCTGAGTGACTGCGGCGTGGTGTATATTTTCCTTTATCCTTGTCTGTGCTAACTGTGGGTATTGGGGAATAACATCTTCACTGGGTGGTGGGCGGAGGTTTCAGCCTAGGGCTGAGCTCAGGAGACAGGGCGAGGGTCGAGGCCTGGACATGCACACCTTTAGTGTAAACTCCAGGTAGAGGGTCAGTCAGGATTTCCCTAGTCTGAGGGAAACTGCAGGGGCCCGGGTTATTAGCTCTCGCTCACCTAGTCTCTCCCTGACAGTCTTCCGCCGCCGGCAACACACACCGTGCGCCAAGAAACTTCGCCACACGCTTACTTTTTGGCCCACATCATATCTCCAGTAGTTATAAAAAAAAGACTGCAGCTTTGTGTGTCTTTAGTATACAGATATGAGGTGGGCCCAAAAATATTAGATGTATTATCTCCATAATCTCTTCTTGTCTGTTACTCGTGTGGCAGTCTGAAGAGAAAATGGTGGAAATACAGTGCAGACGTCTACTGAACAGATCAGGTGTAAAAAAACTCATTAGTTATGACACCTGACCTGGTGAGTGGAGAACTGCCTTGTATAACCACCATTTTCTCTTCTTTATACATAATCTATTACACACAAATTGAGGGACAATGGTGGTCACACACTGCATATCTATGCTCACCTGCACAGGTGTCAGAAAGAGTGAATTCATGAGGCTGTTATATGTGCATCATGAATTCATTATTTCTGACACCTGACTTGATGAGTATAGATAGTGTGACAGTCATTGTCTCTTCAGTTTGTGTCCAATGGATACAGCAGAACAGAATCAGGACGCAATGGCGTCAACAAGCTTACCAATAAAGCAACATGGCTGCCATAACACTAGCAGTATGTGACCAGTGTTTTATATCAGTATTTGTAAGCCAACACAAGGAGTGGAACAATTAGAGGTAAATTATGATATTAACATAATAACTAGCACCTCTGCCTTTATCACCCACTCCTGGTTTTGGATTACAAAAACTGATATTAAATACAGATCAAATACTGCCAGTTTTAGGACAGCCTTGGTTTGGAGAGGAAAAAGATAGGAGACACGGTCAACACAACCAAAACTAAAGTTTATTAATGAGAAAAATTATTTTCATATCAGAAAATTACTGGTACAGATCTAATTACAACAGGACATTTACACAACATTGTCCTGCCATGACACACGTCCAATATCTGAATCAAAAAAGGCAGCAAATTGGTCCCGCATGTGACCAACTGCTGCAGTTGACCGCAGTGAGTGATGCTGGAAATCGGGCAGTGGGTGTGCAACTGATTCATCAAGTTCAATGTTGGGTTGCTCCTTAGCCATTATATAATTATGCAGAACCACACAAGCTTTGACCACCTCGTCAACTGTTTCCACTTTTAGATTTATGGCTGATGCAAGAATGCGCCATTTAGCGACCAGAATGCCAAAGGTACACTCTACTGTTCTTCGGGCCCTGGTCAGTCTGTAGTTAAAGATCCTTCTAGTGTGGTTCAAGTCCCGACTGGAATAGAGCTTCAGTAGGTTTTCACACATCTGAAAGGGCTCATCCCCAACCATAACAAATGGCATCGGTGGACCTTGAGTGTTGGGGAGAGGTTGTGGCGGGGGAAAATTGAAATTTTTGCCATACACATGGCGGCCCATATCCGAGTTCTTGAAAGTTTGTGAATCATTGCCACGACCAAAAGCTCCAATGTCCACGGCGATGAAGCGACAGTTCGCATCAGCTATTGCCATGAGCACAACAGAAAAATAAATATTTTTTATAGTTGAAATACTCTGATCCTGTTCTGGCAGGTTTGATAATGCAGATGTGCTTTCCATCCACCGCTCCTAAACAGTTGGGGAAATCACAAACACTCCAGAATTTTTCCGCAATTTCAAGCCACATATCGACGGTGGGTAGGGGTATAAACTCATCCCGGAGTACATTCCACAAAGCCCGACAGGTGTCCGCAACTATTCTGGACAGGGTGGATATTCCAAGCCGGTATTGGAAGTGGAGGGATGATAAACTCTCTCCGGTTGGCAGAAATCTGTAAAACAAATCCAAGAAACATTACAATCTATTTTACTTATGGTGTGGTTACGCTAAAGAAAGAAAAAAAATACCCCAAAAATACATGTCAGAAAACAAAAAATTTGGACTGTCATTGGTTTAGATTTGGAACGTACCTTAATGTAACCAGCAGACGTTCCTCCGGTGGAATCACTCTACGGAGGTGGGTGTCCTGTCGCCGTATGGCTCCTTGGACACGAGCAAGCAAATCCCAGAACGAGTCTTGCGACATCCTTGTGTATTCCTGGAATTTCTCCGGGGTGGCATTAAGCTTGCCATACAGCGTGTGATAGGCTCTACAGCTCTCACGTAGTTCGATAATGGGGTGTCTCCAAAAACACCTACATTGTCTCCTTCTCCATCTTTCGCAATTTCTATCTTGCTCCCAAACAAAAGCACAGGCAAGAAACAGCTTGATGCTTAAATCCAGGTTGAAATAAAAGCTCTCCATGCGAAGATCCATCATGACACAGGATACAGTAGCAAACTGTTAAGATTTCAGTAGCCCTAGGGTCTATATATAGAGATTCCATAATACACGCCCTCTGTAGTCCCATTGGCGATGTCTGGTTATCTTGATTTTTCTCTTGTGAAATTTCTCATCATGCGCACCAAAAACGCAAACGCAGAAAAAAACGCATATAAATGCGTTCAAACGTGGCGTTTTTTTAACCGCATGCGATACTGCATGCGTCTAAAAAACGCTGCGTTTGTACGCGTTTATATGCGTTTTTTCCACCACTTGCGGATGCATTTTAAACGCTGCGGATTTAAACGCTAATGTGAAACTAGCCTTAGTGTAGGACCAATGCTATCACAAGTTGACCCATCTCCATCTCTTACTTAACTTAGTCCTTGCACCTTCTTTTCACATACATTTTCATAATTTTTCATCTGCTGAGAGGAATTAATACCTCATTGATTCTGAATTGTCAACTTTCTTGAAGGTACCAAACATAAAGTCATGTTTAGCAATAAGCACAAAAAATCACTTCTCTAGAATCCACGAAAAGACTGAACACTAGGCAATATAGATGTGCTTTATTCTTATCTAGGTTTCATTTTGTGGTAACATTTAGATCTGATGGAAAAAATTGTTAAAAACCGATGCTTGTTACTGAAGTTTCAGGCCATTCCAATCAGAAGGTTCTGAACAGGTCCTTATTTTAACCTAGAATATAGTTGTGTCCTCTGTTTCCCTAGACCTGGTTTTGACTTCGGACGATATTCTGAACATCCCACCTGCCTGACACTTCACATGACAGCATACATTAAATTTTTTTCATCCCACCAAACACACAGACACACACACGCACACATACATACATATATATATATATATATATATATATATATATATATATATATATACACACAGTATATTGTGTCAATGAGCTATACCATAAAAAAAATCATGACATTGATTATTTCAATCAGCTGAAAAAGAAAATACAGATATTCACTCGCACTTACTCCTTCCCTGGTCCTTTTACTGTAACTGGTTTTGTCTTTCACACATGCCTTCGGATGGGAAAGATTGCTCTTTGGTTACCACTGTTTTATAGAGGCAATTAGCGGCTGGCAGTATTTTATGGGGGGCACTCTAAGAGCAAGATTTTTATGAGGGCACAGTCTGGCTGGCATAATTTATGAGGTACTATTGGCTAACATTAATAATAGGGCACTCTGTCTGAGTGCTACTGTACCAATGTTAATGGCAGTGCTGTGAGTAATATAATCCAACCGCCAATTTATTTATCTATTTATTAATTTCTCTGATTTAAAGGAGTTATGCTGCAATCATAATTTATCATTAGTCCACAGATAGATGATAAGTTCCTGATTACTGGGTGTTCTAATATTTAGGTCTCACTGACCTGGAGAATAGATGTCCTAAGTCCTCTATTTCAAAGGAGAATTGGATGAGCATATTCGCCAAGTCTATGGGACTGGCAGCTAAACACTATATCTGTGTAATAAATGGAATAGTAAATTAATATGCACTTTACCACTAGAATCAAATGAGGAATTCAGATTCCCTCCTATTTTTTGCAAACTATGCTTATAATGTGCAAATGTCTTAGGCAAGATTGTAAAAAATCATGCAATGAAAGAATGCTTTAAAAATTAATTGCTAACAGTTTATGTTTATCAATTAACAAAATACAAAGGGAACATCATTTGCCTTCAAAAACAGCATAAATTCTTTTAAGTACTGTGGCACATAAGGAGGTTGTTAAGGCTATGTGTCTACAATCAGGAACTAGCAGCATTTTGGATTAAGCGTATTTTCGCTGCGTCCAAAGCACTGAGTTCCAATCACGCAAGTAAATCCACATGTGTTTTCTGAACAATGAAAAAAGCATAATCTGTCTTTCATCTGCTGCTCTGTTTCCTTGGCTGACCGCTGTATCTGTTACATTCCTCAAGTTGACAACTTCTTGATGCTTCTTCAAAAGAGCATGAATAGCACATTTTGAAAAACGACCTACTTGAGACTTAATAATTTCTCAGAATTGAATGCAATTATGCTCAAACTTTACAAAAATCTACATTTTGGAGGGTACAGAATACACACTCTCCTGGATCTCTCTGCAGCATTTAACACTGTGGATAACCAACTTTTCTTCACAACTTTTCCTGACATCGCTCCAGCGTTACTACAAAATAGCACTGACTGTCTCTCTGCTGTCTCTAACATCATGTTCTCCCTCTATATGAAACTGAATTTTTCCAGAAAACGGAACTTCTTGTGTTTCTTCCCTCTACTAACCTACCCAATCCCAATATTGCCACTTCCATGTGTGGTTCTATCACAACTCCCAAGCAGTGCACTCACTGTCTTGGGGTTATATTTGACTTTCCTTTACTCCCTATATCAAATCACTCACTTGCTCATGTCACCTGCACCTCAAAAACATCTCATGGATCTGATCTTTTCTTAACTTTGACATTATAAAAACTCTTAATGTTGCTTTGACTAATTCTCATCTGAACTACTGCGACTTTCTACTAGTTGGTCTTCCTCATACTAAAATCTCTCTTCTCCAATGTATTCTTAATGCATCAGCCAGAGTCATTTTTCTTTCCAGATGCTTAACCAAGGCCTCTACCCTATGCTATTCATTGCACAGGTTGCCAAAGATCTACAACAACATATAAACTTAGCACTCTTGCCCACAAAGCTCTTCACGGTTCTTCAATGCAATACTTCCTCTCCCTCATGTCTGTCTACCACTATACCCATGCTCTCCATTCCATTCCGCTAATGATCTAGGATTAACATCTTCTATATTCTGAACCTCCCACTTACGTCTACATGAATTCTCTTATACTGGGCCAAGTATCAATTGTTTTAAATGTGCTCTAAAAACACATCTCTTTAGACTGGCCTATCATTTCACCTCACTAACATAATTCTTTCCTGTTATCCCTTCCTAAATTTTACTCAGAAACTGGTCCCTTCTATTATCTGTTTCCACAATTTCCATTTACTGAAATATCACTTGGTATCTGTACTTCTAGATTGTTTAATGCAGATTTATTTGAATTCCCCTATTTATTATAAAGATGGCTGGTCCACATGCAAGCACTTTTTTATCAATTGTGTCACCACTATTCTTATAGATTATAAGTTGTGAGCAGGGCTCTCTCTCCTAATTAATTATTTAGTTTTGTTTTTTTCTTTGTCTTATATTGTTTGCAAATGTCATTTCTGATTTGTAACGTGCTTAATAAATAAAATGATTATAATTTTATTATTCATCTGCCACTGGGTCAATGAGGTAAATGGCAACAATGCACTACAACAAGCAGGCAGCTGAAGACACCTCCATTGTAGCAGACAAGATCTGCGTTCAACTGGAGGCAGCAATTATACACCTCTTTCAGCTAATTCTCATCTTTCTCATTGGACATCTCCTAATCCTCAAGAGAAAAGGGAAGATTTCTTTATTAAATCCCATGCTGGATGGTTACACATCATCTACAGCTAAGCCAAAAGTGTACACAAACAAAAAATGGCCCCAGCACAAGAAGAAAATGTGAGTCTTTTGCAGTACAATATCTAATTATAATGCATAATTCCACCTGCTTGAAAGGTAGAAGTGGGCCACCCATTCCTCTTGGAGCCATTTGTCATGTGTCTGAAAATGGTACCAATGAAAACAACTCGTCCTGCAACTCGCCCCTCAAAAAAGAAGCCCTCACATCAACTGTGTCAGTTGAAATATGGAAAAATTATTGCTCTCAAAATATGGTGATGCCAGTTTTTGCAAGAAAAGTGTCACACATAAGTCACACATAAAACAAATTTTGTAAACTTGATATCGCTGTAATCGTATCGACTTGAAGAATAAAAGTTGTCTAATCATTTATACCACATGAGGAATGGCGTAAAATAAAAAAATAAACCCAATTCTTTACCTGTTTTTGATTTGTCCATTCTGCCTCCCAAAGATCGCAGTAAGGCTTGGCTCACATTTATTTTGCTCTCCGATCTGAGCACTTACACTGGGGTTTCCATTTAAACCTCTGAAACCTCAGATGGATCCCCCGATGGAAGACTCTCTTTAATGAGGCAGATGAAGGCACTGTGGACGCCGTCTGACCTGTGATCCTGTGGTATCCATCTTTTTAGGCTTGCATAAAAGCTCAGTCTACCACAATTTTGTGCACTTCTGAAATAAAGAACATCGGTGAACAGAGGCCAGATGGAGTCCAGAGTAACTTTGCTGCCTCATTATAATGAATGGATCCTTCAGGAGTTTTATCTCAATTACTTCACTGGAAGATTTAGATAGAAATCCCAAAGTAAGTACCCAGTGTAGAGCGTAGGATAAACTTGATCCCAAATGTTATGTAAAATGTTCCCAATAAAAGCTTCAACTCAATCCACAAAAAAGTACATCCACACTCAGGTCTGTGATCTGTCAATGGAAATATAGGATTACTAGTAGTACAGAGGCTCTGAAAAGCTAAATAGCTTCTCATCCCCCCAAAAGAAATTCAGCAAATTCTGCGCTCCCAAATCCAAATGTCCTCCTCTGCTCTGAGCCCCACAATGTATCTAAACCACTTTTAGCGTCCACATGTTTGGCATTTCTGTAGCGAAGAGAGCACGTCTAATTTTCTGAGAAAATTTGTCAAAGCTGAAAAATTAGAATATAAAAATATTCACTCATTTCTACTCTACTCTATCATTTCAGTTATCCATTATTTAGGAATATGCTTTGGATATAACATTATTGTGACATCTTGTCAGATGATTTTCTTTAATCAGGCATCCTTGGGACCAAACAGGTATTAGATTATCAAATATTTTGAAATGTCAGTCACAATTACAATTATTCTTTCTTTTCGTTTTTAATACCTTTTGTAGTTAGAGAAATGTGCAATTACAATATATCTACAAATCAGCCAAAAAAGCTGTTCTGAACAAATGCATAATTAACAAACCTAATGACACCCTTATCTGACCACTAATTACACAAATAGTGACATTCATTGATTAGAACCTTGTCTTTTTCTTTCAACTCTAGAGCCTGGATTCTCAAAAAAGTATGGCAACGAAGATCTGTATGAAGCTGTTGGTATTCCATGTACAACTGCATATTGTCTCTGTACAGTAGTATATTTCAAAGGTTTTTTTTTAATACTTCTATAAAATAGCAACAAATAAAACATGGCATGATTTTTTTAAAATTCATATTGAATCAAACAGAAATTGTAAGCTTAGAGAGGTATAACAGAGCCTAATAGACTTTTATATGTGTCAGCCATGTGCCATATGTCCTACAGGTAAAATCTAAATAATCTCCAAGGTAGCTATGAATGCATCCCTATTTCTTGACTCAGTCCTGTTTCCTCTGTATTAGACTAACCATTTCCTGTTTTAGACCATTTTTACTCAGTCAGTAAAAATAGTCAGTGTCTAGGCTGATAAGATAAGGCAAGAGGGATGTAGTGGACATTCTATTGGTGTCTACTGTGCAGTTGCAGCAGCATAGTGGTCCAAAAGGTAAGAGGTTCCACTTTCACCTCCAAAACAACAAGTAGTGCCTGTCATAGACACATACAAGTGTTCCATACAAAATTTTTGTACAAGGGCCTTCTTTTTCCTCCTCTGAGAGAAAAAACTCACTAGTAACCGGTCCTGCTGCATGTGATTATTTTCATATCTTTTCAAGTTTATACTTTGCGAGTATAATTAAATACTCTTTAGCACAACATTGTTGCGCTATTCAAAGTCCCATTGCTTTGATTTTGGTCTGAGCTGAATTGCGACTTTTTATAGCACAACTGATTTATTTTAACTAGTTACAGCTGCAGTCCAAAAAATGCATTGAGTTGTATGCTATCGAGTGCACAGCAGCTGCCACTTAATAGTTAAAATCGATCAGTAGTGCTAAAAAAGGTCGCATTATAGCCCAGGCCTAGGCCCAATTGGTGCCATCTAACACTGATATACTGTACCTTCACCTGGAAGTTTTTCTCTAATCTCTTTGGAAGTTGTTCTGGGCTTTTCAGATACCATTCGTATTATCTGTCCCTCCAATTTGTCATCTTCTGTCCATTATTTCACTGACCATTGTGTATATTTCTTATTATAACAGAAGGATACAGGATAACAGTTGCATCCACATCTGCATAAATAAAATACATATGCATTAGCACTTTATTCACATTGGCATATAACATAACTATAGTGGGTCTCTGAGTTACCACTGCACCAAGGCCATGTAGCATAAGTAGAATAAAAATCCTGCTTATTTCCTGCACTTGATATCTGATTTAATCAGCCATCAAGTGCCTCTAATAGCCACAAGTAGATTCGAGATCTACCAGCAGCTGTTAAAAAGTTAAATGCCACTGTCAATCACTTAGCAAGCACAGACAAGAAGCGTGTCATTGATCCCATACATTAGCACTCTTTTCATGTGATTGCAAAGCGCCAATGGGATTCATGACAGCCGGGGGTTTGCTGAAGACCCCTGTACTTGCTATCACGATCCTCCACTGGCCGGCGTTGATAGGAGATTGTGATTTGCACTGAAGCACTGCTATGTATGACACAGGTGATCAATAGTGATGAGCGAACCTGCTCGCCACTACTCGGTACTCGCCCGAGTATCACAATGCTCGGTGTACTCGGCGAGCACCAAGTATTTCTGGGATTATTCAGCGGGAGCTTAGGTCTCCACCTTGCAATTTTGGCACTCTTTAGAGCACCAATGACCATGCAGGGATTGTCTGCCATGCACTGTAATGCTGCAGCCATCTTTGTTGTGGTATTACAGTGATTGGCTGGCCGCACAGCGTCATCAGGTCTATAAGAAACCTGGCGCTGCCCTGCTCGCTGCATTCTGCTCTGGAGTCAGCTAAAGTATGGAGAGCAGTTGCTGAGATAGGACCAGAATTGTTCTTTTATTTTGTAGTGTCTTACAACATTTTTGGACACCATTTTGATGCCCCAAAAATCTGTAGCTGGCCCACAAATATTTAGCTACAGTTCTTAGATTTATCACTGTGAGTTGTATGCTACACGCATCACATATCAGTGTGCAAAATATCTAACAAAAAATGTATACAGTCCGTTATCTCCGTCAGACGCGTTGTGCATCTGTGGTGTAAAAATCTTCGCTTCTCAGGTATACGATGCATTGTTCTGTCTGCTAGCCTTGGTCTACTCAGTATTTAGTGTTTTCAAACATTACAAAAAAATTGAAAAAAATGTATACAGTCTGTTATCTCCATCAGACACCTGGTGTATCTGTGGTGTAAAAATCTACGTTTTGCAGGCATACATTGCATTGTTTTGTCTGCTAGCCTTGGTCTACTCATTATTTTTTGTTTAAAAAATATTTTAAAAACCCAAAAACATATTTTAACTGTCTGTTTTCTCCGTCAGACGCTCGGTGTATCTGTGGTCTCCAAATACTTGCTTTCAGGCTGATACTGATCACATATAATTGTTCTCCAAATAAATCCATTTGTATTGAGCTTTTCAAATATTTCAGTAGTCCATTTAAAATGGGCAAGGTAAGGGGCATGGGATGGGGAAGTGGACGTGATGCTGATGGTGCATGCAGAGGACGAGGCAGTGGCCAAGCTGAAAGTGGGCCACAACAAAGACCCACATCTTCGCGCTCGACTTTCCTGTCCCAGTTTCTAGGGGACCACAGCACACCACTATTGAAGCCAGAGCAGTGTGAAACGGTTGTTGGTTGTATAGCGGATAATGCTTCCAGTCTTCCACACGGTCAAGTCTGAGTAGCCGTGAGTGTGGACCGCATGTTACTCACCCTGATCCTCCTTCCTCCCACCATGCTGAGTGCCCTGAGACAACTGATCCCACACTTGGACACTCCGAAGAGCTGTTCAGTTTTCAAATTAAAGATTCCAGACTCTTGGCCGGTCAACTTGAAGTGGCGTCAGATGAGATCACATGTAACATAGTAACATAGTTATTAAGGTTGAAGGAAGACTTTAAGTCCATCTAGGTTATCCCATAGCCTAACCTAACATGCCCTAACATCTTGATCCAGAGGAAGGAAATAAAAACCCATGTGGAAAACAGTAAGCTCCACATTGGGGAAAAAAATTCCTTCCTGACTCCACATACGGCAATCAGACTAGATCCCTGGATCAACGCCCTATCAAGGATACTAGTGTATATAACCTGTAACACTATACTTTTTGAAGAAAGGCATCCAGTCCCCTCTTAAATTTTAGTAATGAATCACTCATTACAACATCATACAGCAGAGAGTTCCACAGTCTCGCTGCTTTTACAGTAAGGAATCCGTGTCTGTGATGATGCTTAAACTTTCTTTCCTCCAGACGTAGAGAATGCCCCTTGTCCCCTTCTCAGGTCTACGAGTAAAAAGGTCATTAGAAAGGTCTCTGTACTGTCCCGTCATATATTTATACATTAAAATAAGCTCTCCCCGTAGCCTTCATTTTTTCAAACTAAATAAACCCAAGTGTAATAACCTGTCTTGGTATTGCAGACCCCCCAGTCCTCTAATAACCTTGGTCGCTCTTCTCTGTACCCGCTCTAGTTCAGCTATGTCTTTCTTGTACACAGGAGACCAGAACTGTACACAGTATTCTAGGTGTGGTTGCACAAGTGACGTGTATAGAGGTAAAATTATGTTCTCCTCATGAGCATCAATGCCTCTTTTAAGGCATCCAATTATTTTATTTGCCTTTGTAGCAGCTGCCTGATACTGGCCACTAAATGTGAGTTTGTCATCCACCCATAAACCCAGGCAGGGGTGGATTAAGGGTAGCCAGGGCCCCGGGCTGTTCAGACACTGTGCCCCCCCGGTCATGTGACGGGGGGACATGTGACGGGGGATCATGTGACGGGGGGGTCATGTGACGGGGGGTCATGTGACGGGGGGGTCATGTGACGGGGGGTCATGTGACAAAGATTTTGTAAGCCGCCACCATAACACGGTAGACACTTTTGGCCGGGCCCTACTCTACTGTAGCCTATTAAATATTTGTTAAAATATGCAATACAATTTAAGTATATTTTGATTTATTTTTCAATTTTTAAAATGACCAATAATATCACATACAAGGAACAAATACCACCGCACCATGACCAGACCACATATTACAACTACAGTGATGGAATAATATCACATACAAGGAACAAATACCGCTACACCATGTCAAGACCACATATTACCACCACATGGTGACCAAATAGCACATACAAGGGACAAATACCGCAACACCATTTCCAGACCACATGTTACCACCACATAGTGACTGAATACTACAATACTGATCAGTGATAAAAAAACCCAAAAAAACACAATACTATCACCATAATTGCCAGTATTCACAGGAGATCTATACTTAGAATGCAGTGTCTGTGTAAAGGTTATACAGTGATCACTGGTGACATTATACACAGGACCTCTGTATATAGTAACAGTGTATAGTGTCAGTGTATAGGTAACACTGACTCACCAGTGACGTCTCTAGGTGAAGTCCTTCATCTTTCATCCAGCACAGACCGCCATCATTTCTTCCAGCCAGGGCTCGTCTCTGCAGGAAATAACACAGTTATCTAGAGCTCCGCTTGAAGAAAAAAAGGCGACATAGTGTCACTCTGCAAAGTAACAGGACCGCCCCCCCATTTAAAACAATATACTCAAAATAAAATAAATACATCACTGCAGTAATAATATCCCTTAATAAGCCCCTATGATAATAATATTTCCCATCCTGGCCCCGTGTGTCTCATTCCTGGCTCCAGCCATATGTTCTCGCATCCTGCCCTCATGAGTATCCATTCTACCCCATATGATCTCCCCATCCTGCCCCATCTGTCTCCATCGTATCCATCCTGACCCATGATCCTATCCTGCCCCATGTCTTTCATTCTGCCCGATGTCTCCAATCATGCCCCATATCTACATACTGCCCATGCCTCCAGTCCTGCCCCAGTGTGTCCAGCATACTGCCCCCAGTGTGTCCAGCATACTGCCCCCAGTGTGTCCAGCATACTGCCCCCAGTGTGTCCAGCATTCTGCCCCAGTGTGTCCAGCATTCTGCCCCAGTCTGTCCAGCATATTGCCCCCAGTGTGTCCAGCATATTGCCCCCAGTGTGTCCAGCATATTGCCCCCAGTGTGTCCAGCATATTGCCCCCAGTGTGTCCAGCATATTGCCCCAGTTGTCCAGCAATCTGCCCCAGTGTGTCCAGCATATTGCCCCCAGTGTCTCCAGCATATTGCCCCCAGTGTCTCCAGCAATCTGCCCCCAGTGTCTCCAGCAATCTGCCCCCAGTGTCTCCAGCAATCTGCCCCCAGTCTGTCCAGCATTCTGCCCCAGTCAGTGTCTCCAATCTGCCCCAGTGTCTTCTCTCCAGCATCCCCAGTGTGTCCAGCAATCTGGCCGTTCTCAAAGAAAAAAAAAAAAACAAGTTCTCCTCACCTGTCCTGTGCGCTCCAGCGGCGAACTCCCTTCTGCAGCTCGCACTCGCCGGCGACTGACAATGACGTCAGACGCCGGCGACGTGTGTGCTGCGGCAGACTTCAGCTGCCAGCCTCCAATTGGCTGGCGGCTGTTGTCAACTATTGACGTGCGGGCGCGCGCCTGCACGTCAATACTGAAACTGCCGCAGCGCCGTAGGGGCCCACTGAGCAGATGAGACGGGGCCCGATGCGGGCCCCATCTCTGCCCACCGGGCCTATACGCCAGTCAGGGCAGTAATGCCCTGACTGGCGGTGGGCAATCTGAGCGGTAGCCGAGGGCCCCCCCACACCGCTGGGCCCTGGGCTGCTGCCCAGATTGACCCTATTATATTCCGCCCCTGAACCCAGGTCATTTTCATTAACGGTTTTGCCTAGTGTTTTCCAATTAAGCACATAATTATACATCTTATTCGCTCTGCCCAAGTGCATGACCTTACATTTATCCCCATTAAATCTCATTTGCCATTTATCAGCCCAAGCTTCTAGTTTACATAAATCCTCCTGTAATATAAAATTGTCCTCCTTTGTATCGATTACCCTGCAGAGTTTAGTGTCATCTGCAAATATTGAAATACTACTCTGTATGCCCCCTACAAGGTCATTAATAAATATGTTAAAAAGAATAGGGCCCAATACTGACCACTGGGGTACCCCACTGCTAACTGTGACCCAGTCCGAGTGTGCTTCATTAATTACCACCCTTTGTTTCCTATCCCTGAGCCAGCTCTCAACACACTTATACATATTTTGCCCTATCCCAATTGTTCTCATTTTATGTACTAACCTTTTGTGTGGCACCGTATCAAAAGCTTTTGAAAAGTCCATATACACCACGTCCACTGCGTGTCCTTGGTCCAGTCCGGAACTTACCTCTTCATTAGTGTTGAGCATTCTGATACCGCAAGTATCGGGTATCGGCCGATATTTGCTGTATCGGAATTCCGATACCGATATCCGATACTTTTGTGGTATCGGGTATCGGTATCGAAACAACATTAATGTGTAAAATAAAGAATTAAAATAAAAAATATTGCTATACTCACCTCTCCGACGCAGCCTGCACCTTACCGAGGGAACCGGCAGCGTTGTTTGCTTAAAATTCGCGCTTTAACTTCTTTACTTGAAGTCCCTGCTTGTGATTGGTCGCGCGCCGCCCATGTGACCGCGACGCGACCAATCACAGCAAGCCGTGACGTAATTTTAGGTCCTTCAGGATTTTAAAATTACGTTCCGGCGTTGTGATTGGTTGCGTCGCGGTCACATGGGCGACGCGACCAATCACAAGCCGTGACGTCACGGGAGGCAGGAGACGCGCGTATTTATGTGGTTAAAGAATATTTTGGAATTATTTTTACTCTCTCTGCCAATGAGTCTCTCTGTCTCAATCTTTGGTGCCGTGATTTGCTTTCTACAGAAAAAGAGTGGAGTGCCCCCACGTTAAGGGCAATGGGGTACTCGGTACCGGGTCTTTCGGTTCGGGGGATGTCACGGTGGCCTGACCCGGTCCGTGGCCCTTTGAGGGGCGTCCATTTAATAGGTCTTGTTTGTCTAGTGTTCGTGATGCCACCTGTGGTATTCGGTCAGGGTGACCGACACTGCTAGGGGTCCACTGGGGTGATGGAATGGCAGCGAGATGTTGTAACTTCACACAGGTGAAGTGTGTCCCCAGGGCTTCCCTTGATGAGTAGATGGTAATGGTATAGGTCGCAGTAAATGACGAAGACACAGGGTTGCAGTCTCTTTACCTCTTTACTGAAGGCTTCGGCATCCGCAATCCAGAGCACTGCTAACAGGGCTGGCTGAGACTGGCCGGTCCGAAGGCACATCCAGAGTTCCCTTTGCAGGTGGAAATCAGTAGCCTTCCTACTAGCGCCTGGGTGTTAAGAACTAACCCTGGTCGGGTTTAAAGCAGCAAAACAGTAGGAAAACAAACAGTTAACTATTTACAGTTTCAGGTTTCAGAGGTTTAGTTGGACGGCTTCCAGGGCTGCACCTGGCACTTAACCCTTCTTGGCCTGGGAAGGGTGAGGTCCAGGGTTTCACCCAATGCTGGATAAACGCCGTTAATCCGTCTTTCATGTACGGTTAAGTCATGCGCAGCGATGGAGGTCTGCGTAGCTTGAGTATGGGCATTTGCTGCAGCAGAGGTAGGGGCTGCTGCAAGATCAGTCACTGGAACGGAGTCAGCAGCTGTGGCACTAGCAGTCGCTGGAGTGGTGTCGGTCATCAGGGCAGGGTCATTCTTCATACCTGCTTCAGATGCGGTCCCTCCAGTGCCGGTTTGCTCTGTCTCCGCTGGGGTCTGGAACGCTGGTTGCGGGGCCTTGTGCTGCGAAGTTGTCATCTCTGTTTGCAGCATCTCGCTTTCCGGCAGGGCCTTGCTTTCTGGCTTCGGAGCGCTGGAACTTCTTTCCTGCTCTGGACCAGACGAGGCTGCCGACAGGCGTCTGGTGAGGCTCCCGATGAAGATCTTCTTCCACCCGGCCTCAGTGCTCAGCTGCGTCCGCAGGAGTTGGTCGCTGAGCTCTTCCACGCCGGCCTGCAGGAAATCAGCATCAGCGGTGGAGGCCTGGTTACGGTGCCCCTCCGGGTAGCTGGGGGAGTCCTCTGCTCCGACCCCACGCTCCGGCTCTGGGTGGCTGGCCATGGCGTCCTCCATGTGGCTCACTTCCTGGTCCTTTTCCCGCTCTCTCCTTCGTGGGCGGTTTCGCTTTCTTTGTCTCCGCCCTCCATTGAGAATCAGGAGGCGGATCTTCGCTGCTGACGGACACGTCCTCAAGGTACAGAATACTTAGACTGGGCGGCCATTGTTCTTCGCACCCTTCAGTTTGTCCATGCCCACAAATCCACGCCCTTCTTCTTCTCCTGCGCTCCTCGTGGCGCTGTAATGGCGGCGGTTTTGGCGGGAATTTTTGGTGGCAAATAGCAATACACAGTCTTTGCAATAAATCACAATTCAAGCACAATTCAGTCACAGTTCCAAGGCACACATGACCTGATTCTTAGGCTTAAGTAGATCCTGTTCGTGACACCAAGTTTTTGGAGCGCCCCCACGTTAAGGGCAATGGGGTACTCGGTACCAGGTCTTTCGGTTTGGGGGATGTCATGGTGGCCTGACCCGGTCCGTGGCCCTTTGAGGGACGTCCAATTAATAGGTCTTGTTTGTCTAGTGTTCGTGACGCCACCTGTGGTATTTGGTCAGGGTGACCGACGCTGCTAGGGGTCCACTGGGGTGATGGAATGGCAGCTAGATGTTGTAACTTCCCGCAGGTGAAGTGTGTCCCCAGGGCTTCCCCTGATGAGTAGATTGTAATGGTGTAGGTCGCAGTAAATGACGAAGACACAGGGTTGCAGTCTCTTTACCTCTTTACTGAAGGCTTCGGCATCCACAATCCAGAGCACTGCTAACAGGGCTGGCTGAGTCCGGCCGGTCCGAAGACACATCCAGAGTTCCCTTTGCAGGTGGAAATCAGTAGCCTTCCTACTAGCGCCTGTGTGTTGTAGTACCTCCCTGCTGAGCACCATGGGATAGTCCTCACAACTGTCGTGTATGTTTCTGTTCTTTCTCTCCGTCCCCCAGGTGGTTTGGATAGGATGCACCCGTATGACGGGGTAGGCCTGGAGTTATTTTATAGGGACCCTAGAGACACCCCTCTCCCACAATTGCCTCTGTTGTCTTCATTAGGTGTAAAGGTGAGACAGCCAACCTAGAGTTAACTGCCCTGCCATAGTTCAAAGTAATGTGTAGAGTCTATTACTTCCTCGGCGTTCCGGCCGCTGGCTACGCGCCTCAGAAGGATGTTGCTGATCTTGGGGCACGACTCTTTCTGGTTCTATCTCCTTTGTGCTGTGATCTTATTTCTCACTTCTCCACAATATACTTCGCTTTGTGTCCTTTCTTAGGATGCCGCCGCAATGAGGTGCAGGCACGGCTCCATAACGATCTGTCTTGTGCTAGGCCACTGCCAGGATCCCACCCCTGACAGGGACCTCCCTGAATCTTCCCAAGCAACGCTCTCTCTCACTAGATGTTACCTGGGCAAAACCCAGTCAGCTTCTCTCTAACTTCCTATCCGACTCCCAGTTTTACCAGAGTGTGAGGAGTGGCCTAATACATAGAACCTTTTGCTCCCCCTGATGGCCGGAGTGTGAAGTGTAGTGTGTGACTGTGATACCTGGTCAGGTGAACTCTTTTAGTGCCATCAGACGTACCATCACTCCCCTTAGCGGCAGAGCGACGTTACTGCAACGACCAGGACTCTGGGGCGCTGCAAGAGAACGTCTCCATATACAACATCATCTATGAGGTACCTGCATGTAAATGATTTTTTAGATACTAATTCTCATATTTTTATTTCTGTTAGGAGCATTAGAGGCGTTGTCCAAGTTTTTGAGGAGTATGCAGTCATTCCATGTGAATTCTCACAGTGCACAATGTATGCTGTCAGGATTCTATTGTTCCAGTGATTTGCATACATGTGGTCATGTGCTGACTAGACATGCTAAATGCCTCTCAGCTTTTATGCCTCCCAGCTCCACTTTATGAACAGGGAAGCATGTGCATGCGCACACTAGGCATCCCACCGAGACACAGTTGGCCTGCACATCAGCAGGAAGCAGGAGACAGGAGCATGCAGGGGGCATGGAGGACCAGGACAATGAGTAAGCTGGCGCCCCTGCATAGAAGAAGAAGGGGACACTGGGCAGGGGCATCAGCAATATAAGAAGGTTAATCCAGGCAACTATTGTCCGGTAGGTGTGACATCAGTAGCGTGCAAAGTTTTTGAGGGCATAATAAGAGATGACTTGCAGAAATATATTACAGAGAATAATATAATAACTGACACGGATTCATGAAATATAAGTTGTGTCTAGCCAACATGTTGGGCTTCTATGAGGAGGTAAGTGCAAATTGTGATGTCTGTTATGCAGCTGATGTGATTCATCTGGACATTGCAAAGGCATTTGACACTGTACCACATAACAGCCTTATACTGAAGTTACAGAAGCAGGGATTAGGTGGAACAATATGCAGACAGGTAAGGAATTGGCTAAAAGACAGGTAACAAAGAGTTGTCATAAATGGTACATTCTCTAAATAGGATATATAGTCATAAGTGGGGTAATGCAGGTATCTGTCCTAGTACCAACTCTTTTTAACATCTTTATTGATAACCTTGTGAATGGGATTGTGCGCAAAGTGCCAGTCTTTGCTGAAGACACCAAACTATGTAGGATAATAAAATCTGACCTTGACATTGCAATATTGCAAAAAGATCTGGATTAGATGACTGAATGGGCAAACACTTGGAAAATTAGATTTAATGTTGATAAATGTAGAATAATGCACCTAGGACAGAGTTATCATATTGCTGCATATACAGTTGTGTGAGAAAATGTTTGCTCCTCCCTGATTTCCTATTCTTTTCCATGTTTGTCACACTTAAATGTTTCAGATCACAAAACAAATTTAATTAAATAAAAATAAAACAAATAAACACCAAATTAAATTTTTAAATGAAGGTCTTTATTATTAAGGGAAAAAGAAATCCAAACCTACAGGGCCCCGTGTGAAAAAGTGATTGCCCCCTAAACATAATAACTGATTGGGCAACCCTTTGCAGCAACTCTGACTTGTAATTTTGGAGCACATCACTACTTTTGGGAAGGGCTCTACATTCCACAGTGCAACCCAGAATATCAACATCCTGTGTGTGCTTGTAAATGCTTGTTCAATTCTGTTGCAGGATCATTATCAAACTAGCATTGTTCCTGTGCTGTTTTTCTGGTGATTGGTAAAAAAAATACCATTCCTGAGCTGGAAATTACATTTAAAGACTACCCCAGACTAATGTCCACTGGTTGGGATTCGGTCCTTTTATCTGCCCTTATTCACACACAGAGGTTAACGCTGACACATGTTAAGGATTTTAATATTAGACAGTAGAGTTGAGCGACTTTTACTTTTTTCGGATCGAGTCGGGTTTTGCGAAACCCGACTTTGTCAAACGTCGGGTCGGGTGAAATCGGCCGATTATTGCATAAAGTCGGAGGCCGACTGAAACACGAAACCCAATGCAAGTCAATGGGGAATCAAAGTCGGCAGTGAGTAGAGGACAGGAAAACACCTACAGTGCCCATTTTAATGCCAAAAACATCAATTCTTATTACTGAAGCTTGTCAATCTTAATTTACTTTATAATAATAGTTAGGCATTGAAAACTGGGGGTCATTTGGCTAAAGTTGTGGGGGGGTAGGGCTGGCTGAAGTTTTTCGTGGGCCCAGGAAACGCGGAATATGTCACGGTGGTGGAGAAGGGAGAGGTAAGTATTTCAACTTTGCAAGTGCTGTGATCCTGAGCAAGCAGGGGGGCCCACTCATTGGCATTGGCACTGGCACAGGGCCCCTTCATAGTACGGCGGTGTGTTTGATGGCGGGTGGCGCCTCCCACCGGCAGAGACACTTTTGCATACTATGAGGGGCCCTGTGCCAGTGACGTCACCAACAAGTATGCCGCCCCCACCTGATGAAGGAACCTGCACTTTCATCTGCACCTTCCTCTTTGTCCCTGTGTAAGGTGGTATAGTATACGGGAAGGGGAACCTGACTTTCAGCAGGGTCAGATTCTGGCTGTGTAGAGTGCAAGGGGAATGTAGTGGTCTGGGTCAATGTACCAGCAGACTCATCTAGCAGTGGCTGAGCAATGGGCAGGATGAGTAGGAAACACAGATATAGGCCCAAATAATAAAGTGGGCTAAATGCAGTTCAAAACTGGTAACAGGACTAACCAGGTGGCATTGCTTTGTTCAGCGGAGGACAACTGTAAGGAATGGCAGACACAGTTAGTAGGCCCAAATAGGTAATTAGGCTAAATGCAGTTCAAAATTGGTAACACGACTAACCAGGCAGCATTGCTTTGTTCAGTGGAGGACAACTGTGAGGAGAGGCTGACACAGTGAGTAGGCCCAAATAAGTAAGTAGGATAAATGCAGTTCAAAAATGGTAACAGGACTAACCAGGTGGCATTGCTTTGTTCAGCGGAGGACAACTGTAAAGAGAGGCTGACACAGTGAGTAGGCCCATATAAGTAAGTAGGCTAAATGCAGTTCAAGATTGGTAACAGGACTATCCAGGCGGAATTGCTTTGTTCATCGGAGGACAACTGTAATGAGAGGCTGACACAGTGAGTAGGCCCAAATAAGTAAGTAGGCTAAATGCAGTTCAAAATTAGTAACAGGATTAACCCGGCGGCATTGCTTTGTTCAGTGGAGGACAACTGTAAGGAGAGGCTGACACAGTGAGTAGGCCCAAATAAGTAAGTAGGCTAAATGCAGTTCAAAAATGGTAACAGGACTAACCAGGTGGCATTGCTTTGTTCAGTGGAGGACAACTCTAAGGAGAGGCTGACACAGTGAGTAGGCCCAAATTAGTAAGTAGGCTAAATGCAGTTCAAAAATGGTAACAGGACTAACCATGTGGCATTGCTTTGTTCAGCGGAGGACAACTGTAAAGAGAGGCTGACACAGTGAGTAGGCCCATATAAGTAAGTAGGCTAAATGCAGTTCAAAATTGGTAACAGGACTAACCAGGCGGCATTGCTTTGTTCAGTGGAGGAAAACTGTAATGAGAGGCTGACACAGTGAGTAGGCCCAAATAAGTAAGTAGGGTAAATACAGTTCAAAAATGGTAACATTACTAACCAGGCGGCATTGCTTTGTTCAGCGGAGGACAACTGTAAAGAGAGGCTGACACAGTGAGTAGGCCCATATAAGTAAGTAGGCTAAATGCAGTTCAAAATTGGTAACAGGACTAACCAGGCGGCATTGCTTTGTTCAGTGGAGGACAACTGTAATGAGAAGCTGACACAGTGAGTAGGCCCAAATAAGTAAGTAGGCTAAATGCAGTTCAAAATTGGTAACAGGACTAAACTGGTGGCATTGCTTTGTTCAGCGGAGGACAACTGTAAGGAGAGGCTGACACAGTGAGTAGGCCCAAATAAGTAAGAAGGCTAAATGTCTGCCAAATTTTTTTTCATAAACAGGTGGCATAGCTAGGTACAGGGGTGGACTCCCCTGCTGAGTAGCAGACAGTGGTAGTAGGCGCAAAGTATTAACTGGCCAAAATGGAGGCCAGGGCCCCTGTATATTTTAACTATCATCTATCATTTCAACAAGTTTGTATTGGCAGTGCCATTGAAGGATTTAACAGCACAGACTACACAGTGGTGGAGCAGGGAGAGGTAAGTATTGCAAGTGGTAGAGCACTGTTCGAGCTGGGGGGGAACACTCTCTCGTGGGCAGCGGTACTGGAACAGGGCCCCTCATATTACAATGGTGTGCCTGATATTGGTTTTGCACCACCACTGTCAGAGACACTTCATTGTACTATGAGGGACCCCGTGCCAGTGCCGTCGCCCAAGAGTGGGCACACCCACCTGTCCAAGCAAATGGCACTCGCACGGGTGCTTGCGCCAGGTGGTGACCACGGCCCTGTGGGGGGAGTCAGCCCATTTAGGGAGGTATAAAAATGACCTATGGTGGACATTCAGCAGCTGCAAATGGAGGAATTGGAGAAGTCAGTAAGAGGAGGCCAAAAGCAAGACATTTTTCAGGCAAGCTACGCGTCAGCAGGGGAAGGTAGGGCCAAATAATTTGAAATCCATGATTGGTTCATTTTAATGAAGGTTAGATCATCAACATTTTGGGTAGCCAGATGTGTCCTTTTTTTGGTCAGTATTGAACCAGCAGCACTGAATACTCTTTCTGATAGCACACTAGCAGCAGGGCATGCGAGCTCCTGTAATGCATATTCTGCCAATTCAGGCCAGGTGTCTATTTTAGATGCCCAGTAATCAAAGGGGAATGACCTGTGAGGGAGAACATCGATAAGGGTGGAAAAGTAGTTTGTAACCATACTGGAAGAATGCTGTCTCCTCTCACTTTGAATTTATGCAGCAGTACCTGTCGTGTCAGCGGTCGTTGCGAAATCACTCCACAACCTGGTCATAAAACCCCTCTGTCCAACGCCACTTCAGATTTGTGCACCTCTAACACATCTGCCATGTTGCCCACTACGGCTCTTGTGAGAACCATCACCACCGCTGTGTGCTGGGAATGCCTGAACCAAATGGTCTACAAGAGTTGCTTGTTTGGTAGCCAATATTTGCTCAAGGTTCTCATGTGGCATGATATTTTGTAATTTTCCTTTATATCGTGGATCCAGGAGGCAGGCCAACCAGTAACCGTCATCGGTCATCATTTTGATAATGCGGGGGTCCCTTTTTAGGATACGCAAGGCATACTCAGCCATGTGGGCCAATGTTCCAGGTGTCAATTCACTGCTTGTGCTGGGTTGAGCATTTTCTTGCAAATAAACATCACTTGTGTCCCGCAAAAACCCTGTACCTGACCTTGCAACGCCACCAGTTTCTATTGCCCCCTGAGAAGCATCTTCCTCCCATAAATATTCATCCCCATCATCCTCTTTGTCCGCCACCTCATCCAGGAGAGTTCCCTGAGTTGACAATGGCTGACTGTCATCAAGGCTTCCCTCCTCTTCAGCTGCAGACACCTGCTCCTTAATGTGGGTCAAACTTTGCATCAGCAGACGCATTAGTGGGATGCTCATGCTTATGATGGCGTCGTCTGCACTTACCAGCCGTGTGCATTCCTCAAAACACTGAAGGACTTGACAGAGGTCTTGTAGCTTCGACCACTGCACACCAGACAACTCCATGTCTGCCATCCAAGTGCCTGCCCGTGTATGTGTATCCTCCCACAAATAAATTACAGCACGCCTCTGAAGCATGTGCAGTGTGGAGTTCCACCTTGTTGCAACGTCGATTATCAGGCAGTGCTGGGGAAGATTCAGCGATCGATGGTTCAGCATACGGTTGGAGTGTACGGGTGACCGGCGGATGTGCGAGCAAAGTCTTCACACCTTCAGGAGCAGGGCTGGTAACCCCGGATAATTTTTCAGGAAGCACTGCACCACCAGGTTCAAGGTGTGAGCCAGGCAAGGTATGTGTTTCAGTTCTGAAGGGGTTATGGCAGCCATAAAATTCCTTCCGTTATCACTGACTACCTTGCCTGCCTCAAGATGTACACTGCCCAGCCATGACTGAGTTTCTTGCTGCAAGTACTCAGCCAGTACATCCGCGGTGTGTCTGTTGTTGCCCAAACACTTCATTTGTAACACAGCCTGCTGACGCTTACCACTAGCTGTTCGATAATGGGACACCTCATGTGCAACACTGGCAGCTGCGGTTGGAGTGGTCATGCGACTGAGCTCTGTGGATGAGCTTTCGCTTCTGGAGGAGGAGAAGGAGGGGTGGCGAACGCCTACAGCCAATTGTTTCCTAGACCGTGGGCTAGGCAGAACTGTCCCACTATGGCTGTTCCCAGTGGACCCTGCATCCACATTAACCCAGTGCGCCGTGATGGACACGTAATGTCCATGGCCATGCCTACTGGTCCATGCATCTGTTGTGAGGTGCACCTTTCCACTGACTGATTGCTCAGTGCATGGACAATGTGGTCTTTGACATGCTGGTGGAGGGCTGGGATGGCTTTTCTTGCAAAGAAGTGCCGACTGAGTAGGTCATAGCGTGGTACTGCACAGGCCATCAGGTCTTTGAAAGCTTCACTTTCAACCAACCGGTAGGGCATCATCTCTAACAAGATTAGTCTAGCAATGTGGGCGTTCAATCCCTGTGTATGTGGATGAGAGGATGAGTACTTTTTTTCCTAACGAGAGTCTCTTGTAGGGTGAGCTGGACTGGAGAGCTGCATATGGTGGAACTAACGGTGGTGGTGGACATGGCGGATTGAGAGAGGGTTGGTGATGGTATTCTTGATGTTGGGTAGACTACAGCTGATTACCCGGGCCCCTGCAATATCCCTGAAACTAGGGAAACCCTGTCTGTCCCTCTCCCAGAGTTTACACTGAAGGTGTGCATGTCTGGGCCACCAGGCCTGACCCTGAGTCCTGTTTCAGTACTAAGCTGAAACCTCCACCCGCCACCCAGTGATAAGACATCTCACCAACCCCTACAGAAAGCACAGACAAGGAAAACTAAAAAACGCACCATGCCGCAGACACACAGGAAAACACTATAATGTGCACAGGGCAAAACAATACAAATATAAGAAGGAGAAATATAACGAAGGATAATACACCACCAGATACGATATTTCCTCTCCTAGACCACCACTCCAGACCGAGACCACCAGGCACAAGACACAAGCTATAATCGGCGACGCCCAAAGCCCAGCAAAACTATTTAAAGGCAATGGGCGTGACTAAGCCTCCAACCTGAGAACCAGCCAGATTAACCCCAGACAATCTGGATCAATCTAGCTGGCGCCACTGAGCATATAGTGGACGAATGAGGAATTACCGCTGTCTGTCGGACGCCCTAGTGTGAACAGCGTCCGACATGACAGTACCCCGCCTTCTACGAGGGACCCCAGGGCCCTCACGACTTATAGGACCCGGCTTGTCCGGATGGCGGCGGTGAAACATACTGACCAGCCAGTCCGCATGTATATCCGAGGCTGGTACCCAAGACCTTTCCTCCGGCCCATAACCATGCCAGTGTACCAGGTACTGTAACGTGCTGAGCACCACTCGAGAGTCAACCACCTTGGAGACTTCAAACTCTAAACTGCCATCCACCAAGACTGGAGGTGGCATAGGGGCAGCATCCACAGAACACACCACCTTTTTTAATAACGATCTGTGGAACACGTTGTGAATCTTATATACCGTAGGGAGCTCCAATCGGTAGGCAACCGGGTTAATGATGGCGGCGACCCTAAACGGACCAATAAACCTAGGACCCAATTTAAGGGATGGTATTTTGAGTCTTATGTTTCTTGGGGACAACCACATCCAGTCACCCACACTTAGGTCCGGACCTGGCACACGTCTACTGTCAGCCACATGTTTGTACCTTGCACCCACGCTCAACAGGCACTGTTTCACTTTCCTCCAGACGGAAGACAGTTGTGCTCCTAACAGGTCCTCCTCCGGGTCGCCGGAAGAGCCCCCCTGACTAAAAGTACAAAATTGAGGATGGTGCCCATAAACACAAAAGAACGGAGACTCACCAGAAGATTCCTGGCGGTGATTATTTATGGCTAACTCAGCCAAAGGAAGGAACTTCGACCACTCCTCCTGGTTGTCAGAAATAAAACAGCGTAAGTACTGCTCCAAATTTTGGTTCATACGCTCGGTCTGACCATTTGACTGAGGATGAAATGCCGAAGAATGCGACAACTTGATCCCCAGCCGTGAGCAAAATGCTTTCCAAAATTTTGCCACAAACTGAGTACCCCTATCAGACATGATGTCAGATGGGACCCCGTGAAGTCTGACCACCTCCTGCACAAATACCTGAGCCAGAGTATATAATGGAACTAGAGAGAGTACAAAGGAGGGCACAAAATTAATAAAGGGGATGGGAGAACTACAATACCCAGATAGATTAGCGAAATTAGGATTATTTAGTCTAGAAAAAAGACGACTGAGGGGCGATCTAATAACCATATATAAGTATATAAGGGGACAATACAAATATCTCACTGAGGATCTGTTTATACCAAGGAAGGTGACGGGCACAAGGGGGCATTCTTTGCGTCTGGAGGAGAGAAGGTTTTTCTACCAACATAGAAGAGGATTCTTTACTGTTACGGCAGTGAGAATCTGGAATTGCTTGCCTGAGGAGGTGGTGATGGCGAACTCAGTCGAGGGGTTCAAGAGAGGCCTGGATGTCTTCCTGGAGCAGAACAATATTGTGTCATACGATTATTAGGTTCTGTAGAAGGACGTAGATCTGGGGATTTATTATGATGGAATATAGGCTGAACTGGATGGACAAATGTCTTTTTACGGCCTTACTAACTATGTTACTATGTTACCTCTCACCAACCCCTACAGAAAGCACAGACAGGGAAAACTAAAAAACGCACCATGCCGCAGACACACAGGAAAACACTATAATGTGCACAGGGCAAAACAATACAAATATAGGAAGGAGAAATATAACGAAGGATAATACACCACCAGATACAATATTTCCTCTCCTAGACCACCACTCCAGACCGAGATCAGCAGGCACAAGACACAAGCTATAATCGGCGACGCCCAAAGACCAGCAAAACTATTTAAAGGCAATGGGCGTGACTAAGCCTCCAAACCGAGAACCAGCCAGATTAACCCCAGACAATCTGGATCAATCTAGCCGGCGCCACAGAGCATATAGTGGACGAATGAGGAATTACCGCTGTCTGTCGGACGCCCTAGTGTGAACAGCGTCCAACATGACAGTTTCCTACCAATAACCTTGTGATTCCCTGACTGCTTTGGCCTTGAGACGATACCTCCACATTTGCTGCTGGTGGTGTCCTAATCTGTGGGCTTACAGTGAGGGAAGCAATGTAGCGTTGCTGACTACCTTCATTCTGAGCACGTGCACCAACGGTACGTGACATTTGGTAGCTAGTCCCGGCTTGCAAGTGCATGCTGGTTAAATATCTACACAAGCACGTTGTATTTAAATTTTGAAGATTCTTCCCTCTGCTAATGGTCTTTGAGCATTTCTTACAGATAACTTTTGACTGATCTTTCGGATCTTGGTTAAAAAATTGCCACACTGCACTCTTCCTACTATCAAATACCGTTTCAGGCATTGCACGCTGTGCTACTTTCACCGGATGGCCATGCTGTCCTAAAACTGTTTGACAAATATTATTGGCCTGAGACGGGCCTGCCAGATGACAGCTGTTGCGATGTAGATGGCTGCTGCGGATCATCCTCCTCCACTTCTGAGCTACTGGCAGCGGCACCCTCTTCCCCCAATGGCTGCCAATCTGGGTCAACAACTGGGTCATCTATCACCTCCTCTTCAATGTCATGTGCAGCTTCCTCTGTGTCACCGTGTAAGGTGCTATAGCGTTCGGGATGGGGCACCATAGTCTCATCAGGGTCAGATTCTGGCTCAGTACACTGTGAGGGCAATGTAGTGATCTGAGTCAATGGAACAGCATAATAATCTAGCTGTGGCTGTGCATCACTGCACTCCATGTCCGATACATCTTGTAATGGGCAGTTAACAATTTCCCTTTCTAACCCAGGCACGGTATGTGTAAAGAGCTCCATGGAGTAACCTGTAGTGTCGCCTGACGCATCCTTCACTTTTGGTTTGGGTGAAGGACACAAGGAAACGTCTTGTTCCTGACCGGGAGCATCCACTGACGACTCCCTGCTTTTATATTTTGAACTTTCTGAGGAGGAGGCGAAAGAGCTAGAGGCTGTCAGCAAGGAAAGCCAAAACTTTTTCCTGCTGCTCCAGCTTTAAAAGCGGTTTTCTTATTTCAAGATAAGGGAGCCTTCGAGGCTTTGTGTAACCAGACGATAACGCTGGCTCAACACCTCCAGCCTTAGGTAATATTTTGCTTTTCCCACTACCACCAGATGCTCCACCACCACCACCACCATCAGTACCCGCTGGCAATGACCGCCCATGGCCTCTTCCACCAGGTATCCTCATTTTTGGGAAAATGTTACCAAAATAACTACTGTTATATGGTGCTGTAAAACAAGGTATAAGTTGTACATAAACTTGTTGAGAATTTAAATCTCCCTTTTTATTTTGGGGAGACTGAACCAAAATTCAGGCCCAGTGTATAACACAACACAATGTAAGTGGCAGAACGTGGCTGGCTGATATACGACAAACTAACAAAACTGACGTGTATCCACTTTGTGTCAATTTGAATCTCCCTTTTTTTGGGGGGAGACTGCACCGCAACTCAGGCCCAGTGTATAACACAACACAATGTAAGTGGCAGAATGTGGCTGGCTGATATATGACAAACTAACAGAACTGACGTATATCCACTTTGTGTCAATTTGAATCTCCCTTTTTTTGGGGGGAGACTGCACCGCAACTCAGGCCCAGTGTGTAACACAACACAATGTAAGTGGCAGAACATGGCTGGCTGATATACGACAAACTAACAGAACTGACGTATATCCACTTTGTGTCAATTTGAATCTCCCTTTTTTTGGGGGGAGACTGCACCGCAACTCAGGCCCAGTGTATAACACAACACAATGTAAGTGGCAGAATGTGGCTGGCTGATATATGACAAACTAACAGAACTGACGTATATCCACTTTGTGTCAATTTGAATCTCCCTTTTTTTGGGGGGAGACTGCACCGCAACTCAGGCCCAGTGTGTAACACAACACAATGTAAGTGGCAGAACATGGCTGGCTGATATACGACAAACTAACAGAACTGACGTATATCCACTTTGTGACAATATGAATCTCCCTTTTTTTGGGGGGGAGACTGCATCGCAGCTCAGGCCCAGTGTATAACACAACACAATGTAAGTGGCAGAACGTGGCTGGCTGATACACAACAAACTAACAGAACTGACGTATATCCACTTTGTGACAATTTGAATCTCCTTTTTTTGGGGGGAGACTGCACTGCAACTCAGGCCCAGTGTATAACACAACACAATGTAAGTGGCAGAACGTGGCTGGAAGATATCTGAAAAAATCCAAGGACTGTAGTACAATTTCAATCTCCCTACAATGATCTCAGGACAAGTATGGCAGCAACAAAAAGGAGTGCTGCACACAAAAGTGTGGACAAATAAACAAGATAGCTTCAGAAAGGAGCAACAGGATTTTTGTTTTTAAAAAAGCAGTTGGTTTGCACTGCAGCGTGCAAACAGCAATGCAGCTATCAGGGAGCCTTATAAGGCAGCCTAATAAGCTACAGAGCTGATGCACAAAAAAATAGCCTCCACTGTCCCTGCAAAAAAACGTGGTGTTGGACAGTGGAAATCGCTACAGCACAAGCGGTTTGGGGGTTAATCTTCTCTCCCTAACTATATCCCTTCTATATCCACCTCTCCCTATGCTAAGATCGGCAGAAGTAAGATGGCGGTCAGCATGCACGCCCCTTTATACCACCTGTGACACCGCAGAAAGCAAACCAATCACTGTCATGCCCTTCCCTAAGATGGTGGGGACCGAGACCTATGTCATCACGCTGCCCACACTCTGCGTCCTCCTTCATTGGCTGAGAAATGGCACTGAACGCGTCATACGACACGCGACTTTGACGCGAAGATCGCCAACCGCATGGCCGATCCCACACTAGGATCGGGTCGGGTTTCATGAAACCGGACTTTGCCGAAAGTCGGCGATTTTTGAATTTGTCCGATCCATTTCGCTCAACCCTATTAGACAGTGTTGGTCCTTCCGATCAGAGTCACCTTGTCGATGGTGGGATGGCTTTTATGCTATTTTTAATAAAAAAACATTATTACTAAGAACCATGAGTTATTTAAAAGCACTTTTGCTTTTTACTTATTTAGTTACAGCAGGCATTTTGTTTCTTGTAGGTTTTGTATGTTTTATGGCCAATGTGAACATGTGTTTATGCACTGCATGTATACCAACTCAAACCAAGCTCAATTTTTGTGTTTTAGCTATCATTATGCAGAATTTAATCAGCATGTCATCGTAACCTTATGTCCCACATCCAAAAGATGCTTTGTACCTCTAGTCTTTTAGGATCAGTGTAACAATTTTGTCAGAAAGAAAAGATGTACTTAAAATACAGAAACACATAGTAAAGTAAATCATTTTTAAAAGCAAAAAAATAATAAAAATTGGCAATAGAATAAGAGTAAGGCAAGCAAAACCAAACAGAAAAGGAAGTAAAAAAAAAAGAAGAAAAAACTAAGAGGTGATGAAATTGCTAGAAGATTTGCTATTTCTTTTCTTAAGAAAATTGCTAGTGAATTCTTTAGGGTAAAGCAGTAACTTATTTAATGTATTACAATTATGTTCAAGTAGAAAAGGAACAGGATTGTAAATTTACCTCCTCATGAGGGCTGAACGATTAAGGCTTCCAGTTAACCTTTTGACAAATACAAGAAGGTAGCTCATTATGTTCTCAATATACTATATATATAGTGATCCGTATCAAATCTGCTGAATTCAAAATTTCTGAAGTTGCTTACTTGGCATCTGTTTCTGCTGTGCGATTTTAAATACATAACATTGTTACATTCTATGTAATATGTAATGTAACTGCATGCTTTTCAAAAATGTGGACTTACATTAACTTATATTTATTATATACATATACAGTCAAGGCCGAAAGTGTTGGCACCCTCAAAATTATTCCAGAAAATGAAGTATTTCTCCAAGAAAATTATTGCAATTACAAATGATTTGTTATAAACATGTTTATTTCCTTTGTGTGTATTGGAACAGCAAAAAAAAAAAACAGAGAGAAAAAAGGCAAATTGGACATAATTTCTCAGAAAACCTACAAAATGGGCAGGACAATAATTGTTGGTAATCTCCAAAATTGTGAGTAAACAATTTTGTTTCAAGCACATGATGCTCATTCAAGCTCATCTGTGACAAGTAACAGGTGTGGGCAATATGAACATCACACCTGAAACCAGATAAAAAGTGGAGAAGTTGCCTAAATATTTTCATTGTGTGTCTGTGTGTGCCACATTAATCATGGAGACCAGAAAGAGGAGATGAGAACTGTCTGAGGACATGAGAACCAAAATTGTTGAACAATATAAACAATCTCAAGGTTACAAGTCCATCTCCAGAGATGTTAAAGTTTCTTTGTCCACGGTGCGAAACATAATCAAGAAGCCAACAACCCATGGCACTGTAACTTATCTCCGTGGATGTGGTCGGCAGAGAAAAATTGAGGGTGGATAAGCAGTCCCAATCAAGTCCCAAGGAAATTCAAGCTGTCCTGCAGGCTCAAGGAGCATCAGTGTAATCGCGAACCATCTATCGACATTTGAATGAAATGAAACACTATGTCATGAGACGCAGGAGGGCCCCACTGCTTGCGCGGAGACATAAAAAAGCTGGAATGCAGTTTACCAAAGTGTTTGGGAGTAAGCCAAAATCTTTCTGGTAGAGCGTCTTGTGGATAGGCAAATGAGAGCAAGAAGTGCCCAGTGTCAGAAAGTTGAGTTTGTGTACTAGAGCATGGATATTTCAGCTGGACAATGCTTCAAGAAACATTCAAAAATGGATGGAAACAGTCGCATGAGAGTTCTATTGGCCAGCAATAAGTCCGGACCTGAATCCCATTGAGCACCTCTGCAGATATCTTAAAACTGAGATTGGGAGAATCTACCCATCAAATATGAGAGACAAGGAGCAGTTTGCAAAACAAGAGTGGTCCAAAATTACAGATGAGAAGAATAAGAAGCTTGTTGATGCAAGCGATTGAATGGATTTTTGTTATTTCAAAGGGTGCTCAATCAAGTATTAAGATGAGGGTGCCAACAATTTTGTTCAGCCCATTTTTAGAATTTTGTGTGAAATGATGTTCAATTTGCCTTTTTCTGTTTTTTTTTTTTGTGGTGTTCCAATACACACAAACGAAATAAACATGTATAACAAAACACGTGTAAATGAAATACTTTTCTTGGAGAAATACTTCATTTTCTTGAACAATTTCAAGGGTGCCAACACTTTAGGCTATGACTGTACTATATATTATACAATCATAGCTGAGAGTATTTGCAACTCAAAAAATGGAGGAAAAAAGGGAAATTGGACAAAATTTGGTTGCACACCCTTTGGAATAAATAACTACAATCAAGCACTTCCTATAACCATCAACAATCTTTTTACAAGTCTTAACTTGAAATATTTACCACTCTTCTATTTCAAACTGTTCTAGGACGCTCATATTTGAAGGGAGCCTTCTACCAACAAAAATTTTAAGATCTCTCCATAGGATTTCTATGGGATTTTGATCCAGATTCATTGCTGGTCACTTCAGAACTCTCCAGTGCTTTGTTTCCATCTATTTTTTGGTGCTTTTTGAAGTATACAAATATCAAAAGACTGACAGTCACATTCAAAGAGAAATCAGGTGTGTACAGGAGCTTACTAAGAGTAGCTATCTCCATATATAACTAGCATAATAAAGTAGCACTCTGTGGCGCTATAGCATGAAAACATGAAAAATATGAAATTTGAATTGCAGTACTGCTCTATAAAATAAAAAAAATACTTAGAGAAGACTTGGCCAATTCATGTGCACCCGGCAGCCATGATAAAGCAATTCTCGTTGCTGGCACCTATCTTGTGGGGATACCTCTTTTGGGCTGATAGCCTACATTTATATGGGAAGGTAGGATCCTGCTATAATTAAAACTGTCTGAGGCTTAGGGGTGGAATGATCAGTCAGAGAGCCTATGTATGCAAGTATCAAAAGACTGTCACTTCCAAACACAAATCAGGTGTGCACAGGTTCTTACTAAGTGTGTAGATGTAGGCTATCAGCCCAAGAGATGAGTCCCCGCAGGATGGGTCTAGCAACAAGAATCACCTTATCATGGCTGCCGGGTACACATGAATTGGCCAATTTATGCGGTAAGTAGTGTTGAGCGATACCTTCCGATATCGGAAAGTATCGGTATCGGAAAGTATCGGCCGATACCGGAAAAGTATCTGATCTCGCCGATACCGATACCTGATACCAATGCAAGTCAATGGGACGAAAATATCGGAATTAAAATAAACCCTTTCTTTCATTGTAGGTTCATTCTACATGAAGGAAAACAACTAAGAATAATGTAGGATGTATTGGGGGAGGTGGCGGAGACATTAAAGGCATAGAGGTTTAGCCCAATCAAATAGAATAGCAGGAATTTTAATTTTTTTTTAAGACGTTCGGAGTTACAAAGATATTGACTATGTTAAGATTTTTTTAATTTTGTCAGATATTGATGTTTCACTACTTCCACGCCCTTCACCCTCTTTTTTACTTCTCCCACACTTTCTTCTTCATCATCATCAGCATCTTTGACATCAAGTTCTTCTTCAACTTATTCATCTTCTTCATCTTCTACCTATAATTTTTTTTGTTACATTGTTCATATTCTTTTTATTTAACTCTTATTCTTCTTCATATTCAAGTTCTTCATCATATTCTTATTTGTGACAGGCATTCCCGTAGTTGTTATCTATAAAAGTTTGAAGATTACACCTTCCGTTCTGCCTGTCACAAAAGAGTTACATTTGTCCGCGTTCAGTTTGGCCTGCAGCATCAGGCTTTATCCAGGGGCACCACGAGGAGGAACGGACTCACCCCCATACACTGCTTAGTCTTCTTCTGCTTATAATTTAGATAATATCTTTTGCTCTGATATTTTGTGTTATGCTTAATGTTCTTCTGCTCTTTGTTCTGCAGCCTCTTGTTCTTCTGCTTCTCGGTCTCCCATGTCGTCGTCGTCGTCTCCAGGGTCGTCGTCTCCAGGGTCGTCGTCATCGGGGTGGTCTTCAGGGTCATCGTCTCCAGGGTCGTCGTCATCTCAGTGGTTGTCATCTCTGGTGTCATCGTCATCTTAGGGGTGGTCTTTCGGGTCGTCGTCTTTAGGGTCTTGAACTTGGAAATGTAGCAGAAGGTACAAGAAGGCTGAGAAAATGCCGAGAAACAGCTGATGGAACTGGAACTCGGATGGCTACCCGAAGGTCCAAGAGCCAATGGAACTACCGAGGACCAGCTGATGTTACTGGAACCCGGTTACTAAGCAGGAGGTACCCGTGCCTGAAAGCACTACCAAGGACCACCTGACGTTGGTGGAACTCGGATACCCAGAGGGAGGCACCTAAGCCAAAGGCTCTGCCCAGAACCAGCTGACGGTACTGGAACCAGGATGGGGAGCAGAAGGTACAAGAGCAAAAGACACTGCCGAGAACCAGCTGATGGTACTGGAACCCGGATGGGTAGCCAAAGGTCCAAGAGCCAATGGAACTACCAAGGAACAGCTGATGTTACTGGAACCCGGTTACTAAGCAGGAGGTACCCGTGCCTGAAAGCACTACCAAGGACCACCTGATATTGGTGGAACTTGGATACCCAGAGGGAGGCACCTAAGCCAAAGGCTCTGCCCGGAACCATCTGACGGTACTGGAACCCGGATGGGTAGCCGAAGGTCCAAGAGCCAATGGAATTACCGAGGACCAGCTGACGTTACTGGAACCCGGTTACTAAGCAGGAGGTACCCATGCCTGAAAGCACTACCAAGGACCAGAAGACGTTGGTGGAACTCTGATACCCAGAGGGCGGCACCTAAGCCAAAGGCTCTGCCCGGAACCAGCTGACGATACTGGAACCAGGATGGGGACCTATCCAAGCTTGTCTTCTTACAGCCCCAACCAGTGGGGTTGGAGCAAAGGGTCAGCAGGGGGAGCAGAGTGTAGGCCGAAGCCTGCACTGGAGGCATTTGGAGGTCTGTTGTGTCTGCGTGGCATTTGCAGGACACGTTGCCAGCTACACAGCAGGGGAACAGCTGGCGGTGCTGAACCCCACTGACACATTGGCGGGTGTTTTGCTCTGTGCAGCTAGCACTTCTGGGCGCCAACTGGCGGTGTTAGAGCCCAGGGTCAGCAGGAGGAGAGCGAGCAGAGTGTAGGCCGAAGCCTGCACTGGTGGCAGCTTTGTGTCTGCGTGGTGTTTGCAGGACATGTTGCCAGCTACACAGCAGGGGAACAGCTGGCGGTGCTGAACCCCACTGACAGAGTGGCGGGTGTCTTGCTCTGTGCAGCCAGCACTTCCGGGCACCAACTGGCAGTGTTAGAGCCCAGGGACAGCAGGAGGAGAGGGAGCAGAGTGTAGGCCGAAGCCTAATTGAACCAATTTTAAAGGTAACCTTTAACCCCCCCTCAGGTGTTTCAAACTAGAAGAGCCACACCTTGTGCAGCTGTAATGCTGCCCAAGTCAAAGGTTGCTCTTTTAATTTTGTTCCTTGCACACGCTGAGTGAAACACATACCACATTTAGGCCCTTATACAGTCAAAACTGTCTTGGAGGAGGGAGTTCCCTTCTTAATGAGACGCAGCACAGCTGGCATAAACACCACCTTGGTGCTTGGCGCGGCCTCCTGAGCATTGCATTTTGCTGTACAGGAGTCTGCGCTGTTGCGTTATCCCTTGGCCATGCGCTGCCCGTCTTCTGACATTTCATGTTGGCTGGTGCGGTTCGCGATGCCTATGAATCCCAGCCCAGCAGTGTCTTTACATTGTTTCACACTGCGGGGCTGGGATTCATGGCCTTGCGCAGTACATATGTTCGCCTCTCACTCGTGTCCTTACACCTGCTACAGACTGTGCTGCGTCAGCTGATCCCTTATCGCATGCCACGGCCATGAAGCCGTACAGTCTGAAGAAGGCGGAAGGAGATGAGTGACAACAGGCGAAGATATGCACTGCTCATGCCCGTCAATCACACCCTCGCAGTCAAAATAAATAAGACACTGAGGGGCATTGTGTCGGGCAGGGCGGCCGCAGAGGCGCAGCCAGCCAAACAATGATGTCAGAAGACGGGCAGCGCTACCAAGGGGGTTGCAGCGTGTCATTACAAAGGAAAGTCACACCTCAGGGACGGTTTAATGGTCTCAGGGGACACATTTTAGACGTGTTGCGTTCGGTGTGTGCAAGGAGAGTAACATAATGAGCCACCTTGTACAAATGCAGCATTACTGCTGTACAAGGTGGCTGTTATACATGCCAACGCCTAGGGTAGGGGGACAGGTTTCCTTCAATTTCAGTTCTTGTGTCTGCGTGGCGTTTGCAGGACACGATGCCGGCTACACAGCAGGGGAACAGCTGGCGTTACTGAACCCCACTGACACATTGGCTGGTGTTTTTCTCTGTGTAGCTAGCACTCCCGGGCGCCAACTGCCGGTGTTAGAGCCCAGGGTCAGCAGGAGGAGCAGAGGGAGCAGAGTGTAGGCCGAAGCCTGCACTGGCGGCAGCTTTGTGTCTGCGCGGCGTTTGCAGGACACATTGCCAGCTACACAGCAGGGGAACAGCTGGCGGTGCTGAACCCCACTGACACATTGGCGGGTGTTTTTCTCTGTGCAGCCAGCACTTCCGGGCACCAACTGGCGTTGTTAGAGCCCAGGGTCAGCAGGAGCATAGGGAGCAGAGTGTAGGCCGAAGCCTAATAGAACCAATTTTAAAGGTAACCTTTAACCCCCCCTCAGGTGTTACAAACTAGAAGAGCCACACCTTATGCAGCAGTAGTGCTGCACAAGTCAAAGGTTGCTCTTTTAATTTTGTTCCTTGCACAAGCTGAATGAAACACGTACAACATTTTGGCCCTTATACAGTCAATCTGTTTTGGAGGTGGGAGTTCCCTTCGTAATGAGACGCAGCACAGCTGGCAAAGATACCAACATGGTGCTTGGCGCAGCCTCCTGAGCATCGCATTTTGATATACAGGAGTCTGCTCTGTTGCGTTATCCCTTGGCCATGCGCTGTCCGTCTTCTGACATCATTTGATGTCGGCCGGTGCGGTTCGCGATGCCCATGAATCCCAGCCCCGCAGTGTCTTTACATTGTTAAAACACTGCGGGGCTGGGATTCATGGCCTTGCGCAGTACATATGTTCACCTCTCACTCGGGTCCTTACACCTGCTTCAGACTGTGCGGCGCCAGCTGATCCCTTATCGCATGCCACGGCCATGAGGCCGCACAGTGTGAAGAAGGCGGAAGGAGATAAGTGCCAGGCAAAGATAGGCACTGCTCATGCCCATCAATCACACCCTCGCAGTCAAAATAAATAAGACACCGAGGGGCGTTGTGTCGGGCAGGGCGGCCGCAGAGGCGCAGCCAGCCAAACAATGATGTCAGAAGACGGGCAGCGCTACCAAGGGGGTTGCAGCGTGTCATTACAAAGGAAAGTCACACCTGAGGGACGTTTTAATTGTCTCAGGGGACACATTTTAGACGTGTTCAGTTCCACGTGTGCAAGGAGAATAAGTTTATGAGCCACCTTGCACAAATGCAGCATGACTGCTGTACAAGGTGGCTGTAATACATACAAACACCAGGGGGGGACAGGTTCCCTTCAATTTCAGTTCTTGTTTCTGCGTGGCTTTTGCAGGACACGTTGCCAGCTACACAGCAGGGGAACAGCTGGCGGTGCTGAACCCCACTGACACATTGGCAAGGTGTTTGGCTCTGTGCAGCCAGCACTTCCGGGCGCCAACTGGCGGTGTTAGAGCCCAGGGTCAGCAGGAGGAGAGGGAGCAGAGTGTAGGCCGAAGCCTACACTGGCAGCAGCTTTGTGTCTGCGTGGCTTTTACAGGACACGTTGCCAGCTACACAGCAGGGGAACAGCTGGCGTTGCTGAACCCCACTGACACATTGGCGGGTGTTTTGCTCTGTGCAGCTAGCACTTCCGGGCGCCAACTGGTGGTGTTAGAGCCCAGGGTCAGCAGGAGGAGCAGAGTGCAGGCCGAAACCTGCACTGGAGCAAGTTGAAAGGGAACCTTTAACCACCCCCCCCCAAGGCGTTTGTAGCTGAAAGAGCCATCTTGTACAGCACTAATGCTGAAAAAGGTAAACTTAGCTCTTTTAATTATGGTCCTTGCAAACGCTGAACTTGACACTTATGAAATTTGTCCCCTCACACCGTTAAACCGTCCGGTAGGTGGAACTTTCATTTGTCATGTGATGCAGCACAGCCATCATTCTTACCCCCTTGGCGCTGTGCGCCGCCTCCTCAGCATTGTTTGAATCTGTCCCGGAGCCTGCGCTGTTATGTTAGCCCTTGGCCATGCACACATTTTGCACTGCCCGTCTTCTGACATCATTTGGTGTCAGGCTGGCTGCGCCTGTGCGGCTGCGCTGGCCAAGATCCCGCCTCGCTGTGTCAACTAATGTAATCACTCTGCAGACCTGTGATCCATGGGCATGAGCAGTGCATATCCTCGCCTCTCACTCCCCTCCCTACGGCTTCTTCAGACTGTGCGGCGTCACGGCCGTGGCATGCTATTAGGGATCAGCTGACGTTGCACAGTCTGAAGAAGGCGTAGGGAGATGAGTGAGAGGCGGAGGTTAAGATATGCACTGCGCATGTCCATGGATTACAGGCCCGCAGTGGGATTAAATCAGAAGACACTACGAGGCGGTATCTCGTCCAGCGCAGCCGCACAGGCGCAGCCAGCCTGACACCAAATAATGTCAGAAGACGGGCAGCGCTAAGTGTGCATGGCCAAGGGCTAACATAAGAGCGCAGGCTTCGGGACAGATTCAAACAACGCTGAGGAGGCGGCGCACGGCGCCAAGGGGGTAAGAATGACGGCTGTGCTGCGTCACATGACAAATGAAAGTTCCACCTACCGGACGGTTTAACGGTGTGAGGGGACACATTTCATAAGTGTTAGGTTCAGCATGTGCAAGGAGCACCACGAAAAGAGGCACTTTTTCCTTTTGCATTATTACTGCTGCACAAGGTGGCTCTTTCAGTAAGAAACGCCTGGGGGGGGACAGGTTCCCTTAAATTTAAGTTGTTGTGCCTGCGTGGCGGTCGCATGACACGTTGCCGTATACACAGCAGGGGAGCAGCAGGCATTACTGAACCCCACTAACACATTGGCGAGGTGTTTGGCTCTGTGCGGACAGCACTTCCGGACAACAACTAGCGGTGTTGGAGCCCAGGGACAGCAGGAGGAGGAGGTGAAGGAGATAGGAGGGATTGCCACACACACAGCTGGGGAACAGCTGACGTTACTGAACCCCAATAACAGAGGAGCGACTGTTGACTGTGCGGACAGCACTTACAGGCAACAACTAGTGGTGTTGGAGCCCAGGGACAGCAGGAGGAGGTGGATGAGATAGGAGGGATTGCCACACACACAGCTGGGGAACAGCTGACGTTAATGAACCCCAATAACAGAGGAGCGACTGTTGACTGTGCGGACAGCACTTCCAGGCAACAACTAGCGGTGTTGGAGCCCAGGGACAGCAGGAGGAGGAGGTGGAGGAGATAGGAGGGATTGCCACACACACAGCTGGGGAACAGCTGACGTTAATGAACCCCAATAACAGAGGAGCGACTGTTGACTGTGCGGACAGCACTTCCAGGCAACAACTAGCGGTGTTGGAGCCCAGGGACAGCAGGAGGAGGAGGTGGAGGAGATAGGAGGGATTGCCACACACACAGCTGGGGAACAGCTGACGTTACTGAACCCCAATAACAGAGGAGCAACTGTTGACTGTGCGGACAGCACTTCCAGGCAACAACTAGCGGTGTTGGAGCCCAGGGACAGCAGGAGGAGCAGAGGAACACAGTGTAGGCAGAAGCGTTGTTTGATTCCGTCCCGGAGCCTGCGCTGTTATGTTATCCCTTGGCCAGGCACACTTAGCGCTGCCCATCTTCTGACATCATTTGGTGTCAGTCTGGCTGCGCGTGTGCGGCCGCGCTGGCCGAGAGCCCGCCTCGCAGTGTCGTCTAATGTAATCCCACCGCGGGCCTGGGATCCGTGGCCATGCGCAGTGCATATCCTCGCCTCTCACTCCCCTCCCTCCGGCTTCTTCAGACTGTGCGGTGTCACGGCTGTGGCATGCTATTAGGGACCAGCTGATGGTGCACAGTCTGAAGAAGGCGAAGGGAGATGAGTGAGAGGCGGAGGTGAAGATATGCACTGCGCATGCCCATAGATCCCAGGCCCGCAGTGTGATTAAATCAGAAGACACTGCGAGGCGGGATCTCGGCCAGCGCGGACGCACAGGCGCAGTCAGCCTGACACCAAATGATGTCAGAAGAGGGGCAGCGCTAAGTGTGCCTGGCCAAGGGATAACATAACAGCGCTGGCTTCGGGACAGAATCAAACAACGCTGAGGAGCCGGCGCACGGCTCCAAGGGGGTAAGAATGACGGCTGTGCTGCATCACATTACGAAGGAAAGTCCCACCTCCGTGACGGTTTTACGGTATCAGTGGACATATTTTATAAGTGTTAAGTTCTGCATGTGCAAGGAGCTAAACAAAACTAGCTACCTTTTCCTTGTGCAGCATTACTGCACAAGGTGGCTCTTTCAGTAACAAACGCCTGGGGGGGGACAGGTTCCCTTACATTTCAGTTGTTGTGTCAGCGTGGCGGTCGCAGGACACATTGCCGGCTACACAGCTGGGGATCAGCTGACGTTACTGACACCCAATAACACTGGGTCGTATGTTTTGACTGTGCAGACGGCACTTCTGAGCCTCAACTGGCGGTGTTTGAGCCCAGGAATTAAAGTTCAGGTGGTAGAAAGATAAACACAACGGGAGACCTGGATACTGTAGACAGTCACCTAATTATTTAATCAGGAAGAGGAGTGGCAAATTCCTGCGAGATCCAGGCCTGGTTCATTTTCAGGAAAGTAAGCCGGTCAACGTTATCGGAGGATAGTCGCATGCGACGGTCAGTTAGTACACCACCTGCAGCACTAAAGACGCGTTCCGATAATGCACTAGCCGCAGGGCAAGCCAGCACCTCCAATGCATACTGGCTTAGCTCTGGCCATTAGGGTTGAGCAAAACGGGTCGGCCATTTTCAGAAGTCGCCGACTTTTGGCAAAGTCGGGTTTCATGAAACCCGACCCGACCCCTGTGTGGGGTCGGCCATGAGGTCGGCGATCTTCTGAATCTGGGATCGGAATTCCGATACCGAGTTCCGATATGTTTGCGATATCGGGAATCGGTATCGGAATCCATATTTAAGTGTAAAATAAAGAATCAAAATAAAAAATATTGATATACTCACCCTCTGACGCGCCCTGGTACTAACCGGCAGCCTTCCTTCCTAAGAATCAGCGCGTGAATGGCCTGCGGTGACGTCACGGCTTGTGATTGGTCGCGTGGCGGTCACATGGGCCGTCGCGACCAATCACAAACCCGTGACGTCATTTTAAGGTCCTTCATGCCCTGATTCTTAGGAAGGAAGGCTGCCGGAAAGAAGCCGAGGGTGAGTATATACCTAATAGGAATATACTCACCCTCGGACGCGCCCTGCTTCTTTCCGGCAGCCTTCCTTCCTAAGAATCAGCGCGTGAAGGACCTTAAGATGACATCGCGGCTTTGTGATTGGTCCCGACGGCCCATGTGACTTCCTAGAATTCTAGGAATTTAGGACCTGAGAATGACGTCCGCGGCTTGTGATTGGTCGCGTGGCGGTCACATGGGCCGTCGCGACCAATCACAAAGCCGTGACATCACGGAAGGCCCTAGACGCGCTCATTTTAACCAAAGCAGGCCGCCGGTTCCCTCGGTAAGTTGCAGGGGCCGCCGGACAGGTGAGTATATCAATATTTTTTATTTTAATTCTTTATTTTACACTTAAATATGGATCCCAGGGCCTGAAGGAGAGTTTCCTCTCCTTCAGACCCTGGGAACCATAGTATCCCATTGCAGTGCATTGGGTTTCGGGTTTCGGCCGACCCCGACCCCGACTTTTTTATAGGATCGGCCGATTTCACTCGACCCGACTTTTGAGAAAGTCGGGTTTCGTGAAACCCGACCCGATCCTATAAAAGTTAAGGTCGCTCAACCCTACTGGCCATGTATCCAGCTTAGAGACCCAAAACTTGAAAGGGGAAGAGCCATCTGGGAGTACAGCAAGAGGGCAAGAAATGTAGTGTGTCACCATCTGACGGAACCGTTGCCTCCTGCTGACTGGAGCCGTCTGTGATGGTGTAGACTTTTGTGGCGGGCACACAAAACTGTGCCACAGTTGGGCCATACTGGTCTTGCCTTGGGCAGAGGCACTGCTTCTGCTCCCTCTTTGTGCAGAGCCTCCTCCACTGCCTGGAAGCACTGAGCTGCTTTGTAATGCACTAGCAGCACTTCTCTCAGTCGTACTGGAGAAGATGATGGAATTCACCAGTGTGTCTTGGTACTCCCGCATTTTTCGCTCCCGGTTCAACAGTGTGATGAGGCTTTCTACGTTGTCCTGGTAGCGAGGATCGAGGAGGGTGAACACCCAATAATCAGACATGTTGAGAATGTGGGCGATGCGGCGGTCGTTTCTCAGGCACTGCAGCATGTAATCAACCATGTGCTGCAGACTGCCAACTGGCCAAGAAACGCTGTCCCCTGCTTGAGGCGTGATCTCTGCCCGCTCGTCATCACCCCACCCTTGCTGTACACACTGACTACTGGACAATTGTGTAACTCCCTCCTCTGGACGGATGTCTTCCTCCTCCATTGACCCCTCCTCATCCTCCTCACAAAGTGTCCCCTGCCTACGCATTTGTGAGGAACCACGTGGCGCTGACTGTCCAGAAGATGATGGAAATGGTGAATCCTCATCCTCCACCTCTTCCACAACATCATCCCTTAGCGCTTGCAGTGATTTTTCAAGCAGGCAGATAAGTCATGCTGACTAGTGCATCATCTGCACTCGCCATCCGCGTGGAATAATCGAAGGGACGCAAAACCTGGCAGACGTCCTTCATAGTGGCCCACTCTGTGGTTGTGAAGTCTGAATGGCGCGGAGTGCGACTTCTTTGCGCCTGATTCAGCTGGTACTCCATTACTGCTTGCTGCTGCTCACACAACTGCTCCAACATATGTAACGTGGAATTCCACCTGGTAGGTAGGTCACATATGATGCAATGTTCCGGAAGGCGGAATCGGCGCTGCAGAGCCGCAATGCGCGATTTTGCCGTGCTGGAACGCCGCAAGTGAGCACCCTCTAGGCGGACCTTGTGCAGCAGTGCATCAAGATCCGGATAGTCCCTCAAAAAACTCTGCATGACCAAATTGAGCACATGTGCCAGACATGGGATGTGAGTGAGGTTGCCGAGGCCCAGAGCTGCCACCAGATTTCGGCCATTATCACACACTACCATGCCTGGCTGGAGATTCGCTGCCACAAACCACACATCGCTCTCCTGCTTGATGGCATTCCAGAGCTCCTGCGCTGTGTGGCTTCAATTCCCCAAAGAAATTAATTTCAAGACGGCCTGTTGACGTTTGGCCACGGCTGTGCTCATGTCGGTCGTAACAGGTAAACGTTCACGGGTCCATGTGGAGGTGGACTGTGACGGCTCCTGCAGCGATGATTCTGAGGAACTTGTGTAAGAGGAGGAGTCAATGCATACAGACTGGATTCCTGCAATCCTTGGAGTGGGCAGGACACGTCCTGCGCCACTCGCACGATCTATACCCGGCTCAACAACATTAACCCAATGGGCAGTGAGGGAAAGGTATTGCCCCTGTCCATGTTGACTGGTCCACGCATCGGTGGTGAGGTGGACCTTGCTACTGACGGCGTTCAGTAGCGCGTGTTTTATGTGTCCCTCCACATGCTTGTGCAGGGCAGGGACGGCTTGCCTGCTGAAATAAAAGCGGCTGGGCACATTGTACTGTGGGACTGCCAATGACATCAAGTCACGGAAGCTGTCAGTCTCCACCAGCCTGAATGACAGCATTTCCAGTGACAGAAGTTTGGCAATGCCTGCAGTCAGAGCCTGTGCTCGTGGGTGGTTTGACGAGAAAGGCCGCCTTTTCTCCCATGCCTGTACTACCGATGGCTGTAGACTGGCCTGGGAGTGTGAGGATAACTGGGAACGTGGTGCTGCGGGTGGAATTACAGTGGGTCTCTGGACAACAGTGCCAGAGGTTCTTCCACGGCGATCCTGGGAGGAAGCCTAACCAGCTGCGTGTGAGCTGGAGGAAGAGGCAACATGAGATGAAGAGGTGGTAGCTGCCGCTGTTGGTTGGCCTAGCTCTTCAGTGTGTTTTTGTAACTCCGCCGCGTGCCTGGTCCGCACATGTTTCCACATGTTGGAGGTATTGAGGTTGCTGACATTTCTCCCTCTTTTGACTTTGTGATGACACACCTTGCATTTGACAGAGCAAATGTCATCTGCAACTGTGTCAAAAAAGGACCAGGCACTGCAAGTCTTGGGAGTGCCCTTTTTGGCTTTTGGAAGAGACATGCTCCTAACGGGTGCCAAAGTGGAGGCTACAGGATCCGCAGTCTTCCCCCTCCCTCTCCCTCTTTGGCCCGTTCGGGGAATCTCATCCTCAGAGCTGCTCCCACCACCTTCCTGTCCCTCACGCCAAGATGGGTCAAGGACCTCATCATCTACACTACCCTCTGCCACCAACTGCTCCTCCTGGGTAGTCTCAGCAGCAGAGCACGCACCAGAAAGTGGCACCTGAGTGTCATCAGCGGATGCGTCCTGCGATGTGGTGACCGGAGACACTGGCCCACCCGCCTCTTCAGACTCAGAGAGAAAAAGCTGTTGGGCATCACTGCACACTGCCTCTTTTCCATTTCTCCAATGCTGCTTGGCTGGCCCCCTGTTTCCAAGCCAAGAGATTCAGAGAACAGAAGTAGAGACGGCTCCTGTCCTGGGCTCTCTGTCTGCCTGGGCAATTTGGCAGGTGGTGAAGAGACAGATGGGTGCTCTCCAGTGCTCTGTGTCTGAGAGGATGTGGCACTAATTGAAGTTGATGCGTTAGCTGCCATCCATCCGACAACGACTCCAATTTGGTCTTCACGCAGCAGCGGTGTACGGCGCTCTATGACAAAGCTGCGCATGAAGGACTGTTCTCTGCTGAAACAGGGTGATGATGAGTCACCGGTGCCCGCAGCAGGCACAGAATCCCCACGCCCACCTGCCTTACTCCCTGCCTTCTTCATCTTGGTTGACTGATAAAGATAAGCAGAAAAGTACTAACGGCTTTGTGTGCTTATTCCTGAACAGCTCCTAACAGGTATAAGAAACACTAATTTTCTAAAGTGTGGACTAGACTTTAATATGAGCTAATGTGGCCTACACAACTGTAAAGTGGTGTGTTTGGTGAACTTTATTATTTATTTATTTTGTGGGGGCTGAACTGACAACAGGGAGAGCTGCAGTCACACGGAGACCGCGCAGACAGCCGTAAACGGCGCTCCAAGGCCCCAAAAACCTCCTCTGCGTTATCCTATGTAGCGTTTTCCACAATTTAGGTGGATACGGGTGGAAAGACACTAATAGGAATTTTTTGAAAAAATGTGCAGCAGCCTGCACTACTTAAAAAAGAGGAAAATGGATTTTACGGTATGACGCAGTGACGCACCCTGAGCTGGATACAACCGGCTATGGCTGCACACAGACTACAGGGCGAGCTGCAGTCACACGGAGACCGTGCAGACAGCCGTAAACAGCGCTCCAAGGCCCCAAAAACCTCCTCTGCGTTATCCTATGTAGCGTTTTCCACAATTTAGGTGGATACGGGTGGAAAGACACTAATAGGAATTTTTTTAAAAAATGTGCAGCAGCCTGCACTACTTAAAAAAGAGGAAAATGGATTTTACGGTATGACGCAGTGACGCACCCTGAGCTGGATACAACCGGCTATGGCTGCACACAGACTACAGGGCGAGCTGCAGTCACACGGAGACCGTGCAGACAGTCGTAAACGGTGCTGCAAGGCCCAAAAACACTCCTCTACGTTATCCTATCTAGTGTTTTTCCACAATTTAGCTGGATACGGGTGGAAAGACACTAATAGGAATTATTAGAAAAAATGTGCAGCAGCCTGCACTACTTAAAAAAAAGGAAAATGGATTTTACGGTATGACGCAGTGACGCACCCTGAGCTGGATACAACCGGCTATGGCTGCACACAGACTACAGGGCGAGCTGCAGTCACACGGAGACCGTGCAGACAGCCGTAAATGGCGCTCCAAGGCCCCAAAAACCTCCTCTGCGTTATCCTATGTAGCGTTTTCCACAATTTAGGTGGATACGGGTGGAAAGACACTAATAGGAATTTTTTGAAAAAATGGGCAGCAGCCTGCACTACTTAAAAAAGAGGAAAATGGATTTTACGGTATGACGCAGTGACGCACCCTGAGCTGGATACAACCGGCTATGGCTGCACACAGACTACAGGGCGAGCTGCAGTCACACGGAGACCGTGCAGACAGTCGTAAACGGTGCTGCAAGGCCCAAAAACACTCCTCTACGTTATCCTATCTAGTGTTTTTCCACAATTTAGCTGGATACGGGTGGAAAGACACTAATAGGAATTATTAGAAAAAATGTGCAGCAGCCTGCACTACTTAAAAAAAAGGAAAATGGATTTTACGGTATGACGCAGTGACGCACCCTGAGCTGGATACAACCGGCTATGGCTGCACACAGACTACAGGGCGAGCTGCAGTCACACGGAGACCGTGCAGACAGCCATAAACGGCGCGGCAAGGCCCAAAAACACTCCTCTACGTTATCCTATCTAGTGTTTTTCCACAATTTAGCTGGATACGGGTGGAAAGTCACTAATAGGAATTATTAGAAAAAATGTGCAGCAGCCTGCACTACTTGAAAAAAAAAAAAAGAAAATAGAACAGTATGAGGCAGTGAACCACCCTCCCTGAACTGAATACAACCAGCTATGGCCTATGGCTGCACACAGACTAGAGAGTGGGCTGCACACACACACACACACACACACACACACACACACAGACCTTGCAGATCACTGTGAAAACAGCGCTGCAAGGCAAAAGCAAGGTGATTAGTAGGTGAACACAGCGGTTGCTAAATTAGCCTTGGAAAAGAACAATGAAGCAAATCGCTATCTCAACTGGCCCTCAGTCAGCACACAGCGTCCTGTCACTAACTGAATTCACAGCAGAGTGAGCGCAAAATGGCGCCAGCGACTTTAAAACTGCAGCATGACATCATTTCAGCAGCCAATCACAGCCTTGCCAGTAGTTTCATGCCCACCATGCTGAACAGGATGTGCCCACACTCGGAATCATTCCTCATTGGCTGAATTCGTGCAGTTTGAATCCTGGGAACTTCCGATTCCGGTATCCGATATGCGGCAAGTATCGGATCTCGGTATCGGAATTCCGATACGATACCCGATACTTGCGGTATTGGAATGCACAACACTAGCGGTAAGTATTCTCAAGTTTTCAAATTTTCTAGAGCAGTAATGCAATTTAAATGTCATTTTTTTCTTGTTAGCATGCTATAGCACTACAAAGTGCTACTTTATTTCATTAGTTTGCTTCTTGAAGTATGTTTTGGGTCATTGTCCTGTTGAAAAACCAGTGACCTAGGAAGTAAACCCAGCTTTCTAACACTGGGCACTACATTGCAAACCAAAATCCTTTGATAATCTTCAGATTTCAGGAACAACCTCAAAATTTCTTTGAACTCCAACAATATTTGACTGTAGGTACTGTGTTCTTTTCTTTGTAGGCCTTATTCCATTTTCAGAAACAGCAGCATGATGTGGTTCAACAAAAAACTCTATCTTGGTCTCATCTGTCCACAAGTTGCTTTCCCAGAAGGATTTTGACTTACATTTTGGCATACTGTAGTCTAGCATTTTTATGTCTTTGTTTCAGCAGTGGGGTCCTTCTAGGGTCTCATGACATAGCGTTTCATTTCAATCAAATGTTGACAGATAGTTCACTCTGACACTGATGCACCCTGAGTCTGCAGGACAGCTTGAAATTCTTGAGGCTCTTCCTGTCCTGTTTGCACACCTGCATCTCGTGGTCATGTCCCAAGGTATTAGCACATAGCCATTTTGGCTTAAAATAACTACTGTCCATCCTGGGCTTTATCTATGTTCATGTCTTAGATGCATAGAGCACTTTCATTATAGCATCACGCTATCATGCCTGTTTAATTTCACCTCTATTAGGTATTACCATTATAACATTGTGACTATTGCACCTGTTATCTATTTAGCATTTCGTAATGCAAGCGTTGCTTTTGGACTTGTGTTTTTCTTACCAGTGTATTTTCACTATCTTTATACACTGGTTTTTTAGCTGTTATCATCTGCTCACTTTATACCTTGTTTTTGTCTATAATTTTGTAATAAAATTTTGCATTGATTATTATAAACCCTTATTTGGTATGGATTTTGTATACAGCCACGCTGTGAGTGGAGCGCCCCCAGTAGGGCAGTGGGGTACTCGGAGCCGGGTCCTTCGGTTCTCAGCGGTCCAGTCCATTATTCCACAGTTCTTTGGTATAAGACAACTTGTGCAAAAACCAAATCAAACTAACATAGGATCCCTTTAACAGGGGATCCCTTTAAGAGTTAACCCTTGACGGGTTTAAGCAGCAAGGAAAAGGAAAAGTTTTTAAACTATGTACAGTCTTGTTGGTGTTTTCAAGGTTTATTCAGGTGGTTTCCAGGGCTTTACCTGGCACATAACCTTTCTTGGCCTGGGAAGGGTAGAATCCAGGGTCACACCTGGTGCCGCATAAACACTGTTAGTCTGTCTCTCATGAATTGTCATATCATATGCAGTGATGGAAGTCTGCATAGTTTGAGTATGGGCATTTGCTGCAGCAAAGGTAGCGGCTGCTGCAAGATCAGTCACTGGAACGGGGTCAGTAGCTGTGACAGGAGCAGTTGCTGGAGCAGGGTCGTTTTTCATACCTGCTTCAGATGCGGTTCCTCCAGCGCTGGTCTGCTCCGCTTCCGATGGGGTCTGGAACGCTGGTTGCAGGGCCTGGTGCTGCGGCATGGTCATCTCCGGTTGCAGCATCTCGCTTTCCGGCAGGGCCTTGCTTTCTGACTTCGGAGCGCCGAAACTTCTTTCTTGCTCCGGACCAGACGAGGCTGCCAACAGACGTCTGGCGAGGCTCCCGATGAAGGTCTTCTTCCACCCGGCAACAGCTTCCAGCTCCTGGCGCACGAGCTGACAGGTGCGTTCTTCCTCTTCTTTCCGCAGGAGGTCCGGATTCATCGTCGGTGAACGGTACAGTTCTTGCAGGCCCTGGCTGGGAGAGTCCTCGTGCCCCATCCCATGCTCCGGGGTCCACTCACCTCCCTCTGCCATCTTGACTACCAGTTCTCTGCGGCCACACAAGCACGCTGCTCCTCCATTTTCTGAGGGTGGAGCTACTTCTTGGTTTTGGGGCACGTCGTCTTCTCGCAGCAGTAGTCGGAGGAGGCGGTCGTCACTCTTGGTGCCGCTTTGGTAGTCTCATCCCATGTTGGCACGCCCTACTCCTTCTCCGGCGCTCCTCATGGCGCTATAATGGTGGCAATTTTGGCTGGAATTTTTGGCGATAAACGGCAATACACAGTCTTTAAGCAACTCACAGTTCAAACACAGTTCTGGCACAGTTTTTAAGCGCACATGACCTGTTTCTCAGGCTTAAGCAGATCCTGTTCATGACGCCAAAATTGGAGCGCCCCAGTAGGGCAGTGGGGTACTCGGAGCCGGGCCCTTCGGTTCTCAGCGGGGATGTCACGGTGGCTGACCCGGTCCGTGGCCCTCGGGACATCCGTATTAAAAGGGAAAGGTATTCAAAGGGATAGTGTTCGTGATGCCACCTGTGGTATTCGGTCAGAGTGACCGACGCTGCTTAGGGGTCCGCTGGGGTGATGTTATGGCAGCTTGATGGTATACCTCCCCACAGGTGGAGTGTATCCCCAGGGCTTCCCAGAGTGTAGATGGTGGATAGTGTGAGGCACAGTGAATAACGAGGACACAAAGTTGCAGTCTTTTTACCTTTACTGAAGGCGTCATTGTCCGCAGTTCAGGGCACCAGATCACAGGGAAGGCAGAGTCCGGTTGGTCTGAAGGCAAATCCAGAGTCCCCTTGTCCAGGTGGAATGCAATAGCCTTCCTATGCGCACAGTAACACAGTAGGTTCCTACTTGCATAAGATCTAATGAGGTCCTCACTGTTATTACTCCTCTCATTGTTCTCCGTAGTCAGATAGAACAAAACCCGTATGACTGATGGCCTGACACTTGTTTATAGGGACCCTAGAGATGCCCCGACCCCCACAAGTTGCCACCGTGTCTTCTTAGGTATTAAGGTCGGGCAGCCCACTTGGAATTGACTGTCCTGCCAGTCTCTGAAGTAAAGCATAGAGCTCCTTACTCCCTCGGTATTCTGGCCACCGGATCGCGCACCAGAAGGATGCAGCTTCTCTCGGCTACTCTCCTCTCTGGTATTCACTTGTTGCTATGCCTTTGTTTCTCACTCACTGCAATACACTTCCTTTCAATGTCTCTTTCTTTGGATGCTGCCACACCTGGGGCAGGCGCAGCTCCGTGGACCCTCGTCCTCCTCAGATCGCAGTCTGGATCTGACTGGAGATCACTCCAGCCTGCTCGACCTGGAGGCCTTTCTCTCTTGGCCTTCAGCCAGGAACTCCCTAACTTTCCCTCCAACTACCAGTTTTACCTAACTGTGAGGAGTGGCCTAGTAGATAGAACCTGTGCTCCCCCTGGTGGCTGGAGTGTGAAGTGTGTTGTGTGTGGTTGTGATACCTGGACAGAAGATCTCCTTTATTGCCTTCAGACGTAATATCGCTCCCCCCATGGTGGAAGAACAACATTACTGCAACGACCAGGACTCTGGGGCGCTGCATGAGCATTCTATTATTTTTTTATATCTATTTATCCATCCTATCTGTATGTTGGTTTTCATGTCTATGGCTTAGATGTACGTCCTCTTTTTGGCCCTGAGGACTATTTTGTAGGTTTTTTCAGCTTGAATTTATTTGTAACTTGATTGGGACTGCTTATCCACCATCTGGACTATCCTGCACTGCAACCTTTTATCATTTTTTTCTCTGCCGTCCACTTCCAGGCAAATTATCTACTATGTCATGAGTTGCAAACTTATTGATTCTATTGAGCACCATTGACAAAGGAGCATCTAGATCTCTGCAGATGGACTTGTAACCTTGAGATTGTTGATATTTTTCCACAATTGGTTCTGAAGTCCTCAGACAGTTCTTCTGTCTTTCTGTTCTCCATGATTAGTGTGGCATACACAGACACAATGCAAATATTGAGACAACTTCTCCCCTTTTTGTCTGTGCTTGAAACAAAGTTGTTTACCTACAATTTTGAAAAGGTGTCAACAATCTTGTCCTGCTCATTTTTGGGGTTTGTGTGAAATGATGTCCAGTTTGCTTTTTTCCTCAGTTTTTTTGTGTGGTTCCAATACACACAAAGGAAATAAACATGTGTATAAACAATGTCTAATTGCAATAATTTTCTGAGAGAAATAATTAATTTTCTGGAACAATTTCAAAGGTACCAACACTTTCGTCATTGTCTTAATTATAGTTCTGTATTTGTGTAAGGCTCCTTATGATTATGAACCATTTGCTATTTCCCATTGTTAAGATTATGAGTCTACTGTTACTCATTAACGCAAATGCAGGAATGGAACTATAAAATCTTTTTGGTTTTTATACTGTTATAACTTTGTACTCATGTTTTTCTCTGCAGTTTTTTGGTTCACATCGTAATCATCAAAATCACTTTGAACATTTTTACCTAAACATACCCGCTTATTCTTCTGCAGATTTAAAACATCTAATAGAAAAACTCACCTTCAAAGTAATTTTGATTCTATATGGTCTCTATTTAAACACAGAGCTATAAAATTATGCCTTGAGGTGATGAATGAACGTGTAAAAGAAGACTTGGGAATGCTGAAAGATAAAAGGCTGCACCCATGTCTTCAATATATTGTCAAGGTCAGGTGAGCAGAGAAATAGAGGTCTTGATCTTGGCCACCTCTGACCTGCATCATGCCTCATCACATCCAATAAAAAAAGCATACCAATCCAGTAATGGGTCAAGGCAACATTCGGTGAAATTAGCAATAAATCATTTTTGATTGACAGCTGTCCAATTAATTACAACATGCATACAGACAGAACAGATATTTATTTAATCACATTTTTTCATGTTTTAAAATAAAGCATTTACCATAATTAAAATAGTAAGTTTTTGTTGTGTCCTGGGCGACTTTATTAAGCCCAAGGGTGGTTTGCACGTTAATGACCGGGCCAATTTTTACAATTCTGACCACTGTCCCTTTATGAGGTTATAACTCTGAAATGCTTCAATGGATGCTGGTGATTCTGACTTGTTTTCTCGTGACATATTGTACTTCATGATAGTGGTAAAATTTCTTTGATATTACCTGCGTTTATTTGAGAAAAAAACAGAAATTTGCAATTTTCCAACTTTGAATTTTTATGCCCTTAAATCACAGAGATATGTCGCACAAAATACTTAATAAGTAACATTTACCACATGTCTACTTTACATCAGCACAATTTTGGAACCAAAATTTTTTTTTGTTAGGGAGTTATAAGGGCTAAAAGTTGACCAGCAATTTCTCATTTTTACAACACCATTTTTTTTAGGGACCACATCCCATTTAAAGTCATTTTGAGGGGTCTATATGATAGAAAATAACCAATTGTGACACCATTCTAAAAACTGCACCCCTCAAGGTGCGCAAAACCACATTCAAGAAGTTTATTAACCCTTCAGATGTTTCACAGGAATTTTTGGAAAGTTTTTAAAAAATGAACATTTAACTTTTTTTCACAAAAATTTGATTTCACCTCCAATTTGTTTTATTTTACCAAGGATAATAGGAGAAAATGGACCCCAAAATTTGTTGTACAATTTGTCCTGAATACACCGATTCCCAATATGTGGGTGTAAACCACTGTTTGGGCGCATGGCAGAGCTCGGAAGGGAAGGAGCGCCGTTTGACTTTTCAATGCAAAATTGACTGGAATTGAGAAAGGACGCCATGTTGCCTTTGGAGAGCCCCTGATGTGCCTAAACATTGAAACCCCCCACAAGTGACACCATTTTGGAAAGTAGACCCCTAAGGAAGTTATCTAGATGTATGGTGAGCACTTTGACCCACCAAGTGCTTCACAGAAGTTTATAATGCAGAGCCGTAAAAATAAAAAATCATTTTTTTCCACAAAAATTATTTTTATCCCTCAGTTTTGTATTTTCCCAAGGGTAACAGGAGAAATTGGACCCCAAAAGTTGTTGTCCAATTTGTCCTAAGTACGCTGATACCCCATATGTGTAGGAAACCACCGTTTGGGCGCATGGCCGAGCTCGGAAGGGAAGTAGCGCTGTTTGGAATGCAGACTTAGATGGATTGATCTGCAGGTGTCACATTGCATTTGCAGAGCCCCTGATGTACCTAAATAGTAGAAACCCCCCTCAAGTGACCCCATTTCAGAAACTAGACCCCCAAAGGAACTTATCTAGATATGTTGTGAGAACTTTGAACCCCCAAGTGTTTCACTACAGTTTATAACGCAGAGCTGTGAAAATAAAATATAATTTTTTTCCCATAAAAGGTTTTTTTAGCCCCCAAATTTTTATTTTCCCAAGGGTAACATAAGAAATTCGACCCCAAGAGTTGTTTTTCCAATTTGTCCTGAGTACGCTGATACCCCATATGTTGGGGTCAACCCCTGTTTGGGCGCACGGGAGAGCTCGGAAGGGAAGGAGCACTGTTTTAGTTTTTCAACGCAGAATTGGCTGGAATTGAGATCGGACGGCATGTCGCGTTTGGAGAGCCCTTGATGTGCCTAAACAATGGAAACCCTCAATTCTAACTGAAACCCTAACCTAAACACACCCCTAACTCTAATCCCAACTCTAACCATAACCCTAACAACACCCCTAACCCGAACATGCCCCTAATCCCAACCACACCCCTAACCCCAACACACCACTAACCCTAATCCCAACCCTAACCACACCCCTAAATCCAACACACCCTAACCGTAGTCCCAACCGTAAATGTAATCCAAACCCTAAACCTAACTTTAGCCCCAACCCTAACCCTAACTTTAGCGCCAACCCTAAACCTAACTTTAGCCCCAACGCTAACCCTAGCTTTAGCCCCAACCCTAACTGTAGCCCTAACCCCAACCCTAACCCCAACCCTAGCCCTAACCCCAACCCTAACCCTAGCTCCAACCCTAGCCCTAGCCCCAACCCTAGCCCTAACCCTAGCCCCAACCCAAACCCTAACCCTAGCCCCATCCCTAGCCCTAGCCCTAACCCTAGCCCTAACCCTAACCCTAGCCCTAATGGGAAAATGGAAATAAATACTTTTTTTTATTTTATTATTTTTCCCTAACTAAGGGGGTGATGAAGGGGGGTTTGATTTACTTTTATAGCAGTTTTTTAGCGGATTTTTATGATTGGCAGCTGTCACACACTAAAAGATGCTTTTTATTGCAAAAAAATAGTTTTCACGTCTTCACATTTTGAGAGCTATAATTTTTGCGGGACGAGTTGACGTTTTTATTGGTACCATTTTTGGGCATGTGACATTTTTTGATCGCTTTTTATTCTGATTTTTGTGAGGCCGAATGACCAAAAACCAGCTATTCATGAAATTCTTTTTTTGGGGGGGGCGTTTATACCGTTCCACGTTTGGTAAAATTGATAAAGCAGTTTTATTCTTCTGTCAGTATGATTACAGCGATACCGCATTTATATCTTTTGTTATATTTTGGCGCTTTTATACGATAAAAACGATTTTATAGAAAAAAAAATTAGTTTTGCATTGCTTTATTCTGAAGTCTATATATTTTTTCGCTGATGATGCTGTATGGTGGGTTGTTTTTTGCGGAACAAGATGACGTTTGCAGAGGTACCATGGTTATTTATATCCGTATTTTTGATCGCGTGTTATTCCCCTTTTTGTTCGGCGGTATGATAATAAAGCGTTGTTTTTTGCCTAGTTTTTTTTTTAACGGTGTTCACTGAAGGGGTTAAATAGTGGGACAGTTTTATAGGTCGGGTCGTTACAGACGCGGCGATACTAAATATGTGTACTTTTATTGTTTTTGTTTGTATTTATGGGAACAATATTTTTTTCTCTTTATTTAGGATTTTTTTTTTACACAGGTGAATATATATATATATATATATATATTTGTTTTACTTTATAACATTGCCCCAGGGGGGCATCATGTTATAGGGTCAGATCGCTGATCTGACACTTTGCAGAGCACTGTGTCAGATCAGCGATCTGACAGGCAGGGCTGCAGGCTTACCAGCGCTTGCTCTGAGCAGACGCTGGTAATCCTCCTCCCTGCAGGACCTGGAAGCAGCCCCGTGGCCATTTTGGGGCCTGCAGGGAGAAGGAGGCAGGAGACCCTCGGAACAACGCGATCACATCGCGTTGCTCCGAGGGTCTCAGGGAGCCCCCTCCCTGCGCGATGCTTCCCTATGCCGCCGGAATGCTGCAATCATGTTTGATCGCAGTGTTTCGGGGTTAATGTGCCAGGAGAGGTCCATGACCGCTCCTGGCACATAGTGCCGGACGTCAGCTGCAATAGTCAGCTGACACCCGGCGGCGATCGGCCGCGCTCCCCCCATAAGCGCGGCCGATCGCATATGATGTACTATCCCGTCACTGGGAAATAAGTTCCAGGTCACCTCGACGGGATAGTGCATCATATGGGATTAAGGGGTTAAGAAGCAAAATCTTTTTTTAGCAAAAATCAATAACTGTATAACACATTTCATGCAAATCATATTTTACATCACTGCTACACCTGAAGTGCATATATAGATCCTGATTCAACATACATGTTTTGAATACTGGTACAGCCAATAGCAATCACAGACCTTGACATTCTCTGCAGAGATATATTGCTATAATATGTAAGAGTGGGATACCAGTAGTGAAGAACGAGTATGCTCGTTACTCGAGTTTCTCCGATCATGCTCAGGTGTTCTCCGAGTATTTCGGCATGCTCGGAGATTTAGTTTATGTAGACGCAGCTGCATGATTTACGGCTGCTTGACAGCTTGGATACATGGGGGGATTGCCTAACAAACAGTAAAGAAGTAAAAATTCCGGCTAGGTGGCTAGGTGGACATGTGGATGTTTGGCTCTGTCAGGCAATTTAATTATTTAAAAATCATACAATGTGATTTTCTGTGTTGTATTTTTAGATTCTCTCACAGTTGAAGTATGCCTCCGATTCTTTGTAGGTGGGCAAACTTGCAAAATCAACAGTGTATCAAATACTTATTTTTTCCACTGTAGTCCTACACGTAGTATGATGTCCTGTCACAACCCCCCATGCAGTATGATGCTCCCTTATAGTCCGCAACACATTATGATGTCTCCACACAGCCACCATGCAGTATGATGTCCCCACAGTTTCCCATAACACGGCCCTGACAATTTAATTAAAGTTAAAAACAAAACTACTCACCTAACCCCGTACATCTGGTATTCCTGTCTGTTCAGTGTACTGAGGCTCTAGATAGCTAGCACAATGTAGTAATGTCAGGAGTAGGTTAGTTACAAGGAGAGACAGGAAGGGCCACATGTGGTCACTTTGCCCAGGCCTGTTCTATAGAAAAGCGTGCCATATGAAAGCAAAGAGCATGCTCCATTTAAAAAAAGGCACAACAAATTTCAGAATTTTGGCTAAAAAACATTGAAATAATCAACAACAATATATACAAAAAATACTAGTAAACACTTCGTGTCACTTCAGACTAAAAAAAGTGGCAGAGTTCGACTAGAAAATTATATATATATTTTCTACATTATATAGCATTGCAATGTACTTTTTGTATTTTTTTGTAGACCTATTTGTTTTTCTCATAACAAAAATAAACAATCATAGATATATGTGTAAAAATGTTGTATCTGTTGAGTTCATAATAATAAACGGAAATAACATGATTGCAATTCAAAATACATTCTTTTAAAATATTAGTAAAAAGGGAGCATTCAGTCCTCTTTTTGGTTCAAAAATGAATATAGTCAGAAGGGGTGAATGAACATGAATATTACGAGCTATTTCTCTTAGCTCAGGGTGACACAGGCAAAAATATTCTAGCTGCTCATTGTGAAATCACTGCTCCAAATTCTGGAGTCAGCAGAAGTATCTTTGTGTTTTTCTTAACCTTGGGACAGATTAAATCATTCCTCTCCAAACTGAACAGTGTAGAGGAAACATCCTCTATGCATAGCTATTTTCTGCCAAGTCTCCTGGCTGCTGGCATTAATTAAGAAGCAGAGCAAATCAGGATAACAGGATGATATGGGATCTTATCACAAGGGTGTACAGACCTTAAGAAAGTCATCTTACTGGCTGCTGAACTTATTAACCTATTAGAGGTTTAGATTAACTGATCCCCATAGCCTTTATAACTAAGAAAATTACAAAATTAACTGATCCCCATAGTCTTTATAACTAAGAAAATTACCAAATAAATCTATCTGAAATTCCATATTTTCTGTTTTTCTAACAAAACAGCATCATACAAGATTAAAATGTATTACCAAACCACAAGATCGTTGGCTGTTTGTGGGTGCAGATTGTATCTAATTTTGATCCTGAAGAAGATCATTAATACAGTGCAAGTGGATTTTCATAGTCACTATTAAAAAATTCTGTGAAGCGGATTATCAAAAACATTTGCAACCAAATGTGTTGAATAACTCAATTTCTCCCCTTCCAATAACAGGATAATCGTGTATGACTCTCCCGGAAGAAGCTATGACTTCCCACACTTTTGGAAGACTAGGCAAATCTGCAAAATTCTGCATCAATCTCTCAGGAAGCAGCACTCCCTAAATGTTTTCTGAGCATAGATCCGGAATGCTTCATCTACAAATTCAGCTCAGTCATCCAGATGTTTGCGAGTGGGAATGTGGCATGAAAAGGAGTGTAACTTGTAAAAAAGGGCATCCTGTTGCAAAAAAAAAATATATGGAATATACGGTATGTATGTATATATATTTATTTCCTATTATTAGATTCTCACAGAGGAGAATCTGTAGCGATTGGCAATGGCAAGCATGAGTTAAATATATTCATTTCCCTGGTTAACTTTGAGTGACTTACCTGCTCTTTCACTACATCTTCAGAAAACTGTCTTTAGTCCACTGTGCTGTACTACATGCCTCCATTTTCAGGGAACTAGAGGATATGGTTGCTCTTCTCTTCCAGGTCACTAATTGTTTGCTGGATACTAACGCCTCTTGGGTCATTGGTAATTCTTGTGCAAAGTGTAGTGGCTGCTTCCTTGCTAAGCATATTTGTCAGACTGAATGGATTGTGTTCAATAAAGGGAATATATATTAAAATAAAATATAATATATGCACATTAAAACGTATTGTTTTTTACTTTTTTTTGTAATTCTCTACTACTTTTTTTTTCATTTAAATATCACACACTTTTATCAGCAATAACTGCAATCAAACCATTGCTATTGAAATCCAAATGCATATTGCAGATTTGATGTGAATAGAGCCTTAAGGCATTGTCAATCTTAAGGAATACTCACCAGTAGTCCCTCAGGAGTGAACAACGGGCAAGAGAGCAGGGGTAAATGGCAAACGTTGAAAAGGAAAAAACATACCGTATATAGTTGAGTATAAGCCAACCCGAGTACAAGCCGAGACCCCTAATTTTGTAACAAAAAAACTGGGAAAACTTAATGACTCGAGTACAAGCCTAGGGTGGGAAATACAGCAGCTACTCGTAAATTTCAAAAATAAAAATAGATACCAATAAAATAAAATCAATTGAGGCATCAGTAGGTTAAGTGTTTTTGAATATCCATATTGAATCAAGAGCCCCATATAATGCTCCATAAAGGTCATGATGGGCCCCATAAGATGCTCCTTAATAAAAGATGCCCCATATAATGCTCCATAAAGTTTATGATGGGCCACATAAGATGCTTAATACAAATACAATAGGTCCCTTATAATGCTGCACAAAGGTTTATTATGACCCCATAAGATGCTCCATAGAAACATTTGCCCCATATAATGCTGCTTAAAGGTTGATTATGGCCCCATAAGATGCTCCATAGAAACATTTGCCCCATATAATGCTGCTGTAATTTAAAAAAAAAAGACATATTCACCTCTTGTCCTGAGCAGGCGGGGACACCGGCGCTTGTGATATTCACCTGTCCCCATTCCACCACTGCGCGCTGCTCCATATTTAGTCTCTCTGCAGTGACTGTTCACACAGAGGGTGACGCGCATTAAACACGTCATCGCGCCCTTTGACCTGAATGTCACAGCCAGAGAACGCGAAAGATGGAGCAGCGCGCAGCGGTGGAACGGGGACAGGTGAATATCGCATGGCTCACCTCCCCCATTATATTCACCCTCCCAGTGCAGTCCCTGCTTCCCTCATGCGATGGCACCGGCAGCCTGTGTTCAGCAGTCACTGGTATTGCTCATTAAAATAATGAATATGCAGCTCCACCCCTATGGGAGTGGAGTCGCATCCATATTCATTACTTTAATGAGTGGTAGCACATGACTGCCGGAGAAGGAGGGATATGCAGAGATGTGCCGGGAGCAGGTGAGTATGATGGACAGCTGCTGCTCCCCCTCCCCCGCCAACCCCCTGGGACAATGACTCGAGTATAGGCCGAGAGGGGCACTTTCAGCCTAAAAAAATGGGCTGAAATCTCGGCTTATACTCGAGTATATACGGTACCTCACTAATCTCCTTTTTGGCCATCCCTGCTGGGACTATTCATGGGTTCTATTCAAGGCAGGAAGTCCTGGCCTAGATTAAACACTGTGCTGAAAAAGTAATGTAACAGAGGCACTGAGGACTAGACAGCAGGCAGAGAGAAGCTTGGGTGGCAGGAGGGGTCAGCAGTGAGTTTAGTATGCTTTTTTATCTGTTTATCCTTTTGCCAGCCCTTCACTGTTCCACAAGATTTTGCTGAATTTGCAAGGAGCAAATTACCAAAAATGTATATTTTCCAGAATGCAAATTTTGTTAAATTCTTGTATAATTCAATTCTACTTGAATAACTTCACTTATTTCCAATATTTACAGATTTATCAAAGGAAAGTTTGTGCATTTCATTGATTAAAGGGAACCTATCACCAGTTTTGTCCTGTGTCAACTAAAATGATGATCTTAATCAGCGCCTGTGCTGCAGTCATCAATGGATCTATAATCCCCTGATTCCCCCTGCATACCCCCAAAAATATTTTTAAGTTCTCTCGCACTGTATGTTAATCCTGTTGATCCGGTTCGATAGGTGTAGTTCCTGCAGTGTCCATCTCTCCTTCCAGCTGCTGATAGCCGTACTCCAGCTGTAATTGACGTGAATTACGCCTTCTGCGTCATCCACATAAGCAGGTGAAATCTCGCGCCTGAGCAAAGAAATAGCCGGCTCACATCTGCGCACTTTGCTCTGAGCACTTATGTTTTCGTCTCTGCCCGCAATAAGTGCGAGTTGGCAATTTCACTGTGAGATTTTGCCCAGCTACAAAGGAGAACTTCAAAAGGTTTTTTGGGGAGTAGACGGGGGGAGTCAGGGGGTTATATAATCATTGATGGACTACAGCACAAGCGCTGATTAAGGTCATAGTTTTAGCTCACTCGGGACAAAACTGGTGACAAGTTCTCTTTAATCTTCATTTCTATGATATTACAAAAGAAATCTAATAACATAAGGAATTTCAATTTTGATTAATAATTTTGGAAAAGATACAGAAAAATTAAGAGTCTCATATAAACCTGGCCTAAAAAAGTCTATGAATCTAGCAAAAAAATGTACATGCAAGTAAAGCTTCAAGGATGGTTGTCACTGCCATCAACTGTAGACCACTCTAAGACTCAAAGTGATACGCTTCAGTCTACAGTTGCATTTTTAACATAAAGTCACATTAACATATCATCAAAAAAATTTCGCCCACATGTGAAAAATAAAACCACTGGGAATCTAAAATTGTTTTTCACTTTCCTAGGTGATGAATAAATATATTTTATGAATCCTTAAAATAGTTTTACGTTTTGCTGTTAGACATACACAAATAAACTAAGCATGATAACATAACAAAACAAGAAAAGGCATGATTGATTGATTAGCTATCACATTATACACACTTTAGAAAAGACTATATATGGTAACTTATCATTAGAAGCAGAATTCATGATTCTCTCAGTTACCTACTGAGCTCTATTAACCCTATTCACGCCACAGCCCTTTTTTGTTTTTGCAGTTCTGTATTTCGCTCAACTTCTTCCAACAGTCCATAACTTTTTTATTTTTCCTTCAATATGGCCTTGTGAGAGCTTGTTTTTTTCCTGAACGAGTTGTGCTTTTGAACTACATCATTGGTTTTACCATGTCTTGTACTCGAAAACAGGAAAAAAAAGGTGCAATTCCACAACTGTCTTTAAATATTTTTTTTACCATGCTCACCAAATGCTAAAACTGACCTGCCATTATGATTCTCCAAGTCACTACGATTTTGTTGATACCAAACATGCATAGATTGTTTTTTATTTAAAATGGTGAAAAAAATCCAAAATTTGTTCTGAGACCTGCAGCGTCTCCATTTTTCGGCTTATTTTTTGCGTACCGAGCTGATGTTCTTAATGATACCGTTTTGGTGTGGAAACGATCTTTTGATCACCTGTTATTGCATTTTATGCAATGTTGTGGCGACCAAAATAACTTAATTCTGGCGTTTTGACTTTTTTTCACTACGCCGTTTACCGATCGTATTAATTCTTTTTATAGCTTGATAGATCGGGCGATTCTGAAAGCGACGATACCAAATATGTGTATTTATATTTTTTTAATTGTTTTATTTTGAATGGGGCGAAAGGGGGATGATTTGAACTTTTATATATTTTTCAGTATTTTTTAAAACTTTTTTTTTACTTGTTGCATGCTTTAATAGTCTGCATGGGAGACTAGAAGTTGCAGTTGTCCGATCGCCTCTGCAACACTCAGGTGTTGATCAGGCGCCTGTGTGTAGCAGAAATGCATACTTGTTATGAGTGCCGACAACTGGAGACCTCTGATTGTCATACCGACCCATTGACAGCCATCTGGGTCACCGATGGTCGGGATAGTGACATACTTCTGGCGCGATCATATTAAATGCCACTGTAAGAGATTGACAGCGGCATTTAATGGGTTAACAGCCGCAGTTGGATCGCGATTCCACCCACAGCTGTTGCAGGTGCATGTCAGCTGTTCAAAACGGCACATGTCATGAAGGGGTTAAGGTGACATATTCTAGATATAGATGAGTGAATCTATTGAAATTTGGTTTAGTCATCCAAAAATTATCCATTTATTCTGGGAGCGAAAACAAGTGTGTTGCAAAGAAGTAATGGCTTCTCAATTAGGAGTAAAAAATGTTTCCCTTTTTGGAATCCACAACAAGTTTCCTATAGTCAAAATGATTAAACAATCACAAAGGTTTTTTATCGAACTATGCATTTTTTAAGGAGCAGGAACTGGCTAGCTCTTTTCAAAGTGAAGAAGCAATAGCTTGTCAACAAGCCTTGCAAAAAAAAATTATGGCTGGCATGACTGTGTGCAGATTTAGTGGCAGCAGCAGAAGCTACAGAATTTTGAAAGCTTTTTCATGTTCATGTACCCTCAATAGTACATTTTTTGGCATCGGTAAACTCTAGCACTATAAAACATAGTGTGCATTCAGCAAGTATTAAGAGGAAAACAGCACATCCACTGAAATAAACCTTTTACTAAACCATACAACATTTCAGCTCCAGACCCTGATTTTTGACCCAAGACCATGGATTCAGGGCTCAGAGTATATGAAAAGATGCATTCTAGGTACGGCTGAAACTGGCTGTACAAATTATACATCCCTGATTGCTGAAGATCATCAGCTTGGTGTAAAAGCTGATAAAATATCTGGTCCATCATTTCATAGCTTTTAAAGACAATCACCCAGTGAGCCGTGAAAACTCATGTATTGTCCATGCCCTTAATTCCTGTTCCAAGTGTCTATGATGAAGTGCACTTTGGAGCTCAAAGAGAAATTGAGAGAACAACCGATGTGCTTCTTCATATGAGAGCATCGTGCATCCACCTCTTCCTGCAAGAAATATTGATGGCTGGTTATCATCTAACAAGGCTGAACACAGGCCATAATTTATCGAAAGGCAGCTGACTCCTCAAGGTGGAGCAGCAGGGACTGCACCATCAGCAACTTGAAAAGGATAGAGTATAGTTGTCAAACAGGCAGATGACTAGAAGCCTAAGCCTGTTTCCACATCACGCAATCAGGGATGGATATCTGCCTATACAGAGAAAGGAGAAGAGACATACTCTGAGCATTACAAGCATTAATGGTGGATGACAATGCTGGTGATGATGACACTGTCATGGTATTACTTGAGGGTGCAGCCTTGCTGGCAGAAAGGTAAACACAGATGAGGGAGAAGAGGACAACTTGAAGTTTGCTACACTCAGAACATCACCTCCTTAGCTCTCCAACCTGGTTCACAGCACTTGTCCATCGTAAAATCATTGTCATCATCATAATTAGCATAACCTGATTTGTCAGACAGGTGCCTCTGTGTAGGACATTGCCTGAACGAATTGCATGGCAGCTTGATTCACATCTGAAGATTTGCCCAGGCTGAGTGCTATAACCACTACCAGTGCCTCTACACCATGGTTTGCAGAGTCAGCAACACAAATTGGCAATTTGTGGAGGACAATCATGTCCTCCATCTCCTCCAGCCTCATGGCCTCCGAATACAGAGGCTGACTGTTCTTCTCTCCCAAAAAATCAACAAAATCAAAGAATTTGTTCTGATGTAGTATATTTTTTAGCCTGCAGGTTGCTGTAGGTTAGGGGACTATTTGCCAAAAGAGAAACAGGCATTATTATTATAATTGAAATTTCACTCTGTACAATATTAAGTGCTTAGTCAGTAGAGGAGGAGGACTGAGCAGAACATTGACTCAAGCTGAGAGAGTCATTGTCAGAGACTATAACCTGCATGCCCCTCTCCCCATTGATAAAATTGCCAGAGGCAAAAAAAGGCCAAGTGGACCTGTGTTTGGTACTACTAGTGCCGAGATGGCTGCTACCAGTGGTGTCAATGATAGTGCCGCTGTTAGCGCATGACACATCATTTTTCTGGGATGGTATGTTATTTTTTTCCATTAATACCGTTGTGTCTGTTGACACTATCATGTTTTGGTTTAGCATACATTTTAGACACAAGAATAATATTAAATTTGTTTGCAAATTATTTTTACTACACTTTGCCAACTCTCAACAAATATGCAATCAACCGCAAATACTAGGCAGTTTTCATCTGACGGACAAAAATGGTAATGGAACACTAGCCTACCGGCAATATCAATGTGGTATAAACAGGTGTGGTAAAACATATGCACAAATATCTGTCTCTAGTGTAATAATCTGTTTGCACATTTCTCGTTAAAGTACTGTAGATTAATTTCACACTCTTAATAAGGACCACATAATAACAAGTGCTAGAAAGTAGGAACATGGCCTAAAAAATGCTGCAACAGCTGATTGTATGGTTGTGGTGTTCTGGGTTGCCAAATTGAAATATTAAAACAGGTATAATGTTTTAAAAATTTTGTATATTTTTTAAGAACATTTTAATCTACTCCTAAAAGAAATGTAACTCAGAATGCCATGTTGGTTGGTAGGTTCATGCACGAAAAGAAACTTGTATCATCAGAAAAAGACAGTAGTTTTTTGTTGATGTGGGTGTGCTTGTTAAATAAAACTAGTAACACAGGTTTTTTAAAAAAATACTTTTTTAGGCCTCTTTCACACGTCCTGATATTTCCAGTACTGGAAAAAACGGTATCGGAGATATCCGTGTCTGTGTGTCCATGTGTCCATGTGTGCAATACTTGGAACACATGTGGGGCAACCATGTGCCGCCCGTGTGCCGGATCAGTACTACACGGACTGCTGCAGGGGAAGAAGCGCTATACTAAGCGCTGTTCCCCGATGGCAGGTGCTGAAGATGGCTCTCATCATTGTGCCCTGCTCTTCCGGAGATTGGCGCGAGCAGAGATGAATGAAGAGAGTTATATTAAAGTCAGAACGATGAGAGCAGGTGGGGGCTTTTGGGACTCTAACTCTCATCATCCGACACCTGCTGCTGATAATAACAGTGATAGCAGGATCGGATGATTGGGGTATTCCTCTCCCGCCACCAGCGATATAACAAATAAATGAATGAAAAAGCCTGCGTGGGTTCCCCTCTATTTTCTTGAACCAACCAGGCAAAACTCACAACTGGGGGCTTCAACCCTCTGCTGTCAGCTTCAGCAAGGTTGGTTATCAAGAATAGAGGGGTCCTCATGCTGTTTTTTAAATTATTTAAATAAATAATTTAAAAAAATGGCATGGGGTCCCCCCATTTTTGACATTCAGCCTTGCTAAAGCTCACAGCTGGGTGCTGGTATTCTCAGGCTGGTAAGGGCCCATTGATATAGGCACCCTCAGCCTGAAATGTCAAGATCACACTCAGTCGGAGTAGCCTTTGGAAGTGGGGAATCACCAGAAATAATACACAAGACACGTCTTGTATAGTGTATCACTGGGAAGTCTCTGAAGCACGCCTGCCTTCAAGGTGCTATCCCTTCTTTATATAGTTGTATCGGTAGGTTCAGTGGTTATACAAGTTTTGCATGTTTAAACAAAGAGACAAAACAGGAAAGAAAGAAAAAAACAGTTTCGTGGGCGGCAGTTTCACAACAAACAGTACAAAGGCAATTCCACAGACAAGAAAAACAGGATTTCATACTATAGCTAAAATGTCCTTGAATGGACAGGTCAATATTTATCACAAATTCTTTTTTGTGGTTCATTGAGGTAACCATTTTTGTTCTGCTCTTCACAATCCCCCCTTTGACATATTCCATTCAAAACCTTGTCATATAGACGATCATTTTAGTCATTCTTTTTGTGATATTACAACAACAACAAAAAAAAAAAAAAACTTTATATTCTCGCATCCATTACACAAAATGTATTTGTGCATACCGAGATACCCTTGAGTACAACCTTGAATAATACATATATAATTACAATAACCATAACTGTATGTATTAGGCTTTGCATAATCCCGGTAACCCACCCACCGATCCCTCTGAACCAATTGGCCGGGTTAAGAAAAGAAAAGGTATCTGACCACCAGCTATCCTTATTTTGGTCATTGTCTTTGTCATACTGATCCCTGAGTCGTTGTACGTCTTCTAATTTAAATCTCATACTCATAGTACTATTTGGGTCTATATAATGACAGCAGGTGGGTCCGATGATTTGACACATACCCCCTTGTGAGGCAGTTAGGTAATCCAATACCAGGGTATGTTGGTTAGTGATTATTATAAGCTGATTCTGTACAGCTATACTAGTATTTAATATGTCCAATATATCCCAAATCTGATCATCTAGATAATCCGTGGCTCTAACTAATTTATCCCACATCTGTGTTAACATAGGATAAATAAAAATGGTACTAGCAATTTTGTTGGGAATTCCCATTTGTACTATATGCGGCCTCCCCGAGGGACGTGGTGAGTTATCTGCAACTCTTTTATACAATGTGTGCTTGGGCACGGCTTGCATATTCACTTGTTTATTTGAAATTATGAAAGTAGCCGGGGTTAGGCGTCCTAATGTACAAGTACCCTTTATACCTACGGGAAGCCATTTATATGCTCCTTCTCCGCATATCCAAAATGTACCCTCAGGCAGATCCCACAAAGCTGAGTGCTGCAATACCAATCTGTGAGCCAAATCCACAAAACTAGATACATTCTGAAGCATACACCAAGAGGGTTTTTGTCCCAAGGGGCTACAGTACCCGGCTGCGGGATTCCCACATACATGCATTCCGTTGACATACTCATTGGATTCATTACATACCAGGTTCCCCGGCTTACTTGTACAACTGTTTGCATCACCTTGGGGGAACAACTCGGAATGTTCCCATTTTCTATTATGTATGTATCTTTCCAATACTGTAGGTTTGAAAGCATCAGAGGAAGGGGTGGTTGTACTGAAACTGAGCTGTAGATTTTCAGTGGGGACCTGTCCTAAATCAGTTAATCCAGTCTTATTCCTAGGTACCCATTTTCCTCCCTTGAATGCTAAATATTGTAAGTTGCCTATTTTTCCTGTAAGATTGCCCTGCCACCAAGGAAATTCTACCCATCCCACAACTGGTATGGCGATTGTAGTATTCCATAGTCTAGTATTGCCAGGTTGGTTGTTGGCCAGGTTGTCTGAACAATTAGGCCAAGCGAATATTTCTTCAGCTGACACGGGAACTGCTAGAAAAGGTATACTTGTGGCTGATACTGGTGAATGGGTACAGATCCAACAATCTGCCAGGGGTTGCGTATTATTTAACAAGTCATGCACTAATTTTCTATGATGTTGTACGAATCTATTGTTCAAAGGGGCTAGAGAATTCAGTCTTTCCCATGCCTCCGTTGAGGTTAACATTATTAACATCAATATCATGAGTCTTATACTGCTTTTTTGCAATGGCTTGCATGTATCCATGATGCCTTTCCTTCAAGCTTGACTGCTGTCGGAGTTGTTAACAGGACTTGGAAAGGTCCGTCAAACCTCGGTTCCAGAGTCTTTCTGGTGTGTCTTTTCACGTAGACTTGATCACCAGGTTCCAACTTGTGGCCTCCTTCGAGATTTTCTGGATCTGGAAGGGAAGCAAAAACTTGCGAATGCACTTTAGTTAAACGTTTTTGTAATTCTTGTACATAAGCAGTTAAAGTCTCAGTATTCAACATCAGTTGTTGTGGAAAATAACAACCCAAATTTGCTGCTCTACCAAAAAGAATCTCATGTGGTGACAGCTTAGCCTTCCCCCTTGGGGCGTTTCGGATGGAATACAGGGCAAATGGTAGACACTCGGTCCAAGGCTTTCCTGTTTCTGCCATGGCCTTCTGGATTTTTAATTTTATTGTTCCATTTAATCTTTCCACTTTACCTGAACTCTGTGGGTGATACGGAATGTGAAACTGGTTTTCTACTCCCAACATTTTCATAACATTCTGGAATATTTCCCCAGTAAAATGGGTACCCCTATCTGACTCGATCACCTCAGGCATGCCGTAACGGGGTATCAGTTCATGTGCTATTTTAATGGCAGTAGTTTTTGCTGAGGCTTTACGAACTGGATAAGCCTCTGGCCACCCTGAGAACATGTCCACACACACAAGCACATATTCGTATCCATTGTACCTAGGAAGTTGGATGTAGTCGATCTGGAGTCTTTGAAAGGGATACAGTGGTCTTACATGATGCTTGCTTGGGGTTTTAATGGTCTGACCTGGATTGTGTGCCAGGCATATAGCGCATGCAGCACACATGTTCCGAGCAAAATTACCAAAGCCTGGAGCCAACCACCTTTCTTTTACCTTGAGCGTCATACCATTTGCCGACACATGCGTGGGTAGGTGGAGGTCACTTGCCACTGCGGGGTACCAGGCTCTGGGTAAACACAACAAAGTTCCTTTTTTCCATAATCCTTGCTGATCTTCTGCCCCTTTTTTCTGCCACTGCCCTCGTTCTTCGTCGTCTACCTGTTTCTGAGCTTCCTTCAATCTCTCCTCATCATCTTCAGAGCTATCTAGTGTGTGGGCATGATGTAAGGGTTTACGTGCTGCCTGTTTTGCTGCCTTGTCGGCTTTATCGTTACCCCTAGCTTCCTCGGTGTCGAGTCTCACATGTGCAGCTACCTTTATCACCGCTATTTCTTTAGTTTCTTGTGCTGCCTCCAGAATCTGTCTAATGAGGGAGGCATGTTTAACAGGTTGGCCTGAAGCAGTCATATAACCTCTGGCTCTCCATATTACGCCAAAATCGAAAATAATGCCATGTGCATATCTAGAATCAGTGTATATGTTTGCTGTCTGATCTTTGGCTATTTTTAGAGCTTCAACCAATGCCGTAAGTTCTGCTTCTTGTGCAGACTGATTAGCAGGGAGAGGTTCTGCTTTCAGCACTTCATGCTGAGTTACTACCGCATAACCTGTATGAAATTGTCCATTCATATCTGCATATCTACTGCCATCTATGAAAAGTTCAAATGTAGCATTACAGAGTGGCTTGTCACGTACATTACATAAGCCCTGAGTCTCTTGTTCCATTAATTGTACACAATCATGCATTGACTTTGATGGGTCAAAGGAGTTGGAGAGTGCAGTTTCCTCAGGTATGGTACCCCCCTCAGACTCTAAAGGGAGCAAAGACGCGAGATTAAGAGTCTGAATCCTGGCAAAGGAAATGTTGGGCGGCAGTAGTAGGGAACATTGGAGACGGAGGTGTCTGGCCATTGAAATATGTTTAGGTTGGACCTGGTTAAGAATGCCATGTACATCATGAGTGGTCTGAACTAGAAGTGGGTGATCAAGAACAATCTCAGAAGCTTTATCTAATAACAGTGAAATTGCGGCTACTTAACACCCTAGGAAAACTAAACTTTTAGCTAAGGTACACTGACTCTAGTTGTATCCTGCATCAGGTGAACGAAACCATGTTGTCCGTCCAAACTTCAAGGTCAGCACACTGTATAACATGACACTCCATCGTGTACATCCGTTATCTGTCCATGCTTACTCGCCTATCTTAGCTCACGTAACAACACCCTTTATCTAATCTAAGATGCACAGGAAAACAAACAAACAAAGTCAGTTTTACAGCTGAACTTCAAAGCTTAGGTGAACACACACTTCCCTACCTATCTTAAGGCCCCGTCTCACTAAGCGATTTACCAACGATCACGACCAGCGATACGACCTGGCCGTGATCGTTGGTAAGTCGCTGTGTGGTCGCTGGGGAGCTGTCACACAGACCGCTCTCTCCAGCGACCAACGATCAGGGGAACGACTTCGGCATCGTTGAAACTGTCTTCAACGATGCCGAAGTCCCCCTGCAGCACCCGGGTAACCAGGGTAAACATCGGGTTACTAAGCGCAGGGCCGCGCTTAGTAACCCGATGTTTACCCTGGTTACCAGCGTAAATGTAAAAAAAAACAAACAGTACATACTCGCCTTTCGGTGTCCAGGTCCCTTGCCGTCTGCTTCCTGCTCTGACTGAGATCCGGCCGTACAGTGAGAGCAGAGCGCAGCGGTGACGTCACTGCTGTGCTCTCACTTCTCACTGTACTGCCGGCAGTCAGTGAGAGCAGGAAGCAGACGGCAAGGGACCTGGACACCGAAAGGCGAGTATGTACTGTTTTTTTTTTTTTTACATTTACGCTGGTAACCAGGGTAAACATCGGGTTACTAAGCGCGGCCCTGCGCTTAGTAACCCGATGTTTACCCTGGTTACCAGTGAAGACATCGCTGGATCGGTGTCACACACACCGATTCAGCGATGTCAGCGGGGCCTCAACGACCAAAAAAAGGTCCAGGCCATTCCGACACGACCAGCGATCTCGCAGCAGGGGCCTGATCGCTGGTACGTGTCACACATAGCGAGATCGCTATGGAGGTCGCTGTTGCGTCACAAAACTTGTGACTCAGCAGCGATCTCGCTAGCGATCTCGCTATGTGAGACGGGGCCTTTAGTTCAAGCAACAAATCAGGGCATCCATGGATGTGACTCTATTATCCTGTGATCTGTGTTACTCTTATCATTATGAATTCTATGGAAACCTGGAGTTAAAAACCACAGGGGGTCTGCTAGAAAACAGCAAAAAAACCAACAACTAACAAATCCTATTATCATTGCAATCACATTGCACCTCAGATAAGGCCCTTCTGCCTCCTGTCTAAGGGTACCGTCACACATTGAAATTTTCATCGCTGCGACGGCACGATTCGTGACGTCGCAGCGTCGTATAATCATCGCTCCAGCGTCGTAGACTGCGGTCACACGTTGCAATCACGGCGCTGGAGCGATGCCGAAGTCCCCGGGTAACCAGGGTAAACATCGGGTAACTAAGCGCAGGGCCACGCTTAGTAACCCAATGTTTACCCTGGTTACCAGCGTAAATGTAAAAAAACAAACAGTACATACTCACCCGTCGGTGTCCTTCAGGTCCCTTGCCGTCTGCTTCCTGCTCTGAGTGCAGCCGTACAGTGAGAGCAGATCGCAGCACCGCTGTGATCTGCTCTCACTTTCCGGCCGGCACTCAGAGCAGGAAGCAGATGGCAAGGGACCTGAAGGACACCGACGGGTGAGCATGTATGGTTTGTTTTTTTACGTTTACGCTTGTAACCAGGGTAAACATCGGGTTACTAAGCGCGGCCCTGCGCTTAGTTACCCGATGTTTACCCTGGTTACAAGCGAAGACATCGCTGGATCGCTGTCACACACAACGATCCAGCGATGTCAGCGGGTGATCAAGCGACGAAAGAAAGTTCCAAACGATCTGCTACGACGTACGATTCTCAGCAGGGTGTCTGATCGCAGTAGCGTGTCAGACACAGCGATATCGTAACGATATCGCTAGAACGTCACGAATCGTAACGTCGTAGCGATGGAAATTTCAATGTGTGACAGTACCCTAAACCACACTGGTCTAACAATTCATTTCAATAACAAAAGAGCAAACTTAGCAAATAGAAGAAGAATAAAAGGAGCTAAAACAAAAGAAACAATGAAAGACCAGAGACCAGATAGAAACTCTATAATCTGAGTTTACATCAAGACCTCACTATCCTCCCTGGTTGTAATTGGCCATTTTGAGGAGTTTGCCCGTGGCTTGGGACAGACTGAGAGAAAATGCCATTATGTCTGTGAAAATGCCTGTGCTCCCTGACAATATTGCTAGGCCCCTCACAATTACTTGTGCAGTAACAGTTCCTTGCAATATGTCCAAAGTGACCACATTTAAAACATTTCACAGAATAATATTTCCTCTCCTTCATCGTACCCGGCCATTTGCAGTACCTGGCAATATGGCCGGAGCCAGCACAGGCATAACATGTAACACATGCCAAGCCTGATTTATGGGCCCGGACAGAACATACCTCCCTCTGTCTGGAACTTTTAAACTCTTCCATTACTAAGGATGCACTCTTAACAATGTCACGTTTGAACTTTCTTTGTAATTTAGACAGCACATATCTGTCATTACTTTTTATTATTGGATCAAAATTTGATAAAATATTTGATATATCACCTTTTCCATCACTCCCCCCTTTTTGCCCTGCACAGGGCACAATTGGTCGGGGATCTGACCTTGTGTTCAGAGACAAAGAGAAGGCCGGCACCACATTTGAAAAATCATTGATGATATTTTTCAGACTAGTAATCAGTTGGGAACTAGTATCCAGCTCCACACTGCACTGATTAACAATGGCATCACTGGCTGCTGCCATTTCCTTCACAGCTCTGACCTCAGCCCCAGACTGAATCAGCTGGGCTTCCATATCAACACAATGATTTTTCATTTTCAGCAGTTGTGATTCAAGACTAGCAATCTGCTTTTCTCTGTCTACATTATACTGTTCATTCTCTGCCAGTTGTGTCTGTAAGGCACACACTCTCTGCACATTAGTCACACAACACTGGCAGTGGAAATTTGGGGAATCTGCATTACACAGGGATTCCTCATACACACAGATCAGTTTAGCTAAATGCACATGCTGTCATGCCCACATGCTTGTTCCAATAGGGCAGACCACAGCATTTCTGCTACCCTAGAGACATCAATCAACGCTTGGATCTGATCTATCCATTTCTTGTCTCTGATTATGCCCTTTTTTTTTTTTTCCTCCTGAATTCCTTCCCATAGTTTTCTACTAAAAGCTTCTGCCCTAGTAACTCCAAACTTACTAAAAATCTTTCTCAGCCCCTTAGTGGCATCTTCACCACTTCTCTCCTTTATGATAGTATAGATATCTAATTCTTCTGGTTTCGACTTTGTTTGCTTATTCCCCATTTTCTTATCCTGAGCTTTCTTGCCCTAGGTGGCGTTTGGGTATGAGAATACCTCGTTACCTTCTTCCTAAGGAGCTAGGATGTCTTTTCTTGCCCTAGGTGGCGTTTGGGTATGAGAATACCTCGTTACCTTCTTCCTAAGGAGCTGGGATGTTTAAACTGTGTTGATGTAAGAAAATCCTGATTCCTACACCTATAGCAAACAACACAAATGCAACCAGACAGAAAAAGAAAAAGAACATACAACGTATCTTGTCCCAGGCTAATTTATCTGTCCTGGGCTCATACTATCATACACAACGTATTCTTGTCCCAGGCTAATTTATCTGTCCTGGGCTCATACTATCATACACTTATCCGTCACCAGGTTTTTGTCAAAGACAGGGTCAGAGATTGAACCATAGGCGCGGAGGTCTCCCCGAAAGGACGCAACCACATTGCCCAGTGGGACAGTCACTTCTTCTGTTTCAACACCCTGGGCGGCTTATAGGGCTATTCCCAACTTCCACACACCTTTTATTCACATTCACTCTCATTCAATGCCGTACTCCGTGAGGTGATCAATTCCTAAATAGTTCAAGAACCCGAGCTATAGGTATCCTCCTCTACTAGAACTACCCGCTAAAAAACACGACACAGAAAATCTTACGGACAGTGCAGGGCAGATATAAGAGATCTAACAGTGTCTCTTACCTGGCCAGGTTTTTGTTCATCTGCCGTCCATTATCCCAGATTCTCTTTTCGTTCGTATTCTGCCGGTGTTCTTGAAGGAATACACAGACCTCGGGTCCCTGTTCAGGCGCCAGGAAATGTCAAGATCACACTCAGTCGGAGTAGCCTTTGGAAGTGGGGAATCACCAGAAATAATACACAAGACACGTCTTGTATAGTGTATCACTGGGAAGTCTCTGAAGCACGCCTGCCTTCAAGGTGCTATCCCTTCTTTATATAGTTGTATCGGTAGGTTCAGTGGTTATACAAGTTTTGCATGTTTAAACAAAGAGACAAACAGGAAAGAAAGAAAAAAACAGGTTCGTGGGCGGCAGTTTCACAACAAACAGTACAAAGGCAATTCCACAGACAAGAAAAACAGGATTTCATACTATAGCTAAAATGTCCTTGAATGGACAGGTCAATATTTATCACAAATTCTTTTTTGTGGTTCATTGAGGTAACCATTTTTGTTCTGCTCTTCACAATATCAATACTAGATGTGCCAATTCTGGTGCTTTGTCTGGTTCTTCCCACTTGCCCTGTAGCAGTGGCAAGTGGAATTCATATTTGTGGGGTTGATGTCACCTATGTATTGTCAGGTGACATCAAGCCCACTGCTTAGTAATGGATAGGTGTCTATAAGACACCTATCTACTACTAAGGTTATAGTTATATTTTCAATAAAACACAGCAAGAATAAAGTCCTTTAATTGAAAAATTGACACAGACCCCTTTAATAATCTCAATTAAACCATACTTACGACTTTGCCTACTTCGACCAAAGCCCTCCATCTCCTGTAATAAATGTAAAATAAAAAAACAACAATATACCCATCATTCTGTCCCACACGTTATCCATGTCAGGGAGTTAAATAGTTTTCAACCTGGATGGTGCCAAGATGTGACTGTCCAGGCTGAGAACCATTAGTAAATGAGCTGTTGCGAGCGCAGCATCATTGACCAGCGGTGACCTCATCACTGGTATTTTCCCATGGTTCTGACTTCACCGCAATTCAGCCCAGCCTCGATGATGTCACTCCTAGCCCCCTGACGATGCCTCAGGGTGAAACGTGCTTTTAGGCTGGTGGACCAGGATGCATGTACAAGAACCCCCCCTTCTTTTTCACTGACATACCAGCTTGTGTGTAAGTACTTAGCTTATGCATTTTTTCACTAAACTATTGAGTTCTAGTCGTGACACTTGTCAGTTGACTTGAATTTTTACGTAGATGGGGTTCTTTGTTCTATTTGGAATCTGTCATGTTACTTTACATCTCTCACTTTGTACATGTTACTGGTGCCACTTCTAGGAACATTCTGTTTTGATATATGTATGTCTTTTGTATTTAAATCTTTTTTAAGTATATGTAATAAATAGTGTTGAGCATTCCGATACTGCAAATATCAGGTATCGGCCGATATTCGCTGTATCGGAATTCCGATACCGAGTTCCGATATTTTTGTGATATCGGAAATCGGAATCGGAAGTTCATATAAGTTCCCAGTCATCTTTGGCGTGTGCGGTGCGTATGGTTCCCAGGCTCTGGAGGAGAGAAGACTCTCCTTCAGGCCCTGGGATCCATATTCATGTAAAAAATAAAGAATAAAAATAAAAAATATGGATATACTCACCCCTCCGACGGCCCCTGGCTCTCAGCGGTGCAACCAGCAGCCTCCGTTCCTAAGAATGCAGTGAGTGAAGGACCTGCGATGACGTTGCGGTCTTGTGACTGGTTGCGTGACCGGCGCATGACCGCGACATCATCGCAGGTCCTTCACTCACTGCATTCTTAGGAACGGAGGCACCGCTAAGAGCCAGGGTCCGTCGGAGGGGTGAGTATATCCATATATTTTTTTTTATTCTTTATTTTTTACATGAATATGGATCCCAGGGCCTGAAGGAGAGTTTCCTCTCCTTCAGACCCTGGGAACCATCCAGGATCGCTTCCGATATTTGTGTCCCATTGACTTGTATTGGTATCGGGTATCGGTATCAGTGATATCCGATATTTTTTGGATTTCAGCCGATCCAATCCGATACCGATACTTTTGAATATCGGAAGGTATCGCTCAACACTAGTAATAAACAGTTTTTATAAGACCTTTGTGTGCACTTGTTTTCAAATGTTGGTTGGTAGATTAATTTTAGAGTGTGTCTCTTTAATATTTTCCTCTTGCTTGCTCAGCTTTTTGTGTTGGTATTCTTTTTTTATGTTGGTATTCAGAATTTATCTTTTGCATGGTTTTGAGCAACAATGGAGTAATTACAGGGCATGTTGCAGAGAGTGTCGAGGTCTGTGGAGAGTATTACTCAGGTGACAGGCAGTGCTCCAGAGCTCAGGTAAGGGCCTTTGCGTGGCTATGTTCCAGTATGTGCAAGACTGCGGCCTGAATAGGTCGATAGATTGTATTACCCAAGTCTCTTAGACATGCTTAAAATCTACAGAAACTGGCCAATACAGAACCACCTTTTTTTTTTACCAAAATGTATCAAACTTAAGGGAAACGACAGTTTATCAAAGAGACACAAGTATAATTTATGAGCCTGGAAAAGCCAGCAATGGTATTTATCCAGCACCGCACAATGTAAAGTGCTAACGAATATGTATGACCTACTGTATATAACTAACAATTTGGGAAGAGACATATATGCTGACAAGAGACAACTGAACGCTGCGCTGGGACAACGAACTGGACAAGTTTGCTGAATGTTGTGTGTGTGCAACTGCAGGTTGTTGGCAAAAGCTATCAGAGATTTCTTCCTGGACAGCAGATTGGATAGGATGTAAAACAGGGGAAGGGCCAGTGGTTTCACTCTCAGACACAGATTTTGTATCCAGGCATTCTGCCCACCTACTGGGGTGCTGCGTATGTCAGCAGTATATAGCGTATGCTAACAGAGGTATCATGTTGAATTTCCCTTTATAAAGGGATGTTTGGGTATGATTTTCAAACTAGCAGCATATATATATATATATATAGAGAGAGAGAGCATGTTTCATTACTAATATTATTTTGTGTAAGGCTGAAACCTGAAGAAGTGTGTGTGAGCCGCCCTGCCTGGGCTGTGGGGTACTCGGTACCAGGTCCTGAGTTCACAGGTTTATGTCACGGTGGTGACCCGGTCCGTGGCCCTGGGCTTCCATGTAAAAGGGGAAAGGTCTTTAAAGGGAATAAAGTTTATGTCCCAGGCTCTAAAGTTGTCACCGTGTCTCCTGGGTATTAAGGCGGACAGGTAACATAAAGTTCATCTGTCCTGCCAGTCTCTGATGTAAGTAGTAGAGTTACTTGCACCCTCGGTGTTCCAGCTACCGGTCTCTGTGCCTCAGAAGGAGGCAGCCTGCTCAGGGCTGGTCTCCCCCCGGTATCCTCTCTTGTGCTTTGCTCTCCTTCACGCTCACTGCAAGATATTCGGCTTTCTGTATGTCTCTTTCCGGGAGCTGCTGCACTGCTGCTACACAGCTCCGTAAACCCTCTTCTGCCTCAGACTGCTCCAGTCTGTTTCCTGGCAAGAATTGTACTGACCCTTCCCTCCAAAACTACTATATATATATATATATATATATATATATATATATATATATATATATATATATATATAGGGAGTCACCTAGTAAATAGGATCAAAAGCTCCCCCTGGTGGCCTGGAGTATGAATGTGTTGCATGCTTGTGTTTACCTGGTGACAGTTATCCCTTCTTGCCTCCAGACGTAACATCACTCTCCCTGTGAGGAAAGCAATGCTACTGTGATGACCAGGACCCTGGGGCACCACATGTGGAGCATATTAATGCCTTGATGTTCCACAGTATCCAAGTGCAGACCCAAAAATCAACATCAGGCTCCCAGATACATGCTTAAAGAGACCATGAGAAGGGCAACACAGCAAAAAAATTATACTAATAGAATATATAGAGATTGAGACTGGAAATTTGACCATTGCACAATGCACAAAGGTTTCCAAAACATATCCAAGGGATCTGTATCAAACATGCTGAAAGAGACCGTGATGGGGATATCACAATAATTTATACAGTTATTATAATTGTTAGACATAGGGGGTTAAAGGTTTACCATTGCACAATGTACAAGGGTTTACTAATTTAAAAACATTATCAACGTGGGGTATACATATTATTATTATTATTACAATTATTATTTATTATTATTATAATGCCATTTATTCCATGGGGCTTTACATGTGAAAAAGGGTATACATAATAAAAAACAAGTACAATAATCTTAAACAATACAAGTCACGACTGGTACAGAAGGAGAGAGGACCCTGCCCACCAGGGCTCACAATCTACAAGGGATGACCATATGTGACCACTAAGTACTTGCAGCTGAAGCAGGAGGAGTAGGACATGACTTCCAGAACAAAATAAGTTTGGATGGTAAGGGATGGACAATAAGACAATTTAAAAAAAAGAACATTTGAGCTGCAGTTACGTTGGGTTGCTGTCATCTGTAGGGCTTACAAAGTCAAATGAAATCCAACCCTTGATCAATTTTAGTAGAGTCATCTTGTCTTCATTTGACAGGCATGTGCACATAGCTGTTATGATTTCACCGGCTGAAGTAAAAACCTGCTCAGGCAACACATTTGCAGTAGGGCATGGCAGCACCACCAAGGATTACAAGGAGAGGTTGGGCCAATTGTACACTAGTTAAAGGGCACTGAAGGATCAGCAAGGATGCTGGTATGGTCACTTAAGTACCCCTTCACCATTTTGGTCAACTTCTCCCTCCTGGTCATAGCTACACCCACAGATAACCATTGCTGATGTGACGGTGTCATGAATATGGCCCAGTTGGTGGACATCCTCCCCCTGAATTCTTTGCGGGTGAAAAGAGCCAGTACCTCTGCCAGCAGCATTGTTTGAGGGTAATATTTTCCACAAGTTTTCAGAATCGGCCCTCTGGCATGCATGCACTGAAAATAGCCTATGACGAGAGAGAGAAATTTCTCCTTGTACCGTGGGTCAAGAAAGGTGCTCAGCAAAACAAAATGTCTTTCATGTGAGTGTCTTGGGAAAGGCTTCTGGTCATGTACTATGCCATGTATGGCAGACTAGAAAGAGTCAAATGTTCAATTTTTTTTTATATCGCCTTTACGACACACGCCAACAGCAGACTCAGGGAAATTATTAGTAAATAGAGATGTTTGTTTATCTCTGCATGCTTTGTGCCAGTCGCACTACTGCTAGATAAATATATGCTATTTTTTTAACAAATAGACTGTTTTTTACATTGCCTTTATGACACACGCCAACAGCAGACTCAGGACAAATATTTGCACTGGTAAATAGTGACATTTGCGTATCTCTACAGGTATTGCGCCAGTTGCACAACTGCTAGAAAAATATATGCTATTTATTTAACCAATAGCAGAATATTTTTTTTGTATTGCCTTTATGACACATGCCAAAAGTAGAACCAGGAAAATTATAGGTAATTAGTATCGTTTGCGTATCTCTGCAGGCTTTGCGCCAGTAGTACAACTGCTAGATAAATATACACTATTTATTTAACCAATAGAAATTTTTCTTTATATCGCCTATATGACACACACTAGCAGCAGACTCAGGAAAATTACTGGTAAATAGTGACACTTGCGTATCTCTGCAGGCTTTGTGCCAGTCACACAACTGCTAGATAAATGCACACTATATTTTTATTCAATAGCAGAGTAATTTTTTATGTCACCATTATGACACATGCCAAAAGCAGAACAGGAAAATTATTAGTAAATAGTGACATTTGCATATCTCTGTAGGATTTGCGCCAGTGGCGCAAGTATTAGATAAATATATGCTATTTATTTACCAATAGAATTTTTTTTATTTCACCTTTATGACACACGCCAACAGCAAACTCAGGGAAATTACTTGTAAATAGTGATGTTCACTTATCTCTGCATGCTTTGCTCCAGTTAGACAACTGATAGATAAATATACGCTATTTATTTAAGCAATAATATAATTTTTTTGTTTATATCATCTTTATGACACACACAACTGCAGACTCAGGAATATTATTGGCATTGGTAAATAGTGACATTTGTGTATCTTTGCAGGCTGTGCACCAATCACACAAATGCTAAATAAATATACACTATTTATTTAACCAATAGCACAGTATTTTTTTTATATCACCTTTATGACACATGCCAAAAGCAGAACCAGGAACATTTTTGATAAATAGTGAGGTTTCTATATCTCTACATGCTTTGCGCCAGTGGCACAACTGCTAGATAAATGTATGCTATTTATTTAACCAATAGAAAATTATTGTTTTTTTTATATCGTCTTTATGACACACACACCAACAACTGACTTAGGGAAATTATTGGTAAATAGTGCTGTTTGCATATCTCTTCAGGTTTTGCACTAGTCGCCCAACTGCTAGATAAATATTAGCTATTTCAGCAATAGGTGAGGAATATTATTCAGCAATTAGCTTTTAAAAAAGATGTTTAGTATATGCTGGCACTGAGGAATATTATTTAGCTTTAAAAAAAGCAGTTTAGTATGTGCTGGTACACAGGAATATTATGCAGCTTCAAAAAAAAATTGCTTTGTGTATGCTGTGTGACGTAGCGATCACTAAGCCGGTTGGGGTACGCTCACTTGGCACTGATATTTAACCCCTTCACCCCCAAGGGTGGTTTGCACTTTAATGACCGGGACAATTTTTACAATTCTGACCACTGTCCTTTTATGAGGTTATAACTCTGGAACGCTTCAACGGATATTGGCGATTCTGACACTGTTTTCTCGTGACATATTGTACTTCATGACAGTGGTAAAATTTCTTCGATATAACTTGCATTTATTTGTGAAACAAACGAATATTTGGCAAAAATTTTGAAAATTTCGCAATTTTCCAACTTTGAATTTTTATGCCCTTAAATCACAGACATAAGTCACGCAAAATACTTAATAAGTAACATTTCCCACATGTCTACTTTACATCAGCACAATTTTGGAACCAAAATTTTTTTTTGTGACGGAGTTATAAGGGTTAAAAGTTGACCAGCAATTTCTCATTTTTACAACACCATTTTTTTTTAGGGACCACATCTCATTTGAAGTCATTTTGAGGGGTCTATATGATAGAAAATACCCAAGTGTGACACCATTCTAAAAACTGCACCCCTCAAGGTACTCAAAACCACTTTCAAGAAGTTTATTAACACTTCAGGTGTTTCACAGGAATTTTTGGAATGTTTAAATAAAAATAAACATTTAACTTTTTTTCACACAAAATTTATTTCAGCTCCAATTTGTTTTATTTTACCAAGGGTAACAGGAGAAAATAGACCCCAAAATTTGTTGTACAATTTGTCCTGAGTACGCTGATACCCCATATGTGGGGGTAAATCACTGTTTGGGCGCATGGCAGAGCTCGGAAGGAAAGGAGCGCCATTTGACTTTTCAATGCAAAATTGACTGGAATTGAGATGGGACGCCATGTTGCATTTGGAGAGCCCCTGATGTGCCTAAACATTGAAACCCCCCACAAGTGACACCATTTTGGAAAGTAGACCCCCTAAGGATCTTATCTAGATGTGTGGTGAGCACTTTGACCCAACAAGTGCTTCACAGAAGTTTATAATGCAGAGCCGTAAAAATAAAAAATCATATTTTTTCACAAAAATGATCTTTTCGCCCCCAATTTTTTATTTTCCCAAGGGTAAGAGAAGAAATTGGTCCCCAAAAATTGTTGTGCAATTTGTCCTGAGTACACTGATACCCCATATGTGGGTGTAAACCATTGTTTGGGCGCAGGGCAGAGCTCGGAAGGGAAGGAGCGCCATTTGACTTTTCAATGCAAAATTGACTGGAATTGAGATGGGACGCCATGTTGCGTTTGGAGAGCCCCTGATGTGCCTAAACATTGAAACCCCCCACAAGTGACACCATTTTGGAAAGTAGACCCCTTAAGGAACTTATCTAGATGTGTGTTGAGCACTTTGACCCAACAAGTGCTTCACAGAAGTTTATAATTCAGAGCCGTAAAAATAAAAAATCATATTTTTTCACAAAAATGATCTTTTCGCCCCCATTTTTTTATTTCTCCAAGGGTAAGAGAAGAAATTAGACCACAAAAGTTGTTGTGCAATTTGTCCTGAGTACGACGATACCCCATATGTGGGGGTAAACTACTGTTTGGGCGCATAGCAGAGCTCGGAAGGGAAGGAGCGCTATTTTACTTTTCAATGCAAAATTGACTGGAATTAAGATGGGATGCCATGTTGCGTTTGGAGAGCCCCTGATGTGCCTAAACATTAAAAATCCCCACAAGTGACACCATTTTGGAAAGTAGACCCCCTAAGGAACTTATCTAGATGTGTTTTGATAGCTTTGAACCCCCAAGTGTTTCACTACAGTTTATAACGCAGAGCCGTGAAAATAAAAATTCTTTTTTTTTTTCACAAAAATGATTTTTAGCCCCCAGTTTTGTATTTTCACAAGGGTATCAGGATAAATTGGACCCCAAACATTGTTGCCCAATTTGTCCTGAGTATGCTGAAACCCCATATGTGGGGATGAACCACTGTTTGGGCGCACGACAGAGCTCGGAAGGGAAGGAGCGCCATTTGGAATGCAGACTTAAATGGATTGGTCTGCAGGCGTCACGTTGCATTTGCAGAGCCCCTGATGTACCCAAAAAGTACAAACCCCCCACAAGTGACCCCATGTTGGAAACTAGACCCCCCAAGGAACTTATCTAGATGTGTTGTGAGAACTTTGAACCCCCAAGTGTTTCACTACAGTTTATAGCACAGAGCCGTGAAAATAAAAGTTTTTTTTTTCACAAAAATGATTTTTTAGCCCCCAGTTTTGTATTTTCACAAGGGTATCAGGATAAATTGGACCCCAAAAGTTGTTGTTCAATTTGTCCTGAGTACGCTGATACCCCATATGTGGGGGGGAACCACTGTTTGGGCGCATGACAGAGCTCGGAAGGGAAGGAGCACCATTTGGAATGCAGACTTAAATGGATTGGTCTGCAGGCATCACGTTGCATTTGCAGAGCCCCTGATGTACCCAAACAGTACAAACCCCCCACAAGTGACCCCATATCGGAAACTAGACCCCCCAAGGAACTTATCTAGATGTGTTGTGAGAACTTTGAACCCCCAAGTGTTTCACTACAGTTTACAACGCAGAGCCGTGAAAATAAAAAATCTTTTTTTTCCCACAAAACTTATTTTTTGGCCCCCAGTTTTGTATTTTCCCAAGGGTAGCAGGATAAATTGGACCCCAAAAGATGATGTCCAATTTGTCCTGAGTACGCTGATACCCCATATGTCGGGGTAAACCCCTGTTTGGGCACACGGGAGAGCTCTGAAGGGAAGGAGCACTGTTTTCCTTTTTCAACGCAGAATTGGCTGGAATTCAGATCGGATGCCATGTCCCGTTTGGAGAGCCCCTGATGTGCCTAAACAGTGGAAACCCCCCAATTATAACTGAAACCCTAATCCAAACACACCCCTTACCCTAATCCCAACAGTAACCCTAACCACTCCTCTAACCCAGACACACCCAACCCTATTCCCAACCGTAAATGTAATCCAAACCCTAACCCTATCTTTAGCCCCAACCCTAACTGTAGCCCCAACCCTAGCCCCAACCCTAGCCCCAACCCTAGCCCTAACTCTAGCAATAACCCTAGCCCTATCACTAGCCCTAACACTAGCCATAACACTAGCCCTAACCCTAGCCCTAACCCTAGCCCTAACCCTAGCCCCAACCCTAGCCCTAACCCTAGCCCTAACCCTAACCCTAGCCCCAACCCTAGCCCTAACCCTAGCCCTAACCCTAACCCTAGCCCCAACCCTAGCCCTAACCCTAGCCCATAACCCTAACCCTAGCCCCAACCCTAGCCCTAACCCTAACCCTAACCCTAGCCCTAACCCTTGCCCTAACCCTAACCCTAGCCCTAACTCTAGTCCTAACTCTAGCCCTAACCCTAACCCTAATGGGAAAATGGAAATAAATACGTTTTTTAATTTTTTTATTTTTACCTAACTAAGGGGGTGATGAAGGGGGGTTTGATTTACTTTTATAGCGGGTTATTTAGCGGATTTTTATGATTGGCAGCTGTCACACACTGAAAGACGCTTTTCATTGCAAAAAATATTTTTTGCGTTACCACATTTTGAGAGCTGTAATTTTTCCATATTTGAGTCCACAGAGTCATGTGAGATCTTGTTTTTTGCGGGACGAGTTGACGTTTTTAATGGTAACATTTTCGGACACAAAACATTTTTTGATCGCTTTTTATTCCGATTTTTGTGAGGCAGAGTGATCAAAAACCAGCTATTCATGAATTTCTTTTGGGGGAGGCGTTTATACCGTTCCGCGTTTGGTAAAATTGATGAAGCAGTTTTATTCGTCGGGTCAGTACGATTACAGCGATATCTCATTTATATCATTTTTTTATGTTTTGGCGCTTTTATACGATAAAAACTATTTTATAGAAAAAATAATTATTTTGGTATCGCTTTATTCTCAGGACTATAACTTTTTTATTTTTTTGCTGATGATGCTGTATGGCAGCTCGTTTTTTGCGAGACAAGATGACGTTATCAGCGGTACCATGGTTATTTATATCAGTCTTTTTGATCGCGTGTTATTCCACTTTTTGTTCGGCGGTATGATAATAAAGCGTTGTTCTTTGCCTCGGTTTTTTTTTTTTTTCTTACGGTGTTTACTGAAGGGGTTAACTAGTGGGGCAGTTTTATAGGTTGGGTCGTTACGGACGCGGCGATACTAAATATGTGTACTTTTATTGTTTTTTTTATTTTATTTAGCTAAAGAAATGTATTTATGGGAATAATATTTTTTTTCTTTTTCTTTATTTAGGATATTTTTTTTTTTTTTTTTTTTACACACATGTGGGGATTTTTTTTTTACTTTTTTACTTTGTCCCAGGGGGGGACATCACAGATCATTGATCTGGCAGTGTGCACAGCACTCTGCCAGATCTGCGATCTGCTGTGCAGGGCTGCAGGCTTAACCAAGTGTCTGCTCTGAGCAGACACTCGGTAAGCCACCTCCCTCCCTGCAGGACCCGGATGTCGTGGCCATCTTGGATCCGGGACCTGCGGCGAGGAGGGAGGTAGGAGACCCTCGGAGCAACGCGATCACATCGCGTTGCTCCGGGGGTCTCAGGGAAGCCTGCAGGGAGCCCCCTCCCTGCGCGATGCTTCCCTATACCGCCGGTGCACCACGATCATGTTTGATCGCGGTGTGCCGGGGGTTAATGTGCCGGGGGCGGTCCGTGACCACTCCTGGCACATAGTGCCGGATGTCAGCTGCGATATGCAGCTGACACCCGGCCGCGATCGGCCGCGCTCCCCCTGTGAGCGCCGCTGATCGGTGATGACGTACTATCCCGTCGGTGGTCATACGGGCCCACCCCACCTCGACGGGATAGTACGTCAGATGTCAGAAAGGGGTTAAACAAACAGCAACCGTTTCTCACTTACATAAGTCAATTCCTGGTTTATTATACCACCATAAACCACGGTAGGCCATGTGCACATCACAGAATCGACATATAGTCCATTTCAGTTGAGGTTACATTCACACAGGTCAATACCTGACACACGTCAATTCACAATTCCCCAGGCTCTGTGCTGCCTGCTTAACAGATTCTCAGGTTTCCCAGTCTGGCTTCCTATAGGTCCTGTCAGTAGTCCAGACTCTCATTAGCTCACTGGACTTTCAGGAGCTCCAGGCAGCTCCAGTCTCACACATGGCCATTCTTCCCATGTGGTGCAATCAGTAAACATATAGGAACTTTCTGACATCACAGGAGCACACCCCATGGGAGGTATGTGGTTAACCAGTCCCACTCATCACTTTCTGGTTAACCCTTAAATCCAGCCCTTTACTAATATACAGGTTTGTGGGACTACAAAACCCAGCAACCTCTCCTGAATTCAGATCTCAGCAGACCTCTGTCTGTGTGATACATACCTGTCTCCCAGTATACAAGTAGTTGGTACATCACAGCTGGTACTGAGTAATATTATTTGTCTCTAAAAAGAGCTGCTTTGTATATTATGGTACTGGATGAAATTCAGCATATCTCTCCCTAATATCACAGTCTGTTACTACACTATGCAATGCAATGCAAACTAGCAGAGATCTACAGCATGTACTTGCAATGCTAACACCCAGGTGCCTGACTTTCCCTCTCCCTCATATTAAATCTCTCCCTATGGTATGTCTACCTAACAGAGAACAAATCTTCACTTTCTGTCACATTTAAAAGATCTTTTTGTTATCGCCAACTCTCCTTATAAACTGCTTTCACTCACCCTACTCTCACACTATTCTATCACTATGCTGTTTCCGGCTGTAACGTGTGCAAGATGGCGCCAGCAGGGATTACATTTCCTCTATGATGCTGAAAAGGCCAACCAAAAACAGTAATGTCACCCCAAAGAACTCACCAGAATTACTGTGAATGGCAAGCAAGCCCAGCATGTTCATTGGCTGCAAATAATTCGCCAAACATGCTGGGCGGGTTGCTCAAATATACCAAGGCAAATACCAAATTACTCACCAAGTAATGAATAGCCCGAATGGGGAACTATTCATGCGAGTAATAAATAGTGCCAAATGTATTTGCTCATCACTAATCGTAACTTTTTTTAGACATAATTTGTTTAAAGTGTCCTCTCCCTTAACAAAAATTCAGTAACAATATAAACGTATGTTGATATGTAGGTACATGCACAGAAAGTAAGTTGTGGCAGCAGTCATCACTATTTTTGTGGCCCTTACAGTTGTCATAATTGACTAGTAAAACAGGTGCAAAATATTAACTTTTTTTGCATAGTAACATAGTTAGCAAGGCCAAAAAAATGACATTTGTCCATCCAGTTCAGCCTATATTCTGTCAGAATAAATCCCCATATCTACGTCCTTCTAAAGAACCTGATAACTGTAAGATACAATACTGTTGCGATTCAGGAAGACATCCAGGCCTTTCTTGAACTCCTCGACTGAGTTCGCCATCACCACCTCCTCAGGTAAGGAATTCCAGATTCACACTGCCCTAACAGTAAAGAATCCTCTTCTGTGTTAGTGGAAAAACCTTCTCTCCTCCAGACGCCCCCTTGTGACAGTCACCTTCCTTGGTATAAACAGATTCTCTGAAATATATTTGTATTGTCCTCTTATATACTTATACATGGTTATTAGATCGCCCCTCAGTCGTCTTTTTTCTAGACTAAATAATCCTAATTTTGCTAATCTCTCTCTGGGTATTGTGGTTCCCCCATCCCCTTTATTAATTTTGTTGCCCTCCTTTGCACTCGCTCTAGTTCCATTATATCCTTCCTGAGCACTAGAGCCCAAAACTGTATACAGCACTCCATGTGCGGTCTAACCAGGGATTTGTACAGAGGCAGTATAATGCTCTCATCATGGGTATCCAGACCTCTTTCCATGCACCCCATGATCCTGTTTGCCTGGCACTGGCTGCTCCAGGTAAGTTTATCATTAACTTGGATCCCCATGTCCTTCTCCATGTCAGATTTACCCAGTGGTTTCCAGTTCAGTGTGTAATGGTGATATTGATTCCTTCTTCCCATGTGTATAACCTTACATTTATCATTGTTAAACCGCATCTGCCACCTTTCGGCCCAAGTTTCCAACCTATCCAGATACATCAGTAGCAGACTACTATCTTCTCTTGTATTGACTGCTTTACATAGTTTTGTATCATCTACAAATATCAATATTTTACTTTTTAAATCTTCTACCAGATCAGTTATTAATAACTTAATATTTATTGACTTTTTTATTTTAATTATTTTTATTTTTATTATTTTTATTTTAATTATCGACTCTTTGAACAAAACTTTAACTTAACCCTAAATTGTTGCATTGTAAAGTGGCTAGTCTTAGGTTCATGCCAGGAAACAAATGTGTGGCAGTAGAATGCAGCATGGTCATGGGATGTACGTTTGCAATATTGGACTATTAAAATTGGTAATCAAAAACTAAAAGTCCTTTTAAAAAGATTGACAAAAAGACAAGCAACATCCCTGTGAGTTTTTAAAAAAAGAATAGCACAAGAAAAGCTAACTAAGTTCCTTCACCCAGAGCAAGCACCTGCAACAGGCCACTATATTTAGGTGGCATATACCGGTCTAATATTGGACTACACTCACTGGCCACTTTATTAGGTACACCTGTCCAACTTCTTGTTAACACTTAATTTCTAATCAGCCAATCACATGACAGCAACTCAGTGCATTTAGGCATGTAGACATGGTCAAGACAATCTCCTGCAGTTCAAACCGAGCATCAGTATGGGGAAGACAGGTGATTTGAGTGCCTTTGAACGTGGCATGGTTGTTGGTGCCAGAAGGGCTGGTCTGAGTATTTCAGAAATTGCTGATCTACTTGGATTTTCACGCACAACCATCTCTAGGGTTTACAGAGAATGGTCCGAAAAAGAAAAAAAAACCAGTGAGCGGCAGTTCTGTGGGCGGAAATGCCTTGTTGATGCCAGAGGTCAGAGGAGAATGGGCAGACTGGTTCGAGCTGATAGAAAGGCAACAGTGACTCAAATCGCCACCCGTTACAACCAAGGTAGGCCTAAGAGCATCTCTGAATGCACAGTGCGTCGAACTTTGAGGCAGATGGGCTACAGCAGCAGAAGACCACACCGGGTACCACTCCTTTCAGCTAAGAACAGGAAACTGAGGCTACAATTTGCACAAGCTCATCGAAATTGGACAGTAGAAGATTGGAAAAACGTTGCTTGGTCTGATGAGTCTCGATTTCTGCTGCGACATTCGGATGGTAGGGTCAGAATTTGGCGTAAACAACATGAAAGCATGGATCCATCCTGCCTTGTATGGAGCATCTTTGGGATGTGCAGCCGACAAATCTGCGGCAACTGTGTGATGCCATCATGTCAATATGGACCAAAATCTCTGAGGAATGCTTCCAGCACCTTGTTGAATCTATGCCACGAAGAATTGAGGCAGTTCTGAAGGCAAAAGGGGTCCAACCCGTTACTAGCATGGTGTACCTAATAAAGTGGCCGGTGAGTGTATATTGCAATATGCAAAACATGCAAAAAAAAAAATAGTTTTTTTTTCCAACACACACACTTTGTGAAGAAGACCGTTTTGTTTAAATTTCATTGTAAGCTTGGTATCACTGTCACTGTTAAGATCTGAAAAATAATACTGCCAGGTCATTTATACTACACAAGGGACGCTGTTAGAAAAAAATCATTAAACAATGCTGGAATTGCATCTTTTCACCTTTTAAGTTTGAATTTCTTTTCTAGTTTCTCAGTACAATTTATTGTAAAGTGAATGGTGTCTTTCTAAACTATTAACTCACCCTGCAAAAATCTTATTGCTGGGCACTGGAAATAAAAAAGTTGTAGCTCTGGGAAGAAGGGGAGAGGAGAAAAAAGCAAACAAACATGACATATATTGCTTCCAACTCTTAACTCCAACTCTTAAAGGGGATTTCCCATGAACAAACGTTCATTTTACTCACTAGATCTTGGAATGGAAATAAGTTCCACAATAGGAATTGATTAAAAATATTTCCATGTGCTGAGATAATCTTATAAATGTGTCGCTGCTGTGTACTGTATAATGGCTGTATCTGAACAGCGGGAACACGGTCTGATCATACTACAGCTCCTGGGCAGGGGAAGAAACAAAAGAGCATGGGATCACAGCTGATTCTTTTTGTGAGCTAAACCATTTCATTGTCTGTTTTTAAACAATGTTTTACCTCACAGAATCAGCTGTAATCCCATGCTGTGCTATCTGTAAACTCTTTTTTGCTTTTTTCCCTGCCCAGGAGACGTGGTGTACACAACCCACGTTCCTGCACAGTCAGACACAGCCATTACACAGTACATAGCAGGAACACATTTATAAGATTATCTCAGCACAGGAACTTTTTTAATCACATCCAATTGTGGAACTTACTTTTAATCCAAGATCTATCAATTAAAATTAACGTTATTCATTGAAAAAACCCATTTGAGTACTATAGTGAGGATTGCCTGGCTCACTATATACATTAGAGCCTTCCTGGCAGTTTCTAAAAAGCCCGGCTCGCACATAATGCAGACTGTTTATGGCACAAGGATAAATCTTTTTATAAGAGGGTATGACAGTAGTTATTTCAAAAGTTAGTTTATTATGAAGTTATATTTGTCTCTCCTGATACGTTTTATGTTTCAGACATTTTACCATTTATGTAGCGCATCATTGTATGCAATGACATGTTCATTATCAATGTTTTTTGTAGTGGAAGTTCTCCTGAACTAAACACAGTATTCCTGATGTGGTCCCGTAATAATTAGTGGGTTCACAATATGGGAATAGTAGAAGCTTAATCTCAAACTTTGCATCCAAGCATCTGACTTGCTTGCTTTGCTGCCTGGATATTTTTTAGGTCATTTTGGGGCAAGAAATCATCACCCCTAAATCTTTATCTTCTGAAGTCTTTTCTCAAGAACAGTTTATATGATACTCAAACAGATGTTTCTTTCACCCTAAAAGCAGTAGTTTACCTTTATAAACATTAACCTTCGGTTTGAATTGTTTTCACGTTCCGATAAATACTTTTCAATATTTTTTACTCCTTCAGAAATATCAAGACGATTCTATTGTGTTATTGGCAAACACAAATCATATCAACCAAGCGTTCTTCTATGTCTCTTACAAGCAAGTTAGAAAGAACCATTACCTTAGTTTCTCTATAGAATGCAATCCATTAACACCAACACTATGACATGTATCCTTTACATCTACGAATTCACAGAACGACATAGATATTAAGCCTAAGGCCGGGGTCACACTTGCGAGTGTGATGCAAGAAACCCACGCGAGTCTCTCATCAAAGCCTGGCACTGCCGCCGGCACTCGGGACCAGAGCGTGTGGCTGCATGTATTTCTATGCAGCCACACAAACCGGTCCCGAGTGCCAGTGGCAGTGCCGGGTATAGATGCGAGTCGAGAAACCCGCGCGAGTCTCTCATCGATGCCTGGCACTGCCGCTGGCACTCGGGACCAGAGCGAGTGGCAACATGTATTTCTAGGCAGCCAAACAAACCGGTCCCGAGTGCCAGCGGCAGTGCCGGGTATAGATGCGAGTTTCTCGCATCACACTCGCAAGTGTGACCCCGGCCTAATGTTCAGAAACACATCTATGAATTCTTTTCGTTGAATTGAGTGAAAGTGTACCTACAGTTTTACAAGAAAATTATTATAATGCAGGAAACTGAAGTATACACATTTTTCTAAACCACGCAAGTGTTCCCGTTAACCCACAGCATGGACCGCCCATCTGTGTTGCATGCGGCACTAAACTTAATAGTTATCACTCTTATGTACAGTCTAGAGTGCTGAAGCGAGCACCATAAACTCCTGCAAATAGCCTCTTCAGAATACCGGGTGGCGATTGTGTGTCCCAGTACGTCAAAGGTCTTGAAGGGGTTAAATATAAAATAGCACTGAAGCTAATTTCTAGATCCTTTCATGTTCCTTGTCTACAATTATAATACATTAGATTTGAAATATACTGTATGCTTTTTCCTCATCAAAAGTGATAACATTAGATAGTCAGGAAGAAATAGATTCTTGTCTCTAACAGGCTGAGTTGCAAGGGATGTTTTTATATTTACTATACTATTAAGACATTTTGACTGTACTGAATTTTATTTTTCCTATTCTAAAGAATTATGTCTGCTATGTGATGCATTCTAAAACTTTCTTCCCAGTAGAGACCAGCCACGGAGTAGTGTCAAGCATTGCCCTCTGTTCTTTGAGCATTTCAGCTTAAACATGTAGGCACAAGCAGTGCCCCCTAGTGGCTTTTATTTATAGATCTATATAGATGATTATCCATTACCCAGACCTAGAGAGAGATCATACCCTGGTGTTAAAATGCATAAAATGCTTTTTATGATTTCATAAATCAAGTTTTATATTTCTTTTGCATAAATATGTTTGCTGTTTTGGCAAAATACACCGTGCCCAGATCATAAATTTACAGACTAAGTTTATGTATAACTCTTTTATTGACAAACAAATATAAATGAAAGTTTTAACTTGCTATTTGATGAAGTGAAGATGTTCTCAAAGGGTTTTTCATCATATGCTTCATACAAGGCATAAATTCTGCACTCCACCTGTGTATAACCTTAATATTTCTGTCACTTGTGAGAAAGTGTGGGCAATCTGTTTTACCCAAGTACAGTGCGGTGTGGATCTGGGTTTCAAGTGTAAATTTGAAGACATGTTGCAAACTTTTATTATCATTTGTAACCTTGTAACATAAATCTGCATTTTTTTAAAATCGACATGTTAGAGGTCCATTACTTTGTATTGTAATTTGAAATAAATGATGCGTACACAGCCAATCACAGTTTAGTAGATTTAATTTAATTAGTGATTTATAATTATTCTTAGAAAAAAAATAATTATTTTCTAACATGAAGTTAACTGGTTAATAAGTGTTGTCTTAGGTGATAATTATTACTAGTCTGCATGTTATTATTAGCATTTTATTGGCATATTGCTGAAGAAACATATAAAACCATAGCGTATATATTGCAACATATGATAATTATGCTGACATTTTACTTGTATAAGACATCAAAAAAGCTAAACTGTTGATGAATATGTCAAGATTAGTGATGAGCAAGTAGTGAAATATTTGGATTCAGGAAAATCGGCAGAAATAATTTCTAATATCCATGTATTCGTACCGATAAACGAATCCAATGCAAGTCAATGGGAAAGCCTAATGTTTTTCTGTTGGACTCAATAACAGGTCTGGGGGCTGAGAAAAAAAAAAACTCAATTATATGGGAAAGTGCTAAAACAAAATGGGAACAGCATGGAGAAGATGCCTGCATGCCTTTCTGAATCAGATATTAAATCTGGGAATAATGTTGTCAGACTATTGCACCGGATTTACGGATTTAAGTATAATAAGACCTACTAAACCAAACCTATTTTTTTTACTGGAAAAATGCTAATGCAGCGCCCCAGAGTCCTGGTTGTTGCAGTATTGTCGCTCTTCCACAAGGGGGAGTGATGGTACATCTGATGGCACTAAAGGAGTTCACCTGACCAGGTATCACAGTCACACACTACACTTCACACTCTGGCCACCAGGGGGAGCAAAAGGTTCTATGTATTAGGCCACTCCTCACACTCTGGTAAAACTGGGAGCCGGATAGGAAGTTAGAGAGAAGCTGACTGGGTTTTGCCCAGGTAACATCTAGTGAGAGAGAGAGTTGCTTGGGAAAACTCAGGGAGGTCCCTGTCAGGGGTGGGATCCTGGCAGTGGCCTAGCACAAGACAGATCGTTACGGAGCTGTGCCTGCACCTCATTGTGGCGGCATCCTAAGAAAGGACACGAAGCAAAGTATATTGTGGAGAAGTGAGAAACGAGATCACAGCACAAAGGAGATAGAACCAGTATGAGTCGTGCCCCAAGACGGCAACATCCTTCTGAGGCGTGTAGCTGGCGGCCGGAACGCCGAGGAACTAATAGGCTCTATGCATTACTTTGAACTACGACAGGGCAGTTAACTCTAGGTTGGCTGTCTCACCTTTGAAGACAATGGAGGTAATTGTGGGAGAGGGGCGTCTCTAGGGTCCCTATAAAATAACTCCAGGCCTACCCCATCATACGGGTGCGTCCTATCCAAACCATCTGGGGGACAGAGAGAAAGAACAGAAACATACACGACAGTTGTGAGGACTACCCCGTGGTGCTCAGCAGGGAAGTACTACAACACACAGGTGCTAGAAGGTAGGCACTGATTTCCACCTGCAAAGGGAACTCTGGATGTGCCTTCGGACCGGCCGGTCTCAGCCAGCCCTGTTAGCAGTGCTCTGGATTGTGGATGCCGAAGCCTTCAGTAAAAAGGTAAAGAGACTGCAACCCTGTGTCCTTGTCATTTACTGCGACCTACACTATTACCATCTACTCATCAAGGGAAGCCCTAGGGACATACTTCACCTGTGGGAAGTTACAACATCTAGCTGCCATTCCATCACCACAGCGGACCCATAGCAGCGTCGGTCACCCTGACCCACAGGTGGCGTCACGAACACTTGACAAACTCTCACCTACACCTTTATTTGGGCGCCCCTTAGCAGGGCCACGGACCGGGTCGGGCCACCGTGACACCCCTAGAACCGAGACCGAGGGACCCGGTACCGAGTACCCTGCTGCCCTGCGTTTGGGGGCCTCTCCACTAAGAAACATTTTTTCCTTCATAATTACATGTATATTAGGCAAAATAAAAATAAATAAATACAAAATTATACCTCCCTTTTAGCATATGTTCACAAGGAGTGTTTTGGCTTTAGTTTTTCCTTTAACATTTCTGACGGCTCTCATTCCCACATTTGGGAGGACCCTTCTTTATGCCAAATTGGTAGCTAGATAGTGGAATGCATTTTCCCCATCATTGTACAATACTAGCTTAAGCATGCCCATTTGAATTTTGGGCTTTGCCCACCACCACGTCCACTGCCATGTGATTATGTGGCTCTGGCTTAACATTGAGGGCCAGCAGGTGCTGTGAAACCTGAGTTTGGGAAGGGCCCTCAGGTAGCTCTGTATCATAGATTTGCGAGAGCTCTCACTCCTATATTTTGGAGGTCCCTCTCTTATTCCAAATTGTTAGCTAGATAGTGGAATACATATTCCCCATCACTTTAGAATGCCAGCTAAAACATGCCCATTTGAATTTTGGGCTTCACCTGCCACCACCACCACCACGTCCACTGCCAACTCATTATGCAGCCCTTGCTTCACATTTTCATGGGACCAGCAGGTTTGCCGTTAAAACTGAGTTTTGTGAGCACCACAGTTCATTTTGGCCACCGGATCCCAATGTAGCCACTGTCCTAGTGGGTGAAGCCTCTGTAAGATGAGTATAATACAGGAGTTGGGGGAGCTGTATGAACAATGTCAGTAAATTTGGTTCTACCAGACAACAAAAGCATTGGAATTAAATTCTGAATACAGTTTATGCAAGCGAGGCCCAGTATTGTGGTCAGTCTGTCAGGCCTGAAATCCATGTGAGGAACATGTACAAACCTCATTTTACTTGGAAGCAGCCTCCTCAAAGGTGTGCCATTGATCAATCTCCAGAAGCCTTCCAGACTTCTTCTGGAAATTACACAACCAGGCAGAATATATCTTTTGCATGGTTTTAAGCAACAATTATGTAATTAATGGATATGTCCCAGAGAGTGGCGAGGTCTGTGGAGTGTATTACTCAGTTGACAGGCAGTGCTACAGAGCCCAGGTAAAGGCCTTAGCAGGGCCGGCTCCAGGTTTTTGAGGGCCCCGGGCGAAAGAGTCTCAGTGGGCCCCCTCTTTAACACATACCACGATTCATGATCACATATAAACACAGCCATGTAGTATATAACACTGCCCACGTAGTATATAACACTGCCCACGTAGTATATAACACAGCCCACGTAGTATATAGCAGCCCACCCCACGTAGTATATAGCAGCCCATGTAGTATATAGCAGCCAACGTAGTATATAGCAGCCCAGCCCACCTAGTATATAGCAGCCAACGTAGTATATAGCACAGCCCACGTAGTATATAGCAGCGCAGCCCATGTAGTATATAGCAGCCCACATAGTATATAGCAGCCCACGTAGTATATAGCAGCCCACGTAGCATATAGCAGCCCAAGTAGTATATAGCAGGCCACATAGTATATAGCACAGCCCACGTAGTATATAGCAGCCCACGTAGTATATAGCAGCCCAGCCCACGTAGTACATAGCAGCACACGTAGTATATAGCAGCACAGACCACGTAGTATATAGCAGCGCAGCCCATGTAGCATAGAGCAGCCAACGTAGTATATAGCAGCCCAGCCCACGTAGTATATAGCAGCACATGTAGTATATAGCAGCGCAGCCCATGTACTATAGAGCAGCCAACGTAGTATATAGCAGCCCAGCACACGTAGTATATAGCAGCCCAGCCCACGTAGTATATAGCAGCCCAGCCCACGTAGTATATAGCAGCCCAGCCCACGTAGTATATAGCAGCCCAGCACACGTAGTATATAGCAGCCCAGCCCACGTAGTATATAGCAGCCCAGCCCACGTAGTATATAGCAGCCCAGCCCACGTAGTATATAGCAGCCCAGCACACGTAGTATATAGCAGCCCAGCCCACGTAGTATACAGCAGCCCAGCCCACGTAGTATATAGCAGCCCAGCCCACGTAGTATATAGCAGCCCAGCCCACGTAGTATATAGCAGCCCAGCCCACGTAGTATATAGCAGCCCAGCCCACGTAGTATATAGCAGCCCAGCACATGTAGTATATAGCAGCCCAGCACACGTAGTATATAGCAGCCCAGCCCACGTAGTATATAGCAGCGCAGCCCACGTAGTATATAGCAGCCCAACCCACGTAGTATATAGCAGCCCAGCTCTGTGCTGCCTCTGCCTCCTCTCTTCTAGCGTGCACCTCAGACCGCAGATGCCTGCCTCAGGGGCCGCATGCGGGCAGCCTGCACCTAACGCCGGCCCTGAATGGGCCCCCCTGTCTCGCCAGGGCCCCGGCACTTGCCCGGCCCTGGGCCTTAGCATGGCAATGACCATGCTCCAATATGTGTAAGGCTGCGGCCTAAATAGGTCTGTGGAGCAAATTAACCCAGTCTCTTAGATGTGCTTAAAATGTACAGAAACTGGGCAATACTCCACCAACATTTTTTTTAGCCAAATTTAATAAATTTAAGGGAAGTGACAGTTTAATAGAAAGACACACATCTCATAAAAGCCAGCAATGGTCTTTGTCCAGCACCGGAAAATGTAAAGAGCTAAGAAACATGTGTGCCCAATCTAACTAACAATTTTGGAAGAGACATATATGCTGACAAGGGACAACTGAATGCTGCACTGCGACAATGACCTGGATGTGGTTGCTGACTGTTTTGTCTGTGCAACTGCAGGTTGTGGACAAGAGGCATCAGTGCATCCTTCCTGGACAGCAGATTCGGAAGGACGTAACATAGGGGAAGGGCCAGTGATTTCACCCTCAGCAGATTTTGTACCCAGGCATTCTGCCTACTGGGGTGCTGCGTATATGAGCAGTATATGGCATATGCTATCAGAGGTATTATGTCTAATTTCCCTTTGTAAAGGGATGTGTTGGTAACATTTTTGAACTAGCAGCATATAGAGCATGTTTCATATTATTATTCTGTGTAAGGCTAAAACCTGAAAAAGTGTGTGGAGCATATTAATGCATTGATGTTCCACAATGTCCAAGTGAAGACACAAAAATATACATCAGGCTCCCAGATACATGCTTAGGCCGGAGTCACACTAGAAAGGAATATGGACAATTGCTGTACGAGAAAAAAAATCGCATAGCACTTGGACCAATGTTAATCTATGGGGCAGCTCCCATCCATTTTTTTCTCGCCCGTATTATACATGGGAGTGAAATCGCAGCATGCTGCGATTTGCAGCGTATATTGGCCAAGACTTTCCAATACAAGTCTATAGGTGCGAGAAAAAAATGGACAACACACAAACCATCAGTGTGACTTGTGAGTAATATGCACCAGTGTCCTTTAAAAAAGCCAGCAATTCAGTGCGGTGTACAGGAAAATCACACTGACAGCTTACAATAGAATAGATAAAATAGAAATATAAACATAGTATAGGTGTATATACTGTATATATATATATATATATATATATATATATATATATATATATATATATATATATATATATGTAGTACAGACCAAAAGTTTGGACACACCTTCTCATTTAAAGATTTTTCTGTATCTTCATGATTAGGAAAATTGTTCATTCACACTGAAGGCATCAAAACTATGAATTAACACATGTGGAATTATAAACTTAACAAAAAAGTGTGAAACAACTGAAATTATGTCTTATATTCTAGGTTCTTCAAAGTAGCCACCTTTTGCTTTGATGACTGCTTTGCACACTCTTTGCATTCTCTTGATGAGCTTCAAGAGGTAGTCACCGAGAATGGTTTTCACTTCACAGTTGTGCCGTGTCAGGTTTAATAAGGGGGATTTCTTGCCTTATAAATGGTGTTGTGTTGTGCAGAAGTCTGGTGGATACACAGCTGATAGTCCTACTGAATAGACTGTTAGAATTTGTATTATGGCAGGAAAAAAGTACCTAAGTAAAGAAAAACGAGTGGCCATCATTACTTTAAGAAATTAAGGTCAGTCAGTCTGAAAAATTGGGAAAAATTTGAAAGTGTCCCTGTAATAATTATAGGGGATAACTCAGGAGACTCTTTGCGTGGAACAAGACAACTACAGGACACAGTTTTATAAGTGGTAAAGTCTATATTATCACACGGTGATTCAAAAAGGTGCAGAGAGAAACTCAAGTCCACAACACTTGGTGCAAATATCAAATGCAGCTTAGCAGTCTATAGGAAACTTCAGAGGAAAATGCAATCATGCAGAAAGTCTATGAAGCACAATTATTCTTGCAGATACTTGACATGAATAAGTCCTTGTTTAGTCCAAAACACAGATAGATATGCTTATAAGGCAGTTCAAATAATATCTTAGCTCAACCAGGGAGGTCTGGGTAATAGTCTCAGGTTCTTGCAGAGCAATAACAGCAGCAGATGAAGGAGTACTGGAACTGGTGTATGCAGCAGGAACTCAGAGCAGAGTAGCAGGATAACCCCACAGGTTCACAGGAGCAGGTATATAGCCAGGGAGTCACCAGAGGTCAGGGGATGCAAGGCAGAATACTCTAGCACAGACTGAAGGCTGGGGTGGAGTTTTATAGCAGGAAGACACAGTGCACATGAGACCAAAGACGCCATCTTGGAAAAGGGCAGTAATGCACAAAAAGGTAATAAAAAATGTTCAGAGTCCTGACATTACTCCCTCCTTAGAAGCGGCCTCAGGACGATCCTGGACCTGGTTTCTCAGGGAATCTCTGATGAAAACAAGAAATCTTCTGTTGGGCATTGATGTTTTCCACAGGTTCCCAAGAGTCTTCCTCAGGGGGATATCCCTGCCATCTTATCGGATATTGGAGCCGATTCCTGCAAATCCTGGAATCAACAATTTCCTCCACCACAATTTGTTCTTGCCCATCAATCACCACAGGCTGCATAGGTGGCACAACACGTCCCTGGAAGGCATTAGGAGATACAGGCTTTAGTAAAGATACATGAAAAACTGGGTGTACCTTCATAGTCCTAGGCAGCTTCAGCCAGCAGGCCACAGAGCTCACAATTGCATTGATCTTGAAAGGGCCAATGAATTTCTGTCCAAGTTTTTGTGAAGGAATGTTTAACTTCAGATTCTTAGTTGCTAACCACACGGCATCTCCTACCTGGAACATGGGTGCAGGTTTACGGAATCTATCAGCCGATCTCTTATAATGTTCTTGAGCTGTGGTCAGGGATTCCTTCAGAACCTCCAAATTTTGCCTCATCGCAGTCAACCTTTCCTCCACTGCCGGAACCGGAGAATTAATTGGAGACCTAGGTAAGATACACGGATGATAACCCAGATTGGCAAAGAAAGGTGTAAATTTAGTGGAGGCGCTCTGAGAATTGTTATATGAAAACGGCAGCAACTCCAACCAATCATCCTGGAGATGGCTGACATAGCATCTTAGATATTGTTCCAGTGTCTGGTTGGTACGCTCAGTCTGACCATTTGTCTGGGGATGGTAAGCGGAAGAGAGACAGACATTAATATTGAGTGCAGAGCAAAACCCCTTCCAGAATCTTGAAGTGAACTGCACTCCACGGTCAGAGATGATCTCATCCGGAACCCCATGCAACCAAAAGACATTCTGTATAACCAAGTTCACTGTATCTTTAGCTGAGGGGAGGCCGGTGCACGGAACAAAATGAGCAGCTTTAGTCAGGCGATCAACTACCACCATGATTGTATTCATGCCCCCCGATGTAGGCAGTTCCACAATAAAGTCCATTGATATAGACCCCCAAGGGCGGGACGGAACAGGTAATGGTTGTAGAAGACCCGTAGGTGCCACATGAGGAGTCTTGTAATGGGCACATACCTTGCAAGAGAGAACATAGTCCTTGGTATCCTTCAGGTAAGTTGGCCACCAGAAGAATCGGCTCAGGAACTCTTGTGTCTTCTGTACCCCCCTGTGACCAGCCAACTTTAGTCATGTACCAACTTGAGGATCTGCAGATGGACGACCTCAGGGATGTAGATACGTCGATCTCTGAACCACATGCCACCCTTAAAGACAAGATTAATATCCACAAGTGGGTTGGCCAGAAATACATCACCGTCAGAGGCCTCCCTGCACTCCTTCCACAAGTCCTGATCATGGATGAAATTGGCATCAGATAGAATGGTCTTGGACGGGGCTCCAGGTGCGGAATCCGCAGCATGGATTCGGGATAAAGCATCAGCCTTCCCATTACGAAAACCTGGACGGTACGAGATAACAAAGTTAAATTGATTTAAAATTAAGTTCCAACGAGCCTGACGAGGAGAAAGACATCTAGCAGATCTAAGGAACTCTAAATTGCAATGGTCAGTTAGCACTATGATCTGTTGTGCAGCTCCTTGCAGATGATGCCTCCATTCTTTGAAAGCCGCAATAATAGCCTTCAATTCCTTGTCTCCCACGTCGTAATTCTTCTCTTCTGAGGTTAGTCTACGGGAAAAGAAAGCACAAGGATGTAGCAGACCCTTCTCTCCAGTTCTTTGGGAGAGAATAGCCCCCAAAGCATTATCAGAAGCGTCCACCTCCACAATGAGAGAAAGTGTTGGATCTGGGTGTATCAACAGCGGTGCTGATGTGAAACAGATCTTAAGCCGATCAAAAGCTTCTTGAGCCTGTGATGACCACTTAAAGGGCTTTTCCTTCTTTGTCAAGGAAGTAATGGGACAGACAATATCAGAAAAATTTCGAATGAAGCGTCTGTAGAAATTTGCAAAACCAATAAAACGTTGGACCTCCTTAATGTTCTTGGGTACCGGCCAGTCAAGGATAGCCTGAATCTTACCAGATTCCATGTTCAGCCCCTGGGGAGAGATGATATAACTTAAGAACTGTATCTCAGAACGATGGAACTCGCATTTCTCCGGCTTAATATACAGATGGTTCTCTTTCACACGTCTTAAAACAGTTTTGACATGTTCTTCACGTTCCTGTAGAGAGTCAGAAAAGATTAGTATATCGTCCAAATAGATCACCACAAACTGGTCCAACAAATCTCTGAAAATGTCATTAGCAAGGTGTTGAAACGTTGCAGGGGCATTACAAAGCCCGAAGGGCATCACAAGAGATTCAAAGTGTCCATACCGGCATCTGAATGCTGTCTTCCACTCATCCCCTGGACGAATACGCACCAAATTATAAGCCCCACGAAGATCCATTTTAGAGAACACTTTAGCATGGCGGACTCTTTCCAGTAATTCGGGAATCAGAGGCAAAGGGTAACGGTTTCGTACAGTTACCTTATTGAGTTCCCGATAGTCAACACAGGGTCTCAGGGTCCCATCCTTCTTCTTTACAAAAAAGATAGGTGCCCCTGCTGGTGAGGAAGAAGGATGTATGAAGCCTTTGGCCAGATTTTCATCAATATACTCCTTTAAGGCTTGAAGCTCAGGTGCCGCCAAAGGGTATACGTTACCAAAAGGAATAGCTGCCCCAGGGAGCAACTCAATGGGACAGTCATAATGCCTGTGTGGAGGAAGCTGATCTGCATTCTTCTTGTCACAGATGTCAGAGAACTCTTTATATGCTGGAGGTAAAGAAAATACCTGTACATGTGGTTCCGTAGCCGTGGACTCAGGGACAGCTTCTGTTAACGCTGAGTTGCTCCTTGTTGGAAAGATAATCTCCTTGGTCTCGCAGTTGATAATTGGGTTCTGAGAACGCAACCAAGGAATGCCTAAAATCACAGGAAAATGAGGAGAAGAAATTAGCAAGAAAGAAAGTTGTTCCTGATGATTAGGCTCCAACAAAATTTCAAGGGGTACGGTCTCCTGATCCACAGGCCCAGAGATTAAAGGTGACCCATCCACTGTTTCCATGGTAATTGGAGAGGCTCTTTGCTGAATTTCAATACCATGTTCCTTAGCAAATGCGATATCCATGAAATTGCCACCTGCACCAGAGTTAATCATAGCTGCACTGGAAATTCACTGTCCTGAACACAGGATCTTAATAGGGAGAGAACAGTGAGAGTTCTTTTCCTTAAGCTCCTTGGGGGGTGAAGTCATAGAAAGTGAATGGAATACAGCATTTAAAGGCAGGCTACATTCAGAGATGTCAGATTCATCATCACAGTTGTCATACTCCCCTATTGCTGCTAGCACCTTGTTAGTTCGTCTAGGACACTTAGGACAATTGATCAAGAAGTGGTCAGACTGGCCGCAGTAGAAACATAGACTTTCACGAAGGCGATGCTCCCGGTGCTCATTGATCTTGCGCCTCTGAATGGAATCAATTTGCATGGGCACCTCCTCCACCTCTCGAGATGTTTTACCTGCAGGCTGTTTGGAAGGAAGGGAAAAGTTAGAAATACGGTTATATGCAGCAAACCTCCTGCCTAACCTCAGTAAGGCGAATGTCAATGCGTTCACAATGCTGTATAAAGGTCTCTAGCTCTTGAGGTGACTCAGAGCAAGCTAATTCATCTTTTACAATACTAGACATACCCCTTTTAAAAATAGGCAACTGTGCATAACTGTCCCAATTGGTATCTACAGCTAATCTCCTGAATTCAGTAGCATACTCAATAACAGAACGTTTTGCCTGGCGTAAAGACAATAAAGCAGATTCAGCGGTTGCACGGCGATTAGGATCATCAAACATTAATGCCATAGCGGCCAAAAAATCATCCAAGTTATTTAACCGTGGGTCACGAAACTCAATCATCGGATTCGCCCAGGCGAGCGCTCGTGCGGTCAGCAGCATTGTTACACACAATACTTTGGATCTATCATTAGGAAAACGGTCAGCATGCACATCAAAATATAGCATACATTGATTCACAAAGCCACAAAATTTGGCGCGATCAGCATTAAATCTGAATGGGGCAACTTAGGTGGGCTAGCTGGTGGCGGTTGCTCAGAGGGAAAAGTCGCTTGTGCAGCTATTTGCGTGCTTATGTCCTGAAAAGCCCGTCTATACTGGGACTCTATGCCAGCAAATTTGTTTTCCTGGGCTGCCATGTGGGAGCTTAAGTCCTGCAAAGTCTGTCCAAACACTTGATGATTGTGTTCAAAGCTTCCAAACTTCTTTTGCAGACCTTCCACACTTCCCCTTGAAAAAGCGAGGCGAACAGCTGCGAAACGCGCGTCGGGGTGCGTGCAGCGGTCTACCTGCACCTAGGTGAGGCATGCTTTTCTCTTTATTTTCTGATATTTTAGGCACTCGACATGGGGTACTTATTATGGGCTAGGTCCCCTGCCTATTGACGCACCATACTTATGGTTTATCTCTAATAGGATTTATACTGTCGGGATACCTGCCTGGGATATTTTTGCCTGCACCTTTATACAAAATAGAGTGTATCTTAAAGCATACATATTATCTTTGTGCCGTAGACTTAATTGTCTGGTGTCTTTTGTAACTGGTTTGTGTGTGTTGCACTGTCATTAGGTAACGGTTGCCTGTTTTTTAAATATGGTATTTTTATTAATAAAGTTTGTGTTAATACCTTTTAAATAAAGCTTCCATTTGTCCTCTTGATTTGTATCTGATTATTATATGGAGGTATATGTTACTGTTTGTGACTGACAGCAGTCACTAAAATGAATCTGGAAATCTCGATATTCATCTTTCTGCAGTGATCTAATTATGGAAAACACCTGCTCTAGTCTGCTTTCTGCAGTCATTGTTCCAGCAGTCTCCTTTTTTTTTTAGGCTAGAGTATCCTGCAATATTTATAGGGGATAACTCAGGAGACTCTTTGCGTGGAACAAGACAACTACAGGACACAGTTTTATAAGTGGTAAAGTCTATATTATCACACGGTGATTCAAACAGGTGCAGAGAGAAACTCAAGTCCACCACACTTGGTGCAAATATCAAATGCAGCTCAGCAGTCTATAGGAAACTTCAGTGGAAAATGCAATCATGCAGAAAGTCTATGAAGCACAATTATTCTTGCGGATACTTGACACGAATAAGTCTTTGCTTAGTCCAAAACACAGATAGATATGCTTATAAGGCAGTTCAAATAATATCTTAGCTCAACCAGGGAGGTCTGGGTAATAGTCTCAGGTTCTTGCAGAGCAATAACAGCTTACATGTCCAGCAAATGCAGATGGAAGTAAACATGAGCAGCAGTTGAAGGAGGATTACTGGAAGTGGTGTATGCAGCAGGAACTCAGAGCAGAGTAGCAGGATAACCCCACAGGTTCACAGGAGCAGGTATATAGCCAGGGAGTCACCAGAGGTCAGGAGCTGGATGCAAGGCAGAATACTCTAGCACAGACTGAAGGCTGGGGTGGAGTTTTATAGCAGGAAGATACAGTGCACATAAGACCAAAGACGCCATCTTGGAAAAGGGCAGTAATGCACAAAAAGGTAATAAAAAATGTTCAGAGTCCTGACAGTCCCCAAGTGCAGTGGCAAAACCCATCAAGCGCTACAAAAAACTGGCTCACATGAAGACTGCCCCAGGAAAGGAAGACCAAGAGTCACCTCTGCTTCTGAGGATAAGTTTATCCAAGTCACCAGCTTCAGAAATAGCAGGTTAACAGCAGCTCAAATTAGAAACCAGGTCAATGCCACACAGAGTTCTAGCAGCAGACACATCTCTACAACAACTGTTAAGAGGAGACTTTGTGCAGCAGGCCTTCATGGTAAAATAGCTGCTAGGAAACCACTGCTAAGTACAGGCAACAAGCAGAAGAGACTTGTTTGGGCTAAAGAACACAAGGAATGGACATTAGACCAGTGGAAATCTGTGCTGATGAGTCCAAATTTGAGATCTTTGGTTACAACCACCGTGTCTTTGTCCTACAGAGAAAAGGTGAACGGATGGACTCTACATGCCTGGTTCCCACCATGAAGCATGGAGGAGGAGGTGTGATGGTTTGGGGGTGCTTTGCTGGAGACACTGTTGGGGATTTATTCAAAATTGAAGGCATGCTGAACCAACATGTCTACCACAGCATCTTGCAGCGGCATGCTATTCCATCCAGTTTGTGTTTAGTTGGATGATCATTTATTCACTGCCCCCTGACGAAGCCGACACGAAACGCGCATTGGGGCGTCGGTGGCGACTCCTGGGAATCTGCAGGATGGGTAAGGTCTATGGAACCGGGATTGACATTTAGTGTGCTATACTCTGACTTTAACCCCATTGTGGGATTTATGATATGTAGTAAGTGACTACCCGGTCCAAAAGCCCTTGCTGTGATATGCACTGTTGGCACTTTATGATGTAATATATGTAGATTTTTATAGGGGCTGTCACCATGTATTTTCAGTGTTTTCTTCAGTCTCCCTCGCTGTGTTTACTTTTTATGTATTAATTGAGTGGAATAAAAACGTGTATATATACTTTTTCAAATTGGATGAATACTCTGAGTATTTTTCTCAGTTTATTCACAAGGATAGACACAGCATGGTAGGGAAGGCTACAGAGAAGGATACACACAGGTTCAGGTAAAGGACTTAGTTCAGACAAGGTCAGACACGGGAACAAGTTCAGGATGAAGGATTCAGGTCTGGGTATTCAGCTCCCAGGGTGGCAGAAACAAGACACATAGGATACAGGTACGGACCAGGGAATACAGTCCCCAGAGTGACGGAAACAAAAGCAGAAACAGGACAGGACCTGGCAACTCAGTAGCAGAATATAGACTGAGAGAGTATGTTGCTCAGGCATCTTTCTTTTGGTGGAGATGCCTTAAGTACACAGTATCTTTTGGCAATAGACTGGGGACACATTAGAAATGTGTACACTGTCTCTTAAAGTCACATCCTTGCACATACTGACCCGTAGAAGCACAAGCACAGCGTGAAACGGCCGTCGTCTGTTTCTGCTTACAACAGCTCCGTTCCTCACTATCCCGGCCATGAATTTTTAATGAAGATGTAATAAAAAGTTGGGAATCTTAGATCGATGAGTGCCTTCCTTTCTTCTTCATGAATACAAGTGGATTTACTATGTTTTTTTCTTGATGAGCACCCGTGGCATTAATAAGACTATCGAATAACACTAGTGATAATAACCCTGGGAATCACAGCAGGCAGTGCCGTCTATTTTTTATTTCTTCGCATATTGAAAAACACACACACATATATATATATATATATATATATATATATATATATATATATATATATATATATATATATATATATATATATATATATATTACAGCTAAATAATATTTGTCAGTGCCAGCAAATAGTAACATCCTTTTTAAAACCTAATTGCCAAACAATATTCCTGAAATGGCTAATATTTATCTAGCAGTTGTGTGACTGGCACAAAATCTGCTGAGCTACGGAAACATCACTGTTTAACAGTAATATCCCTGAGTCTGCTGTTGGCGTGTCTCATAAAGGTGATTTAAAATATATATATTGTTTAAATAAATAGCGTATCTTTGTCTAGTAGTTGTACAACTATCGCTTCAACATAAAACTTAGCACTCAACTTAGGATGCTGGAGTTTCCCTTCTTAAACTCCATTTGGAGTCTACATCCCCAGACTAGCGGTGGACTCCGCGTCTGGCAGCATGCACGCCTACACCTCGCTCTCCTAAAGGTAATTCAACCCCTCCTCGCACGGTTAATACTTTTACCTCCATTTCACCCACTTACTACCATTATTTTAATATCCTACAGCACTTCTCTCTGCATACCTCGGCTGTGGTGTAAGTAGCATATCCATCTATATTTCTCACTCAGTAGTCCTTTGTTTAACCCTCTGGTTACCCCGTTACTTTCCACAGCCCCCAGCATAGAATTTGTGTGGCCCACTGACTTCCGGACCCATTCATCACATGTATTCCGTATACGGTATGTTCTCTAGTTACCTTGTACCATACGGACACATATCTAACGTTTGTCCTGTACTTCCTCTCTTCCTTACACCTATATTTGATTGTGCTCGGATTTTGGCTTATATTCTCTGCCAGATTCACTTCCGCTGAGTATCATGTATGATTACATTGTATTTGACCGATTGTTTCTCCTTTTTGTACATACTTTGGTTATTTTGTTTTTTTGTATTTATTTGCACTTTTTACATTTTGTAGTAACTGAAGAAGGTTCATGTTGAACCGAAACGTTTTGAGTATACTGCAAAATAAATTCTTCTGTTCCAGCATCCTAAGTTGAGTGCTAAGTTTTATGTTGATTAAGTATATGGCGTGAGAGCCTAACTATAGCACCACTTCGTAGCTGTGCTCACGGTGTTGTTTCACGTCCAACTATCGCAAACCTTGGAGAGATACGCAAACATCACAATTTACCTGTGGCAATAATTTTCTTTAGTCTGTTGTTGCCATGTGTCAGAAAGGCGGTATAAAAAAAATACTAAATTATATTGGTTAAATAAATAGCGTATCTTTATCTAGCAGTTGTGCGAGTAGTGCAAACCATCGCGTGCCCGCTTTTCTTTGACCACTTCCCCTTTGAGAAAGCGGGCATGTGAAACGCGCGTAAGGGGTTGTGGGGAGTCGGCTTTCAGGTCTGGACTTACGATGGGTAAGCACTTTATGTAATGTAGCGCTCTATTCTTGTGGCAACACATGGGTGCAGTTACCATTTAGCAGCACACACGTGTCACTGAGTAATACCTTGTGAATGTTAGTTTGCACCTTAGTGTGATTGCCTCTGCTTTCCCATGTCATACTATTGACCTGTTGCTTCTCCTCAGTGTACTGGCTTTGTTTCCTCCTCTGTATTCTTGATTGACTCTTTATTTAAGGTCATATATGTTTGTTTGTTTGTATGACTATTTTTTAAAGAACTTTCTTTTATTTTTGGTGGTGTTTTTTATTTACTCCCTCCTTTTGGGTCTATAATTGTATTAGAGAGTACTACACTTTGATTATTATCTATTGTTTGGGGAGAGTTACCGACCATAATATGCTCTCGGCCCATAAAAATATAACGTGCGGTATGATTTTCATATCTGCTTGTATAAGCTTTTTGTAGAAGCTAAGCTAGTGAATAATAACTTTATATATAACTTTTATTTCTATGTAACAACACTAATCTATTTAATGTGCAAATAGCACTACAATTTTCTTGACTATTTTCTACGCAGCTAGAAACTAACATGCAACATTTTCCAAAGTCCTTCAGCATAATTAGAAAATAACACAATAGGCTCTGTTCTGAGGGCATGGTAAGAATGATGTGTGAAATGAAATATCGCATGGGTGACAGCAACAGGACATTTTATGTTGCATAATGTCCTCATAACATCTTTGTCACAGTATGTGTAAGCACAATCTGTTAAAGGAATGAATGTCCTGAAGGAGTTAAACGTCAGCCTGGCACATGGCCAGTCTTCATTATGCCATATCTCCTTCCCTGGTCTACTTGTCCTTCATGTCAAAGAAGTGATGGACACTGCTGGCCTTTGGCGTCAGATTAATTACAGACATCAGGAAGAGTACTTAAGTAGACCAAGTTCTGTGATTAACCCCTACTCCTGCTTATTTTTTGAGTAAAAAAGAAATCAGGTGCAGTACTATATAATAGAAAAACCTGTTGAAATGGTTACTTGCTTGAAAGAAACAATCTAAACATTAGTCAATGAGCTAAGCAGTTAACCTCAATTTTAAAAAAACCAATCAAAAATAAAAACAAACTCAGCTGGAATATTACTTAGGCCCCCTTCACAAGTCAAGGTTTCTAGTTTGTGTGGTATCCGTTACTTTCACAGATACCACACGTACCCATTATAACCTATGCTATGTGCTATGCACATGTCCTTGTTTTTACGTGGACCGTGTGTCACTACAAAACACATGGAGACATGTCCGTTTTTTTCCAGCAGCACTGATGACATGGGCCAATACAAGGCTATGGGTCTGTGAAAAATACGGCATCCGTGTGCCAACATTGCAAAGGGAAGCTTTGTAATTTCTTTTTTTCTTTATCCATCGTGAAAATCACTGATGACACTGAAAGTAAACACAGACACATAGATGACGATATACGGGTGACAAACTGATGACACACTGATGACATCGGTACCAGTTTTACACGTATTTGTTTTATACTGATGTGTGAGGGAGGTCTAATTCTATTCTGGGCACATAGAAACTTAGAAAATCTTCACAGGAGGATTGTTTTTAGCAGATAGAGAAAGAATTCCTTTTCTAGTTGAAGAAAAACAATTGATTTTTATTTAAATTCATATAGAGTTTCAATTCTTTCTTATAAACAACACTTGTTTAAAGAGAACCTAACAGCTGATCCACTAAAAGCATATACAGGTGTATCTCACAAAATTAGAATATCATCAAAAAGTTAATTTATTTCAGTTCTTCAATACAAAAAGTGAAACTCATATATTAGATAGAGTCATTACAAACAGAGTGATGCATTTCAAGTGTTTATTTCTGTTAATGTTGATGATTATGGCTTACAGCCAGTAAAAACCCAAAAGTCATTATCTCAGTAAATTAGAATACTTTATAACATCAGCTTGAAAAATGATTTTAAAATCCAAAATTTTGGCCTACTGAAAAGTATGTTCAGTAAATGCACTCAATACTTGGTCGGGACTCCTTTTGCATTAATTACTGCATCAATGCAGAGTGGCATGGAGGCGATCAGCCTGCGGCACTGCTGAGGTGTTATGGAAGCCCAGGTTGCTTTGAAAGCAGCTTTCAGCTTATCTGCATTGTTGTGTCTGGTGTATCTCATTTTCTTCTTGACAATACCCCATAGATTATCTATGGGGTTAAGGGTACCGTCACACATTGAAATTTCCATCGCTACAACGTTACGATTCGTGACGTTCTAGCGATATCGTTACGATATCGCTGTGTCTGACACGCTACTGCGATCAGACACCCTGCTGAGAATCGTACGTCGTAGCAGATCGTTTGGAACTTTCTTTCGTCACTTGATCACCCGCTGACATCGCTGGATCGTTGTGTGTGACAGCGATCCAGCGATGTCTTCGCTTGTAACCAGGGTAAACATCGGGTAACTAAGCGCAGGGCCGCGCTTAGTAACCCGATGTTTACCCTGGTTACAAGCGTAAACGTAAAAAAACAAACCGTACATACTCACCCGTCGGTGTCCTTCAGGTCCCTTGCCGTCTGCTTCCTGCTCTGAGTGCCGGCCGGAAAGTGAGAGCAGAGCGCAGCGGTGCTGCACTGTGCTCTCACTGTACGGCTGCACTCAGAGCAGGAAGCAGACGGCAAGGGACCTGAAGGACACCGACGGGTGAGTATGTACGGTTTGTTTTTTTACGTTTACGCTGGTAACCAGGGTAAACATCGGGTTACTAAGCGCGGCCCTGCGCTTAGTTACCCGATGTTTACCCTGGTTACCCGGGGACTTCGGCATCGCTCCAGCGCCGTGATTGCAACGTGTGACCGCAGTCTACGACGCTGGAGCGATGATTATACGACGCTGCGACATCACGAATCATACCGTCGCAGCGATGAAAATTTCAATGTGTGACGGTACCCTAAGGTCAGACAAGTTTGCTCATCAATTAAGCACAGTGATACTGTTGTTTTAAACCAGGAATTGTTATTTTTGGCAGTGTGGACAGGTGCCAGAGACTTCTGAAGAATGAAATTTCCATCTCTAATAATCTTGTCAGCAGAGGGAAGCATGAAATGCTCTAAAAACTTTCTTGGTAGACGGTTGCGCTGACTTTGATAATGATAAAACACAGTGGACCTACACCAGCAGATAACATGGCTCTCCAAACCATCACTGATTCTGGATACTTCACACTATGCTAGGGCTGGCGGAATGCACCAAATCTATATATATGTTATGTGATGCAGTGACCGCTGTAACAGGTAGGGGGCGCTGCATGGTCTCTCCGGTATGTGCACGGAGTTGTATTGAGGCCGTGAGAATAGACCTGCAGTGATGTTAGGATCACGTGACCAGCCATGTGATCCATTACTGTGGGTGTGGTTACAGGTACATAACGTGACCAGGGTGTGGGTCACATGGTCCCTGGGTTCCTGTGTGGTTCCAGTGAGTGGACCTGAGTGGTGAGGTTACAGGGGGTTCCTGAGCGCTGTGTGTGGGCTGTGTATGCCCCTGTGCTGGAAGACCTGGTAGGAGGCTTCCTGGAGAGCACATGCTGGCGTGAGAGGTCCTGGGAGGTGTACCAGGACCCCTGAGCAACACACAGTGGAACTTGGGGAAGCTACAGTCCTTTGGTGGCTCTGGACTGACTGATGTGTGCCAGCCAGGCAAGTTGGTGAACCCCGTAAGGCAGTTTCCCCAGGAGAGAGGACTGACAAGGAGTCAGCAGACGGAGCAGGAGCTCCCATAAGGTACCTCCACAAGCTGTTGGTGCTTGTAACCTGGACTGTGTGGTAACCCACGGCAACTGGTCAGTGAGGACCAGCATGTTTAGTGTCCGTGAGTCAAACCCGTAGTTAAAGTGTTTGAAGAGGCAAGTTAATATCACCAGTTGGTGCCTGTGATGTTCTATGAACTGTGCATAACCCGGTTTATGAGGCTTAATAAACCGTATGGACAGCTTTGTTTTAAAAACCCGTGCCCGTGTGCTTGAATATCGCAGCCAAGCTAGTGTCCCCCAACACACTCAGTAAGAATAGTCTTACAGTTATTAAAGGTGCATTCGCAGCCCGGGGTAAACCGTGCAGGAGAGGAACATGCTGCTAGCAATTGGCGGCACTATATGGCGGTATAAGCGAACTCTGTTACTTCAGAGTCACCTTGATAGGAAAACGCTGCGCCCTGTTAACCTCACAGAGGATCACAGCTACCTAACAGAGCAGAAAGCAATTAGTGGTCATGCAGTCAGCTTAACACACAAACAACTCCTCTCCGGTGGAGCCGGAATTCTAGTGGCTATACGCCTGCCCTGAATTCAAACGCACAAAACTCCTCACCAGAGGTGCCGGTATTCTTGGGGCTTATTTCAGCCAAACCTGACCACAAGCAAATATGACCACCAAATAGCAAAGCTCATAACATAAGCTGATACTAAGTGCATGGCCGTGCAACCCTGCAAACCTTTTATAGCTGCAGCAGACAAGGACCTTCCTAGATGACCAATGGGAGTTGCTACAGGACCTGAACATGTGACCCCCGACCTTCAATGAGAAGTCTTCCTTTGGGCATGCTCAGAAGGAGAAAAGCAGGACTTAGTCCAAGAGGCGTCTGCTCGCCGCTGACCAGTACTGGCTACAACAGCTGAGCCTGGAAGGGTAGCAGCAGCCAAGCGCAGAGTATCTGCCTGAGCCAGATGCTGGCACCGACGTCTCTGCTGAGCAGACTCCACTGCGGCTGGAGAAGAATGGGAGACCGCAGCGGAGGTGGTTTGAGATTCCCCCTGTGCAGCGGCAGGAACTCGACACCTAACACACTAGACCTTGGAAATCAGAGTCTGAAGGAAGAGTGGAGAAACAGACAATCCAAGGGTCTAGTGTGAAGTTTCCACAATCAGTGATGGTTTGGGGAGCCATGTTGTCTGCTGGTATAGGTCCACTGTGTTTTATCAAGACCAAAGTCAGCACAGCCTCTTACCAGGAAATTTTAGAGCACTTCATGCTTCCCTTTGCCTACAAGCTTTTTGGAGTTGGAAATTTAATTCTTCAGCAGGACTTGGCACCTGTAAACACTGCCAAAAATACCATTACCTGGTTTAAAAACAACAGTATCACTGTGCTTGATTGGCCAGCAAACTCGCCTGACCTTAACCCCATAGAGAATCTATAGGGTATTGTCAAAAGGAAGATGAGACACACCAGACCCAACAATGCAGATGAGCAGAAGGCTCATATCAATGCAACCTGGGCTTCCATAACACCTCAGCTTGAAGGTGTTATGGGACCTCCCTGATGGCTTCCATGCCATTCCGCATTGATGCAGTAATTGATGCCAAAGTTGCCACGACCCAAGTATTGAGTGCTATTACTGAATATACATTTCAGTAGGCCATCATTTCGGATTTTAAAAGCATTTTTTCAAGCTGGTGTTATAAAGTATTCTAATTTACTGAGATAATGACTTTTGGATTTTCTTTGGTGGTAAACCATAAAACTTTTAGCAAGGCTGGTTGTAAAAAATGAGGGGAACCTCACCCTGTTTTTTAAAATTATTTATTTAAATAATTACAAAATATGGTGTGGGGAGTCGGGACCCCTCTATTCTTGATAACCAGCCTTGCTAACACTGATAGCTGAGGATTGCAGCTCCCAGCTGTCAGTTTTGCCTGGTTTTAGAAAATACCAGGGAATCCATGCTGGATTTTTCATGCATTTACTTATTTATAGCGCAGGCAGCGGGTGAGGAATGCTCCCATTAGCTGCTACTGCTGTCACTGTTATTAGCAGCAGCAAGTGGATGCTGAAGGGAGTAATAGTCCCATCAGCCACCACCTGCTGTCACTGTTTTCACTTGGATACAATTCTCATCATTCTCCCCTGCTCGTGCAGATCATCGGCAGAGCAGGGGAGAATGATGAGAGTCAGTCTTCAGCACCCGGTGCCGACAACAGTGCTTACTGTACCGCTGCTTCCCTCATGCCCATCGTGTGGTACTGATGCAGCACATGGGAGACACATGGTTGCCACAAGTGTTACACTCATCTACACTGACATCTCCACTACCAATTTGACATCAGCGCGATGGATGTGGGAAAATATCTATCAACCCTCTCACTAATGTCACATAGGTGAAGTTAGTTCATTGTCTTTGAACTCCTAGGACTTTTCTGATGGCACCGGATGCGTGAGAACTTTCTCACGCTCGCGGTGGTGTCAGACAAGCCCTATCAGTTCACTTTGGGAAACTGGGCAGCAATAGCAAATGCAGCTCAGTGTCTCTGCTGGATGGCAGGCTGTATAGTCACCTCATGCAATCATGAAGCCTGCCATCTAGATGTTGCAGAGCTAGATCCGTCACGGGACAAATGGATTCTCATCTTCTCTGCGAAAAGGAGAGGAATATTGTTGTTTTTTATTTTAACTCTTTTGTAGGAGACAATAGCATCTGTGGAATTGGTGATGTCATAAGTATGGATTAATTAAGATTTATTAAATGAGTATGTGTCATTCTTCCAATTAAAGGACTTTGTTTTTTTTTTTATACAATATGACTATGGGGTTAGTAATGGGGGCATCTTATTGACGAATCTCCATTACTAACCACTGGGCTTGTTGTCACCTGACAATACAAATGTGACATCAACCCCTCTAGCTATCACCCCACTTGCCAACACTACAGAGCATGTGGGAAGAGTGAGGCTATGTGACAGAATTGGCAAATCTTAGAGATGCGCCTTTTCTGGGGTGGCTGAGAGCTATTAATACCAGCCCACAGCTGTCTGCATAACCAATGATTGCTATTAATTATAGAGGGACCCTACATCATTTTTTGGGGAGTACCCCATTTTAATAGCCAGTAAAGACTAAGAATACAGCTGTGAGCTGATATTAATAGCCTGGGAAGCTCCATGGGTATTACCCCATTCCGAGTCTATAAACATCTGCCCCAGCCATCAGTTTTCCCTCTGCTGGTTAAGAAATTTACAAGGGAGCCCACCCCATTTTTTTCTGAAAAATAATCTTTTAATAATTAAATATATGTACAGTAAGCTGCACTAATTGTATATGTCACTGACATTTGTATAACTATCTATTCTATGTGTTTATATGGTATATAATCAATCTTTTGTATGCTGTCGGCTCCTGCTGTGATTTTACAGTATGTGGCTGCTGACTTTCTGGCTTTTCTTAGATAGATAGATAGATAGATAGATAGATAGATAGATAGATAGATAGAAATATGTAATATATATAGATGTGGGTGTGTATCACTGACATCTATATATCTGTCTATTCTATGTGTATATGCTGTGTGTAATCTATTTTTTCTATCCCGTCGGCTCCTCCTGTGATTTTACAGTACGTGGCTGCTGAATTGCTTGGTTTCCTGAGATAGATAGACAGATTTAGTATATATATATATATATATATATATATATATATATATATATATATATATATATATATATATATATATATATATATATATACTCACCGGCCACTTTATTAGGTACACCATGCTAGTAACGGGTTGGACCCCCTTTTGCCTTCAGAACTGCCTCAATTCTTCGTGGCATAGATTCAACAAGGTGCTGGAAGCATTCCTCAGAGATTTTGGTCCATATTGACATGGTGGCATCACACAGTTGCCGCAGATTTGTCGGCTGCACATCCCAAAGATGCTCCATACAAGGCAGTATGGATCCATGCTTTCATGTTGTTTACGCCAAATTCTGACCCTACCATCCGAATGTTGCAGCAGAAATCGAGACTCATCAGACCAAGCAACGTTTTTCCAATCTTCTACTGTCCAATTTCGATGAGCTTGTACAAATTGTAGCCTCAGTTTCCTGTTCTTAGCTGAAAGGAGTGGTACCCGGTGTGGTCTTCTGCTGCTATAGCCCATCTGCCTCAAAGTTCGATGCACTGTGCGTTCAGAGATGCTCTTAGGCCTACCTTGGTTGTAACGGGTGGCGATTTGAGTCACTGTTGCCTTTCTATCAGCTCGAACCAGTCTGCCCATTCTCCTCTGACCTCTGGCATCAACAAGGCATTTCCGCCCACAGAACTGCCGCTCACTGGATTTTTTTTCTTTTTCGGACCATTCTCTGTAAACCCTAGAGATGGTTGTGTGTGAAAATCCCAGTAGATCAGCAGTTTCTGAAATACTCAGACCAGCCCTTCTGGCACCAACAACCATGCCACGTTCAAAGGCACTCAAATCACCTTTCTTCCCCATACTGATGCTCGGTTTGAACTGCAGGAGATTGTCTTGACCATGTCTACATGCCTAAATGCACTGAGTTGCCGCCATGTGATTGGCTGATTAGAAATTAAGTGTTAACAAGAAGTTGGACAGGTGTACCTAATAAAGTGGCCAGTGAGTGTATATATGTGTGTGTCACTGACATCTATATATCTGTCCATTCTACTGTAAGTGTATGTATTTATTCTATCTATTCTATTCTAACCTGTCACACTGTGGCTTTACTGTAAATGGCAGACAAATTGCCGGCTTTTTATCTATATCTATCTACCCCATCCATTTCAGCTTTATTCTCATGTCCCCAGACCTGTTTGTTGGGCCCAGCAGAAAAATATTCGGATTTCCCATTGACTTGCATTGGATCTGTTATTCGGTACGAATACACGAATATTAGAAAGTATTTGTGCTGATTTTCCCGAATACAAATATTTCACTATTTGCTCAACACTATTAAAAACATTAAAGCCACGTGGTCTTAATGAGGATTTTAAATTGAATGATGTTATATAGATTTTTTTCTTGCCTTCATATTCCCATCATGGATTCATCTATGTAACTTGTGGTATAGACAATAGGAATAATTATTTATAAATTTATTTTTTTCTTTCAGTTATTTAAAATCTGTGGATTAATTTAAGAACCATGAATCACATCATTTTTGAAAATATAGAATAACTATACTGTTCGATTATTTATTATTTGTTTCTGATAGAGTATTTTTTGTGCATAATTTTTGCTCTTTTTATATAATTTCCCTTTCTCTTGTGTTTAAAAATATGTGAATAAAGTGGATTATTGAGAACATTACCCCTTTAAATTACTTTATGGCAAAAAAAGGATGTTGATCAGTGATGAGCGAATTTGTTCAGAAAACGATCGCCAAACATACAGTAAATTTGGCACGAATGTGGCACATTTGGATTTGTGATGGGAAACACAAGCAAAATGTTATCAAATTGGAAAAAATCGGTACCATTCAGTGAAAGTAAAGGAAAATATTATTTTCAGCACTTTAGCGACGATAAAGTTGGTGTGTCATGAGCGTTTGGCACCTGTTTGAGAGGGGGTTTGCATAGCTCAGAGACATAAAGTTCTTGTAAACAGCCTTTTTTTTCTAACTTTGTGTGCACATTGTGGCTAGCCAATCAGGGAGCAAGAAACACTCACAATGTACTTACACAATGGCTTGTGTCATTGGCTGCTGAAATCACATGTCCCTCTCAATATAAATGGCGGACATCTTGTTTTAGTGCCATTTTGAGAGAGGCTGCTCCCTATGCTGGCACTGTTAGCAGCAAGATTTTAGCTAGTTAGCTAGGCGGTTGAATATCAGTCAGGTAGTGTAGCTAGCTAGTGTCCTGTGTGGCTGTTAAATTTAACTTCCAGCATTTTTTTTTTTGCCATTACTGAGGTACACAGACAAAGGCAGCAGGGCACATTTCATACAACAAGTGTGTTGTGCACTGCTTCAATTGTACTCCATGCATGAGTATAGCATTCTAAATAATATTTTTTCACTAGATAAATGTGAAACAGCCTGCTGTACCCACCTTGTTATTTACTGCTGTGATGATGGGAAACTGTCTGCAGACCTAAGGCACATTAAAAAAAATATAATTTTTCAGTTGCAAAAGTTTGACAACCCGCCGTATCACACTTTGTCATTTTGTTGGGTTGAAATTAAACTGCAGAGACCTGATCCAGAGGCCACCAAAAAATACTTCTGTTCCAAGAGTCATATAGTAGGGAGCTGACATTAAAATAGTTTGTAGCATCTAGTGTGTTATAGAGGCCTGATCGAGAGGCCACAAAAATTCTTCTGTTCCTAGTTTCATACAGTAGGGCAGAGGTGTCAAACTGCATTCCTCGAGGGCCGCCAACAGGTCATGTTTTCAGGATTTCCTTGTATTGCACAGGTGATAATTTAATCACCTGCACAGAATGATTCCAGCACCTTGTGGAATGCTAAGTAAATCCTGAAAACATGACCTGTTGGCGGCCCTCGAGGAATGCAGTTTGACACCTCTGCAGTAGGGGTCCTGACTGTAAAATAGTTTGTAGCATCTAGTGTGTTATAGAGGCCTGATCCAGATGCCACAAAATTGTTCTGTTCCTATTGTCATACAGTAGGGGACTGGATTTTAAAATAGTTTGTAGCATCTAGTGTGTTTTATGGGCCTGATCCAGAAGAAACCAAAAAATTCTTCTGTTCCTAGTGTCATACATTAGGGGACCAGACTTTAAAATAGTTTGTAGCATCTAGTGTGTTATAGAGGCCTGATCCAGAGGCTACAAAAGTTTTTCTGTTTCTAGCATTATACAGTAGGGGACCTGACTTTAAAATAGTTTGGAGCATCTAGTGTGTTATACACCATGTTCCAAATTATTATGTAAATTATATTTTTCTTGGATTTTCCTAAATGGACAGTGCAAATGACAGTCAGTCTAATAAAAGTCATCACCCGTTAGAGTATACCTTTTAATTTTGATAACAGTATGATCTCCAAAATGAATTAAAACTCAAAATGCACTGTTCCAAATTATTAGGCACAGTAGAATTTCTAAACATTTGATATGTTTTAAAGAACTGAAAATGCTCATTTTTTGAATATGCAGCATTAGGAGGTCACATTCACTGAACAAAAAAGCTATTTAACTCCAAAATATCCCAAAAGGCCAAGTTACACGTTAACATAGGAACCCTTCTTTGATATCACCTTCACAATTCTTGCATCCATTGAACTTGTGAGTTTTTGGAGAGTTTCTGCTTGTATTTCTTTGCATGAAGTCAGAATAGCCTCCCAGAGCTGCTGTTTTAATGTGAACTGCCTCTCACCCTCATAGATCTTTTGCTTGATGATACTCCAAAGGTTCTCTAAAGGGCTGAGGTCAGGGGAAAATGGTGGCCACACCATGAGTTTATCTCCATTTACGCCCATAGCAGCCAATGACTCAGAGGTATTCTTTGCAGCATGAGATGGTGCATTGTCATGCATAAACATTTTGCTCCTGAAGGCACGTTTCTGCTTTTTATACCAAGGAAGAAAGTTGTCAGTCAAAAACTCTATATACATTGCAGAGGTCATTTTCACACCTTCAGGAACCTTAAAGGGCCCTACCAGATGTTTCCCCATGATTCCAGCCCAAAACATGACTCCTCCACCTCCTTGCTGATGTCGCAGCCTTGTTGGGACATGGTGGCCATCCACCAACCATCCACTACTCCATCCATCTGGACCATCCAGGGTTGCTCGACACTCATCAGTAGTGTTGAGCGATACCGTCCGATACTTGAAAGTATCGGTATCGGAAAGTATCGGCCGATACCGGCAAAGTATCGGATCCAATCCGATACCGATACCCGATACCAATACAAGTCAATGGGACTCAAGTATCGGACGGTATTCCTGATGGTTCCCAGGGTCTGAAGGAGAGGAAACTGTCCTTCAGGCCCTGGGATCCATATAAATGTGTAAAAGAAAGAATTAAAATAAAAAATATCGCTATACTCACCTGTCCGACGCAGCCTGGACCTCAGCGAGGGAACCGGCAGCGTTGTTTGTTTAAAATTCGCGCTTTTACTTGGTTACGTGAAGTCCCGGCTTGTGATTGGTCAGGGCGGCCATGTTGCCGGGACGCGGACCAATCACAGCAAGCCGTGACGAAATTACGTCACGGCTTGCTGTGATTGGTCCGCGTCCCGGCAACATGGCCGCCATTAACCAATCACAAGCCGTGACGTCACGGGAGGCTGGACACGCGCGCTTTTTAAAATGGGCGCGTGTCCAGCCTCCCGTGACGTCCCGGCTTGTGATTGGTTGCGCCGCGGTCAACCAATCACAAGCCGGGAGGCTGGACACGCGCGCATTTTAAAATTTTAAAATGCGCGCGTGTCCAGCCTCCCGGCTTGTGATTGGTTGATCGCGGCGCAACCAATCACAAGCCGGGACGTCACGGGAGGCTGGACACACGCCCATTTTAAAATGCGCGCGTGTCCAGCCTCCCGTGACGTCACGGCTTGTGATTGGTTGCGTCTCCCATGTGACTGCGACGCAACCAATCACAAAGCCGGGACGTAATTTTAAAATCCTTAAGGACCTGAAATTACGTCACGACTTGCTGTGATTGGTTGCGTCGCCCATGTGACTGCGACGCAACCAATCACAACGCCGGAACGTAATTTTAAAATCCTGAAGGACCTGAAATTACGTCACGGCTTGCTGTGATTGGTTGCGTCCCGGTCACATGGGCGGCACGCAACCAATCACAGGCCGGGACTCACGTAAAGGAAAGAAAAGCGCGAATTTTAAACAAAGAACGCTGCCGCTTCCCTCGGTAAGGTGCAGGCTGCGTCGGAGAGGTGAGTATAGCAATATTTTTTATTTTAATTCTCTCTTTTACACATTTTTACATTAATGTTGTTTCGATACCGATACCCGATATCACAAAAATATCGGATCTCGGTATCGGAATTCCGATACAGCAAGTATCGGCCGATACCCGATACTTGCAGTATCGGAATGCTCAACACTACTCATCAGTAAACAAGACTGCTTGGAAATTTGTCTTCATGTATGTCTGGGCCCACTGCAACCGTTTCAGAAGATCCTTTTTCTTTCCCACGTTACTTGAAAACTGTGACCTGCTTAATAATGTGGAACATCATTTTTAAATAGTTTTGCTTTAATTAGAATCACCTGGAAAACTAATTATCACATGCGTTTAAGATTGATTTCAGAGATCCATTGAGCCCTGAGACACAATACCATCCATGAGTTTATTTGAAAAACAAAACAATTAAATCTTTGACACTTAAATCCAATTTGCATAATAATTTGGAACATGGTGTAGAGGCCTATTCCAGAGGCCACAAAAATTATTCTGTTCTTAGTGTCATACAGTAGGGGACCTGACTTTAAAATAGTTTGTAGCATCTAGTGTGTTATAGATGCCTGCTCCAGAGGCCACAAAAATTATTCTGTTCTTAGTGTCATACAGTAGGGGACATGACATTAAAATAGTTTGTAGCATCTAATGTGTTTTAGAGGCCTGATGCAGAGGCCACAAAAATTCTTCTGTTCCTAGTGTCATACAATAGGGGACCGGACTTTTTAATTGTTTGTGGCATCTAGAGTGTTATAGAGGCTTGATCTAGAGGCCACAAAAATTCTTCTGTTCCTAGTGTCATACAGCAGGGGACCTGACTTTAAAATAATTTGTAGTATCTAGTGTTTTATAGAGGCCTTAACCAGAGGTCACCAAAAAATTCTTGTGTTCTTAATGTCATAAAGTAGAGGACATCTGACTTTCAAATTGTTTGTAGCATATCTTTTTAGTCATACAGGCCTCATCCACACTCAAACAATTCTTTCTTCTGTGACTAACACGATACACGCCATATTTCACCTTTGAAATTACTTTTGCTTAAATTCAGCTTTTTGCAGAGGTGGTGCAGAGTTTAAAATCTAATTTTTTGTTGCTAATACTGTGTTCCTACCAAATTATCTGAGCAACATGAATGGGAAAAAGGCTGTGGTTTAAGGGGAATTAGGCTTGGTTTTCAAGGTGTACATGTGGTATGTGGTAATTTTTGTGAAAGTGAACCAACAGTACGTAATATGCAAAGACAACTGACAAATTCTGTTACTCTGTTACTGGATGGGCTACTCCACTACATTTCTTTGGCAGATGTGCAGCGCCCCAGAGTCCTGGTCGTTGCAGTACTGTGGCTCCGCCGCTAAGGGGGGCTATGGTATGTCTGATGGCACTGAAGGAGTTCATCTGACCAGGTATCACAGATACCAATACATTTCACAGTCTGGCCTCCAGGGGGAGCTAAGGGTACTATTCATTAGGCCACTCCTCACAGTCTGGTAAAACTGGGGGTTAGGCAGGAAGTTAGAGAGAATGCTGACTGGGTTGGAACCAGGCAACACCTTGTGGCAGAGGGTGCTGTAGGGGAAGATTCGGTAGGGTCCCTGTCAGGGGTGGGATCCTGACAGAGGCCTGGCAGACAGAGAGAAAGCTACGGGACCGCGCCTGCACTTCATAGCGGCGGTGCCCTAAGAAAGGACAAGAAGCGAGATGTATTGTACTGAGTGAGAAACGAGATCAAAGCAAGAAGGAGAATACCAGTAGGAGTCATGCTGTAAGATCGAGGCAACATCCTACTGAGGTGCAAACAACCGGCGGCCGGAACGCCGAGGAGGTACAGAGCTCTAAGCCATACTTCAAACCAATGGCAGGACAGCCAGTCACAGGCGGGCTGTCTCACTTAAATCACCTACGCAGACATAGGGGACAACCTTTGGAGAGGGGCGACTCTAGGGTCCCGGAAGAGCTCCGAGCCTACCCGTCATACGGGTGCGTCCCAACCATAAACACCAGGGAGGGACGGAGGATTAGCAGAAGATCATCTAATCGAGTTGTGAGGGAACACGAGAAACAGACACAACAGTTGTGGGGACTATCCCGTAAGCTCAGAAGGGGAGTACCACAACACATAGTGCTAGTAGGAAGGCACAGATTTCCACCTGCAAAGGGAACTCTGGAGGTGCCATCGGACCGGCCGGACTTGCGCAGCCTGGTTAACCGTATTCCGGATTGAGGACTTTGAGACCTTCAGTAAAGAGGTAAAGAGACTGCAACCTGGTGTCCTCGTTATTAACTGCGACCGGCACTATACCACGCTACCAACACCACCCACACCTATTATCTATTACTGTACGCCCCTCAGCAGGGTCACGGACCGGGTCTAGCCACCGTGACAACTCCAGAGCAGAGACTCAGAGGCCCGGTACCGGGTACCCCTCGGCCCTGCGGCAGTGGGGGCGCTACAGATGCACTGCAGTACAACTTGTTGATGAGGTCCAGAAAGAGCACATGCTTGATTGGATGGCAAGCGCAACTTCAAGTGGCCTCTCTTCCTCTTCCTCCAGTCAACATAACATCCAGTACAGTCCACAGAGGTGGCACCCAAATTCTCCTTGCTTCCCCCCACGTCCCAACTCTCCAACTGTACAACTGACTGTACGGAACAACAGATGGGTGAATCTGAAGAGCTGTTCACACATTCTATGCCATGGACATCAGAAGTGTACTCAAAAGCTTCAAGTCAAGAGAAGGAAATCTGCACCAATGCCCAAATTTTTTTTAGCTTGGATCTGGGGCAGGATGAAGTAGAGTCTGAACAGCATCTTGACCCTTGTCATCAGAGGTTAACCCCTGGGGGGAGGTGATCCAGATGACACTCAAATATCTGAAGCTCATGCGGACTGTACTGTGCTGTCAGGGCAGGAAGAGGAGGAGGGCGACTCCAAGGGCGAGGAATGTGATAACACAGAGGATGATGATGAGGTGTTAGAACCCAGTTGGCGTGAACATAGAGGCATGTAGCTGAGTAGGTCATCTGAGGAGGAAGACGAGGAGGTTACGTTGTGCTGTACATCTCAGACACATAATGATGCAGCCACGATGAGCAATGTATCCTCAGCCACAATTGTGGCTGTGACCAGCAGCTTCCGCGGGTTTGCAGCCCACTGGGGTGGCAGGGGTTGCCTAGGCTGGGACTTTTCTGACACTGAAAAGGATGAGCCAACTCACGTAATCTGCCAACTTTGCAAAAAAATCTGAGTAGAGGTAAAAAGTGCAATAATTTGACTACAACATGTATGAACTTTCACATGCGCAATCATCATGCATTACTGAGGGAATCCCACTGTGCTAAAATGCAGACCAGCAGACCTCAGCAACCATCAGCTGCCCCATCAATTGCATCTGCTACTTCTTCCTCCTCCTCTGTTACCGTGCCAACTATTGAGATGCAGGTCTTTGACCACAAAATTTCGGGTTCTTTACTCGATCCAGTCACGATGACTGAGAGCCTGCTGCCAGCTGTAATGACTGCTGTTTTTGACTGATCTCAGAGAACAAGCACACCACAACCTTTCCCATCCACCGTAACATCTCCAGCTGCACCTCTCTCATGGTCCAGCAGTTTGCCTGGTTCACCATACTCCACCCTCTCTTAGCAGTGCAGCAAGTCCACGGTTCCGCAGTTGTAGTCACGTAAAAGATTGTTTCCTCCTATGCATGACAAAGCTAAGAGGTTGAACTCCACCATCTCAAATCTGTTGGCCATGGAAATGTCACCTTTCCCCCTGGTAGATACAGTTTCTGAAAGCTGATGGCCTTCGCAGTGCCCCAGTACCAATTGCCCAGTTGGCATTACTTTTCAAAGAAAGCTGTGCCTGTGGTAAACCAACATATAGCAGACAACATAACCCATTCCTTGACTAAATCTCTGTCTGCCACGGTGCATTTCACCACAGACACTTGGACTAGTAAGCATGGCCAAGGTCATTACATCTCGCTTACTGGGCACTAGGAGAATCTGGAGGCTGTGGCGGCAGGCACTTCTCAACAAGTCTTAGAATTCCCATGGCTTGCAGGACAAATCTCTACATTTAAAGGGGAAAGTTAAAATATTTGCGCCAAAAAAACTCAATAAAAATATATAAATAAATAAGAATGTGGGTAAAAATCCAACCTTCGTATCACATTAATATTCAGATAAATAGCAGTATATAATTACCTCAATCTACAAGACTGTATTCAGATTTTTCCTGTAGCGTCTGGAAAGGTCCTGCAGTTATGTGCAGTGAAGCGTGCGTCTGGCTCCTTATCTGTATATCCAATCCAGTAGCATCCGATGCCAGAGAGAAGTGGTCAGTAATAAATCAAGGTGCAGGGGATGCTGTCCCGGCCGGTGACTAGCGTGCCCCTTGAGAATACAAGATCTGCCGTGCACTGGCAGTAACGGCTTAGTTCAGAAACAAAAAGCCGGCAAGGTACAGGACCTTGCGTGACGTCACAGACACGTGATGTGATCACATGACCGGCTACGAGGTGCACACAGGACCACACTATCCAAAATCTCTACATTTAACACTTCCTCCACTGCTTCTGTCTCCTCCTCTATCTCCTCTAGGGCCTCCACCTGCACCCTCAACCTCGGCCTTAATGAGACACGCGTTCCAACACTGCATAGTGAATCTCCACTACCTCCTTAATGTGCAGCCAGGGCTCATCGTAATTAGGCAGTATTAAAATTGATATGCCTTGGAGATCGCAGTCATACAGCTGAAGAGTTGAGGACAGCTCTCCAGGGTGAGTTTGATCAATGGCTGTCTCCCCTGATCCTGCATCCAAGGAAGGCCATGTCCGATAACTGTGCAAACCTGGTGGCGGCTCTATGGCAAGGCAAGCTCACACACATGCCTTGCATGGCTCACATCCTCAACCTGGTGGTACAGTGTTTTCTCCACCACAATCCTGGCCTAGGTGAGCTGCTCCAGAAATCACGTAAGGTGTGTGCTCATTTCCACAGTTCGCACGCCTCAGGTCATTGACTTGCATCAATACAGAGGTCTTTGTCCATGTCAGTAAACAGGTTGATATGCAAAATGTCTACATGGTGGAATTCCACCCTGCACATGTTGCAGCGTCTGTGGCAGCAGCAACGAGCACTTATGCAGTATATCATGTCATAAAGCCTGGGACAGCGCAGTACGGATGTGAAGCATATCGCTTTTACAAAGGGGTCACAGATTAAGGATCTCTGCACCCTTATGCACAGTTTCGAAATGGCTACTAAGATGGTTAGTGCTGATGATGCCATCATTAGCATCATTATTCTGGTCATCTATATGCTGGAGAAGACTTTGAATAGACTGCGGAGGAGATGGTGGTCCCAGAAGAACAGACAAACTGTTATCAAAGATGCAAGATCTGAGGAACAAATGGAGGAGGAAGAGATGATGGGCGAACAACTGTCAGATGAAGAGGATAATCCTTCCCTCTCTGTTGTTCATGGTTAGCAGGAGGGGACAGAGGAAACAAGCCTCATTGTTGCCTAGCCACAAAAACAGCATGGGCTTGGACCTCATGGTAGAGCACGACCTTCTTGCTGCACTATCTGCAATATGATCCCTGTACATTTGTGATTAGGAATACTGCTGACTACTGAGTTGCCACTCTTTTAGATCCATGTAATAAAACCAAATTTTGCCAGATGCTTCCCGCCCTGGAAAGGGACCCGTGAATTCCAGAGTATCGAAAAATGGTTTTACACAATTAAGACAGCTTTTCCCAAGTCAGCAGTGAAGCACACAGTTGGCATCACAGCTCTAGAATTCCAAACTCCGGCACGTCAATTCTTCAAAAGCAAAACGTTAGCAGCAGCAGCAGTGGTGTAAGTGAAAGAAGCAATTTCTGTGAGTCCTTTGACACTTATTTTATACCAGCTCATGCACCAGCACAACAGAGTGCAAGACTTACACATTGTGAACGAATGAAGAGGGTGGTACAAGGAGTATCTAGAAATTAATATCAACACCATCAGGGAGGGTTTGGACCCTTTTACATTTTGTTATTCCAAAATGGATGAGTGGCCTGAGCTCGCCTCACGCGCCTTGTAGGTTTTATCGTGCCCGACATCCAGCGTTCTCTCAGAATGTGTCTTCAGAGCTGCTGGTGGTGTCCTGATGGATAAGCGCAGCCGGCTGTTCCTTGAAAGTGTAGACTGCCTAACTTTCCTCAAGATGAACAAGTCATGGATCACCAAGGACTTGTTCATCTTGATTGGACTTTTGCACCCCAATCGCAAATTTTACAGACTAGGTGGTATTGCATTTTTAGTGTGATGCATTAATGTCACGTAACTGCACTCTGTGATATCTTTAGTGTGGCTTCTGTGCCTGCTGTGGCTGTTGCTGCTGATGTTAATACAATACATTTGTGGAAATGTGAACAGTGATGGTTGGTCTACATCTGCTGGGTTAGCTGTAGTGGAAGACGTGTCGGTCCCAATTGCACTACAGTATTTCTATTCTCGTGACAGTTATTCCACTTTGGTGGTGTCAGGCCCTCATTTTTTAAAATGAGAACACTCCTGGTTGGGTGTCCATCTGCTGGATTGGGTGTAGAGGAAGACCTGTCAGTCCCTATTGTACTATTTCTTCAGTGGTGAAATTGATGCCACTTTAGTATTGTCTGTCAATAATTTTTGGGAACGTGAGCACTCCTGGTTGGATGTCCATCTGCTGGATTGGATGTAGTGGAAGGCTTGTCGGTCCCTATTACACTATTTCTACTGTGGTGAAATTCATGCCACTTTGGAATTTTCTACCAATAATTTTTGCAAATGTGAACACTCCTGGTTGGGTCTCCTTCATACGTGCTCCCTGTAGCAGTAGGCCTTCGAGACAGTCACGCCTCCACTTCCTTTGACTCAAGTACCCATGTTACTATCCTTAATTTTTTATGACAATGGTAGCATACAAAACTGATATTTGTGCCACCTGAGTGTGGCTCAGCATGAAAGCAGGTAGAGGTGTTGCATGTAGTATCAGGGCTCCCAGCAAAGGAGGCCTACACCGATCCCTCACCCACCTCATCTTACTGTGACGTTCAATTATAAGCTGTAAATGCTGTCCCAGACCCCGATACTTCATGCCTGGCTGATTGGTGCAGTGCCATGCTGCAGTTTGTACTGTGGGTGAATTGAGGCCATTTTCCTGATGTCTGTCCCTCATTTGATGTGTTTTGGCAGCATCTAGGGCCGTTGTGCAAGGTGTTGTGCATGTGTTTGTTTTTGCCTCCCATTGAGATGAATGGTGCTCGGTTATGTTCGGCGAATATTCGACATATTAATAGGTGAATATTGCTAATTTGGCGTTCGTAATCCGAACTGAACATTAAAATCTTAAATATTTGTTCATCTCTAATGTTGATATCCGAAAATGGAACTGGGAATTGCATCTTTCACGAGAAGCATATCTCCTCTTGTCCCTCTTGATAATACGTTACCAGCCCCAGCAAATGAACCATTTTCTGAACCATTTGGATGAAGTCCTAGACCATTCTTCATACATATTGAGTTGAGATTGTTTATATGCAGAAGTTATATTATTTGCAATTCTCTTGGTATATGTGGGCTTTACTCTTGCTCAAAATGGTGCAAATGAGCTCCAATATCATAGTACGCACGCAAGCTACTTGCCTAATTTAGTAAGCAAAAGCCTGACGTAATAGAGTAACGTCAATACAATCTGATGCATGCATGGTGAATACGTCTTCCCTTTACTAAGATGATGCTGAAAACATCATAGCGTCTTCGCACATGTGCAAAAAGATGACTATTTCTTCCCTTTTCTGTTTAGTCATGCATAGTAGCAGTAGTAGGAGGCTGATATCAGATATCAGATATCACATGAGATGTTCCAATTCTAGCACTGCACCTTCACTCTTCCTGACTACCCAGGAGCGAGGGCAGTCAGGGTAATGGGGGCTTGGAGTTGAAGTCAGCTGTGAATTGTCGAAAAACATAGCTGTTATTTTTAGGCTGGGAAGGGCCCTCCCAGCCTGATAATATTAGCCCGCAGCAGTCTGCTTTACCTTTGATGGTTACCAAAAATATGGGGACCCCACATCATTTTTTTTCACTTATTTATATAGTTAATACTAGTGATGAGTGTGCACTAAAATGCTTGGGTGAACGTTACTTGTCGAGCAAATGCTCGGGTGCTCGACCCGAGTAGTGAGTATAATGGAAGTCAATGGGAAATTCAAGCATTTTTCCGTCATGCTTCCTCCCTGGAAGTTTGGAGAGTTCTAAAAATTTCTGAAATCAATGAAAACAGCACTGAAATGGCATGGGAACAGCTTGGGAAAGACCCCTGTAAGCATCTCCGAATCCAAGGTCGCTGATGGGAACAATTTTGTCATTACGCCACTTTTAAGGGCTGACAATAAGACATACAAAACTGATGTTAAAATGGATTTGACTGTAAAACATTTATAGGGTGCAGACCTGCTAGTGCATTTAATGCTTGTTTTGTGATGTCACTGCAGGATTAGTATTTTACTTGTATTTCATATTCTGTTATATACAGTGACATGATAAAATAGCATTTGTTGGAGCCTCACATATGACCATGTTGCTTTGTGATTTTTCCTATTAGTAGTTTATATTCTCTTATAAGGTATTGGTCTCCCAGTGCACTCAATGCTTGTTTTTAGGGAAGAATGAGTATATTCGCAAGTATTCGGTATTCGGCGAGTAATGCGGTACTCACAGTACTTGGAACATGGCAAATATTTCACCTCACTCGCCTCACAATATTCAGCTCTCCTGTCCAGTCAATGGGTGCAAAAAAAAATGGCACAGCACTTGCACCATGCGAGTGCTGTCTGAATTTTATGCACTGGTGTCCTTTGAAAAGCCAGCAATTCATATGCGGCTACAGTAAAATCAAACTAACAGGTTAGAATAGAATAGATAGAATACATATATACACATAGAATAGGTGTATATACAGCTCTGGCAAAAATTAAGAGACCACTGCACAGTTTTATAAAAATCAGCTTCTCTACATGTCTGACAGCCATTCCATTCCAGTGTCAGTTGAATTCCAACCAGAGTACACCTCATTCTACTTAATGTGCTTCTGATTAGGTGATCACATGAACCAAATCTTATTTAACGAACGAAAGTATAAAAAAAAACCCTGCTGTGGTTTTCACAATCCTGCTGCAATAGGACAAGTTGGATGGCAAAACAAGTGCTAGTAATATCCCAAAAGTAATAGGAATGAAAAAATAACTTCTAACCATGCCAAAGGAGTTGAAAAGAAAAGTCTTGAGTGAGGAAAAGAAGGGCTCAATTCTGGCTTTACTAGCAGAGGGATACAGTGAGGGTCATGTTACCTCTATCCTTAACATTTTTAAGACAGCAGTCCATTACAACAAGGTCAAGCAGCAGACATTGGGGGCAACAAAGCTACAGATTGGCAGAGGGCAAAAACCGCACTCCACTGACCGAGATGACCGTCATCTTATTCGAATGTCACTCAGCAACCGCAGGATGACATTAAGTGACCTACAAAAGGAATGGCAAATGGCAGCTGGGGTGAAGTGCACAGCAAGAATAGTTCGTAACAGGCTGCTAGAGGCAGGACTCAAGTCATGTAAGGGTAGAAAAAAGCCTTTCATCAATGAGAAACAAAGGAGAGCCAGGCTGGAGTTTGCCAGAGACCATAAGGATTGGACCATAGAGGACTGGAGTAAGGTAATCTTCTCTGATGAGTCTAACTTTGGTATTCAATAAAGCAACGCCAAGAGCAGTAGTAGAGCAGCACAGCCCGAATGTCCAGGGGGAAATAAACATATATTCAAACAGTTAATGGCCTGATGGTTACAACGGAGGTGCTCGCATGAAACACAGCAATGATAACATGAAGTCCAAAGAACAAATGCGGCAGCACTCACCGGTCCTGGAGTTAATATGCCTTTATTCAAACATGAAAGTACATCTTCATGGCTCGGAGGAGAGGGGTAGTGGCAGGAGTGTGTGGGGAGAGATGACAGCCGTTTCGCGCAATGAACAGCGCTTCTACGGGTCCATTAGAAGCGCTGTTCATAGCGCGAAACGGCCATCATCTCTCCCCACACACTGCTGCCAATACCCCTCTCCTCCGAGCCGTGAAGATGTACTTTCATGTTTGAATAAAGGCATATTAACTCCAGGACCAGTGAATGCTGCCGCATTTGTTCTTTGGACTTCATGCTAACTTTGGCATTGCCCAACACCTGGTAATCTAATGGTTAGACATGAAGAGGATTAAAAGTCACATTGTCTTACACTCACTGTGAATTTAGGTGGAGGATCAGTGATGATCTGCAGATGCTTCAACAAGGCTGGAATTGGGCAGGATAATCTTTGCGAATGACGTATGAATCAAGCAACATACAAGGTTATTCTGAAAAAACAGTTCATTCCTTCTGTTCAGGCAATGTTCCCCAACTCTGAGGACTGGTTTTTCCAACAGAACAATGTGCCATGCCACACAGCTAGGTCATTGAATGTGTGGATGAAGGACCACCACATCAAATCCCTGTCATGGCCAGCCCAATCTCCAGACCAGAACCAAATTGAAAACCTCTGGAATGTAATCAAGAGGAAGATGGTCACAAGCCATCAAACAAAGTAGAACTGCTTAAATTTTAGTACCAGGAGTGGCATAATGTCACCCAAGAGCAGTGTGAAAGACTGGTGGAAGGCATGCCTGTCACGGGGAGACTAGGTGGGCAAGAGCTAATAACCTGGCCCCTGCAATTTCCCTCAGACTAGGGAAATCCTGACTAACCCTCTACCTGGAGTTTACACTGATGTTGTGCATGTCCAGGCCTCGACCCTCGCCCTGTCTCCTGTTCCAACCCTAGGCTGAAAACACCGCCCACCACCCGGTGATAAGATCATACACCAATACCCACAGTTAGAACAGACAAGGATAACGGAAAATATACAACACGCCGCAGTCACTCAGGAATACACTATAAATGCGCAGGGCAAAATAAATACAAATATAGGAAGGAGTAAATAAGACAAAGAGAAATACACCACCAGCAACGATACTCCAACTACTTGCTCACCACTCCCGACCGAGATAACAACGCACAAGACAGAAGCTATAATCGGCGATGCCCAATGTTCAGGAGAACTATTTAAAGGCAATGGGCATGGCCCAGCTTCCAATCCGAGAATCAGGTAAATTAACCCCGTACCAGCTAGACAAAATCTAGCCGACGCCAATGAGCACATAGTGGTCAAAAGCGGAATTACCGCTGTCTGTCAAACGACCTGGTCTGAACAGCGTCCGACATGACAATGCCATGACGCATGAAAACTGTGATTAAAAATCATGGTTATTCCACAAAATATTTATTTATGAACTCTTCCTGAGTTAAAACATTGGTAGTGTTGTTTCTAAATGATTATGAATTTATTTTCTTAGCATTACTTGAGGTCTGCAAGCACTGCATTTTTTTGTTATTTTGACCATTTCTCAGTTTCTGAAACTATGTACAAAATGTAGTGCTTGGAAATTCGAAGACACGGTTTCAGTAGTTTATAGAATAAAAGAGCAATTTGCATGTTACTCAAAACTATAGCTATAAAGAGAAACATCAGACAAACTGAACATTTTGCAGTGGACTCTTAACTTTTGCCAGAGCTGTACATATATATATATATACATATATATATATATATATATATATATATATATATATATATATATATATATACATGTCAGTGACGCACATATATATGTATATATATCTTTATATTGCATAGAGATATAGATAGAAAGTTAGCCAGTAATTCATTTGTCCCATGCTCCAGAGGTCATCCCTGTTCAGTCTGTGAGTCAGCGCAGCATCAGTGACTGCACTGCTAATCACTGAAGCTGCCGCTCGCAGCCGTGCTGAACTGGGATGACCTCTGGAGCGTGGGAAAATGCCAGTTCATTTTCGCACGCTCAAGAGTTCACAGTGGGTCAGGCTGTGAGTCAGCGCAGCATCAGTGACATCAGCGCTAGTCACTGATGATACACTGGCAGCTACTCATTCATTCATCAGTGGTTTACAGCCGGGACTGTCGCATTAGCACCACTCCTGGTTGTAAACTGTATCTCCCCCCGATATGGATTATGGCATGGGACTGATTGCTGGACAGGTTTGGGTATATTGTTGGTTTTTTATTTGCTCTTTTTTACAGGAGATCGAGGGTGTCGCATGGATTAGGAGAACAATAACAATGGCAAACTGTGTTTAGTGTTTTATTTCATTAAAATACTTTTTTCTGGCTGTGTATTTTTTAACCCTTTAACAACTATAGGATTAGTAATGGATAGGTGTCTTATTGACAACTCTCCATTACTAAGCCGGCTTGAAGTCAGCTTTAGTGTTGAGCATTCCGATACCGCAAGTATCGGGTATCGGCCGATAATTGCGGGTATCGGAATTCAGATACCGAGATCCGATACTTTCGTGGTATCGGGAATCGGAATCGGAAGTTTCCAGTGTATGGTTTCCAGGGTCGGGAAGGAGAGGAAACTCTCCTTCAGGCCCTGGGATCCATATAAATGTGTAAAATAAAGAATTAAAATAAAAAATATTGATATATTCACCTGTCCGGAGGCCCCTGGACTTTACCGCCGTAACCGGGAGCCTTCTTTGCTTAAAATGCGTGCGTTTAATGGTTTCCGTGACGTCACGGCTTCTGATTGGTCGCATGCCGCCCATGTGACCGCGACGCAACCAATCACAACAAGCCGTGACGTAATTTTCAGGTCCTGATGCCTAATTCTAGGCATTCAGGATTTGAAAATTACGTCACGGCTTGTGATTGGTCGCGTCGCGGTCACATGGGCGGCACGCGACCAATCAGAAGCCGTGACGTAATTTTAAAATGCGCGCGTTTACTGCCTCCCGTGATGTTACAGCTTGTGATTGGTTGCGTCGCCCATGTGACCGCGACGCGACCAATCACAAGCCGTGACGTAATTTTCAGGTCCTGATGCCTAATTCTAGGCATTCAGGACCTGAAAATTACGTCACGGCTTGTTGTGATTGGTCGCGTCGCGGTCACATGGGCGGCACGCGACCAATCAGAAGCCGTGACGTCACGGAAACCATTAAACGCGCGCATTTTAAGCAAAGAAGGCTCCCGGTTATGGCGGTAAAGTCCAGGCTGCGACGGAGAGGTGAGTATATCAATATTTTTTATTTTAATTATTTATTTTACACATTAATATGGTTCCCAGGACCTGAAGGAGAGTTTCCTCTCCTTCAGACCCTGGGAACCATCAGGGATACCGTCCGATACTTGAGTCCCATTGACTTGTATTGGTATCGGGTATCGGTATCGGATTAGATCTGATACTTTGCCGGTATCGGCCGATACTTTCCGATACCGATACTTTCAAGTATCAGAAGGTATCGCTCAACACTAGTCAGCTTACAATACAAAGGTGACATTAACCCCCTATTACCCCATATGCCACTGCTACAGGGCGGTGGGAAGAGAGAGTCTAAGTGCCAGAATTGGCACCATTTCTGGGGCGGCTGTGAGCTGGTGTTTGTAGCTGTGAATATCAGCCCGCAGCTGTCTGCATAGCCTTTTCTGGCTATTATTTATAGGGGGACCCCAGGTAATTTTTTTGAGGGTCCCCCTATTTTAATAGCCAGTAAAGGCTTAATATACAGCTGCAGGCTGAGATTCATCGCCTGGGAAGATCCATGGGTATTAACCCCTTCCTAAGCTATAAACATCGGCCCCCAGTCGCTGGCTTTCCCTTTCTGGCACAGAAAATTGCACGGGAGCCAACACCATTTTTTTTCCACTAAAAGATTATTTTATTAAATACATAAAAGTCCCATAATTTGCACACACACTATACTCATTGCATTGGTCACACACATCTATATATCAAACTATTCTGCATGGATTTACTTTAGGTAAACCATGTCTCCTATTCTTTCATCTCATGCGTTGATTTTACAGAACCCGATAAATGAATTACCGGCTTATCTTCTATCTATATCTCTATGCATGATAAAGATATATACCGTATTTTCTGGTGTATAAGACGACTGGGCGTATAAGAAGACCCCCAACTTTTCCATATAAAATATGGAATTTGGGATATGCCCGCTTTATAAGATGGGGGTCATCTTATACGCCCAGTCATCTTATACGGCGTGTGGTTCCCAGGGTCTGAAGGAGAGGAGACTCTCCTTCAGGCCCTGGGATCCATATTCATGTAAAAAATAAAGAATAAAAATAAAAAATATGGATATACTCACCCCTCATAAGCCTGGCTGTCACCGCTGCAAGCGTCTGCCTCCGTTCCTAAGAATTGCAGAGCGTGAAGGACCTACGATGACGTCACGGTCTTGTGATTGGTCCGTGACCGCTCATTTGACCGGTCACCTGACCGTGACGTCATCGAGGGTCCTTCACGCTCTGCAATTCTTAGGAACGGAGGCAGACGCTTGCAGCGGTGACAGCCAGGCTTCTCGGAGGGGTGAGTATATCCATATTTTTTATTTTTATTCTTTATTTTTTACATGAATATGGATCCCAGGGCCTGAAGGAGAGTTTCTTCTCCTTCAGACCCTGGGAACATCCAGGATCGCTCCCTGCACATGCCGTACCCGGCGTATAAGACGACCCCCGACTTTTGGGACAATTTTCAGGGGTTAAAAAGTCGTCTTATACGCCGAAAAATACGGTATATATATATATATATATATATATATATATATATATATATGTCTCTGACATTAATGGTGCTATATAAATAAATTATATATATATATATATATATATATATATATATATATGTATATATATATATATATATATATATATATATATATATATATACAGTACACACCTATTCTATGTGTATATATTTATTCTATCTATTCTATTTTAACCTGTCAGTGTGATTTTACTATAGCCGCATATGAATTGCCAGCTTTTCAAAGGACACCTGTGCGTAAAAATTGGACAGCACTCACATGGAGTGCGATTTTTTTTCTCGCACCCATTGACTTGCATTGGACTTGTTACTCATTACGAATACCCGAGTATTAGGACCTACTCGTTACAAGTATATCTAGTCCGAATATTTCACTACTCACTCATCCCTACTTATTTTATGGGGTCACTATAAGACTAGTATTACACTTGTACCTCATTTTCTGTTACATACAGTGACATTATAAAATGGCATTGGTTGGTCTTTGTTCTATATGTAAAGTTCACATGTAACATGTGTATGTACTGCATTTCCAATTGTCTTACTCTCTGACCAATTTTTTGTGACCTTTCTAAAACATCTTTGGGTATTTGCAATATTGTGTCTGTCCTTATTTCGCAGTCATTCACTTGGGTGCCTGTTTTTAAGGTTTTTTTAATGTGATGTTGGCACTTATGTATCTAATAAAGACTTGTCATTTTAATAATTTTGGTGTGTGTGCACTGTTGTTTTTTCCTTTGTAAAATGCTATCTCTACTGCAACAACTTACCCTAGATGAAATGCAGATAACAGCAGTATTATTGCAGAATACAGAAGGGATTTGAACAGGCCCTGAATGGATTTTTTTTCTTTTACGTGGCAGCAACAATCTATGGAGGAACGCAAGCAACATTGCCAGCTTTGATGAATTTCTGAGTACAGATCACTATAAAAACATGAATCTGTTAATAAGTGCATGGAAAAAAGCAATCATGTAATGGACTGTGGAAGAGATGTATGTGACCAAACTAGGAGATGATACCTAGCACCTATCCATACAGTAAACCCAGCTAACAACGGTGTTAATAGGGATTAGAATAGATGTTACCTTGATATGTTTTCTTTAGGTTTCATTGGAAAGGATTATTATTTATAAGGCAATAATCCATGACTAGATTCCTGTAATACGCTATCCCTACAGCACCACTCACCCTACAGGAATTGCAGATAAGGGTGGTATTATAAAGGAATGGAATCTATTTGAGTTAGCCCTGAAAAAAGCTATTAGTTTAGCATAGCAGCATCAAGGATTGTTATTTCATAAACCCTGCTGGGGAATGTAATAGAGCATTTTGTAGCTTGATATGGTGGATACCAGGATCTTCATTACTTAGTGTACAAAGCCTTCTGTCCAGGCTGTGAAATCCTGTATGCAGTGTGAGAATTCCCTATGTGATGACCACCTGAAAGGCCACAGCAAGACACTGGATCATATACTAAAAGAGACCACCAGATCAATTAGTTTCCAAAAATGTTCTCTTAACTATAAGGTGGAGCCTCAGAATAGCATTTTTCCCATTACTAAGGAGTGAGTTTCTTAGACTAGTACAGGGTATGAACTAAGTGCAAGGGATGACAAAAAGTAGAAGGAGGCACTCCAATACCACTTTGAAGATACGTTGAGGAGGGCCTCAGAAAACATTTTTTTTTTCCCTTTATTAAGGAGTGGGAATCTTAAACTGGTAATGTGCATGCACGATTCTTTGATATACATCAAAGGATGTTATAGGTACCCCTCTCAAAATTCTTAATGCGAGCATCATAAACACTCTTAAAAAAATTATAGCTAGGGTAGCATGATCACCCTGTTGATATGGAGGAGGACTACACAATAAAGACAAAATCTTGAAGCGCATAGCCATGTTTGGGTGGTAAGGGGTACATGGGAGTACACCTTTCATTACTCTGCTGTTGGATGTCCCAGGACCAGGAGCTGCTTCCCTATCCATAACACGGGGGCGCCTTAGCTCGCCTTGTTCCCCGGATTAATTCTGATGGCGAAGACGCCGAGGCCATGTACCTTGCTTAGCTCCAGAATCTGCCCTCAGACTGTACTCTTCCCCCACCTGGGGGAAGAGGGAAGTAGTATTGTACCATAATACACCAACCAGACTAACAAGGTGTTCTGCCTTCCTCCACGTAGGATGCTGTGTGGATTCCAACATATGGCTAAACCTTCATCCACATCCCAGTAAACAGACTGTGTTGATGCTTAAGTCTTATTTATTAGGGTGATGATAACATAAACTATAACGTTGAACAACAGTGGTGGATAGTATTCATAGTAGATGATCGAATAGTGAATGAGGTTGATGTACAAAGTGGATGTTCAGTGAATAATCATAGTGGATGACTGGTGAAAAACTGTAAAGAATAACAGCATATCAGTATATGCACACACAGGGTGCAATCACATAAATAACTGGGACATTACAGCAAGAATTATACAGAGTGCATTGCACAGTAATTCTAACAGCACTGCCCTATTCTATACAAAGATGCCTCTATCTACATGCAGAGTAAACATTAACCTAACTGCAAGCTGCTGAGCACAATCTGCCTAACTATATCAGAATATAGGAGCTGCATAAGGCTCAAATACTACACAAACATAAGATGCATTTAACCCTTTTTAAACGTACCGAGATCCGTTAGGACAGGGGTAGGAAAGTAAGTGAGACAGGAGCACGTGGGTCTCTCTTCAGACCTGAGGAAAAATGGCTACTGAAGCTTGTCTTCCACAAGAAGAATGAGGGCGGAACTCACCCAGAAGACATTGCTCTTCTGAAGGAAAAGTTGGTAAACAACATGAAAAGTAGGCAACTGATGACCTCCAGTGGCCACAACTTGAATAACATGATAATTAACTTTCTGCACATTAAGATGGGCAGAACACTCCCCGCTTGGCATCAACAGATGCCACAATTAGGTTCTTTTGGGGAAAATAATAATACAAGCTCGGTAACGGGCCTGAGGAACAGTTTGTTCTCCCCAAGCTTGCACACTCTGACCTCTACTTTCCGCACCTTCCCATCTTTGCTGGGAAGGGTCTTGATGACTAGGCCGAGTGGCCACTCGTTCCGATGTGACTGACTGTCTTTGATGAGTACAACATCGCCAGATTGAATATTTGGGCGGTCTTTCTGCCACTTTGTCCTGGTTTGCAGAGTGGAGAGATACTGTTTCCTCCATCTATCCCAGAAGACGTTGGACACGCTTTGTACTTGCCTCCATTGTCGTCTGTAGAGGTCTTTGTCATTGAATTCTCCGAGTGGAGCTTTCGGGACACAGGTTTTCTGTGTGAGTAACATTGCAGGAGTAAGGATGGATGGATCTCCAGAATCACTAGAAAGTGCTGTCAGTGGCCTGGCATTCATGATGGCCGAGACCTCTGCCATGAACGTGGATAAACTCTCTTGTGTAAGTCTGGTGTTAGCTTGCAAGAAGATAGAGTCTAGTATTTTGCGTGCTATCCCTATCATCCTTTTCCACGCACCTCCCATGTGTGAAGAGTGTGGTAGATTTAAAGTCCAGGTACATCCTTGCTCGCCTAGATACCTTTCCACATTAGCGATGTCCAGATAGGAAGGGATTTGGAGTTCTCTTGCCGCTCTGACGAAATTCGTACCTCGGTCAGAACGAATATGCTTCACAGGGCCTCTGATTGCGATGAAGCGTCGAAGTGCGTTTATAAAACTTGATGTGTCCATCGATTCGATTACTTCGATATGAACGGCTCTGATGGACAGACACGTGAATAGAACTGCCCAACACTTTGCTTCTGTAAGTATTTTTCTAGTCCGTCGTGTAGCCACAGACCAAGGACTGAATACATCTAGTCCAACGTTGGTGAAGGGGGGTTCAGTACTAAGTCTGTCGGGTGGAAGATTGGCCATCTTCGGATTTTGGAATGTGCCCCGGAGTTTGCGACACGTAACACAGTCGAAGATGAGTTTGCTCACTCTTCTCTTTGCTCCAACTATCCATAGTCCAGCCGCCCGTAGGTTTCCTTCAGTGAACAAACAGCCTTGGTGTCTCACTAAGACATGATGAATCAGCAGGGTTGTTACGTGATGACGTCCAGGAATTATCACCGGGTGCTTCTCTGAAAGTTCTACCTCAGCTTCTTGAAGACAGCCACCGACTCTCAGCAGCCCATCTTGGTCGACAATCGGATCGAGATTCCTCAGCCCACTGACTTCAGGAATGGGTTGTCCCTTGTTGAGGTTGTCTACTTCTCTGCCATAGGTTTCTCTTTGTACGACACGAAGTATTATAACCTTGGCTCTTTCCAGGTCGGGAGCAGTAAACGCAAGCCTGCAGTGATGCCAACCTTTACAAAGTCTCTGGCTATCAGGTAGTGCTGACTTGTAGGACTGGATTACATGAAATAGACAAGCTATAGCTCGAACAAGTGACTTCCAGGTGGAGAACCTGCTGAACCGGTGAGATTCGAGGTGGCAGCTTGAAATCTCTCTATGTAGAGCAGACACTTGAGGTCAGATCTCTTCATCTGTGTCTGGACCCACTAGTTCGAAAGTTTCAGGCCTGCTGATGTGGGGCATCGAACGGTACAAAGAGGTAGGACCTGTGAACCATGTAGTATCCTTCAGATAACTGGGTGCAACAAATCTAGTCGCGTGGTCCGCAGGATTGTGGTGAGTAGGTACGTAGTGCCACTGATTAGGGCCGGTGGATCTTCTTATCCGAAGTACCCGGTTGCTGACGTAGACGTAGAAGCATCGTGTCTCGTTACAGATGTACCCCAGTACCACCTTGCTATCGGTGTAGAACTCTGCATCCTTGATCTTCAGACTCATCGCATCCGAGATCAGTTCGGCCAACTCAACTGCAAGGACAGCAGCACAGAGTTCCAGTCTGGGTATCGTGTGTTCATGAAGTGGCGCCAATTTCGTCCGGCTCATAACGAACCCGATATGGCATTGTCCGCTTACGTCTATGGTTTTGAAGTACGCTACTGCTGCAATCGCTTTGACTGACGCATCACAGAAAATACAAAGTCTTTGCATTTTGACCTCTGTGGATGGCACAGGAGCATACAGTCGTTTCACACATAGGTTGGTCAGGGCTTCAAGAGACTTCTTCCACTCTGCCCACAGGTCAGCCTTTTCTGCTGGAAGTGGATCATCCCAATCAGTAGTGTCTTGGGTGAAGTCCCTGAGCATCAGCTTTCCTTGGATGGTAAAGAAATGTTCCCTCATCTCAGGTGACTTCTGAAGCTTGTGTCTTAGGGAGATGAATCTGCTGAAGACCAATTCCCTGTTGTTGGGTAGGCGTCTCCTCTGAGGTCGAAATGGTAGAGGTGCGACCCAACTATTCGACGTATCCTTGACTATTTGTTCATCCATGATGTCCAAGAACATCCTGTCTTCTATAGACATTGCTACCTTGTTGTCTTCCTTCATCCTGTGGAAGACTGTACATCCTATGTGGTCTTGTTCACCTTCACAGGCGTGGTCTTCGTTGATAGGAACTGAGAAAGGGCAAGGTAGGGGAGTGCTGCTCGGTAGTTCCTTTACCAGCAGACTATTGTGACACGGCTGGAAGAGAGATGGACATCCATTTTCTAATGTGCTGGTAAGCATACTGTTGACTGAGACCGGCTTGTGTGCTCCTCCTAGACAGACATCTCCTACAATGACCCATCCAAGGTCTTGCCTCTGAGCGTATGGAGCATTCCGGGAGCCGTTGATATATTCTCTAGTCTTGTGGACTCGTAGTATATCTCTTCCCAGAAGTAAAGCTATTGGGGCTTCTGGTTCCAACTCAGGTATCAGGTGGGCTATATGCTTCAGGTGGGGGTGATACGTTGCCACCTCTGGTGAAGGTATCTCAGACCTGTTGTCAGGAATCTGGTTGCACTCCAGGATGGTCGGTAGTGACAGGCAGGTCTGGCCATCTATGGACTCCACTTTGTATCCAGTTGCTTTCCTCCCCGCCGTCTCGACGGTACCTGAACATGTCCTAAGGGAGTAGGGAGAACCGGGGCCTACAATGTTGAAGTTGTCAAAGAAGATGGACCTGGCTAAAGACCTATTACTTTGGTCATCCAGGATTGCATATATCTTGAGCGCTTTGTCTCTGTGGCCTGCTGGATAGACTCGGACAAGGCAGATTTTTGAAAAGGATCTTCCTCCTGTGAGTCCCTTACAGATCTCCATACATTGAGAGATGACCGCAGGGGTGTCTTCGATGGTGTTCTTCTGCTTCTCATCGTGCTCCTCTGCCTGTGACAACACTCCTGGAGGTGGTCAAGGGTGCAAGGCTGTATTGTGATCCGTGCTGCTGCATTCTGCACATTTCACGCTAGCTCCACAGTTCCTGGCGAAGTGAGAGGTTGTAGCACAGCATTTGAAGCAGATGTTGTTTTCCTTGAGGAAACCTTTGCGATCTTCTAAAGTCTTCTCCCTGAAGGCTCTGCACTTTAGTAGAGGATGCGGTTTCCTGTGTAGAGGACACTGCTTACTGACATCCTGAGGTTTGCTCTCTTCCATAGGGGGCTTAGTTGTCTTGTGAGGAGGACCTGTGGAATCAATATTAGTTTTATGGACTGCCACGGGTGTCTTACTGGGTTTGACGCCAGGGGTAGTGGAACATGACAGAGTGAAATCAAAACTAGGGTCATTTCTGATCTTGCCTTGCTGGGTGACAAACTCAACAAATATAGTAAAAGGAGGGAATGGTACATTATGAATTTGTTTATACCGTGAACCATGTATAATCCACCTATCTTGAAGATTGTAAGGAAGTTTTTGTACTATTGGATTGACACCCCTAGCAGTGTCTAAGAATGCCAATCCAGGCAAGTGACCTTCCTTCTGGGCGACCTGTAACTCTATCAATAAATCACTCAATTCTCTAAGCCTTTGATAACCTTTGGGCCCTATCTTAGGGAAATCATCAATTCTTTTGAATAAAGCATTCTCTATTACTTCTATGGACCCATAGCATTCATCGAGTCTTTCCCACACTTTACGTAGACCTATGTGTGGGTATTCTATGTTAATGTCTCTTAGTCTTTTAGCATGCTCAACTGATTCAGTTCCAAGCCACTTTACCAGGAAATCTAACTCCTCACTACTAGAAAGGTCCAGTCCCTGAATGGCGTTCTGGAACGAAGCTCGCCATGACCTATAGTTTTTGGCTTTAGAACAAATAGAAGAAAAAATCCAGCTTCCAAAAATATCAAAATTTATTGAGCTTTGAAAAAGAACTTATTGTTCGAAACATGTAGCATGCTGCCATTTCTTCTCCTGTGAACCATGTTTTTGGATCTTGGATTTTATCTTCAATAAATTTTGATATTTTTGGAAGCTGGATTTTTTCTTCTATTTGTTCTATTACCTTACGTGAAGACTGCACGTTATCCGGGCTTCCCCACAACAAATGCCTAGTAGGTGAGCTGGTTTTGTTACATTTTTTTTTTTTTTCTTCTGTTATAGTCCAGTTTTTGGCTTTGTCAGTGAACTTTACAAGTCTTTTGCTACCAGTTCTCGGCGGGCAAAGAACTTTGCCAAGTCTACGGTGGCTTGATCAGTGTTGGTACGAGCCGGTATGTTATAGTCATGTCTAGTGTGTGGTGTATCACCATACCTGTGAGACACTCTTGGCTTCGGACAGTCTGCATAGTACCTTTCTGGTGAAGATGTCTCTTTAAGGTGAGGTGGGAGCTGTACCTTCTTCTCAGTGGAACGGTAGCTGTAGTCGACTCCTCTGTGCTGGACGTCTTCTTGTTTGTAGTAGCGAAGTTCGGGGTTGGATCGATGATAATCGGCGTAGGCTGATTGATGTAGTCTGTCGAGGGTGTTGTCCATGCTGGAGTGTCGATGGACGTACTCTGCAACGCGCTGAGCCGGATCTTGCTGCTCTAGATCTGTTCCAAGAATGTTGCTGCGTCCCTCATAATCAGGATCCTTCATGGCTTCCAAGTACTGTGCCTTAGCTATTGCAGCTGCTGCCTCTTTGTCTGCGATAAGTCATTCTAGAGACACTTGCAGGCGCGCACTTTCTGCCTCTTGCTCTGCCCGCAAATGTGCAGTTTCGGCTTGCAGGCGTGCAGTTTGTTCTGCCTGCAAACGTGCATTTTCTGCTTCATGCTCTGCTTGTCTCAGCTTTAGATGCATTTCTTTCTCGGCGAAGGAGGACCTTGCTTTGGCTACTTCAGCTTCAGCACGAGCGACAGCAGCCAGCTCTGCTAATGATGACCTGCTAGAGCTTGCTCGTGACCTCATCTTGAGTGAGGATGTGCTGTTTCGAGACATTGTGTGCTTAGCTGCATACTGCTGAGTGTTTTGGCGGGAAACTGAGTCTATGTGCGGTGAGCTTCCGCGTGGCGGGAATGATGTAGCTTTTCTTGGCGGGCTGCAGTATAGTTCTGCGGCTGTATGGCGGCTGCTGTGATACCCGAATGCGGAGCAGTGTGGGTGTTAGCGGTTCCGTACAGTCTGATCAACTACAGCCTGCGACCGGCTATCAGTTTCACTGAAGGCAGCTAATCTGTTCTTACTTTACAATCACCGCCTGCGACTGGCGGTCTCGTTTTTCACTGTTTTGCCTTCCTCCACATAGGATGCTGTGTGGATTCCAACATACGGCTAAACCTTCATCCACATCCCAGTAAACAGACTGTGTTGATGCTTAAGTCTTATTTATTAGGGTGATGATAACATAAACTATAACGTTGAACAACAGTGGTGGATAGTATTCATAGTAGATGATCGAATAGTGAATGATGTTGATGTACAAAGTGGATGTTCAGTGAATAATCATAGTGGATGACTGGTGAAAAACTGTAAAGAATAACAGCATATCAGTATATGCACATACAGGGTGCAATCACATAAATAACTGGGACATTACAGCAAGAATTATACAGAGTGCATTGCACAGTAATTCTAACAGCACTGCCCTATTCTATACAAAGATGCCTCTATCTACATGCAGAGTAAACATTAACCTAACTGCAAGCTGCCGAGCACAATCTGCCTAACTATATCAGACTATAGGAGCTGCATAAAGGTACCATCACATTAAGCGACGCTGCAGCGATAGCGACAACGATGCCGATCGCTGCAGCGTCGCTGTTTGATCGCTGGAGAGCTGTCACACAGACCGCTCTCCAGCGACCAACGATGCCGAGGTCCCCGGGTAACCAGGGTAAACATCGGGTTGCTAAGCGCAGGGCCGTGCTTAGTAACCCGATGTTTACCCTGGTTACCAGCGTAAAAGTAAAAAAAACAAACAGTACATGCTCACCTGCGCGTCCCCCAGCGTCTGCTTCCTGACACTGACTGAGCTCCGGCCCTAACAGCACAGCGGTGACGTCACCGCTGTGCTTTCACTTTCAGTTTAGGGCCGGATCTCAGTCAGAGCAGGAAGCAGATGCTGGGGGACGCGCAGGTGAGCATGTACTGTTTGTTTTTTTTACTTTTACGCTGGTAACCAGGGTAAACATCGGGTTACTAAGCGCGGCCCTGCGCTTAGTAACCCGATGTTTACCCTGGTTACCAGTGTAAAACATCGCTGGTATCATTGCTTTTGGTGTCAAACACAACGATACACGGCGATCGGACGACCAAATAAAGTTCTGGACTTTATTCAGCAACCAGCGACATCACAGCAGGATCCAGATCGCTGCTGCGTGTCAAACTAAACGATATCGCTAGCGAGGACGCTGCAACGTCACGGATCGCTAGCGATATCGTTTAGTGTGACGGTACCTTAAGGCTCAAATACTACACAAACATAAGATGCATTTAACCCTTTATAAACGTACCGAGATCCGTTAGGACAGGGGTAGGAAAGTAAGTGAGACAGGAGCACGTGTGTCTCTCTTCAGACCTGAGGAAAAATGGCTACTGAAGCTTGTCTTCCACAAGAAGAATGAGGGCGGAACTCACCCAGAAGACATTGCTCTTCTGAAGGAAAAGTTGGTAAACAACATGAAAAGTAGGCAACTGATGACCTCCAGTGGCCACAACTTGAATAACATGATAATTAACTTTCTGCACATTAAGATGGGCAGAACACAAGGTAATATGAACAGGAATAGCAAAAAATGCCAAACATACAAATATACTCACACATACAAAAGAGGAACGCAATGGGGAGTGGATGATTGGATTAAACCAAGGTAGGAAAAGAAAGGGAATTATCACACACTCAAAACCGAAAAACAGTCACAGACAAATCCACCACATACCTTCTCCAATAATAATCACTAGCAACCTCCAGCCACGCAGCAAAAGCTAACTCTGAAAATGAGTGCTAGTCAGGACCAAATTAACCCCTTAGTGATGGAGCCACATTTTTAAAATCTGACCAGTGTCAATTTATGTGGTAATAACTTTGGAACGCTTCAACAAATCCCACTGATTTTGAGAATGTTTTTTTGTGACACATTATACTTTATGATAATGGTAAATTTAGGTTGATATGTTTTGTGTTTATTTATAAAAAATATTAGAAATTTGAGAAAAATGTTAAAAAATGTGCAGTTTTCAAACTTTGAATGATTATCCCTTTAATCCAGATAGTCATACCACAGCAAAACATTAATAAATAACATTTCCCACATGTCTGCTTTACATCTGCACCATTTGTAAAATGTTATTTTATTTTGATAGCATTTTAGGAGATTTAAAAATGTAGCAGTAATTTTTCATTTTTTCAAGGAAATTTACAAAATTTATTTTTTAGGGACTTATCCAGGTTTGAAGTGCTTTTAGCGGTCCTATATATTGGAAAACCCCCAAAAGTTATACCATTTTAAAAACAGCACCCCCTGGTATATTGGAAACTGCAGTCATGAAATTATTAACCCTTCAGGTGCGTTTCAGGAATTAGTGCAAAGTGGCATGACAAAAATGAAAATGTGTATTTTTACCACTTAAATGCCTCTATCTTCTGAACAGGTTACTACAGCCGTCAGACTAAGGCCGCTATTTGGTGGTGAATTGCCATAGCAAATATCAGGACCACAAAATCATGATCTCATGGCACCAATTGGGATAAAGAGGAAGCCCCCACACTCTGTTAACCATTTATTTTATGTAGTCAGTATTGACAGCAGCATCTAAGAGGTTAAACAGATATGGACGGTGCAAACACTGATCGTGGCTGATGCAGCAAGTTGTCATCTATAGTGTCTGCTGGATTGTCTCCTGTATGGGGATGCTATTCTCTTATATCTCAGGTCATTTAAAAGACGTATTGGCTGTCATTAAGGGGTTAATTTAGGAGATGGGAGTGGCTAACAGAGTCAGCTGAGAGCCTTAATGAAGAAATGCTTCCAGGAGCTATTAACTGAGTAGACTAACCCCTGCACTGATAAAATAAATTTACAGCATTTAATATGAAGGTGAAGTGCTTCTAATCAGTGCAGGAGTAGGAGAAATCACACACTGCATTCTTCTGGCTTATACGGTACGGTATACCTGTGACACTGACAACTAGTGTTGAGCATTCCGATACCGCAAGTATCGGGTATCGGCCGATATTTGCTGTATCGGAATTCCGATACCGAGTTCCGATATTTTTGTGATATCGGAAATCGGAATCGGAAGTTCCCAGTGTATGGTTCCCAGGGTCTGGAGGAGAGGAGACTCTCCTTCAGGCCCTGGGATCCATATTCATGTAAAAAATAAAGAATTAAAATAAAAAATATGGATATACTCACCCCTCCGGCGGCCCCTGGACCTTACCGATGTAACCGGCAGCCTCCGTTCCTAAGAATGAGGAGTTTAGGACCTGCGATGATGTCGCGGTTTGTGATTGGTCGCGTGAGCGGTCACATGAGCGGTCACGCGACCAATCACAAGCCGTGACGTCATCGAAGGTCCTAAACTCCTCATTCTTAGGAACGGAGGCTGCCGGTTACATCGGTAAGGTCCAGGGCTTGTCCGAGGGTGAGTATATCCATATTTTTTATTTTAATTCTTTATTTTTTACATGAATATGGATCCCAGGGCCTGAAGGAGAGTTTCCTCTCCTTCAGACCCTGGGAACCATCCAGGATACCTTCCGATACTTTTGTCCCATTGACTTGCATTGGTATCGGGTATCGGTATCGGCGATATCCGATATTTTTTGGATATCGGCCGATACCATCCGATACCGATACCTTTGAGTATCGGAAGGTATCGCTCAACACTACTGACAACACCAGGAAAAAAAAGGATTTAAGTTTATGTTCTTCTGCTGTCATCCAGTGGTGTTGAAAAGTCTGGGCCAATCAAGTCCTTGTTCATTTTGATAAGAGTCAGCCTGTCCACATTTTCAGTTGAAAAGTGGATTCCCCTATCGGTTATAGTAACCCTGGTGGCACTATGAACCTGTTCTGACAATACGCTTGTAGCAAGGCTGGTCATGACCTCCAAGGCATAGAGAAACAGTTCTAGCCACATGTCTAGCTTGTATATCCATTAGTTTTAAGGCAAAGAGGAATCACAGAGCATACTGGTACAATTGGCAAGGTACTCCTTCAGCATCTTCCAAAACTTTTTACTCCTTTTCAGAGTATCCCACGCATCAGAACTTGGGCGATGGGAGGGTCTGAGAAAACTGTCCCAGACCTTTCAGAGTGTTCCCTTGCCTCTGCTGCATCTGTTGTGTGTCTCCATTGTCTCTACTCCTTGGTTGTCCAAGGAACTGTGACCTCTGCCGCTAGTGTTGTCAGATGGGAATTTTTAATCATTCACTTAGGACCTTTACATACTGTAATTTTTTTTCACCTCTTCACCACAGGAAGGAGAGATGGAAAGTTCTCTTTGTAGCATGGGTCTAGAAGGGTGACCAACCAGTAATTAGTGTTGGTTAAATTGTGTGAAATGCGAGAGTGGAGTGGAGCTGTTTGGTTTTTATTAAAAATGAGGATCGCGGATGCTATATAAGGACCCCTAAGTCAGGAAAGGACCAGCCCTGAGGAAGAAAACAGTTGTTTTCGAAACGCGTAGGCTGTGTTGGTCCTTATCGCGATCTGTACCGAACGCTGCAGTCACGTGGGGCGGTCACCTGATTCACTGCGTCACGCAGGTCCTATACGCGCCGCTCACATCGCACTGTGCGGCGCTGCCGGCCCTAGACGGAGTGTTCCCGCCCCTGGCTGAAGTTTCAGTGCACGGAGCAGCTGCCACCGGCCGGGGCAGCCCTCCTATATAGTACTCGGACAAAGACTGCGTTCACACTACCCAGGAAGTCTGAGAAATTACGGCAATGGACAAATGATGCATCTTCATTTCTAAAGGTACTGACTCTTCATCCAGGCCGTGTGATTTAGCTACAGGTGTAGCGTTTAAACTGTTTTTTGCAGAGAAGGCTTACGATTTTAATTCAGTGTACTATTGAGTTATTTGTTGGGACTACACACTCATCCGAGTGTATGATTCTAGGGTATACCAGCGCGAATTATTTATATATTTAGTATTTTTTACTTGTTTTTGACAATTCTTTGTGGTGATTGTCCATATTTCGCTGCAGGTACTGCATACCCTGCACTTAAATTAGCGCCACTTTCATTTTCTACTTTGTAAACCTGTTAAAATAAAGTTTCTAAGGAAAATATTAGTTGAATTCAATTATCAGTGACACTTCACCCGAATATGTTCTTTCTCTAAGGCTATGTGCACACGTTGCGGATTTTGCTGCGGATCTGCAGCTGTTTTCCATGTGTTGTACAGTACCATGTACAGTACCATGTAAACGTATGGAAAACAAAATCCGCAGTGCACATGCTGCAGAAAAAAACGCGCGGACACGCAGCGGTGTTTTTTCCGCAGCATGTCAATTCTTCGTGCGGATTCCGCAGCGATTTACACCTGTTCCTCAATAGGAATCCGCAGGTGTAAAACCGCAGGTGGAATCTGCACAAAAAACATGGTAAATCTGCGGCAAATCTGTGGGTAATCCACAGTGTGGTTTACCTGCGGATTTTGCAAAAACAGAGCGGAAAAATTGGCACACCAATCCGCAATGTGTGCACATAGCCTAAGTCCTTTGGACTTGTGTCCTGCAGCAGCTGATCTATGCGTTTGTTACATGTTGTTTTGCTGTAACACCACCAAGTGAGCAGATCTATGTTGGTTTATGTGTTGTTTAACATTTAAAACCCTAATGTGCACTCTTCCTTTTCCCAGTTTGCTTTACTACTATAAAATCAGAATAAACCTTTTTAGGTCAATTGGGATTACCATAATTATTAACCCCTTAACGACCAGAGGTATTTTTGGTTTTGAATTTTCATTTTTTTGCTCCCCTTCTTCCCAGAGCCATAAATTTTATATTTTTTGGTCAAAATAGCCATGTGAAGGCTTGATTTTTGGACTTTTGAAAGACATCATTGACTTTAACATATCATGAACTGGAAAATAGTAAAAAATATCCAAGTGCTGAGAAATTGCAAAAAAGTGCAATCTCAGGGTTTTTTTTTTTTTGTTTTTTTATCATGTTCACTAAATTCTAAAACTGACCAGCCATTATGATTCTCCAAGTCATTACGAGTTCATAGGTTCTTTTTTATTTGAGGTGAAAACAAATTCCAAAGTTTGTTAAAAAAAAAAAAAATAAATAAATAATGTGCCATTTTCCGATACCTGTAGCATTTTCATTTTTTTTGGGGGGTGAGGGCTTATTTTTTGCATACTGAGCTGACGTTTTTAATGATACCATAATGGTGAAGCTACGAACTTTTGATCACCCGTTATTGCTTTTTAATGCAATGTTGAAGCGACAAAAAAACCCCTTAATTCTGGCCTTTTTACTTTTTTCTCGTTATGCCGTTTAGCAATCGGGTTAATTATTTTTTTATATTGATAGATCAGGCGATTATGAAGGCGGCGATACGAAACATGTGTAGGTTTAATTTTTTTATTGTTTTATTTTGAATGAGCCAAGAGGGGGTTGGTTTGAACTTTCATATTTTATTATTTTTAAAATATTTTTAAAAACATTTTTTTTTACTCTTGGCATGCTTCAATAGTCTCCATTGGAGACTAGAAGCTGCCATGACCTGATCGACTCTGCTATATTCCGACGATGATCAGATAGCCTTATGTAGCAGAATTGCTTACTTGCTTTGAGCACCGACCACGGGGCAGTGCTCATAACAATCCGGCAATCACAACCCGCGTTCATGATTTTGGAGCGTTTGCTGAAAGCTCATTAAATGTCACTGTTAGAGTTTGGCAGCAGCATTTAACTAGTTAACAGCCATGGGTGGATAGCGATTCCACTCGCTGCTGTTAGAGGCACAGCTGTTCAAAAAAGCTGACATGTACCAGAAAAGATGTGGGCTTAGCGCCAGAACACACATCAAAGGGAGAGAGTCCTGTCAGCATACATTTCCACTCGATGTCGGAAAGGGGTTAAAATTTGCCTAATGCCAGAATAATGAGAGAGAGAGAGAATGTTTTAAGGTATTTTTATTTCATACTGCAAAGTCAAAAGTTAACATATATTTCATTAGTGTTTAGTCCCATTGCCCATTTAACTGAATGACTTAGGTCAAACGTTTAGGATATCCTTCCACAAGCTTCTCACAATAGTTGGTCAGAATTTGGGCCCATTCCTCCTGACAAAGGTGTAACTGATCCAGGTTAATAGGTCACCTTGCTCGCACCTGCCTTTTCAGTTTTACCCATACATTTTCAATAAGATTGAGATTATTATTATACATTTTTTATAGCGCCATTTATTCCATGGCACTCTACGTGTGAAAAAGGGGGCAGATATAGACAAATACAATAATCATGAGCAATAAACAAGGCACTAACAGGTACAGAAGGAGGGAGGACCCTGCCCATGAGGGCTCACAGTCTGCAGGGGATGGGTGAGGATACACTAGGAGAGGGCAGAGCTTTGTTATGCGGCGGTTCAGTGGGTTGAGGATCACTTCAGGCTGTAGGCTTACCGAAAGAGGTGAGTCTTCAGGTTCTTTTTGAAGGTTTCTATGGTAGGCAAGAGTCTTATGTGTTGGGGTAGAGAGTTCCAGAGTATGGGGGAAGCACGGGAGAAGTCTTGGATGCGGTTGTGGGAAGAAGAGATAAGAGGGGAGTAGAGAAGGAGATCTTGTGAGGATCGAAGGTTGCGTGTAGGCAAGTACTGGGAGACCATGTCACAGATGTATGGAGCAGACTGGTTGTGGAAGGCTTTGCATCTCATAGTAAGAGTTTTGAACTCAAGTCTCTGGACGATAGGAAGCCAGTTTAGGGCTTGGCATAGGGGAGAGGCTTGGGAAGACAGGTAGACTAGTCGGGCAGCAGAGTGTAGGATGGATTGGAGTGGTGCCAGCATGCTAGAGGGGAGGCCAGAGAGTAAGAGGTTGCAGTAGTCAAAGAGGGAGATGATAAGGGTGTGCACTAGTGTTTTTGTGGTTTCGTGGTCAACGAATGCGTGGATCCGGTAAATATGTTTGAGTTTGAGACGGCAGGAGGACACAAGGGCTTTGATATGTGGCTTGAAAAAGAGGGCAGAGTAGAGGATCACCCCAAGGCACTGAGCATGCGGGACTGGGGAAAGTGAGCAGCCATTGACATTGATGGATAGGTCTGATGGAGGGGTAGAGTGAGATGGGGGAAAGATGATGAATTCTGTTTTGTCCATGTTCAGTTTTTGTAAGCGAGCAGAAAAGAAGGCCGAGATAGCATACAGACGATGCATGCTAGACTCAACAAGCACCGTCAAAACATCCGTAATGGGTTCATGCTACATAGTCTTTCTAATCACTTTTCTTTAGTGCATCAAAAGAATTGGAATACATTAAACTTACTGTTATCGACCAGATTCCAGATGATTGACCTGACCGGTATAATAATCCAATAGGAAGGGAGATTTTCTGGATTTTTAAGGTTGGCACACTGGCCTCTGAAGGGTTAAACCTCACTATTGAGAAAATTACATAATATATGCATGCTGCTATTCATATATAAATTATGTGTATATTTTATGTAGACTGTTCTTATTTGTCTTTTAGATTTAGATTGTTTTTAAATTATGTGTTTTATTTTGTATCATCCCTGTTATATTCCTTTAGTGGAGCCTTGATTGGCCTTTTTAACTTTGAGGGCGGTCTGTGGAATTGTTTCTGATTGTTCAGAGGCTGCCTTCCCTGTATATACTTTCCCCTCCCCACTCTACCTATAACTGCCACCTGAGGAAGACGGAGCTATTCCGTTGAAACGCGTTGTGGAAACTAATAAATTAAGATTTTATATCAGATCACAATCTCGCATGCGCTTTTATTACCTTTTTTTGTCCCTTCTAGGGTTGGGATGAAGACTGTGGTGAGGATAGGGATGAGGTGGGACGGCAGCAGATCAAGTGTGCTAGTGGTGAGATGTGATCTTGACAGGAGGGTGGAGAACTGATCAGGGCTGTGTGATGGCCACTACAAAACATTGACTTTGTTATCCTTTAGCCACTTTGTTACTATTTTGGCAGTATGCTAATGGTCATTCTTCATTTGGAAGGCCCATTTCCACCCAAGCTTTAACTTCCTGGCTGATTTCTTCATAAGATGCTGCAGTAAGGCCACATATCATATTTTTCAGACTATAAGATACACCAGACCATAAGGCGCATCTAGGTTTTAGAGAAGGAAATTTAAAAAAAAAACTGAAGCAAAAATGTGGTAAATTCTGTACTAATATCCTCTATCCTGGTATGCATGGCCCCCCTCATCCCTATCCTGGTATGCATGGCCCCCTCATCTCTATCCTAGTATGCATACCCACATCCCTACACTGGTATGCATGGCAACCATCCCTTTCCTGGTATTTATGGCCTCCTCATCCCTTTCAAGGTATGCATAGCCTCCTCATCCCTATCCTGATATGCATGGCACCCATATCCATCCTGGTATGCATGGTCCCATCCCTATCCTTGTATGCAAGGCCCACATCACTATCCTGGTATGCACGGTCCTTTAGACAAAACAACTGTAATTTGCAGCATTGGTCATATCAAGCTGAGAAGAGGCAAGAACACTGCCAACCTGAGCACCACCAGCATGCAGAATTACATGGCAACCAAGCACCCCAGAAAGTTGTCGGTACACCTGGGTACAAAATGTGTGTCTTGAGGGTGCTGCACCAGCACGCCGTTGTTCCCGCAGGACCACTGCGCCACCAATCCTACTCAGTTGTCACGGTCAGGACAGCGCTCCCCTGGCTTGCTGTTCCTGTTCCTCCTCCCGTGCAGTACACATTTACTGCACTAGCATGCCGTTGCTCCCGCAGGACTACTGCGCCACCAATTCTTCTCAGCTGTCACAGTCAGGACAGCGCTCCCTTGGCTTGCCGCAAACCCCTCCTGGACCATCCATTAAACTGGATGTACATCATCAATTTGAGATATTCCAAAAAACGGTGCCAATAACCTTTCGGTGACCTTAAAGGAGACTATGTGATAAAGGCCGGAGTCCGGCCGAAACGTCAAACTGTCACTTCACCCACCACCGTAAATAAAATTTATTCACTTGAAAACATACTTTTCCATTGAGTGCAGTGATTCTATATCTATTTTGGACTTTACGGAACTTTTGGTTCCTTTTCACTGGCACCTTTTCTCTACGCGGTCGAGTGCTAACCATCTATACTAGACTAGTACTGGTTCAGTTTGCTCTTGGATCTTTCAGATGACCTGTCTACTCCAGCAAAAGCTAAGTCCCTGCTAGCTTATTTTGTTTAGCACTGTTTTCTGTCCAGCTTTCTATCATGATTCTGCCTGGCTAGCTGGAAGCTCTGGGATGCAGAGTGGCACCTCCACGCCGTGAGTCGGTGTGGGGTCTTTTTTGCACACTCTGCGTGGTTTTTTGGTAGTTTTTTATGCTGACCGCAAAGATACCTTTGCTATCCTCAAGTCTGTGTAGTTAAGTCTGGCCTCCTTTGCTGAAACCTATTTCATTCCTGTGTTTGTGACTTCCATCTTAACTCACAGTCAATACGTGTGGGGGGCTGCCTATTTCTTTGGGAAATTTCTCTGAGGCAAGTTAGGCCTTATTTTCTATCTTTAGGGGTAGTTAGCTCTTAGGCTGTGAAGAGGCGTCTAGGCAGAGGCAGGTACGCTTCACGGCTATTTCTAGTTGTTGTGATAGGTTTAGGGGTTGCGGTCAGCAAAGCTCCCACTTCCCAGAGCTTGTCCTGTATTACTAGTTTGCTCATCAAGTCATTCCTAGTGCTCCTAACCACCAGGTCATCATAACAGTACAGATGGCCCGTAAAGTGTTAATGCATCTCAATAGAGGGATAAAGGAAGTTCTGAGACCATTTTTTTTTTCCTCTGCAGCGTGTTTTGTTTTTCTTTTCCCCTAAATCTCTGGGTGGTTCAGGACACAGGTGTAGATATGGACATTCAAGGTCTGTCCTCTTGTGTGGATCAACTCACTGCAAGGGTACAAGGCATTCAAGAGTATGTAGTTCAGAACCCGATGTTGGAACCCAGAATTCCAATTCCTGATTTGTTTTCTGGGGATAGATCTAAGTTCCTGAATTTCAAAAATAATTGTAGACTGTTTTTTGCTTTGAAACCCCGCTCCTCTGGTGACACTATTCAGCAAGTAAAAATCATTATTTCTTTGCTACGTGGCGACCCTCAAGACTGGGCATTTTCCCTTGCGCCAGGAGATCCTGCATTGCGTAATGTAGATGCGTTTTTTCTGGCGCTTGGGCTGCTTTATGATGAACCAGATTCAGTGGATCAGGCAGAGAAAATCTTGCTGGCTTTGTGTCAGGGTCAGGATGAAGCAGAGGTATATTGTCAGAAGTTTAGAAAGTGGTCTGTGCTTACTCAGTGGAATGAGTGTGCCCTGGCGGCAATTTTCAGAAAGGGTCTTTCTGAAGCCCTTAAGGATGTTATGGTGGGATTCCCCACGCCTGCTGGTCTGAATGAGTCTATGTCCTTGGCCATTCAGATCTATCGACGCTTACGTGAGCGCAAAACTGTGCACCATTTGGCGGTATCTTCTGAGCAGAGGCCTGAGCCTATGCAGTGTAATGGGACCTTGACCAGAGCTGAACGGCAAGAATACAGACGTCAGAATGGGCTGTGTTTTTACTGTGGTGACTCCAGTCATGCTATCTCTGATTGTCCTAAACGCACTAAGCGGTTCGCTAGGTCTGCCACCATTGGTACGGTACAGCCAAAATTTCTTTTGTCCGTTACTCTGATTTGCTCTTTGTCATCCTATTCTGTTATGGCATTTGTGGATTCAGGCGCTGCCCTGAATTTGATGGACTTGGAGTTTGCCAGGCGCTGTGGTTTTTTCTTGGAGCCTTTACAGTATCCTATTCCATTGAGAGGAATTGATGCTACGCCTTTGGCCAAGAATAAGCCTCAGTACTGGACTCAATTGACCATGTGCATGGCTCCTGCACATCAGGAGGATGTTCGCTTTTTGGTGTTGCATAATCTGCATGATGTGGTCGTTTTGGGTTTGCCATGGCTACAGGTCCATAATCCATTATTGGATTGGAAATCAATGTCTGTGTCCAGTTGGGGTTGTCAAGGGGTACATGGGGAAGTCCCATTGTTGTCAATTTCATCTTCCCATCCTTCTGAAGTCCCTGAGTTCTTGTCAGATTACCGGGATGTATTTGATGAGCCCAAATCCAGTGCCCTACCTCCTCATAGGGATTGTGATTGTGCTATTATTTGATTCCTGGTAGTAAGTTTCCGAAGGGCCGACTGTTCAATTTAACTGTGCCAGAACACGCCGCTATGCGGAGTTATGTAAAAGAGTCCTTGGAGAAAGGGCATATTCGCCCGTCGTCATCACCGTTGGGAGCAGGGTTCTTTTTTGTGGCCAAGAAGGATGGTTCTCTGAGACCTTGTATAGATTACCGCCTTCTCAATAAAATTACCGTCAAATTTTAGTACCCTTTGCCGCTACTGTCTGATTTGTTTGCTCGGATTAAGGGGGCTAGCTGGTTCACTAAGATAGATCTTCGAGGGGCGTATAATCTTGTGCGTATTAAACAGGGCGACGAATGGAAAACAGCATTTAATACGCCCGAGGGACATTTTGAGTACCTGGTGATGCCATTCGAGCTTTCTAATGCTCCATCTGTGTTTCAGTCCTTTATGCATGACATCTTCCGAAAGTACCTGGATCGATTCATGATTGTATATTTGGATGATATTTTGGTCTTTTCGGACGATTGGGAGTCTCATGTGAAGCAGGTCAGAATGGTGTTCCAGGTCCTTCGTGCTAATTCCTTGTTTGTGAAGGGGTCTAAATGTCTCTTTGGAGTTCAGAAGGTTTCATTTTTGGGCTTCATTTTTTCCCCTTCTACTATCGAGATGGATCCTGTTAAAGTTCAGGCCATTTATGATTGGACTCAGCCTACTTCTGTGAAGAGCCTGCAAAAATTCCTGGGCTTTGCTAATTTTTACCGTCGCTTCATCGCTAATTTTTCTAGTGTTGTTATACCATTGACTGACTTAACCAAGAAAGGTGTGGATGTGGTGAATTGGTCCTCTTCGGCCGTTGAGGCTTTTCAGGAGTTGAAGCGTCATTTTTCTTCTGCCCCTGTGTTGTGTCAGCCAGATGTTTCGCTCCCGTTTCAGGTCGAGGTGGATGCTTCTGAGATTGGAGCAGGGGCTGTTCTGTCTCAAAAAAGTTCTGATGGCTCGGTGATGAAGCCATGTGCTTTCTTTTCTAGAAAGTTTTCGCCTGCTGAGCGCAATTATGATGTGGGCAATCGAGAGTTGTTGGCCATGAAGTGGGCGTTCGAGGAGTAGCGACATTGGCTTGAAGGAGCCAAGCATCGCGTGGTGGTCTTGACGGATCACAAGAATTTGACTTATCTCGAGTCTGCCAAGCAGTTGAATCCTAGACAGGCTCGATGGTCGCTGTTTTTCTCCAGCTTCGATTTTGTGGTTTCGTACCTTCCGGGTTCTAAGAATGTGTTGGCTGATGCCCTTTCAAGGAGTTTTGTGCCTGATTCTCCGGGAGTTCCTGAGCCGGCTGGTATTCTCAAAGAGGGGGTAATTTTTTCTGCCATCTCCCCTGATTTGCGGCGGGTGCCTCAGGAGTTTCAGGCTGATAGACCTGACCGTTGCCCAGCGGAGAAACTGTTTGTCCCTGATAGATGGACTAGTAGAGTTATCTCTGAGGTTCATTGTTCAGTGTTGGCTGGTCATCCTGGAATCTTTGGTACCAGGGATTTGGTGGCTAGATCCTTTTGGTGGCCTTCCTTGTCATGGGATGTGCGTTCTTTTGTGCAGTCCTGTGGGACTTGTGCTCGGGCTAAGCCCTGCTGTTCTCGTGCCAGTGGGTTGCTTTTGCCCTTGTAGGTCCCTAAAAGGCCCTGGACGCATATTTCCATGGATTTTATTTCAGATCTCCCTGTCTCTCAAAGGATGTCGGTTATCTGGGTGGTTTGTGATCGCTTCTCTAAGATGGTCCATTTGGTACCTTTGCCTAAATTGCCTTCCTCCTCTGATTTGGTTCCATTGTTTTTCCAGCACGTGGTTCATTTACATGGCATTCCGGAGAACATCGTGTCGGACAGAGGTTCCCAGTTTGTTTCGAGGATTTGGCGGTCCTTTTGTGCTAAGATGGGCATTGATTTGTCTTTTTCTTCAGCTTTCCATCCTCAGAAAAATGGCCAAACCGAACGAACAAATCAGACTTTGGAGACATATCTGAGATGCTTTGTTTCTGCTGATCAGGATGATTGGGTGTCCTTCTTGCCTTTGGCTGAGTTCACCCTTAATAATCGGGCCAGCTCGGCCACTTTGGTTTCGCCTTTTTTCTGTAATTCTGGTTTCCACCCTCGTTTTTCTTCAGGACAGGTTGAGCCTTCGGACTGTCCTGGTGTGGATTCTGTGGTGGACAGGTTGCAGCAGATTTGGACTCACGTGGTGGACAATTTGACATTGTCCCAGGAGAAGGCTCAACGTTTCGCTAACCGCCGTCGCTGTGTTGGTCCCCGACTTCGTGTTGGGGATTTGGTTTGGTTATCGTCTCGTTATGTTCCTATGAAGGTTTCGTCTCCTAAGTTTAAGCCTCGTTTCATTGGTCCTTATAAGATTTCTGAAATTCTTAATCCTGTGTCATTTCGTTTGGACCTTCCAGCTTCTTTCGCCATCCATAATGTGTTCCATAGGTCGTTACTGCGGAGATATGTGGCTCCTATGGTTCCCTCCATCGACCCTCCTGCCCCGGTGTTGGTTGAGGGGGAGTTGGAGTATGTGGTGGAGAAGATTTTAGATTCTCGTATTTCGAGACGGAAACTTCAGTACCTAGTCAAGTGGAAAGGTTATGGTCAGGAGGATAATTCCTGGGTGGTTGCCTCTGATGTTCATGCTGCCGATCTTGTTTGTGCCTTTCATTTGGCTCGTCCTGATCGGCCTGGGGGCTCTGGTGAGGGTTCGGTGACCCCTCCCTCCGGTGGTTATGAATGGTACTTCGGCGAGTTCTGTCCATGGACTCCCTCTGGTGGCTGTGAGTGGAGCTGCGGGTTCTGAGGTTCTTTCCTCAGCTGACCTCGTTTAGTCCTAGGCTGGCTGCTCTATTTAACTCCACTTATCGTTACTTGATGCCAGCTGTCAATGTCCTAGTACTGGTTCAGTTTGCTCTTGGATCTTTCAGATGACCTGTCTACTCCAGCAAAAGCTAAGTCCCTGCTAGCTTATTTGTTACCACTGTGTTTTTGTCCAGCTTGCCATTATTATTATGTTTTGTTAGCTGGAAGCTCTGGGATGCAGAGTGGCACCACCGCGCCATGAGTCGGTGCGGTGCTCTCTTTTGCGCACTCTGCGTGGTTTTTGTTAGTTTTTTATGCTGACCGCAAAGATACCTTTTCTATCCTCAGTCTGTTTAGTTAAGCCCGGCCTCCTTTGCTGAAACCTATTTCATTCCTGTGTTTGTGACTTCCATCTTAACTCACAGTCAATATGTGTGGGGGGCTGCCTATTTCATGTTGGGGAATTTCTCTGAGGCAAGGTAGGCTGTATTTTCTATCTTTAGGGGTAGTTAGCTCTTAGGCTGTGAAGAGGCGTCTAGGCAAAGTCAGGAACGCTCCACGGCTATTTCTAGTTGTTGTGATAGGATTAGGGGTTGCGGTCAGCAGAGCTCCCACTTCCCAGAGCTTGTCCTGTATTACTAGTTTGCTCATCTGGTCATTTCTAGTGCTCCTAACCACCAGTTCAACCATAGCACTGGGGCAGGGGGTCTAGCAGTAAGGTAAGGAGTGTTCATCGCAGAGGTAATGGAAGGCAAAAGCAAAGGGAAGCAAAAGGAAGAGAATACGTATACCTTTGTAGCTACTAAGCACCTACAGTAAAGAAAGTCAAGTTGCCATATTGGGACACATACTCTCCTACAGAGAAATCACAAGATGTATTGCTACAAAATGGAGTCTATGACTCTCGAACACTGGAAATTGAGAGTAGCTATGAGGGGCCATAGCGTAGCACCTCAACCCGTGCCCAGGGCCGGTTTTAGACAAAGTGGGGCCCTGGGCAAAAGTTTAAAGTGGGGCCCCAAATGCTAACATATCGCATCATCACACAGAAACATTTCTGTTGCATTTACAAGCTCTAAGTTCAGGCAGCTAGACGAGCGCAATCGACAATATTGAAGTTGTTCGACGCTTGTTTCCCGGCCTCTTTAGGGTAGGTGCACAAGTTCAACATTTGGCAGCGCTTTGGATGTAGCACATGTCTGCTGCGTCCAAAGTGCTGTCCGCTATTGAACGCAGGTGAATCCGCATGTGATCATTGAACAGTGTGGATTCACTGCGTCCAATACATTGTATGCGGAGAAATTTATCTTGCGGAGACAAATAAAGACAAATTGACATGTTGTGGTCTGGAAAGACACGCCGCATATCCATCTCCGCGGGTAAGCTGGCGGGCGTCTGTGCACGCATAGTGGGCATAGTGGGCATGGGATTTCTTGAAATCCCATCCACTATTCTGTAACATCTGGCAACTGCACAAGAATTCAGCGTTGAACCCCGCATCGTTTACTGACCGTGTCCACATACCCTTACTCAGGCTGAGGAAGAATGATTGGTACAGATAGTCCTCGATACAGTATAATGCAGGTCCAATATAGCACATTGTATATTAATGGCCAAAATTGTTGGCACTTTTGAAATTATTCCAGAAAATGAAGTATTTATCTCAGAAAATTATTGCAGTTACATTTTGCTATACACATTATTATTATTAATTTTTCCATCTCCTTTGTGTGAATTGGAACAACACAAAAAAGGCAAGTTGGACAACGTTTCACACAAAACCCCAAGGGTGACAACACTTTTTGCCATGATTGTACATAGATCTGCAGACAAGCCATCAGAAAGAGGACAGATCCAGAGTAAGGCTATGTGCATACGATGCATTTTTTATGCATTTTCGCAGCGTTTTTATGCTAAAAAAATGCAATGGAATACTAAAGCAAGGTAATTCAATGTCAATCCTGAAGTGCTGTGCACATGATCCGTAAATTTGCATCCACATTTGCAGCATTTTATTTTCTGCAGCATGTCAATTCTTTTTGCGTTTTTGCAGCGTTTTTTACTCATTGACTTCAATTGAGTCAGTCAAATCTGCATAAAAAACGAAGGTGTAAAAAGGTTTGCGTATTTGCTGCAGATTTGCTGCCGGAAACACTGCAATTTGTCAAAGGAAAATTATGTCAGAAGGAGGAAGAGTGTGCGGGCGGAGAATATGTCTGTGTGTCTCTGTGTGTGGGAGGAGAATATATTTGTGTGTCTGTATGTGTGTCTTTCTGTGTGTGTCTGTGTGTGTCTGTGTGTGTGTGTCTGTGTGTGTGTACCCATGCGACGTGTATACCCAGGCATTGTCTGATGGGACTACTACTCCTATCCGGCTACGTATTTTGTCACATATAACAGAGACTTCATGAGCCGATGATGGAAGAATAGTCTCATCATCTGGTGCCTGTGTTCAATTATATAAAAAATCAAAACATTTACATATTCACATACACAATACATAATCACCGAACACCTAATCCCCGATGCTCATGTCTCCTGCAAACAATCCAAAATAATAAACCAACATGTACTCACCTTTCTGCCGTAGTCCATTTAATGCCAAGTGTCCCACGTCGATCTCACCTGGCCGCCGACGATACACTGACAGGAGGTGATCGCTCCCACAGTGTATCACTTAGCCACCAGGAGAGTTCACCAAAGTTCATCAGCTGATCAGCTCCGATGCTCTCATTTACGGCACCACTGCATGGGAAAGTTCTCACACAGCGGTAGTGCCGTAAGTGAGAGCACTGGAGCTGATGAACTCCAGTGAACTCTCATGGAGGCTCAGTGATACACTGCTGGAGCGATTACCTCCTGTCAGTGTGTCACCGGAGGCTGGGTTTTGCGCTGGAGACATCTCCCGATGTGACTGTTCTACACGTGAGACTGCCGTGGGACACTCGGTATTAAATAGATTATGTCAGACAGGATAGTATTATCGGTTGGTTTATTATTTTTGGATTGTTTGCAGGAGACGAGGGCATCGGGGATTAGGCGATCAGTAAGTATTGTAAATTTAGATTCAATAAAGGGGTCTGTGTGATTATTTCAAATAAAAGACTTTATTCTAACCGTGCTTTTATTTACCATGTAACTCTAGGATTAGTAATGGATAGGTGTCTTAGATGCCTCTCCATTACTAACCTGTGGGCTTGATGTCATCTGACAATACAAAGTTGACATCAAACCCACAAATATGCACACTTGCCACCCCACTTGCCACCACTACAGGGCAAGTGGGAAGAGCGAGGCTGAGTGCCAGAATTGGCACATCTATAAGATGTGCCATTTCTGGGGTGGCTGAGAACTGTTGTTTTTAGCATGGGGGATGCCAATATCCATTGCCCCTTCCCAGGCTATTAATATCAGCCCGCAGCTGTCTGACTAGCCTTTGCTGGTTAAATTTTATAGGTGGACCCCATGTCAATTTTTTTCTGGGGTCCCCCTGTAAACTAGCCAGTAAAGGCTAAACAAACAGCTGTGAGCTGATATTAATGGCCCAGAATATTAACATCTGCCCTCAGCCATCGTCTCTCTCTCTGCTGGTTATTAAAATTTTGTGAGAGCCCACGCAAATTTTGTAAAAATGTTTTATGAAAAATATTTCAGAAAGTTGCTTTTTTGTTACAGCATATGTAGGTTAATTATGTCAATGCTCCTACATATGCTGGTGTGTGTGTGTGTCTTTATTTAACATTAATGAAGGTATCTGGCTGAAGAAGTTGAAAAAGGAAATTACATCACAATTCTTTTTTTATAATATATCTTTATTTAGGTCTATGGATTTACAAAAACACAAGAAAAAACGCATAAAAAAGTGCATATTTACAGCTGCACATTTCTGCCAAGACATGCAGAAACCTTGCAGAAATTTCTGCAAGCAAATACGCAATGTGCGCACATAGCCTAAAGGGAAAGGGGCAGACAGGCAGAGTACTGATGTTTTTCTGCTGCTTGACAGGGGCTGGCCACGCCCCCTAATCTCAGAGTCCATGAACTGAGATCTTATCATAGGACAATCTGTTACTAGCATCAAGGAGCAGATGACACCCACTGATCTGCAGCATAATATCCAATAAGAGTTTGGCAAGGACTGGTCACACCCCATCAGGCCTCATGTTACTAGTAGGGAGGATAGGATCACACTCCTGATCTGAAACATAATGTCCAAGAAGAGAGGGGGAGCACAGATAAACTGACTGCTGCTTGTCAGGTGCTGACCATAGCCCAGCCATGCCTATAGAACTGGGACTTTAGGGAAAGAGATGTAATCAGGGGATTGACTGTTACTGGCAACCAGGAGCAAGCTGCCCCCCTTGATCTGTGACATAATGTACTACTTAAACTATTATTCTAAGAGTCAAAAATCTCTGCAGTCTGTAGTTACGACTATTCATGTTATCTTTATAGTTCATGATGGCTCGGCCATCTCTCTGGAGTACCCCTTTAAAATAAAATGTCCATAGATCTCAATTCCTCACTGTGTCAATTCTCATAGTCCTCCAACGTGTATTTGGTCTACATTTCAGAAGCAATGATATAGTATACCATCATAAGACTTCTGCAACCAATCACAGCTGTGATACCAGTATGTATGGTTTGTGACCTAAAGTTATCTCTGTTGAGATACAAACAGATTGAGAGGCTTTAGAATGACAGGTGATTTGCTAATATCATAAACAATTGTTGGACAGACGCTTTAAATAATGATTGACCCCTTTTAATAATTGATATTGCTGGTTTCATAAAATCTCTTAAATAAAACAAAATTAAAATTATTATTTTATTTTTAGAAGACCTGTCAGCTTTTTGCATAATCTTTTTTAAAAAAATATTGTGTTCCACTGTTGTTCCTTATAGAAGTGTATAAATAAATGAGTGTTAGCATTCTCCCTATAAATGGGATGTGCCCCTACGTAATCTAGTTCCCTAAGAACTGATTGGACAGTATCAGGCTGTGTAGGGAAAAACCGTAATGGGTAATTCCCAGTTGTCAACTTAGTCATAATTTTCTAGTGGCAAAAGCACTATGCAACAATTTTTAGTTTATCTGGTAGCAAATACAATTATTTACTAAAGCACACAAATTAGGGGAGCTGACAAGTACTCTTTAACATGTCCATTACTTTTTCCATTTTTACTGCATTGCTAAGTACAAACTGTTAATCACACCTTCCATATAAAAATATCACAAGGCAATTATCACCAGTAGAAGAACTTCAGACCAATTTGTTTCCTGGCATGTGTACTGTTTTTATTATCTAAATAGGATTTCTTTTTACTATGAAACATTGTTATCCACAATTAGCTGCATTAAACCTTTGGATCAGAATGCAGGGGATAATCTTTATGGCTGCAGTCTGGAGTACATTGTGTACAGAAGCAAATTTATAACAGTCATTTTCCAAATGCCAACATGGGAATCAAATCAAGATTCTCTATGCATGAGCTATACAACATTTAGCATTTTTAGTTTGTTACATCTGTGATCATTTCCAAACATAGCTGGATATGCAACTGAATATTTGTCATGTTTGCAATGATTTTAGTTTATATATTATGTATTAAACTAGATTCATAATCATGTAGCACTTAAATCATTATTTTTCAAGTATACATCCATATTGTATTTTTCCTATTAGTGTCTGTGTTAGCTTATGTACTTGATCTGCCACAACATATAATGATGATCTATAAAAACAAATCCTAATCTTCCTTTAACTAATTTTCTACATCCCTGACATGACTAGATAAATATTTGACATTCAATAATTTGAATACAAAAAAAAATATTAATAGCATTTTAGACACCATTAAAAATTGCATTGGACAGTAAGCAGTAAGCTGAGATGCACAGAGTATAAAATTAGTCTGCAGTTCGTATAGCTCAACGTTATGACTAGGGTAGAGCGAAACGGATCGGACAAATTAAAAAATCGCCGACTTTCGGCAAAGTCGGGTTTCATGAAACCCGACCCGATCCCAGTCGCGTTTCGTATGACGCTTTCAGCGCCATTTTTCAGTCAATGAAGGAGGACGCAGAGTGTGGGCAGCGTGATGACATAGGTCTCAGTCCCCACCATCTTAGAGAAGGGCATGACAGTGATTGGCTTGCATTCTGCGGCGTCACAGGGGCTATAAAGGGGCGTGCACGCCGACCGCCATCTTACTTCTGCCGATCTCAGCTCATGAAGAGGTTGCTGCAGCTTCATCAGAAGCAGGGATATCGTTAGGGAGGGAAGATTAACCCCCAAACCGCTTGTGCTGTAGCGATATCCACTGTCTAACACCACCTTTTCTTTGCAGGGACAGTGGAGGCTAGATTTTTGTGCATCAGCTCTGTAGCTTATTAGGCTGCCTTATAAGGCTCCCTGATAGCTGCATTGCTGTTTGTATGCCGCTGTGCAAACCAACTGCTTTTTTGTTGCTCCTTTCTGCACAGTTATCTTGTTTATTTGTCCCCACTTTTGTGTACTGCAGTCCTTTTTATTGCTGCCATACTTGTCCTGAGATCATTGTAGGGAGATTGAAATTGTAGTACAGTCCTTGTATTTTTTGATATATCTTCCAGCCATGCTCTGCCTTTTACATTGTATAGTCTAATACCCAGGGCCTGTTTTTTTGCTGCAGTCTCCCCCCAAAAAAGGAGATTTAAATTGCCACTAAGTGGATCTACGTCAGTTCTGTTTGTTGTATATCTGCCAGCCACGTTCTGCCTTTTACATTGTGTAGTGTAATACATAGGGCCTGTTTTTTGCTGCAGTCTCCCCCCCAAAAAAGGGAGATTTAAATTGCCAACTAGTTTATATACGTCAGTTCTGTTTGTCGTATATCTGCCAGCCACGTTCTGCCATTTACATTGTGTAGTGTAATGTTGTGGATTCTGTTTGCGGGCTCCCTCTGGTGGTTACTGCTGGTACTGGGTGACTTTGGTGGGTTGCGGCCTTTGGTTTCCATCTGTCCATCAGAGGCTGGGTGTTTCCTATTTCACCTGGCCTTTCTGTCATTTCCCTTGCCGGCTATCAATGTGTTCAGATGTGCTCTGTTTGGTTCCTGCCTACCTGCTCCCAGATCTTTCAGGATAAGCTAAGTGCTGATTTTCAGTTGTTTGGTTTTTTTGTCCAGCTTGCTTAGAATGTCTCTTTGTTAGCTGGTTGCTCTAGTGGACTGAGGTTCTCCCCATGTGCCATGAGTTGGCACATGGGTTCTTGTAATCTCAGGATGGGTTTTTTGATTAGGGTTTTTTGCTGACCGCTCAGTCCCCTTTTGTGTCATTCTGCTTTCTAGTTTTCAGCGGGCCTCTATTTGCTAAGCTATATACATCATCTCTATGCGTGTGCCTTCCTCTCATTTCACCGTCAATACATGTGGGGGGCAACTATATCTTTGGGGTTAATTCCTCTGGAGGCAAGTGAGGTCTTTGTTTTCTCTGCAGTACTAGTTAGCTCTTAGGCTGGTGCGTGGCGTCTAGAACCAACGTAGGCACGCTCCCTGGCTATCTCTAGTTGCGTTTGTCAGGCGTAGGGCAGCGGTCAGCCCAGGTTCCATCACCCTAGAGCTCGTCCGATATTTTTTATACTTTGCTTATCCTGTGCTATCCCTAGCCATTGGGGATTCATGACAGTATAGCCGGCCCACAAAGTGTTAATTGTTTGGGCAGAAGCAGGAGGAAAAGAAGTGTTAAAGGAAAATTTTTTTTTTTTTTTTTCCTTCAGAGTTTTGCTGCCTAGCCCTTAATTGCTGTCTAGCTGCTTCTTACCTCCTCTTAACCCTTGAATGGCTCTGATCTTAGCTGTTTATCATGGATGTCCAGAGTTTGGCTTCCAGCCTGAGTAATCTCGCGGCAAAGGTTCAAAATATACAGGATTTCGTTGTTCACACTCCCATGTCTGAACCTGGAATTCCTATTCCAGAGTTTTTTTCTGGAGATAGATCTACCTTCCTGAATTTCAGGAACAATTGTAAATTGTTTCTCTCTTTGAAATCTCGCTCCTCTGGAGACCCTGCTCAACAGGTTAAGATTGTTATATCGTTCCTACGGGGCGACCCTCAGAATTGGGCATTTGCATTGGCACCAGGGGATCCTGCATTGCTCAGTGTGGATGCATTTTTTCTGGCATTGGGATTGCTCTATGAGGAACCTAACCTAGAGATTCAGGCTGAAAAGGCTTTATTGGCCCTCTCTCAGGGGCATGATGAAGCGGAAATATATTGTCAGAAATTTCGGAAATGGTCGGTGCTTACTCAGTGGAATGAGTGCGCCCTGGCTGCAAACTTCAGAAATGGTCTTTCTGAGGCCATTAAGGATATTATGGTGGGGTTCCCTGCGCCTACAGGTCTGAATGAGTCTATGGCTATGGCCATTCAGATTGATCGGCGTTTACGGGAGCGCAAACCCGTGCACCAGTTGGCGGTGTCTTCTGAACAGGCACCTGAGACTATGCAATGTGATAGAATTCAGTCCAGAAGTGAACGGCAAAATTATAGGCGGAAAAATGGTTTGTGTTTTTATTGTGGTGATTCAGCTCATGTTATATCAGCATGCTCTAAACGCACAAAAAGGGTTGATAAATCTTTTGCCATTGATACTCTGCAGTCTAAGTTCATTTTGTCTGTGACTCTGATTTTTTCACTGTCTTCCATTTCCGTCGATGCCTATGTGGATTCAGGCGCTGCTCTGAGTCTTATGGATTGGTCATTTGCTAAACGCTGCAGTTTTAGTCTAGGTTTTAGCCTCTGGAAGTTCCTATTCCTCTGAAAGGAATTGATTCTACACCATTGGCTATGAATAAACCGCAGTATTGGACACAAGTGACCATGCGCATGACTCCCGTTCATCAGGAGGTGATTCGCTTCCTTGTACTGTATAATTTACATGATGTACTAGTGCTTGGTCTGCCATGGTTACAGACTCATAATCCTGTCCTGGACTGGAAAACAATGTCTGTGCTAAGCTGGGGATGTCAGGGGGTTCATGATGATGCACCTCCGATTTCTATCGCTTCATCTACTCCTTCGGAGATCCCTGCGTTTTTGTCGGATTATAGGGATGTTTTTGAGGAGCCTAAGCTCAATTCGCTCCCTCCCCATAGAGAGTGTGACTGTGCTATAGAATTGATTCCTGGCAGTAAGTTCCCTAAGGGTCGTTTATTTAATCTGTCACTGCCAGAGCATACTGCTATGCGGAATTATATTAAGGAGTCCTTGGAAAAGGGACATATTCGTCCATCTTCGTCCCCTCTGGGAGCAGGTTTTTTTTTCGTGGCAAAAAAAGATGGTTCCCTGAGGCCTTGTATAGATTATCGCCTTCTGAATAAGATTACAGTCAAATACCAGTATCCATTGCCATTATTTACTGATTTGTTTGCTCGCATTAAGGGGGCTAGGTGGTTCACTAAAATAGATCTTTGTGGTGCGTATAACCTGGTGCGGATAAAACAGGGTGATGAGTGGAAAACCGCATTTAATACGCCTGAGGGCCATTTTGAGTATTTGGTAATGCCTTTTGGACTCTCCAATGCTCCGTCAGTCTTTCAGTCCTTTATGCACAATATTTTCCGTGAATATCTGGATAAGTTTATGATTGTGTATTTGGATGATATTTTGGTGTTTTCTGATGACTGGGAGTCTCATGTTCTACAGGTCAGGAAGGTGTTTCAGGTTTTGAGGGCCAATTCTCTGTTTGTGAAGGGCTCAAAGTGTCTCTTCGGAGTCCAGAAGATTTCTTTTTTGGGGTACATTTTTTCTCCTTCTACTATTGAGATGGATCCCGTTAAGGTTCAGGCTATTTGTGACTGGACACAGCCTACATCTGTTAAGAGCCTTCAGAAGTTCTTGGGGTTTGCTAATTTTTATCGTCGGTTCAATGCTAATTTTTCCAGTATTGTTAAACCTTTGACTGATTTGACTAAAAAGGGTGCTGATGTTGCTGATTGGTCTCCTGCGGCCGTGGAGGCCTTTCGGGAACTTAAGCGCCGGTTTTCTTCTGCTCCTGTGTTGTGTCAACCAGATGTTTCACTTCCTTTCCAGGTGGAGGTTGATGCTTCCGAGATTGGAGCGGGGGCGGTTTTGTCACAGAGAAGTTCTAATGGCTCGGTGATGAAGCCATGTGCTTTCTTCTCTAGAAAATTCTCGCCCGCCGAGCGCAATTATGATGTGGGCAATCGGGAGCTTTTGGCCATGAAGTGGGCATTTGAGGAGTGGCGTCATTGGCTTGAGGGTGCTAAACATCGCGTGGTGGTCTTGACTGATCACAAGAATCTCATTTACCTTGAGTCTGCCAGGCGTTTGAATCCTAGACAGGCTCGTTGGTCGTTATTTTTTTCTCGTTTCAATTTCGTGGTTTCATACCTGCCAGGTTCAAAGAATGTGAAGGCAGATGCTCTTTCCAGGAGCTTTGTGCCTGACTCTCCTGGAGATACTGGGCCTGCTGGCATCCTTAGGGATGGGGTAATATTGTCCGCCGTATCCCCAGAATTGCGACGCGCATTGCAGGAGTTTCAGGTGGATAAACCGGATCGATGTCCACCAGAAAGACTGTTTGTTCCGGATGATTGGACCAGTAGAGTCATCTCCGAGGTCCATTCTTCTGTGTTGGCTGGTCATCCTGGAATATTTGGTACAAGAGACTTGGTGGCCAGGTCTTTTTGGTGGCCTTCCTTGTCTAGGGATGTGCGTACCTTTGTGCAGTCTTGTGAAGTGTGTGCTCGAGCTAAGCCTTGCTGTTCATGGGCTAGTGGGTTGTTGTTATCCTTGCCCATCCCGAAGAGGCCTTGGACGCACATTTCCATGGATTTTATTTCTGATCTCCCGGTTTCACAGAAAATGTCCGTCATCTGGGTTGTGTGTGACCGCTTTTCTAAGATGGTTCATTTGGTGCCCTTGCCTAAGTTGCCCTCCTCCTCTGAGTTGGTTCCTTTGTTTTTTCAGAACGTGGTTCGTTTGCATGGGATTCCGGAGAATATCGTTTCTGACAGGGGATCCCAGTTTGTGTCTAGATTTTGGCGGACGTTTTGTGCCAAGATGGGCATTGATTTGTCTTTCTCGTCTGCATTCCATCCTCAGACGAATGGCCAGACGGAGCGAACTAATCAGACCTTGGAAACTTATTTGAGGTGTTTTGTTTCTGCTGATCAGGATGACTGGGTTGCTTTTTTGCCACTGGCCGAATTTGCTCTTAATAATCGGGCTAGTTCGGCCACGTTGGTCTCTCCTTTTTTTTGTAATTCGGGGTTTCATCCTCGTTTTTCCTCTGGTCATGTGGAGTCTTCGGATTGTCCTGGAGTGGACGTGGTGGTGGACAGGTTACATCACATTTGGAATCAGGTGGTGGACAATTTGAAGTTATCTCAGGAGAAGACTCAGCAGTTTGCTAATCGCCGTCGCCGCGTGGGTCCCCCGACTTCTTGTTGGGGACTTGGTGTGGTTGTCTTCTCGTTTTGTCCCTATGAAGGTCTCTTCTCCTAAGTTCAAGCCTCGGTTCATCGGTCCTTATAGGATCTCGGAGATTCTTAACCCTGTATCTTTCCGTTTGGATCTCCCAGCATCGTTCGCTATTCATAATGTGTTCCATCGGTCATTGTTGCGGAGGTATGAGGTGCCTGTTGTTCCTTCGGTCGAGCCTCCTGCTCCGGTGCTGGTGGAGGGAGAATTGGAGTATGTTGTTGAAAAGATCTTGGATTCTCGTGTTTCCAGACGCAAACTCCAGTATTTGGTTAAGTGGAAGGGTTATGGTCAGGAGGACAATTCCTGGGTGGTCGCCTCCGATGTTCATGCGACTGATTTGGTCCGCGCCTTCCATAGAGCTCACCCTGATCGCCCTGGGGGTTCTCGTGAGGGTTCGGTGACCCCTCCTCAAGGGGGGGGTACTGTTGTGGATTCTGTTTGCGGGCTCCCTCTGGTGGTTACTGCTGGTACTGGGTGACTTTGGTGGGTTGCGGCCTTTGGTTTCCATCTGTCCATCAGAGGCTGGGTGTTTCCTATTTCACCTGGCCTTTCTGTCATTTCCCTTGCCGGCTATCAATGTGTTCAGATGTGCTCTGTTTGGTTCCTGCCTACCTGCTCCCAGATCTTTCAGGATAAGCTAAGTGCTGATTTTCAGTTGTTTGGTTTTTTTGTCCAGCTTGCTTAGAATGTCTCTTTGTTAGCTGGTTGCTCTAGTGGACTGAGGTTCTCCCCATGTGCCATGAGTTGGCACATGGGTTCTTGTAATCTCAGGATGGTTTTTTTGATTAGGGTTTTTTGCTGACCGCTCAGTCCCCTTTTGTGTCATTCTGCTTTCTAGTTTTCAGCGGGCCTCTATTTGCTAAGCTATATACATCATCTCTATGTGTGTGCCTTCCTCTCATTTCACCGTCAATACATGTGGGGGGCAACTATATCTTTGGGGTTAATTCCTCTGGAGGCAAGTGAGGTCTTTGTTTTCTCTGCAGTACTAGTTAGCTCTTAGGCTGGTGCGTGGCGTCTAGAACCAACGTAGGCACGCTCCCTGGCTATCTCTAGTTGCGTTTGTCAGGCGTAGGGCAGCGGTCAGCCCAGGTTCCATCACCCTAGAGCTCGTCCGATATTTTTTATACTTTGCTTATCCTGTGCTATCCCTAGCTATTGGGGATTCATGACAGTGTAATACACTGGGCCTGAGGTTTGCTGCAGTCTCCCCCCTCAAAAAAGGGAGATTTAAATTCTCAACAAGTTTATATACACCGTCCACCTTGTTTTACAGTACCATATAACGGTTGTTAGTTTAGTTACATTTTCCCAAAAATGAGGAAGTCTGGTGGAACAGGCCGTGGGCGGTCGTTGACAGCTGGTAATGATGGTGGTGGTGGTGGTGTAGCATCTGGTGGTAGTGGGAAAAGAAAAATAGCACCTAAATCTCGAGTTGTTGCGCCAGTGTCATCGTCTGGCTACACAAGGCCTCGAAGGCTCCCTTATCTGGAAGTAGGAAAACCGCTTTTAAAGCCGGAGCAGCAGGAAAAAGTTTTGGCTTTCCTTGCTGACTCAGCCTCTAGCTCTTTCGCCTCCTCTTCAGAAAGTTTGAAATATAAAAGCAGCGAGTCATCAGTGGATGCTCCGGGTCAGGAACAAGTTGCTTCCTTGTGTCCTTCACCCAAAGCAAAAGTGAAGGATGCGGCAGGCGACACTACAGTTTACTCCATGGAGCTCTAACCTTGCCAGGGTTAGAAAGGGAAATAGTTAACAGCCCATTACAAGATGAATCGGATATGGAGTGCACAGATGCACAGCCACAGCTAAATTATTATGCTGTTCCATTGATTCAGATCACTACATTACCCTCGCAGTGTACTGAGCCAGAATCTGACCCTGATGAGACTATGGTGCCCCGTCCCGAACGCTATAGCACCTTATACAGTGACACAGAGGAAGGTGCACATGACATTGAAGAGGAGGTGATAGATGACCCAGTTGTTGACTCAGATTGGCAGCCATTGGGGGAACAGGGTGCCGCTGGCAGTAGCTCTGAAGCGGAGGAGGATGATCCGCAGCAGGCATCTACATCGCAACAGCTTTCATCTGGCAGGCCCGTATCTGGCCAAAAACGTTTGACAAAACCAAAAACACTTTTAGGACAGCGTGGCCATCCGATGAAAGTAGCACAGCGTGCAATGCCTGAAAAGGTATTCGATAGTAGGAAGAGTGCAGTGTGGAAATTTTTTAACCAAAATCCGAATGATCAGTGCAAAGTTATCTGTAAGAAATGCTCAAAGACCTTTAGCAGAGGGAAGAATGTCCAAAATTTAAATAGAACGTGCATGCGTAGACATTTAACCAGCATGCACTTGCAAGCCTGGACTAACTACCAAATGTCCCGTACCGTTGGTGTACCCGCTCAGAATGAAGGTATTTAGCAATGCTACATAAGTCGTAGTTAGCCCACCACTTAGGGCACCACCAGCAGCAAATGTGGAGGTATCGTCGCAAGGCCAAAGCAGTCAGGGAATCACAAGGTTATTGGTAGGAAACACTGTATGTAGGCCAACATCAAGAATACCATCACCAACCCTCTCTCAATCTGCCATGTCCACCACCACACCCACTAGTTCCACCATATGCAGCTCTCCAGTCCAGCACACCCTACAAGAGACTCTCGTTAGGAAAAGGAAGTACTCATCCTCTCATCCGCGTACACATGGTTTGAACGCCCACATTGCTAGACTAATCTCGTTAGAGATGATGCCCTACCGGTTGGTTGAAAGCGAAGCTTTCAAGCCCTAATGGCCTACGAAGTACCTTGCTATGACCTATCCAGTCGACACTTCTTTGCGAGAAAAGCCATCCCAGCCCTCCACGAGTATGTCAAAGACCGCATTGTCCATGCTCTTCATTCTTCATATTGGCCTTCGGCCATCGGCTTTCCCCCTCTGGCGCAGAAAATTGCGCGGGAGCCCATGCCGTTTTTTTCCAGGGTTTTTTGTGTTTTTTAAATTCAACGCTCATAAAGGCCTGTTTCACACTTGCGTCGGTACGGGTCCGTCGCTATGTGTCGGATCGACGTACCGACGCACGTTGTGAAATTTCTGCACGACATGGGCAGCGGATGCAGTTTTTCAACGCATCCGCTGCCCATTCTGAAGTCTGGGGAGGAGGGGGCGGAGTTTCTGCTGCGCATGCGTGGTAGAAAATGGCAGACGCGACAGACAAAAAAAGTTCACTTGAACGTTTTTTCGTGCCGACGGTCTGCCTAAACACGACATGTAGGTTTTGGTGCAGTTTTTGGTGCAGGTTTTGATGCTGGTTTTTGGTGCAGTTTTAGATGCGGTTTTAGATGCTGTTTTAGATGCTGTTTTAGATGCTGTTTTTGATGTAGTTTTCGTTCCGTTTTTTGACCGGTTTTGATGCACTTTTTGGAAATAAATAAACGGAAAATGTTCATGATTTGAATGGAAACATGCATGAAAAAAAGGATTCGGAGGCCGGATTCATCATTTCACATCTGTTTCATCTGTTTTTTTGCTGGATCCGTCGCTATGCGTTTTTTCGCCGGACAGAAAAACCATTCCTCTGTATGTGTTTTCCGTCCGGCGAAAACAGCTTTTTTGACAGATCCTGCAAAAAACGGATGAAACATGTGGCCATCAGGCGCAATCCGGCGCTGATACAACTCTATGAGAAAAAAAAGGATCTGGCGGGAAAAAACGGATCCGGCGGAAAAAACGGATCCGGCGGAAAAAAACGGATCCGGGGAAAAAACACAGATCTGGCGGAAAAAAATGGATCCGGCGGAAAAAAACTGATCTGGCGGAAAAAACGGATCCTGCAAATGTGCTCGCAGGATGCGGTTTTTTCCCATAGACTTGTATTAGCGACGGATCGTGATGGATGGCCACATGTCGTGTCCGTCATGCAACGGATCCGTCGTGTTTTGGTGGACCGTCGGCACGAAAAAACGTTCAAGTGAACATTTTTTTGTCCATCGCGTCCGCCATTTTCTACCGCGCATGCGCGGCAGAAACTCCGCCCCCTCCTCCCCAGACTTCAGAATGGGCAGCAGATGCATTGAAAAACTGCATCTGCTGCCACGTCGTGCAGAAATTTGACAACATGCATCGGTACGTTGGCCCGACGCATAGCGACAGACCGTACCGACGCAAGTGTGAAACAGGCCATTATGAGTGTTGAATTTAAAAAACACAAAAAAACCGGAAAAAAATGGAAAAAAACGGCATGGGATCACGCGCAATTTTCTGCTACAGATGTGGAAAGTCGACAGCCGAGGGCCAATATTTGCATCCTGCTATGAATATCAGCCCGTAGCTGTCTGCGTAGCCTTTACTGGCTATTAAAATAGGGGGACCCCCCCAAAAAATGACGTGGGTCCCCCTATATTTTATAGCCAGAAAGGCTACGCAGACAGCTGCAGGCTGATATTCATAGCCTAGAGAGGGGCCATGGATATTGCCCCCCCCGGCTACAAATACCAGTCCGCAGCTGCCCCAGAAATGGCGCCAATTCCGGCACTTAGCCCCTTTCTTCCCACTCCCATGTAGCGGTAGGATATGGGGTAATAAGGGGTTAATGTCACCTTGCTATTGTAAGGTGACATTAAGCCGGGTTGATAACGGAGAGGCGTCAATAAGACGCCTATCAGTTATTAATCCAATAGTAAGAAAGGGTTAATAAAACACGCACACATTAGGAAAAAGTATTTTAATATTCTTCATTTCACCATACTTACCATACTTCAGCGCCTGCAAAAAACGTAAAATAATAAACCGTATAATACCTGTCCGCCATAGTCCAATTAATAACGAGTGTCCCACGACGATCTCCCCTATAGAACAGTGACATCGGGTGATGTCACTGCTCTATAGGACCCTCAGTGACACACTGACAGGAGACAATGGCTTCTGCAGTGCATCACTGAGGTTACCTTAGGACAAATCTCACTTTATGACAATTGCTGCCTGGGAAAATTTCTCATACAGCAATGCCATAAAGTGAGACTAGGGATTTTTTTTTAAAGCGGCGGAGTGTTTCTGGAGCCCCTAGAGAGCGGTTGCAACAGCTGTTGCTGCCGTTCTCTTTGGGAGATCGTCGTGGGACACTCGTGGATTTCTGCGGACAGGGAGTATATTGGTTGTTTGTTTTTTTCATATTTTTTACAGATGACACTGGCTTCGAGGAACAAAGTGACAAGTAATTGTGAGTATGTAATCTATGTTTAATTTACTGTATGTCTATATGTATGTTATGTATGTAATATATGAATGTATTGTATGTAGTATGTATGTATGTAGTATGTATGTAGTATGTGTGTATGTAGTATGTAGCATGTATGTAGTATGTATGTATGTAGTATGTATGTAGCATGTATGCATGTAGCATGTATGTAGTATGTATGTAGCATGTATGTATGTAGCATGTATGTATGTAGCATGTATGTATGTATGTAGTATGTATGTATGTATGTAGTATGCATGTATGTAGCATGTATGTAGCATGTATGTATGTATGTATGTAGTATGCATGTATGTAGCATGTATGTAGCATGTATGTAGCATGTATGTAGCATGTATGTATGTAGTATGTATGTAGCATGTAGGGAGTATTTTTTTTTTCATTCAACACATTAGCCGGATGATAGGACTACTACTGTCCTATCATTGGCTAATGTGTCAATCACTGTCAGTGCAGCAGGCATCGTCCGATGGAACTTGTAGTCCCATCGGACGATGCCTGCACACACGCCGCACAGAGACCCCCCCACGCTGCACAGAGACCCCCCCATGCCGCACAGAGACCCCCCACGCCACACAGAGACCCCCCCTACGCCGCACAGAGACACCCCCAACACCACACAGAGACCCCCCCACGCCGCACAGAGACACCCCACGCAGCATAGAGCCCGGGCAGCCCACATACAGCCTGGCACGCCGCATAGATCCCCTGCACGCTGCATACAGCCCCGGAAGGCATGTACACATCCCTGGCAGGCCCGCACAGACCCTGCCCACACACACAGACACTCAGTGTCCGACCACGCACTGCCCACACTCTTCCCCCCTCCGGAACAGCATATAGAAGGACAAAAAGGGCTTATTTACGTTCCGATATTTGTGTCCCATTGACTTGCATTGGTATCGGGTATCGGTATCGGCGATATCTGATATTTTTTGGATATCGGCCGATCCAATCCGATACCGATACTTTTGAATATCGGAAGGTATCGCTCAACACTACTGGTTGGCCTGCCTCGTGGATCCACAATATAAAGGGAAATTCCAAAATATCATGCCACATGAGAACCTTGAGCAAATATTGGCTACCAAACAAGCAACTCTTGTAGACCGTTTGGTTCAGGCATTCCCAGCACAGCGGCGGTGATGGTTCTCACACGAGCTGTAGGGGGCAACATGGCAGAGGTGTTAGAGGTGCACAAATCAGAAGTGGCTTTGAACAGAGGGGTTTTATGACCAGGTTGTGGAGTGATTTCACAATGACCGCAGGCACGACAGGTACTGCTGCATCTATTCAAAGTGACAGGAGACAGCATTTGTCCAGTATGGTTACAAACTATTTTCCTCCCATATCGATGTTCTCCCTCACACATCATTCCCCTTTGATTACTGGGCATCTAAAATAGACACCTGGCCTGAATTGGCAGAATATGCATTACAGGAGCTCGCTTGCCCAGCTGCTAGTGTGCTATCAGAAAGAGTCTTCAGTGCTGCTGGTGCAATACTGACTGAAAAAAATACTTGTCTGGCTACCAGAAATGTTGATGATCTAACCTTCATTAAAATGAACCAATCATGGATTTCAAATTATTTTGCCCCACCTTCCCCTGCTGACATGTAGCTTGCCTGAAAAATGTCTTGCTTTTGGCCTCCTCTTACTGACTGCTCCAATTCCTCCATTTGCAGCTGCTAAATGTCCACCATAGGCCATTTTTATACCTCCCTAAATGGTCTGCCTCCCCCACATTGCCGTGGTTACCACTTGGCGCAAGCACCCTTGCGAGTGCCGTTTGCCTGGACAGGTGGGTGTGCCCACTTTTGGGCGACGGCACTGGCACATGGTCCCTCATAGTACAATGATGTGTCTCTGATGGTGGTGGTGCACACCCAACGTCAGACACACCACTGTAATATGAGAGGCCTTGTGCCAGTACGCCACCTACGAGAGAGTGTTCCCCCCAGCTTAATCAGTGCTCTACCTCTTGCAAAACTTACCTCTCACTGCTCCACCATTGTTTAGTCTGTGCTGTTAAATCCTTCAATGGCACTGCCAATACAAATTTGTTGAAATGATAGATAGTAAAAATATACAGGGGCCCTGCCCTCCATTTAGACCAGTTAATACTGTGCTCGAACTACCACTGTCTGCTACTTAGCAGAGGAGCCCACCGCTGTACCTATCTCTGCCACCTGTTTATTTAGGAACATTGTTTTGGCAGACATTTAGCCCACTTTACTATTTTGGCCTACTAACTGTGTCAACCACTCCTTCCAGTTGTCCTCCACCGAACAAAGCAATGCCACCTGTGTACTCCAGTTACCAATTTTGAACTGCATTTAGTCTACTTTTTTATTTTAGGCCTACTAAGTCTGTCTGCGCCACTCATTATAGTATAGATGGTTAGCACTCGACCACGTAGAAAAAGGTGCAAGTGAAAAGGAACCAAAGATTCCGTAAAGTCCAAAAATAGCTATAGAATCACTGCACTCAATAGAGAAGGTATGCTTTCAAGTGAATAAATTTTATTTACGGTGGTGGATGAAGCGACAATTTTTTGATTGTTTTATATTTTTTCCAGCGACTATGTGATAAAGGCTGGAGTTCGGCCGAAACGTCAAAAAATTGTCGCTTCATCCACCACCGTAAATAAAATTTATTCACTTGAAAGCATACCTTCTCTATTGAGTGCAGTGATTCTATAGCTATTTTTGGACTTTACGGAATCTTTGGTTCCTTTTCACTTGCACCTTTTTCTACGTGGTCGAGTGCTAACCATCTATACTAAAATTGGACTGTTTTCTTGGTTATCAGCACCGACCTAACTATCCATGTCGTCGGAAACCTACATGTACGATGATGCACTAGGTTCTACAATCCTATCCAGAATTAGATCTGGCACAGACTTCCTCCACATCCCTAGCAGAGATATCAAGACGAAAGACTGGGAAAAAGAGAGAAAGAGATTGATAGCATACGATTTGCATTGTGCGACATTAGGGGAGTACCATAGACAGGGCAAGATACCTCGTGGACTAAGGTGTAATCTACGACCAACTCTGTTTTCTGATAATAACAAATATTGTGCTACTTTTCAGAAAATTCTGAACAAGTGCTCATTCGATATTATTCTACTCACAATCAAATATCTTCAAGAAGCTATCAAAGAGACTGAGGAGACAATCTCTACAATCGAAACACAACTCACTTCAACCTTGAGCACTACGGACTTCAATACCCTGAAAAGTAAGATCGATTCAGCACTTGTAACACATCAGAAGACCTTAGAAGACAGGAAGAGGTCTAAATTTCAACGCGACACGGAAGATTACCTTAACAATAGAGTGTACAGATGGGAGGACACAGCCCAGAGACGTTATCGCCAGAGACCCCGTTACCAACAGGGAGGATATACAGCTTCAGGGGGCTCCTCTCCTGCCGGGGGTTCATCTCCAGGATCCGGGAGCGACACTGGCAGAGCTCCCCCCTCCAGAACAGCTTTTTTAGGCCAAAACACGCACCAACGAGGCGGTCGAGGAGGAGGAGACGAGAATCGACAGATGGTCCTTCGCTCGCAGGTAGGAGTCCAAACATAGTTGTGAACATTTCTGACTATTCACTTTCTCCCCTAGAGCTGAAAGTTCTTAATCTCGGTCTCTCCTTTTGTCCAACACCTAAATGGAATGCCTTCCAACTGGAGAAAGATCTCCAGCAATTCTATCGTAATATTAGATTAAAGGTACACTTTGAAAACACCTCACCACACGTACCCAACTCCCTAGGTTCCATCTCTGATAGTGAACCAAGTCCGCCCATCACAATTAGCTCTTTGGGTCTAAGGAGTCCAAGTAACTTTATGCCCCCCAGATCCAATCATGCCGTGGGGACATTTGTTGACTTGGTAGATAGGGACATCAAACAAATCATTCATACCCAACGGTTGGGCTTACTTCCCATCCGCCATAACTTTTCGACACTAGAGACACAAACATTGAAGTCCTTACAGGACAATACCAACATCATTATTAAGGCAGCAGACAAGGGTGGAGCTCTAGTAGTCATGAACAAAAGCCAGTACGTGGGTGAAATAAGGAGACAACTAGCTGACACCAAAACCTATAGAAAAGTGCAATCCGACCCTACATTTGCCATACGTAGGAAAATTGACAATATCCTTAACAAACATCTAGAAAACAAGACGATTGATAACAAAACTAAAACTTTTCTAATTAACCAACACCCAGTCACCCCGGTGCTGTACACCCTACCCAAGATCCACAAAGACTTACATAACCCACCTGGTCGTCCCATTGTTGCCTCAACTGATTCCATTCTGAATCCACTATCAATATTTCTCGAAAAAATATTAACACCATACACTTACAATACCAAATCCTTCATTTTGGACACAGGCGATTTTTTGAACAAAATCCGCACTCTTGACATAGTCCCATCAACCAGTATCCTCTGTACTCTCGATGTGAACAGTCTGTACACATCTATCACTCATGAAAAGGGCATACAAGCAGTTTTACAAACTCTTGAGGAAGCAAACACTGACATAAGGTCACGAGAGTTGTGTCTCGACCTTCTCAACATAGTACTGAGAGACAATTTCTTTCGTTTTGAGGACGATTTTTTTGTCCAGATGTGCGGGACCGCCATGGGCTCAAATGTTGCGCCCGCCTACGCTAATCTATATATGGACAGATTCGAGCGTGACCACATCTACACTAATCCACTATTCCAGCAGCATGCCATCGTATGGCTCCGCTATATCGATGACATTTTTTGTATCTGGCTTGGAGACCCCAGTAGCTTATCCACCTTCTTCAACACCCTCAATAGCGTCAGGGAATAACTCAAATTTACACTTTCTCATGATTCAGAGACGATTACCTTTTTAGACACGAGGGTACAGAAGAACCCCCAGGGCAAATTGACTACCGACATTTACACCAAGCCCACTGACTGTAATAATCTCCTTCGCTATGACAGCTGCCACCCCAAGTCCACAAGAGATAGTCTTCCACGATCACAATTTAAAAGGGTTACGAGAATTGTATCCGACAGTGCCACTAGAAAATCCAGATTACAGGAAATGTCAGACAAATTCAAATCTAGGAATTATCCATCTACACTACTAGCCACGGAAATGTCCAGGGCCCTCGATGACACGGGAATCAACTCTTCCACCACGAAACCACCTAGGTTACCCTTCGTTCATGACCATCATCCATCCATGAACAAAGTCCACAATCTGATTCATAAACATTGGCCTCTCCTCACGAAATCATATCCCAATATCACCATATTCAGAAATCCACCGTTAATGTGTCTCAGAAGACCCCAAAACATTAAAGACAGAGTGGTCAGAGCTGACTTAGGACATACCAACAAAACATCCACACGTACCCTCACAGGGCTTCGCAGAACTGGCACCTTTCCGTGCCTAAGCTGTATGAGTTGTTCAAACATCATTAAGGGCAATGAAGTCATACACCCCCGAACTGGCAAATCATACCCTATTAAAGATTTTTTCACATGTGAAACAAACTTTGTGGTATACATAATAAAATGCCCATGTGGACTGCTTTACGTGGGGGAGACCACCCAGGCCATACGTGACCGTATTTCTGCACACAAGTCCACGATTCGATGTGGTAAGACATGGCTACCCCTACCAGCACATTTCAAAGAGGCAAAACACAACATATCTCAACTGAGATACCAGATCATTGAAAAAGTGCCAAGACCAAAGAGAGGTGGTAACCACATCCGCTTATTAAAACAAAGGGAGACGTACTGGATATACACCTTAGATACCCTACACCCCAGAGGGTTAAATCGAGAAATAGATTGGCTAATCTGATACTTTTCTTTCCTTAGACCCATTGAAAAAACATTTGAAAAATCGTATGTCTCAATTTCTTCATCCTTCTTCTGGGGCGGTAAGACCAACCTACATCCCTCTTTTCTTTCTCCTTCCCCCCCCCCCTTTTTTTTTCTCCTTTTTCCTATTTTTCCCATGTTCCTTTTCTCCTTGTTTCTCCTTTTTTTCTTTTTCCTTCAACCTCCCCCTTTTTGTTCATTTTCTTTTACTTCCCAATTTTCTTTTGTTTGGACTCCTACAAATGCTAATTACCATTATTTTATTTTTTATTTATTTTTTATTGACCAATTTATTTATTTATCTACTCAGTTTTTTGTTTATTGATTTCCATTGTCTATTGTCTATCGCACCATTATCATTATACGGACCGCTTATTGTACTATATATACCGTCGATTGCACTATATATTATCACCATATGTACATTACTAACATGCTCTTTAGAAGGCTATTCCACTCTTGTCTTCATCTACTAGTGCCTCCCTCCTTCTCACATATCACTATAGCAGCTCGGTCGCAGATGCAGACATTCCCTGCTGGTACAGTCCAGCGCATGCGCTATCCCCTCCGCAAACTGCCATGACATTTCACATCATGACAGAGAGCGGTGTTACACCATACACGCGGCACAGGTCTCTATAGATACCAGGCTAGGGTTCGGCGCAGGCGCAGTGACGCCGCATTCACTTCCGGTCACATGACCGGACGGCACCACATGAAAAGGATTCCCTCTCTGTTGCAGAGAACTCACACGCTGCACCAGCACGCCGTTGTGCTCATAGGACCACTGCGCCACCAATCCTAGTAAGTACGTCTTTACTACCCTCTTAAACTCTAGCGGCATTATATGCCACACTCTCACCCTTACTATTCTACTTACTACAGCCCTGTGTTCATGGTCAGGACAGCGCTCCCCTGGCTTGCTGCTCGTATTCCGCATCCAGTGCAGCACACAATTACTGCATGAGCACGTTGTTGCTCCCGCAAGACTACTACGCCTTCTATTTCTGTGAGTACTGTTGCATACATCTAGCACCCACCCGGTAAAATGACTCCAGCGCTATCATATGCCATATTCTTACCCTGACTACTTTGCCCATTGTAGCTCAATTATCAAAATCAGGACAGCACTCCTTTGGCTTGCCACAAACCCCTCCTGGATCATCCATTAAACGGGTACATATATATATATATATATTTATATATAGACATAATTCTTTCCCCTCTTAGTTTTTTTTTTTTTTTTTTTTTTTTTTTCTCTCCTCCTGTTCCCACCCCCGGTCACGTCACATTATATCATTCAAGAGACGCACTACTACAAACTACATCAAGGTCACTGTTCTTAATGTTACACTTTGCCAGCGATTTCTAGGCCACCTTCTTAACTATTCTTCCCCCTCTCCTTTCACCTTCAGGAAGTATATCATCAATTTGAGACATCCCAATAAACGGTGCCAATAACCTTTCGGTGACCTTAAAGGGTATGCTCCATGTCTTTTTATGTCTTTTTACTCTGTACTTAATCATTTACGTTCTATGCCAACTCCTGTACTACTGATACCCAGTGTCGTTTTTGATATTGCCAGCCTAGTTGCATCTGCATATTTGCACCCTCATCAACCTGGATAGACTAGCTCTCTTATATTTTGTAAATATCTTGTATATTTGTATATGAAGCATTCTGATTGTATATATTGTTTTATATTTTTTCCAGCGACTATGTGATAAAGGCCGGAGTTCGGCCGAAACGTCAAAAAATTGTCGCTTCATCCACCACCGTAAATAAAATTTATTCACTTGAAAGCATACCTTCTCTATTGAGTGCAGTGATTCTATAGCTATTTTTGCGCCACTCATTACACCTGTCCTCCATTGAACAAAGCTATGCCACCTGTGTACTCCAGTTACCAATTTTGAACTGCATTTAGCCTACTTTTTTATTTTAGGCCTACTACATGTGTCTGTCTGCACCACTCATCACAGCTGTCCTCCATTGAACAAAGCTATGCCGCCTGTGGAGTCCAGTTACCAATTTTGAACTGCATTTAGCCTACTTACTTATTTCGGCCTACTAACTGTGTCTGCCTCCCATTACAGTTGTCCTCCACTGAACAAAGCTGAGTCTCAATTTTCATCCTGTTTCGGATATTAAACTGCATTTGGCCTACTTATTTGGTTGGGCCTACTAACGGTGTCTGCCGCTCCTTGCTTTTCTCCTCCACTGAACAAAGCTGAGCCTCAATTTTCATCCTGTTTCGAATATTAAACTGCATTTGGCCTACTTGTTTGGTTGGGCCTACTAACGGTGTCTGCCGCTGCTGGTTGTTCTCCTCCACTGAACAAAGCTGAGCCTCAATTTTCATCCTGTTTCGAATATTAAACTGCATTTGGACTACTTGTTTGGTTGGGCCTACTAACGGTGTCTGCCGCTCCTTGCTTTTCTCCTCCACTGAGCAAAGCTGAGCCTCAATTTTCATCCTGTTTTGAATAATAAACTGAATTTGGCCTACTTGTTTGGTTGGGCCTACTAACGGTGTCTGCCGCTGCTTGTTGTTCTCCACTGAACAAAGCTGAGCCTCAATTTTCATCCTGTTTCGGATATTAAACTGCTTTTGGCCTGCTTGTTTGGTTGGGCCTACTAACGGTGTCTGCCGCTGCTTGTTGTTCACCTACACTGAACAAAGCAGTGCTGCCTGTTTACTCCTGTTACCAATTTTGAACTGCATTTGGCCCACTTTATTACTTGGACTTACTAACTGTGTCTGCCACTCATTACAGTTGTCCTCCACTGAACAAAGCAATGCCGCCTGTTTAGTCCTGTTACCACATTTGAACTGCATTTAGCCTACTTTATTATTTGGGCCTACTAACTGTGTTTCCTTCTCATCCTGCCCATTGCCCAGCCACTGCTAGATGAGTCTGCTGGTACATTGACCCAGACCACTACATTCCCCTTGCACTCTACACAGCCAGAATCTGACCCTGCTGAAAGTCAGGTTCCCCTTCCCGCATACTATACCACCTTACACGGGGACAAAGAGGAAGGTGCAGATGAAAGTGCAGGTTCCTTCGTCAGGTGGGGGGTGCATATTTGTTGGCAACGTCACTAGCACAGGGCCCTTCATAATATGCAAAAGTGTCTCTGCCGGTGGGAGGCACCCCCACCGTCAAACACACCGCCATACTTTGAGGGGCCCTGCGCCAGTGCCAATGCGAACGAGTGGACCCCCCCTGCTTGCTTACAGCACTTGCAAAGTTTAAATACTTACATCTCCCTTCTCCACCGCCGTGACGTAGTCCGCGTTTCCTGGGCCCACAAAAAACTTGAACCAGCCCTACCCCCCCACAACTTTAGCCAAATGACCCCCAATTTTCAATGACTAACTATTATTATAATGTAAATTAAGATTGACAAGCTTAAGTAACAAGAATTGATGTTTTTGGCATTAAAATGGGCACTGTAAGTGTTTTCCTGTCCTCCACTCACTGCCGACTTTGACTCCCCATTGACTTGCATTGGGCTTCATGTTTCAGTCAGCCCCCGAATTTACGCAATAATCGGCCGATTTCACCTGACCCGACTTTTGAGAAAGTTGGGTTTCGCGAAACCCGACTCGATCCTGAAAAAGTAAAAGTCGCTCAACTCTGGTTATGACTCCATGCACTTTAATTTGCCACTGAATTCTCTATGATACAATAGACAGTGCATATGCCACAATGATTTTTTTCAATGACTAAGAAATAAACCTCTATATCAGGGGGCAGCATTTTGCTGTCTCCCAAGAGTAGGGCCGGTCCTCAAGATGCCTATACTATTAACAGCTTTAGAGGAGCAGAGAGCCATTGGCTCACAGGTCCACCACTGTCACAAGCAGGACTCTTGGAGACTGATGCCAAGAAGGGGACATCGAGCTAAGCAATGATATCACTGCAACTCAACAACAACACCAGCATACTGCTAGACTAGCCTGAAGAAGAGAAAGAGGTTTAGGTTTTATTTTTTTTATAATGCAGCCCGGGTGTCAAGAGGAAGGGGCTGTGAAGTCATCATACTATATATAAGGGTTGAGAGGTCCATCATACTGTGTAAAAAGGTCTGTTGCATCCATCATTCAGTTTTTAGGTGGCTGTGGTGACCATCATTCTCTATAGAGGGAGATGTGAGGGCCAACATACTCTGTTGTGAATTCTGCTCTTGGGCTCCCTCCGGTGGTTGTAAGTGGTAGCGCTGCTGTCTCTGAATCGCAGCATTTATCAGGTGTGTTCACTTTTTGCAAATCTGACTGGGCTATTTAGTCTTGCTTCACCCTTTAGTCTGTGCCAGTTGTCCATTGTTCCTGGAGGATTCACATCTCTGCCTGGTCTCTCCTGCTTTGCAGTTCTTTTCAACAAAGATAAGTTCTGGCCTTGATTTTTTGCTGTCCACATGCTGTGGCCTTATTGTTCAGTTCTTTTCCATGTTTTGTCTTGTCCAGCTTGGTCTGTATAAGGATTTGTTTAGCCAAGCTGGTATCTCTGGAGATGCAGATATACCCTCCATATCTTTAGTTAGCTGTGGAGATTTTGTATTTTCTGTGGTGGATATTTTCTAGTGTTTTAATACTGACCGCATAGTACTCTGTCCTATCCTTTCTATTTAGCTAGAAGTGGCCTCCTTTCCTAAATTTTGATTTCAGTCTGTGTATGTTTTTTCCCTCTCCTCTCACAGTCAATATTTGTGGGAGGCTGTCTATCCTTTGGGAATTTTCTCTGAGGCAAGATAGTTTTCTCTTTTCTATCTCTAGGGGTAATTAGTCCTCCGGCTGTGTCGAGATGTCTAGGAAGCGCTAGGTACATCCCATGGCTACTTCTAGTTGCAGTGTTAAGTTCAGGGTCTGCGGTCAGTACAGGTACCACCTTCTCCAGAGTAGGTTTCATGTTGCTCTTAGGCCACCAGATCATAACAGTACAACTAGCCAACAATGAGTTAACCGCATCTCAGAAGAAAGGAAGGAAAGTGCTGAGCCATTTTTTTTTCTGTAGTCTGTTGTGTTTTTTTTTTTCTTCCCTCTTTACCTCTGGGTGGCTCAGGAGTTCGGCGCTGGTATGGATGTTCAGGGATTGGTTTCTCGTGTGGATCAACTTGCTGCTAGAGTACAGGGTATTTCTGATTATATCGTTCAGACTCCGGTTTTAGAGCCTAGAATTCCAACTCCTGATTTGTTTTTTGGGGATAGGTCCAAATTTCTGAGCTTTAAAAATAACTGTAAACTGTTTTTTGCTCTGAAACCCCGTTCCTCTGGTGATCCCATCCAGCAGGTTAAAATTGTTATATTTCTGCTGCGTGGTGACCCCCAGGATTGGGCATTTGCCCTGGAACCTGGGAATCCAGCGTTGCTTAATGTAGACACCTTTTTTCAGGCACTTGGGTTATTGTATGACGAACCTAATTCAGTGGATCATGCTGAGAAGACCTTGTTGGCCCTGCCTCAGGGTCAAGAAGCGGCAGAATCATATTGCCAGAAGTTTAGAAAATGGTCTGTACTGACTAAATGGAATGAGGATGCCTTGGCGGCAATCTTCAGAAAGGGTCTTTCTGAATCCATTAAAGATGTTATGGTGGGGTTCCCCACGCCTGCTGGTCTGAGTGATTCTATGTCTCTGGCCATTCAGATTGTTCGGCGCTTGCACGAGCGCAGAGTTGTGCACACTATGGCATTGTCTTCCGAGCGGAGTCCTGAGCCTATGCAGTGTGATAGGATTGTGTCTAGAGCTGAACGACAAGGATTCAGACGTCAGAATAGGTTGTGTTTTTACTGCGGCGATTCTGCTCATGTTATTTCTGATTGCCCTAAGCGTACCAAGAGAATCGCTAGTTCTGTTACCATCAGTACTGTACAACCTAAATTTCTGTTATCTGTGACCCTGATTTGCTCATTATCGTCATTTTCTGTCATGGCATTTGTGGATTCAGGCGCCGATCTAAACTTAATGGACTTAGAATTTGCCTTTGCCGGTCCCTGAGAGGCCTTGGACGCATATTTCTATGGATTTTATTTCGGATCTTCCGGTTTCCCAGAGGATGTCAGTTATCTGGGTGGTTTGTGACCGGTTTTCTAAGATGGTTCATTTGGTACCTTTGCCTAAGTTGCCTTCCTCTTCTGATTTGGTTCCGTTGTTTTTTCAGCATGTGGTTCGTTTGCATGGCTGTTGTGAATTCCATTCTTGGGCTCCATCCTGTGGTTACGAATGGTATTTTGGGGAGTTCTGCTCTTGGGCTCCCTCTGGTGGTTTCGAGTGGAACTTAGCAGCTGCGTTCACTAATCGGTTCCCTGGCCTTGTTATTTAACTGGGCTTTTGGCTGCAGTTGATTCCAGCTGTCAATGTTTTTCCTGTGGATTCAGTTCTTTCCTGGAAGTTCTCTGTTGGCCAGTCCATTTCAGCTTAAGATAAGTTCTGCTAGTTTTTGGGTGTTTCCCTGCTTATGACCTTCTGTTCAGTTTAAGTTATGTCTCTTTTGTCCAGCTTGTCATTATGAAATATTCCGGCTAGTTGCAAGCTCTGGGGTCGCAGATTTGCCCCTCCACACCGTGAGTCAGTGTGGAGGTTATTTTTGTAAACTCTGCGTGGACATTTAGTTTTTATACTGACCACACAGTAGCCTTTTCTATCTCTGTCTATTTAGATAGTATTGGCCTCCTTTGCTAAAATCTAGTTTCATTTCTGAGTTTGTCATTTCCCTCTCCATTCACCATCAATATTTGTGGGGGGCTATCTTCCTTTGGGGGTTTCTCTGAGGCGAGATAGTTTTCCGTTTCCATCTTCAGGGGTAGCTAGTTCTTAGGCTGTGAAGAGGCATCTAGGCAGAGATAGGAACGCTCCACGGCTATTTCTAGTGTTGGTGTTAGGAGTAGGGATTGCGGTCAGTAAAGCTACCACCTCCTCAGAGCTTGTACATTATTTGTTTTACCCACCAGGTCATTTCAGTGCTGCTTCGTAATCACTAGGTCATATCAGTGATTTCTGTCTGTGGAGCTGCCACCTCCTCTGAGCTTGTCAATGATTGGTTTTACCCACCAGGTCATCTCAATACCGCTCCGTAACCACCAGGTCATAACAGTACAGCTGGCCCACAATGTGTTAAATGCATCTCAAAAGAGGGAAGAGAAAGTTCTGAGTCATTGTTTTTTTTTTCTTGTTGCTTGTTTTGTCTTTTTTCTTCCCCTTGATTTTTGGATGGTGCAGGAGCTTGGTTCTGATATGGAGGTTCAGGGTCTGTCTGCGCATGTTGTTCATCTCGCTGCAAGGGTAGAGAGTATCCAAGACTATGTTGTTCAAACTCCTGTTTCTGAGCCTAGAATTCCTATCCCTGATTTGTTTTCTGGGGATAGATCTAAGTTCTTGAACTTTAAAAATAATTGCAGATTGTTTTTTGCTCTGAGACCCTGTTCCTCTGGTGACCCCATTCAGCAGGTGAAGATTGTTATTTCTCTGCTGCGTGGTGACCCACAGGATTGGGCATTCTCCCTTGAGCCAGGGAATCCTGCATTGCTCAATGTAGATTCATTTTTTCAAGCACTTGGATTGCTTTATGATGAACCCAATTCTGTGGATCAGGCAGAAAAAATTTTGCTGGCTCTGTGTCAGGGTCAGGAAGCGGCAGAGATATATTGCCAGAAATTTAGAAAGTGGTCTGTGCTTACAAAATGGAATGAGGATGCCCTGGCGGCTATTTTCAGAAAGGGTCTTTCCGAAGCCCTTAAAGATGTTATGGTGGGGTTTCCCACGCCTGCTGGTTTGAACGAATCAATGTCTCTGGCCATTCAGATTGATCGGCGCCTATGTGAACGTAAGATAGTGCACCATATGGCGGTGTCCTCTGGGCAGAGTTCTGAGCCTATGCAATGTGATAGAATTTTGACGAGAGCAGAACGGCAGGAGTTCAGACGTCAAAATGGGCTGTGTTTTTACTGTGGTGACGCTACTCATGCTATCTCTGACTGCCCGAAGCGAACTAAGAGGGTTGCTAGGTCAGTTACCATCAGTACTGTACAGCCTAAATTTCTCTTGTCTATTACCCTGATTTGCTCATTGTTGTCCTTTTCTGTAATGGCATTTGTGGATTCTGGCGCTGCCCTGAACTTAATGGACTTAGAATTTGCCAAGCGCTGTGGTTTTTCCTTGGAGCCTTTGCAGAGTCCGATTCCCTTGAGGGGGATTGATGCTATGCCATTGGCCAAGAATAAACCTCAGTACTGGACACAGTTAGCCATGAACATGGCTCCAGCACATCAGGAAAATATTCGCTTTTTGGTGTTGCATAATTTGCATGATGTGGTTGTGCTGGGATTTCCATGGTTACTTACAGGTAGATAATCCAGTGCTGGATTGGAAATCTATGTCTGTGACTAGTTGGGGTTGTCAGGGGATACATAGTGACATTCCTCTGATGTCAATTTCCTCGTCCCCTTCTTCTGAAGTTCCTGAGTTTTTGTCGGATTTCCAGGATATATTTGAGGAGCCTAAATCCAGTCCTCTGCCTCCTCATAAGGACTGTGATTGCGCTATTAATTTGATTCCTGGCTGTAAGTTCCCTAAGGGTCGACTTTTCAATCTGTTAGTGCCAGAGCATGCCGCTATGCGGACTTATGTAAAGGAGTCCTTGGAGAAGGGGCATATTCGCCCGTCTTCGTCACCGTTGGGAGCGGGGTTCTTTTTTGTTGCCAAGAAGGATGGCTCCTTGAGGCCCTGTATAGATTATCGCCTTCTCAATAAGATCACGGTCAAATTCCAGTACCCTTTGCCTTTGCTCTCTGATTTGTTTGCTCGGATTAAAGGGGCTAGCTGGTTTACCAAGATTGACCTTCAAGGGGCGTATAATCTGGTCCGCATCAAACAGGGTGATGAATGGAAAACAGCATTTAATACGCCCGAAGGCCATTTTGAATATCTTGTGATGCCTTTTGGGCTCTCTAATGCTCCATCTGTGTTTCAGTCCTTTATGCATGATATTTTCCGGGAGTATCTGGATAAATTTATGATTGTATATTTGGATGATATTTTGTTTTTTTCCGATGATTGGGAGTCTCATGTGAAGCAGGTCAGGACGGTATTTCAGATTCTTCGTGCTAATACACTGTTTGTGAAGGGGTCTAAGTGCCTTTTCGGAGTTCAGAAGGTTTCTTTTCTGGGGTTCATTTTTTCTCCCTCGGCTATTGAAATGGACCCTGTTAAGGTCCAGGCTATTTATGATTGGACTCAACCCACATCTGTGAAGAGCCTTCAGAAATTTTTGGGCTTTGCTAATTTTTATCGCCGCTTCATTGCTAATTTTTCTACTGTGGTTAAACCTCTGACCGATTTGACCAAGAACGGTGTAGATGTGGTGAATTGGTACTCTGCGGCTGTGGAGGCCTTTCAGGAGCTTAAGCGTCGTTTTACCTCTGCCCCTGTGTTGCGTCAGCCAGATGTTTCTCTCCCTTTTCAGGTTGAGGTTGACGCTTCTGAGATTGGGGCAGGAGCTGTTCTGTCTCAGAGAAGTTCTGATGGCTCTGTGTTGAAGCCGTGTGCTTTCTTCTCTAGAAAGTTTTCGCCTGCTGAGCGTAATTATGATGTCGGCAATCGGGAGTTGTTGGCTATGAAGTGGGCATTCAAGGAGTGGCGACATTGGCTTGAGGGAGCCAAGCATCGTGTTGTGGTCTTGACCGATCATAAGAATTTGATTTACCTTGAGTCAGCCAAGCGGTTGAATCCTAGACAGGCTCGGTGGTCTTTGTTTTTCTCCCGTTTTGATTTTGTGGTCTCGTATCTTCCGGGATCTAAGAATGTGAAGGCTGATGCCCTGTCTAGGAGTTTTTTGCCTGATTCTCCGGGAGTCCGTGAGCCGGCTGGTATTCTCAATGAGGGGGTGATTCTTTCTGCTATCTCCCCTGATTTGCAGCGGGTGCTTCAGGAGTTTCAGGCTGATAGACCCGACCGCTGTCCTGTGGGGAAATTGTTTGTTCCTGATAGATGGACTAGTAAGGTGATTTCTGAGATTCATTGTTCGGTGTTGGCTGGTCATCCTGGGATCTTTGGTACCAGAGATTTGGTTGCCAGGTCCTTTTGGTGGCCTTCTTTGTCACGGGATGTGTGTTCCTTCGTGCAGTCCTGTGGGATCTGTGCCCGGGCTAAGCCCTGCTGTTCTCGTGCTAGTGGGTTGCTTTTGCCTTTGCCTATCCCTGAGAGGCCCTGGATGCATATTTCCATGGATTTTATTTCTGATCTTCCTGTTTCTCAGAAGATGTCTGTCATCTGGGTGGTTTGTGACCGGTTTTCTAAAATGGTCCATTTGGTACCTTTGCCTAAGTTGCCTTCCTCCTCTGATTTGGTTCCTTTGTTTTTCCAGCATGTGGTTCGTTTGCATGGTTTTCCGGAGAATATTGTTTCTGACAGAGGTACCTAGTTTGTTTCTAGGTTTTGGCGGTCCTTTTGTGTTAGAATGGGCATTAATTTGTCTTTTTCTTCGGCGTTTGACCCTCAGACAAATGGACAGACGGAGCGAACCAATCAGACCTTGGAAACCTATTTGAGATGCTTTGTGTCTGCTGATCAGGATGATTGGGTTACCTTCTTGCCGTTGGCCGAGTTTGCCCTTAATAATCGGGCTAGTTCGCCTACTTTGGTTTCGCCTTTTTTTTGTAACTTCGGTTTTCATCCTCGCTTTTCTTCAGGACAGGTTGAGCCTTCGGACTCTCCTGGGGTAGATTCTGTGGTGGACAGGTTGCAGCGGATTTGGACTCATGTGGTGGACAATTTAACATTGTCTCAGGAAAAGGCTCAACGTTTTGCTAACCGCCGTCGGTGCGTTGGTCCCCGGCTTCGGGTTGGGGATTTGGTCTGGTTGTCTTCCCGTCATGTCCCTATGAAGGTTTCTTCCCCTAAGTTTAAGCCTCGGTTTATTGGCCCTTATAGGATTTCTGAGATTATCAATGCAGTGTCTTTTAGTTTGGCCCTTCCAGCCTCTTTTTCCATCCATAATGTTTTTCATAGATCTTTGTTGCGGAAATATGTGGTGCCCGTTGTTCCCTCTGTTGATCCTCCTGCCCCGGTGTTGATTGATGGGGAGTTGGAGTATGTGGTTGAGAAGATTTTGGATTCTCGTTTTTCGAGGCGGAAGCTTCAGTATCTTGTCAAATGGAAGGGTTATGGCCAGGAGGATAATTCTTGGGTTGTTGCCTCCGATGTTCATGCTGATGATTTGGTTCATGCCTTTCATTTGGCTCGTCCGGATCGGCCTGGGGGCTCTGGTGAGGGTTCGGTGACCCCTCCTCAAGGGGGGGGGGTACTGTTGTGAATTCTGCTCTTTGGCTCCCTCCGGTGGTTGTAAGTGGTAGCGTTGCTGTCTCTGAATCGCAGCATTTATCAAGTGTGTTCACTTTTTGGAAATCTGACTGGGCTATTTAGTCTTGCTTCACCCTTTAGTCTGTGCCAGTTGTCCATTGTTCCTGGAGGATTCACATCTCTGCCTGGTCTCTCCTGCTTTGCAGTTATTTTCAACAAAGATAAGTTCTGGCCTTGATTTTTTGCTGTCCACATGCTGTGGCCTTATTGTTCAGTTCTTTTCCATGTTTTGTCTTGTCCAGCTTGGTCTGTATAAGGATTTGTTTAGCCAAGCTGGTATCTCTGGAGATGCAGATATACCCTCCATATCTTTAGTTAGCTGTGGAGATTTTGTATTTTCTGTGGTGGATATTTTCTAGTGTTTTAATACTGACCGCATAGTACTCTGTCCTATCCTTTCTATTTAGCTAGAAGTGGCCTCCTTTGCTAAATTCTGATTTCAGTCTGTGTATGTTTTTTCCCTCTCCTCTCACAGTCAATATTTGTGGGGGGCTGTCTATCCTTTGGGAATTTTCTCTGAGGCAAGATAGTTTTCCCTTTTCTATCTCTAGGGGTAATTAGTCCTCCGGCTGTGTCGAGATGTCTAGGAAGCGCTAGGTACATTCCACGTCTACTTCTAGTTGCGGTGTTAAGTTCAGGGTCTGCGGTCAGTACAGGTACCACCTTCTCCAGAGTACGTCTCATGTTGCTCTTAGGCCACCAGATCATAACAATACTCTATATAAGGAGCTGTGCAGCAACTATATTATAAATGGGGGAATGGTGAATCCTATAAGTGTATCATTCAAGTGTATAGATCAGAATTAAAACCAGAAGTATGTATACAGACTGTGCCCTGCTATCTGCCACCATCGCACTCTAACCAGCATGTCTATTCTTCCTACAGGTATGCTCATCCACCCAGCTCTCCTGCTTTGTCTGTCTACACCATGTTCCAAACTATTATACAAATTACATTTTTCTCTGATTTTCCTAAATGGTTGGTGCAAATGACAGTCACTCTAATCAAAGTCATCACCCGTTAGTATATACATCTAATTTTATTGAAGAAACCTCCCAATGATAACAGTATAATCTCCAAAATGAATAAAAACTCAAAATGCACTGTTCCAAATTATTAGGCACAGTAGAATTTCTAAATATTTGATATGTTTTAAAGAACTGAAAATGCTCATTTGTGGAAATTGCAGCATTAGGAGGTCACATTCACTGAACAAAAAAGCTATTTAACTCCAAAACATCCTAAAAGGCCAAGTTACATGTTAAAATTACTAATGACTTACTTGCAGCCAAAGCTAACAGACAGTTCTCCATCCTCCTCCATCTCGACCTATCCTCTGCTTTCGACACAGTCAACCACTGCCTACTGCTACAGATTCTTTCTTCCCTTGGCATAGGCCTTGCCCTGTCCTCGATTGCTTCATACCTTTCCAACCGCATATTTAGCGTTTTCCCACTCCCACACTACCTCCTCATCCCGCCCTCTCTCTGTTGGAGTCCCTCAAGGCTCTGTCCTAGGTCCCCTACTTTTTTCCATTTATACACTTGGCCTAGGACAACTCATATAGTCCCATGGCTTCCAGTACCACCTGTATGTGGACAACACTCAGATCTACCTCTCTGGCCCAGATGTCACCTCCCTGCTGTCCAGAATCCCGGAGTGTCTATCAGCCATATCCTCCTTCTTCATCTCTCGCTTCCTAAAACTCAATGTAGACAAAAGCGACGTCATCATCTTTTCTCCATCTTGCGTTTCCCCCCCACCTCATCTATCTATTATGGTAAACGGCATCACACTGTTTCCTGCACCTGAAATCCACTGCCTTGGGGTAACTCTCGACTCTGCCGTGTCCTTCAAGCCGCACATTCAAACTCTTGCCACCTCCTGTCGCCTCCAACTCAAAAATATTGCCAGAATCCGTCTCTTCCTCAGCCAACAATCAACTAAACCTCTTGTGCATGCCCTCATCATCTCCCGCCTCGATTACTGCAACACCCTCCTCTGTGGCCTCCCCGCTAACTCTCTTGCACCGCTCCAGTCTGTCCTCAACTCTGCTGCCCAGCTAATCCACCTCTCTCCTCTCTACTCCCCTTCTTCTCCCCTCTGCAAATCCCTCCACTGGATCCCAATTCCGCAGGGAATCCAGTTCAAACTACTAACACTGATCTACAAATCTATCCGCAAACTGTCCCCTCCCTATATCCCTGAACTAATCTACCAATATCTTCCCTCACGTAATTTCTGATCCTCCCAAGACCTCCTACTCTCCTCCACACTTATTCATTCCTCACACAACCACCTCCAAGATTTCTCCCGAATATCCCCAGGTCCTCAGTTTGCAGACCAACGCTTGCTCGTGCTGTCTTTATCTTTATTTCATTAACTCTCTGTATTCTCTTCTAGTTCCGTGCCCCATCCGTCTATCATCTGTCTGCGGACGCTTTCAGAACTCTCCGGATCATCTGGTACTCCCCCTCCGGTTCCCATGACCTCTCATTGCCTTCTCTGGTGTGTCTCTATCCCTCTCGGGTCTGACACTCTGGTCTTGGAACCATTCCACTCGAGCCTCCTTGGTTGCATCGGCGCAGTCCCTGTATAAAGGTTCGCTCCCTCGAAGGAATTTGGTGTTTCAGTCCAGGGGGTTTTCCCTGTGGGTCTTCTTGTTTGAAGTCACCAATAAAGTCTTGCAATCTTTCTTATGTCCCTTTCCGGCTGATTTGTAGGGTTCAGCTTCCACAGTATACTCTGTGGTCCAGTGGGTTCACTATTCCTATTCTGCCTGCCTCAGCATGACAATTCCTACTATTCCTCCTCCTTTTGCTACCTTCTAAATCAAGACAAGCCAAATTTTTGGCAAATGGAGACTCTTATTCAGGTCTCCTTGTTATGTGTTGCATGTAGTGGCAAGTTTCTCAGAGCACCATTATACTATTTATACTCTGGAAAAATTGATGCCACTTTAGCATTGTGTGCCAATAAATTTTAAACCTGTGGAGACTCCAAGTTGGGTCTCCATCTGGTGGGTTGCCTGTAGTGGAATGGGTCCCAGAGCACTAGACCTATACCTGTCACTCTTACTTATCAATTAATAAGCTAAAAATGTTGGCCCAGGCCCTATCCCATTTATTCATGCTTCACTATTACATAATTTCTACTGTGGGTAAATTGATGCCACTTTTCCTGGTGTCCACCCCTAGTTTTTGGAATTGTTTTGACTACAAGTTGAGTTACCTTCACGTGCGTTACGTAAATTTGGCAGTCCTGCCTGCACAGCAGGCCTACATCGGTCTTCACCCATATTTTAATTTCAACATGATTTCAAAGCTGTAAATGCTGGCCAAGACCCTGTCTCATGCATAACCATGCCTGACTGCTGTGTCATTATAAAATTTCTACTGTGGGTCAATTGATGCCACTTTTCCTGGTATCTGCCCCCAATTTTTGTAATTGTTTGGACGCCAAGTTGGTTCTCCTTCATGTGTGTTGCCTGAATTTGGCAGGGCTCTCAGAGCACCAGACCTATACCTGTCACTCATCCACCTTTTACTTCAATGTTTAAGCTAGAAATGCTGGTCCAAGCCATGTCCCATGCATGCATGCTGCATACTTATACTGTTTGTACTCGGGGTTAATTGATGCCAGGTTTACTGGTGTCTGCCCCTAATTTGAGCTGTTTTTGCAACACCTGAAGGTGTTGTCTCTGCATTTGGTCTTGCTTCCCATTGAATTCAGTGAGGTTAAGATAAGTTCAGGGAACATCAAGAAGTTCGCCAATCCTTGACAAACCAAACCTTAAAAGGTTTGCTCATCTCTAATGGGAACCAAAATATTGTGGATATGATGTTGTTGGGATAGTTTATTATGTATAGCTAGCTGTGGGGCCATCATACTTTATATAGCTGTGGTATACATCATACAGCATATAGGGAACTTTGTGGGCAATCATATTATATATGGGACCTGTGGGGCACAATAATTTACAAAGGGAGCTGTGGGGCAATCATCCTGTATATAGACAAGTTCTGTGGGTCATGATATTGTATATAAGGGGCTGTGGAGCCATCATACTGTATATAAGGAGCTATGGGGGCCATTATACTATACATAGGTAGTTTTGAGGGACATTCAACTGAATATGGGGCATTATACTGTACATAGGAAGCTATGGGGGTCATCATATTGTATATAGGTAGTTCAGGAGAATATCCAAGTGTATATAAGGAGCCATCATACTGAATATAAATGGATGGAGGGACCATCGTACTGTATGTTAGAAGCTGTGGGTGTCATTGTGATTTATATAGGCAGATGTGGGAGATACCATACTGTAAAAAAAAGAAAGTTCAAGGGCACCATCATACTGTATATAGGAGACTGTGAGGGCCTTAAACTTTATATAAGGAGCCATAAGAGCTCAGAATTTGTATAAGTGTATAGGAGGATGTGGAGCCATCATACTTTATATAGGGAGCTGCGGACCAGCATATTCCAGTTATATGAAAAAGTTTGGGCACCCCTATTAATCTTAAGCTTAATGTTTTATAAAAATTGGTTTTTTTTGCAACAGCTATTTCAGTTTCATATATCTAATAACTGTTGGACACAGTAATGTTTCTGCCTTGAAATTAGGTTTATTGTACTAACAGAAAATGTGCAATCTGCATTCAAACAAAATTTGACAGGTGCATAAGTATGGGCACCTCACAAGAGAAGTGACATTAATATTTAGTAGATCCTCCTTTTGCAAAAATAACAGCCTCTAGTCACTTCCTGTAGCTTTTAATGAGTTCCTGGATCCTGGATGAAGGTATTTTTGACCATTCCTCTTTACAAAACAATTCCAGTTCAGTTAAGTTTGATGGTTGCCGAGCATGGACAGCCCTCTTCAAATGATCCCACAGATGTTCAATGATATTCAGGTCTGGGGACTGGGATGGCCATTCCAGAACAGAGTAATTGTTCCTCTGCATGAATGCCTGAGTAGATTTGGAGCGGTGTTTTGGATCATTGTCTTGCTGAAAGATCCATCCCCTGTGTAACTTCAACTTTGTCACTGATTCATGAACATTATTGTCAAGAATCTGCTGATACTGAGAGGAATCCATGTGTCCCTCAACTTTAACAAGATTCCCGGTGCCGGCATTGGCCACACAGCCCCAAAGCATGATGGAACTTCTGCCAAATTTTACTGTGGGTAGCAAGTGTTTTTCTTAGAATGCTGTGTTTTTTTGCCGCCATGCATAACGCCTTTTTGTATATGACCAAACAACTCAATCTTTGTTTCATCAGTCCACAGGACCTTCTTCCAAAAAGAAATTGGCTTCTCCAAATGTGCTTTTGCATACCTCAGCCGACTCTATTTGTGGCATGCTTGAAGAAATGGCTTCTTTCGCATCACTCTCCCATACAGCTTCTCCTTGTGCAAAGTGCATTGTACAGTTGACCAATGCACAGTGACACCATCTGCAGCAAGTTGATGCTGCAGCTCTCTGGAGGTAGTCTGAGGATTGTCCTTGACTGATCTCACCATTCTTCTTCTCTGCCTTTCTGATGTTTTTCTTGGCCTGCCACTTCTGGCCTTAACAAGAACTGTACCTGTTCTTCCATTTCCTTACTATGTTCCTCACAGTGGAAATTGACAGGTTAAATCTCTTAGACAGCTTTTTGTATCCTTCCCCTGAATAACTATTTTGAATAATCTTTGTTTTAATATCATTTGACAGTTGTTTTGAGGAGCCCATGATGCCACTCTTCAGAGGAGATTCAAACAGGAGAACAACTTGCAAGTGGCCGCTTTAAGTAGCTTTTCTCATGATTGCATACACCTGGCTATGCAGTTATGATATAATATAATAATGCTTTGTATATGTATTTTTGAGTACTTGTATTTAGCTAATAAATAAATCAATGAAAAAAAATGGTGTGTGATCCCTTATTTTAGCTGGAAAGGAGATGCCTGTGAGCTGGTGTAATTTTTCTGGAAAGGGACAATATTAGTGATGAGCAAATAGAGAACTATTTACATTCGGGAAAATTGGCACAAATCCGTGTATTCGTACACAAATCCAATGCAAGCCAATGGGAAAGCCGAATATTTTTCTGCTGGACACAACAAACAGGTCTGGGGGCCTATGAAAAAAGCTAAAATGGATGGGAAAGTGCTAAAACTAAATGGGGACAGCATGGAGAAAGTACCTGCATGCCTTTCTGACTCATATGTGGGAATAATGTTGTTAGTTCATTGTGCCGGTCTTACGGATTTATAAGATGACCTACCAAACCAATCCTAAATTTTTTTAAAGGGAAAAATGCTAAGAAACATTTTTTTTCTTTCATAATTACATGTATATAATGCAAAATAATATATATATATATATATATATATATATATATATATATATATATATATATATATATATATATATATTATTTCCCCTTTAGCATTTGTCCACACGGAGTGTTTTGGCTTTAGTTTTTCTTTTTAAATTTGTGAAGGCACTCACTCTTACATTTGGAAGGTCCCTCCAGCATTCAAAATTGTTAGCTAGATAGTGGAAAACATATTCCCCATCATTTTACAATGTCAGCTAAAACACGCCCATTTGAATTTTTGGCCTCGTACGCCACCACCACCACATCCACCCTCATGTTATTGTGCGGCCCTTGCATCACATATTTAGAGGGTCAGAAGGTGCAGTGAAACCTGAGTTTGGTAAGGGTAAGGGTCCTCAGGTGGCCCTTTATCATTCATTTGGGAAAGTTCTCACTCCTACATCTGGGAGGTCCCCCCCATTCAAGATTGTTAGCTAGATAGTGAAATACATATTCCCTATCACTTTACAATGCCAGCTAAAACATGGCCATTAGAATTTTGGTCTTCGCCGCCACCACCACTACATCCACACCAAGTCATTATGCGACCCCAGCTACACATTTGCAGAGGGCCAGCAGGTGCCATTAAACCGGAGTTTGTTTTGAGAGCTCCACAGTTCATTTTGGCCTCCGGATCCCAATGGAGCTGCTGTAAGGTGAATATCATACAGGGGTTGGGGGAGCTGTATGCTCAATGCAAATAAATTTGATTCTACCAGACACCAAAAGCATTAGAACTAAATTTTGAATATAGTGTTTGCAAGTGAGGGCTTGTATTGTGGTCAGTCTGCAAGGCCTGAAACCCATGTCAGGAACATGTACAAACTTCATTTTACTTGGAAGCAGCCTCCTCAAGGAAAAGAGATAGAAGTGCCATTGACCAATCTGCACAAGCCAATGCACTTCTTCAGGAAACTACCCAACCAGGCAGAATTTATTTTTTGCATGGTTTTGAGGAACAATGGAGCAATTACAGGATATGTCCCAGAGAGTAATGAGGTCTGTGGAGTGTATTACTCAGGTAACAGGCAGTGCTACAGAGCATAGGTAAAGGCCAGCCATAGTGTGGCAATGACCATGTTCCAATATGTGTAAGGCTCCGGCCTGAATAGGTCTGTGGAGCATATTAACCCAGTCTCTTCGACATGCTTAAACTGGTCAATACCCCACTGCCATTTTTTTTTACCACACAAGTCTCATTTAGAAGCCTGGAAAAGCCCGGAACAGTCTTTGTCCAGCACAGGACAATGTAAAGTGCTAATTAATATGTATGCCTAATCTAACTAACAATTTGTGAACAGACATATATGCTGGCAAGTACAACTGAACCTGCACATGGACAATGAGCTGGACGTGGTTGCTGTCTGTGCAACTGCAGGTTGTTGACAGGAGGCATCAATGCCTCCTTCCTGGACAGCAGATTGGGAAGGAAGTAACACAGGAGAAGGGAAAGTGGTTTCAACCTCAAACACAGATTTTGTACCCAGACGTTCTGCCCACCTACTGCGGTGCTGCGTATATGAGCAGTATATGGCATATGCTAGCATAGGTATTATGTCAAATTTCCCTTTACATAGGGATATGTGGGTAATATTTTCAAACCAACAGCATATATATAGAGCATGTTTCATTACTCATATTATTATTCTGTGTAAGGCTGAAACCTGAAGAAGTGTGTGGAGCATATTAATGCATTGATGTTCCACAATGTCACAAAGTGCTGACTCCAAAATCAACCTCAGGTTCTCAAACACACTTAAAGAGATCGTGAGAAGGGCAACACAATAAAAAAAATATAATAATAGAATATATAGAGATTGTGAATAGAAATTTGACCATTGCACAATGTACAAAGGTTTGTAAAAATTACCCCAAGGGGTCTGTATCATACACGCTGAAAGATTCCATGATGGGGACTTTACAATCCATTTTGCAGTTATTAAAATAGCCAGAGATAGGGAGTACAAATTTCACCATTGCAAAGTTTTCAAAACATTACCCAAGGCGTCTGTATCATACAAGCTGAAAAACACCGTGATGGTGACCTAACAATACAATTAGCAATTAATACAAGAGGTAGAGGTAGGGAGTACAAGTTTCACCATTGCACAGTGCAAAGTTTTCAAAAATTTACCCAAGTTGTCTGTATCAGATCATCTGAAAGATGCCATGATGGGGACATCATAATACATTTAGCAGTTATTACAAGAGGTAGAGATAGGGAGTACAAATTTCACCATTGCACAATGCGCAAAGTTTTACAAAAATTACTCAAAGGGTCTGAATAAGACAAGCTGAAAGAGGCCGTGATGGGGACTTCACAATACATTTTACAGTTATTACAAGAGGTAGAGTTAGAGAGTACAAGTTTCACGATTGTACAATGTGCAAAGTTTTCCAAAAATTACCCCATGGGGTCTGTATCATACATACTGAAAGAAACCGTGATGGGTACCTCACAATACATTTTGCAGTTATTACAAGAGGTAGAGAAAAGAAGTGCAAGTTTCACCATTGCACAATGTGTAATGTTTTAAAAAAATTACCCAAGGGGTCTGTATCAGTCCAGCTGAAAGATGCCGTGATGGGGAGATCACAATACATTTTGCAGTTATTAAAAGAGGTAGAGAAAGGAAGTACAAGTTTCACCACTGCCCAAAGTTTTAATAATGTAAAAAATATTACCCACCTGGGGTATACATAGATGACCACTAAGTACTTGTTGTTGCAAAAGGAGGAGGAAGAGGAGGTGGCTCTATTTGTCATATTTTCGGCTGCTAGACAGCTTGAATACATGTGGAGATTTGTTATGGTCCTGGTGGTAGGAACACATGAACTGACCTGATAGGTAAACCAAAACATAGGACAAGCTCTGGGGATGTGGGAACTTTACTGACCGCAATTCTGATCCTATCAAAACACACTATAGGCAGCTGTGGAGCGTTCCTAACTCGGCCTAGACGCCTCTGCACAGCCTGAGAAACTAGCTACCCCTAGAGAGAAACCAAGCCTCACTTGCCTCAGAGAAATTTTCCCCAAAGTGAGAGCAGCCCCCACAAATAATAACGGTGAGTTAAGAGGAAAACACAAACATAGAAATGAAAACAGGTTTTAGCAAATGAGGCCCGCTAAAAACTAAATGGTCAGAAGATAGCAAGGAATCTGTGCGGTCAGTATAAAATACTACAAAAAATTATCCACGCAGAGAATACAAAAAGACCCCCACACCGACTCACGATGTGAGGGGCGCAACTCCGCACCCCAGAGCTTCCAGCTAGCAATCAAATAGCATATAAGCAAGCTGGACTGAACTCATCATATACTGAGAAACATTTTCAAATAGCAATGAGAAAAAATAGACTAGCATGAACTTAGCTTCTCCACGAGGAGACAGGTCACAAGGGAAGTCACAGAGAGATCTGAACCAGTACTGAATACAACGACAGCAGGCAACAAGTAAAGGTCCAAGTGGAGTTAAATAGGCAGCAAGCCAAGCAGGAAACGAGGCAGCTGGAGTCCAGCTACAGACCAGCCGTAACACTCAAAGCCACCAGAGGGAGCCCAAGAACAGAACTCACAAAGTACCACTCATGACCACAGGAGGGAGCCCAAGAACGGAATTCACAACAGTACCCCCCTTGAGGATGGGTCACCGAACCCTCACCAGAGCCCCCAGGCCGATCAGGATGAGCCAAATGAAAGGCACGAACCAAATCGGCAGCATGGACATCAGAGGCAACAACCCAGGAATTATCCTCCTGACCATAGCCTTTCCATTTAACCAAGTACTGAAGCTTCCGTCTCGAAATACGAGAATCCAAGATCTTCTCCACCACATACTCCAATTCTCCCTCGACCAACACCGGAGCAGGAGGATCAACAGAAGGAATCACAGGCACCACATACCTCCGCAACAAAGACCTATGGAACACATTATGAATGGCAAAAGATGCTGGGAGGTCCAAACGGAATGACACAGGATTGAGGATTTCTGAAATCTTATAAGGACTGATGAAACGAGGTTTAAAGTTAGGAGAGGAAACCTTCATAGGAACGTAACGAGATGACAACCATACCAAATCCCCCACACGAAGTCGGGGACCCACACAGCGACGGTGATTAGCAAAGCGCTGAGCCTTCTCCTGTGACAATGTCAAATTGTCCACTATGTGGTTCCAAATCTGCTGCAACCTATCCACCACAGAATCCACCCCAGGACAGTCAGAAGGCACAACCTGACCCAAGGAAAAACGGGGATGAAAACCAGAATTACAAAAAAAAGGCGAAACCAAAGTAGCAGAACTAGCCCGATTATTGAGGGCGAACTCAGCCAATGGCAAAAAAGTCACCCAATCATCCTGATCAGCAGAAACAAAACATCTCAGATAAGCTTCCAAGGTCTGATTAGTTCGTTCGGTTTCGCCATTTGTCTGAGGATTGGAGGCCGAAGAAAAAGACAAATCAATGCCCATCTTAGCACAAAAGGACCGCCAAAATCTGGACACAAACTGGGATCCTCTGTCAGACACAATGTTCTCTGGAATACCATGCAAACGAACCACATTCTGAAAAAACAGCGGAACCAAATCAGAGGAGGAGGGCAACTTAGGCAAGGGCACCAAATGGACCATTTTAGAAAAATGATCACAAACCACCCAGATGACAGACATCCTCTGAGAGACTGGAAGATCCGAAATAAAATCCATGGAAATATGCGTCCAAGGCCTCTTCGGGACAGGCAAAGGCAAAAGCAATCCACTGGCACGAGAACAGCAAGGCTTGGCCCGAGCACAAATCCCACAGGACTGCACAAAGGAACGCACATCCCGCTACAAGGAAGGCCACCAAAAGGACCTGGCCACCAGATCCCTGGTACCAAAAATCCCAGGATGACCTGCCAACACAGAAGAATGAACCTCGGAAATAACTCTACTGGTCCATCTATCCGGGACAAACAGTCTCTCCGGTGGACAACAGTCAGGTCTATCGGCCTGAAATTCCTGCAGCACCCGCCGCAAATCAGGGGAGATGGCATCCTCTCTGAGGATACCAGCCGGCTCAGAAACTCCCGGAGAGTCAGGCACAAAACTCCTAGAAAGGGCATCAGCCTTCACATTTTTGAGCCCGGAAGGTACGAAACCACGAAATCAAAACGGGAGAAAAACAGCGACCAACGAGCTTGTCTAGGATTTAACCGCTTGGCAGGCTCGAGATAAATCAAATTCTTGTGATCCGTCAAGACCACCACGCGATGCTTGGCTCCCTCAAGCCAATGTCGCCACTCCTCGAATGCCCACTTCATTGCCAACAACTCCCAATTACCAACATCATAATTCCGCTCGGCAGGCGAAAACTTTCTAGAAAAGAAAGCACATGGTCTCATCACCGAGCCATCAGAGCTTCTCTGTGACAAGTAGAGTTGAGCGACTTTCATTTTTTTAAGATCGAGTCGGGTTTTGTGAAACCCGATTTTGTCCAGAGTCGAGTCGAGTGCAGTCGGCCGATTATCGCTAAAAGTCGGGGATCGACCGAAACACGAAACCCAATGCAAGTCAATGGGGAAGCATAGTCGGCAGTGAGTGGAGGCCAGGAAAACACCTACAGTGCCCATTTTAATGCCAAAAACATCCATTCTTGTTTCTGAAGCTTGTCAATCTTAATTAACTTTATAATAATAGTTGGGCATAGGGAATTGGGGGTCATTTGGCAAAAGTTGTGGGGGGAGTAGGGCCGGCTCAAGTTTTTCGTGGGCCCAGGAAATGCGGACTACGTCACGGCGGTGTTGCAGGGAAAGGTAAGTATTTCAACGTTGCAAGTGCTGTGATCCTGAGCAAGCAGGGGGGGCCCACTCGTTCGCATTGGCACTGGCACAGGGCCCCTCAAAGTACAGCGATGTGTGTTTGCATGGCGGGGGCGCCTCCCACCAGCAGCGACACTTTTGCGTACTCTGAGGGGCCCTGTGCCAGTGACGTCGCCAACGAGTATGCCCCCCCACCTGATGAAGGAACCTGCACTTTCATCTGCACCTTCCTCTCTGTCCCTGTGTAAGGTGGTATAACATGCGGGAAGGGGAACCTTACTTTCAGCAGGGTCAGATTCTGGCTGTGTAGAGTATAAGGGGAATGTAGTGGTCTAGGTCAATGTACCAGCAGACTCATCTAGCAGTGGCTGGGCAATGGGCAGGATGAGGAGGAAACAGATATAGGGCCAAAGAATAAAGTAGGCTAAATGCAGTTCAAAATTGGTAACAGGACTAAACAGGCGGCATTGCTTTGTTCAGTGGAGTAGCAAACCCAAGAGCAGCAGACACTGTTTCAAGGGCATAACCACACTAGTAGGCCAAATGCAGTTTAATATCTGATAGTATAGGGCGAAAGCCAGAATGTGGAAGCTCAGCTTTGTTCAGTTGAGGACAACACCAGGCAGGGGCAGACAGACACCTTTAGTAGGCCGGAACAGCCAATTTTTTAAAAAAACAGCAGTTAGTAAGAGGCAGAAGGTAGAAGCTCAGCTTTATTCAGTTGAGGACAACACCAGGCAGGGGCAGACAGACACCTTTAGTAGGCCGGAACAGCCAATGGCATTTTTAAAAATGGTAATTTGGAACTGAAGGTTGAAGCTCAGCTTTATTCAGTTGAGGACAACACCAGGCAGGGGCAGACATTCACCTTTAGTAGGCCGGAACAGCCAATTGCATTTTTAAAAATGGTAATTTGGAACAGAAGGTTGAGGCTCAGCTTTATTCAGTTGAGGACAACACAAGGCAGGGGCAGACAGACACCTTTAGTAGGCCGGAACAGCCAATTGCATTTTTAAAAATGGTAATTTGGAACAGAAGGTTGAAGCTCAGCTTTATTCAGTTGAGGACAACACCAGGCAGGGGCAGACAGACACCTTTAGTAGGCCGGAACAGCCAATTTTTAAAAAAAACAGCAGTTAGTAAGAGGCAGAAGGTAGAAGCTCAGCTTTATTCAGTTGAGGACAACACCAGGCAGGGGCAGACAGACACCTTTAGTAGGCCGGAACAGCCAATGGCATTTTTAAAAATGGTAATTTGGAACTGAAGGTTGAAGCTCAGCTTTATTCAGTTGAGGACAACACCAGGCAGGGGCAGACATTCACCTTTAGTAGGCCGGAACAGCCAATTGCATTTTTAAAAATGGTAATTTGGAACAGAAGGTTGAGGCTCAGCTTTATTCAGTTGAGGACAACACCAGGCAGGGGCAGACATTCACCTTTAGTAGGCCGGAACAGCCAATTGCATTTTTAAAAATGGTAATTTGGAACAGAAGGTTGAGGCTCAGCTTTATTCAGTTGAGGACAACACCAGGCAGGGGCAGACAGACACCTTTAGTAGGCCGGAACAGCCAATTGCATTTTTAAAAATGGTAATTTGGAACAGAAGGTTGAAGCTCAGCTTTATTCAGTTGAGGACAACACCAGGCAGGGGCAGACAGACACCTTTAGTAGGCCGGAACAGCCAATGGCATTTTTAAAAATGGTAATTTGGAACTGAAGGTTGAAGCTCAGCTTTATTCAGTTGAGGACAACACCAGGCAGGGGCAGACATTCACCTTTAGTAGGCCAGAACAGCCAATTGCATTTTTAAAAATGGTAATTTGGAACAGAAGGTTGAGGCTCAGCTTTATTCAGTTGAGGACAACACCAGGCAGGGGCAGACAGACACCTTTAGTAGGCCGGAACAGCCAATTGCATTTTTAAAAATGGTAATTTGGAACAGAAGGTTGAAGCTCAGCTTTATTCAGTTGAGGACAACACCAGGCAGGGGCAGACAGACACCTTTAGTAGGCCGGAACAGCCAATTTTTTAAAAAAACAGCAGTTAGTAAGAGGCAGAAGGTAGAAGCTCAGCTTTATTCAGTTGAGGACAACACCAGGCAGGGGCAGACAGACACCTTTAGTAGGCCGGAACAGCCAATGGCATTTTTAAAAATGGTAATTTGGAACTGAAGGTAGAAGCTCAGCTTTATTCAGTTGAGGACAACACCAGGCAGGGGCAGACATTCACCTTTAGTAGGCCGGAACAGCCAATTGCATTTTTAAAAATGGTAATTTGGAACAGAAGGTTGAGGCTCAGCTTTATTCAGTTGAGGACAACACCAGGCAGGGGCAGACAGACACCTTTAGTAGGCCGGAACAGCCAATTGCATTTTTAAAAATGGTAATTTGGAACAGAAGGTTGAAGCTCAGCTTTATTCAGTTGAGGACAACACCAGGCAGGGGCAGACAGACACCTTTAGTAGGCCGGAACAGCCAATTGCTTTTTTAAAAATGGTAATTTGGAACTGAAGGTTGAAGCTCAGCTTTATTCAGTTGCAGCTTCTTGGCAATAATATAAAGAAGACGAGACAGGACAACACTCGTTGGATGCCATATCTGTGTTTTCACTGGAAAAAAAACTGTCAGTTAACTACTTGTAGGAGAAAGTTTTTGTAGCTGGAGGCCACTTTTTGTATTGTACCAGTTTTCTGTTGTATGTTTGGAACTGAAGGTTGAAGCTCAGCTTTATTCAGTTGAGGACAACACCAGGCAGGGGCAGACACCTTTAGAAGGACGGAACAGCCAATTTTTTTAAAAACAGCAGTTAATCAGAGCCAGAAGGTAGAAGCTCAGCTTTATTCAGTTGAGGACAACTTGAACTAGGGACTGCAGACAGACTTTGCAGGCTGTCCCCTGTGTGGACCATGCATCCAATACATTAACCCATTTAGCCACAAAGGACACGTAACCTTCCGTGGCCAGGCCTACAGGTCCATGTGTCTGTTGTCAGGTATACCTTTGGACTGACAAATTGACAGAATGCAAGGACAATGCGGTCTTTAACATGCAGGTGGAGGGGTGGGATGGCTTTTCTCGCAAAAGAATTGTCAACTGGGTAGCTCATAGCGTGGTATATCGTAGTTCATCCTGGCTTTATTAATATTAAATTAAATAAAAAAATAGGCTCTAGGCACTTTATTATTGGTTCCAGGGGTACACGGGCAGCAGTGGTCAGGTGAGTGGAGGCCTAGTGGAAGGAGGGACCTTAGACAGGCTTCGAAGGCCTAACATAATAAAATGGGCTGGCGGTAGGCACTTTATTATTGGTTCCAGGGGTACACGGGCAGCAGTGGTCTGGTCAGTGGAGGCCTAGTGGAAGGAGGGACCGCAGACAGGCTTCAAAGGCCTAACATAATAAAATGGGCTGGCTGTAGGCACTTTATTATTGGTTCCAGGGGTACACGGGCAGCAGTGGTCAGGTGAGTGGAGGCCTAGTGGAAGGAGGGACCGCAGACAGGCTTCGAAGGCCTAACACAATAAAATGGGCTGGCTGTAGGCACTTTAAAATTGGTTCCAGGGGTACACGGGCAGCAGTGGTCTGGTCAGTGGAGGCCTAGTGGAAGGAGAGACCGCAGACAGGCTTCGAAGGCCTAACACAATAAAATGGGCTGGCTGTAGGCACTTTAAAATTGGTTCCAGGGGTACACGGGCAGCAGTGGTCTGGTCAGTGGAGGCCTAGTGGAAGGAGGGACCGCAGACAGGCTTCGAAGGCCTAAAATAACAAACAATAGGCTCATGGCAGTTTTACAGCGGTTACATGGATACACGGGCAGCTTGGTGGTGAGTGGAGGAGTATTTAAAGTAGGGACCGCAGACAGGCTATCAAAGGCCTAAAATAACAAACAATAGGCTCATGGCAGCTTTACAGCGGTTACATGGATACACAGGCAGCTTGGTGGTGAGTGGAGGAGTATTTAAAGTAGGGACCGCAGACAGGCTATCAAAGGCCTAAAATAACAAACAATAGGCTCATGGCAGCTTTACAGCGGTTACATGGATACACAGGCAGCTTGGTGGTGAGTGGAGGAGTATTTAAAGTAGGGACCGCAGACAGGCTATCAAAGGCCTAAAATAACAAACAATAGGCTCATGGCAGTTTTACAGCGGTTACATGGATACACGGGCAGGCAGCTTGGTGGTGAGTGGAGGAGTATTTAAAGTAGGGACCGCAGACAGGCTATCAAAGGCCTAAAATAACAAACAATAGGCTCATGGCAGTTTTACAGCGGTTACATGGATACACGGGCAGGCAGCTTGGTGGTGAGTGGAGGAGTATTTAAAGTAGGGACCGCAGACAGGCTATCAAAGGCCTAAAATAACAAACAATAGGCTCATGGCAGCTTTACAGCGGTTACATGGATACACAGGCAGCTTGGTGGTGAGTGGAGGAGTAGTGCAAGGAGTGTCTGTCCCAGTACTCCCAAAATATAAATAGATGTTAATGTCTCGCAAAACAACCAAAACAAAAAAAAAGGTGGCATACTTAGGTACAGGGGTGGGCTCATCTACTGAGTTTCTGACATAGTAATTTGGCAGTAACTATTTAATGGTGCCAATATAGGACACAGACACAGACTACTTTAAGTTGCATCATAGATGTCTACAAATTTGTATTGTCAGTGCCAGACATTGAATGATGTCAGCGAATAGACTAAAGATTGGTGGAGCTGTGCGACATTATTTTGCACGTGGTAGAGCACATTTTGAGCTGGGGTAGGGGGGAACTCTCTTGAGGCCGGCGGGACCGCCCCAGGGCCCCTCATGTTACAACGGTGTGTCTGACGTTGGGTGCGCACCACCACCGCCAGAGACACTACATTGTACTATGAGGGACCCAGTAGCAATGCCGTCAACCAAAAGCGAGCACACCCACCTCTTCAGACAAACAGCAGTCTCACGGGTGCTTGCGCCAAGTCGCGATACCACGGCCCCGTGTGGGGAGTTTTGCCATTTAGGGAGGTGTAAACATGTCGTATGCTGTACAATCAGCTGCAGCAAATTAGACATTAGAAAAGTAATTCACAGGCAAGAGCTTTTCATAGGAAAGCTAGGTGTCGGCCGGGCAAGGTGGGGCAAAAGATTTCGAAATCCAGTTGTGGTTCATTTTAATGAATGTTAGATCGTCAACATTTTGGGTAGCCAGACGAGTCCTTTTTTCGGTTAATATTGAACCTGCAGCACTGATTACTCTTTCTGATAGGACACTTGCTGCCGGGCAAGCAAGCTCCTGCAATGCATATTCTGCCAATTCTGGCCAGGTGTCTAATTTGGAGGCCCAGTAATCAAATGGGAATGACGGTTGAGGGAGAACATCGATAAGGGATGAAAAATAGTTAGTAACCATACTGGACAAATGTTGTCTCCTGTCACTTTCAATTGATGCAGCAGTACCTGTCCTGTCTGCGGTCATAGCAAAATCACTCCACAACCTGGTCAGAAAACCCCTCTGTCCAACGCCACTTCTGATGTGTGCACCCCTAACACTCCTAGTCTGCTGCCCCCTGGAGCTCGTGTGAGAACGATCACGTGCGCTGTGTGCTGGGAATGCCTGAAGCAAACAGTCAACAAGAGTTGATTGTTTGGTTGCTAATATTAGTTCCAATTTCTCATGTGGCATAATATTTTGCAATTTGCCTTTATAGCGTGGATCAAGGAGGCAGGCCAACCAGTAATCGTCATCGTTCATCATTTTCGTAATGCGTGTGTCCCTTTTTAGGATACGTAAGGCATAATCCGCCATGTGGGCCAAAGTTCCAGTTGTCAAATCTCCGGTTGTGATTGGTTGAGGGGCAGTTGCAGGCAAATCTACGTCACTTGTGTCCCTCAAAAAACCAGAACCCGGCCGTGACACGCAACCAATTTCCTGTGCCCCCGGGAAAGGTTCGGCATTAAAAATATACTCATCCCCATCATCCTCCTCGTCCTCCACCTCCTCTTCGCCCGCTACCTCGTCCTGTACACTGCCCTGACCAGACAATGGCTGACTGTCATCAAGGCTTTCCTCTTCCTCTGGTGCAGACGCCTGCTCCTTTATGTGCGTCAAACTTTGCATCAGCAGACGCATTAGGGGGATGCTCATGCTTATTACGGCGTTGTCTGCACTAACCAGCCGTGTGCATTCCTCAAAACACTGAAGGACTTGACACATGTCTTGTATCTTAGACCACTGCACACCTGACAACTCCATGTCTGCCATCCTACTGCCTGCCCGTGTATCCTCCCACAAATAAATAACAGCACGCCTCTGTTCGCACAGTCTCTGAAGCATGTGCAGTGTTGAGTTCCACCTTGTTGCAACGTCTATGATGAGGCGATGCTGGGGAAGGTTCAAAGACCGCTGATAGGTCTGCATACGGCTGGCGTGTACAGGCGAACGTCGGATATGTGAGCAAAGTGCACGCACTTTGAGGAGCAGGTCGGAGAACCCAGGATAAGTTTTCAATAAGCACTGCACCACCAGGTTTAAGGTGTGAGCCAGGCAAGGAATGTGTTTCAGTTGGGAAAGGGAGATGGCAGCCATGAAATTCCTTCCGTTATCACTCACTACCTTGCCTGCCTCAAGATCTACTGTGCCCAGCCACGACTGCGTTTCTTGTTGCAAGAACTCGGACAGAACTTCCGCGGTGTGTCTGTTGTCGCCCAAACACTTCATAGCCAATACAGCCTGCTGACGCTTGGCAGTAGCTGGCCCATAATGGGACAACTGGTGTGCAACAGTGTCATCTGCCGATGGAGTGGTTGGCAGACTGCGTTCTGTGGAAGAGCTGTAGCTTCTGCAGGAGGACGAGGAGGAGGAGGAGGAGGGGGTGCGAACGCCTACAGCCAACTGTTTCCTAGACCGTGGGCTAGGCACAACTGTCCCTAAATTGATGTCGCCTGTGGACCCTGCATCCACCACATTCACCCAGTGTGCCGTGATGGACACATAACGTCCCTGGCCATGCCTACTGGTCCATGCATCTGTAGTCAGGTGCACCTTTGTACTCACAGATTGCCTGAGTGCATGGACGATGCGCTGTTTAACATGCTGGTGCAGGGCTGGGATGGCTTTTCTGGAAAAAAAGTGTCGACTGGGTAGCTCGTATCGTGGTTCAGCGTACTCCATCAGGGCTTTGAAAGCTTCGCTTTCAACTAACCGGTAGGGCATCATCTCTAACGAGATTAGTCTAGCTATGTGGGCGTTAAAACCCTGTGTACGCGGATGCGAGGATAAGTACTTCCTTTTTCTAACCAGAGTCTCATGTAGGGTGAGCTGGACTGGAGAGCTGGAGATCGTGGAACTTTCGGGTGTGCCGGTGTACATGGCAGACTGAGAGACGGTTGGAGACGGTATTGTTTCCGCCGGTGCCCTAGATGCAATATTTCCTCCTACAAAACTGGTGGTTCCCTGACCCTGACTGCTTTTGGCTGGCAAAGAAACCTGCACAGATACTGCCGGTGGTGCGGAAAATGGTGGCCTTACAGTGACGGAAGGGATGTTGCGTTGCTGACTAGCTTCATTGGCCGAGGGTGCTACAACCTTAAGGGACGTTTGGTAGTTAGTCCAGGCTTGCAAATGCATGGTGGTTAAGTGTCTATGCATGCAACTAGTATTTAGACTTTTCAGATTCTGACCTCTGCTTAAGCTAGTTGAACATTTTTGACAGATGACTTTGCGCTGATCAGTTGGATGTTGTTTAAAAAAATGCCAGACTGCACTCTTCCTAGACTCGGATCCCTTTTCAGGGATTGCAGACTGAGCTTTAACCGGATGGCCACGCTGTCCTCCAACAGGTTTTGGCTTTGACACGCGTTTTGGGCCAGATACGGGCCCGGCAGATGGAACCTGTTGCGATGTTGATGCCTGCTGCGGCCCCTCCTCCACCTCCGCTTCTGAACTACTGCCGCCTGCACCCTGTTCCCCCAATGGCTGCCAATCGGGGTCAATAACTGGGTCATCTATTACCTCCTCTTCGAGCTCGTGTGCAACTTCGTCTGTGTCACTGTGTCGGTCGGTGGTATAGCGTTCGTGGCGGGGCAACATAGTCTCATCAGGGTCTGATTGTGGATCTGTACCCTGAGAGGGCAATGTGGTGGTCTGAGTCAAAGGAGCAGCATAGTACTCTGGCTGTGGCTGTGCATCAGTGCACTCCATGTCAGAATATACTTGTAATGGGCATGGCCTGTTAAATGTTTCACTTTCTAAGCCAGGGACGGTATGTGTAAAGAGCTCCATGGAGTGACCCGTTGTGTCGCCTGCTGCATCCTTCTCTCTTGTTGTAGTTTTTGCTGAGGAGGACAAGGAAGCGACTTGTCCCTGACCGTGAACATCCACAAGCGACGCGCTGCTTTTACATTTACCAGTTTCGGAAGAGGAGGCAAAAGAGCTAGAGGCTGAGTCTGCAATGTAAGCCAAAACTTGCTGTTGCTGCTCCGCCTTTAAAAGCGGTTTTCCTACTCCCAGAAAAGAGAGCGTTCGAGGCCTTGTGTAGCCTGACGACGAAACTGGCTCCACAGCTCCAGACTTAGGTGGAATATTTTTATCCCCACGACCACCTGATGCTCCACTACCACTACCATCATTACCAGCTGACAATGAACGCCCACGACGACCTCTTGCACCAGACTTCCTCATTGTTTTAAAATCTTAACCAAAGTAACTTTATTTGTTGCTGTCAAACAACTTACACGGTGAGCTATAACTTCAGTATGATTTCAATATCCCTTAACAGGTTGGTGAGACCACAAGGAAAATCAGGCACAATGTTACACACTCTGTTTTCTGTGGCACAAAATCACAGAGATGACACACACGCAGGACTGTCACTCAAGCACTAATGTCAATATTAATCTCCCACCTAATGTATTTATTTATTTTTTTCAGGGAGACTTTAGAAACCAAATAATATTAAAAAAACCAAAAAAATAAATAGCCTTTCTATGGCCCACTGAATGAGAGAGGTGGCACACCCAGGAGTCAAGACTGGCACACAAGCTGAAAGGGCAATATTACTCTCCCACTGTTTTTTTTTTTTTTTTTTTTTTTCAGGGAGACTTTAGAAACCAAATAATAAGAAAAAAAATAAATAAATAAATAGGCTTTCTATAGCCCACTGAATGAGAGATAGCACACACAGCAGTGGCACACAAGCCCTGACTGAGGCCAATATTTTTCTCCCACTGATTGATGTAGTGTTTTTGTGTTGAGGTAGATTTTAGAACACAAATCAAGGAAAAAAAAAAATGCTTTCTATGGCCCACTGAATGAGAGAGGTGGCACACCCAGGAGTCAAGACTGGCACACAAGCTGAAAGGGCAATATTACTCTCCCACTGTTTTTTTATGTATTTTTTGTTTTTTAAGGGAGACTTTAGAATCCCAATAATATTTTTTTTTAAAAATAAATAGGCTTTCTATGGCCCACTGAATGAGAGAGGTGGCACACCCAGGAGTCAAGACTGGCACACAAGCTGAAAGGGCAATATTACTCTCCCACTGTTTTTTTATGTATTTTTTGTTTTTTAAGGGAGACTTTAGAAACCCAATAATATTTAAAAAAAAAAATAAATAGGCTTTCTATGGCCCACTGAATGAGAGAGGTGGCACACCCAGGAGTCAAGACTGGCACACAAGCTGAAAGGGCAATATTACTCTCCCACTGTTTTTTTAAGTTTTTTTTTTATTATTTTCAGGGAGACTTTAGAAACCAAATAATATTAAAAAAACCAAAAAAATAAATAGGCTTTCTATGGCCCACTGAATGAGAGAGAGGTGGCACACCCAGGAGTCAAGACTGGCACACAAGCTGAAAGGGCAATATTACTCTCCCACTGTTTTTTTTATGTATTTTTTGTTTTTTAAGGGAGACTTTAGAATCCCAATAATATTTTTTAAAAAAAAATAAATAGGCTTTCTATGGCCCACTGAATGAGAGAGGTGGCACACCCAGGAGTCAAGACTGGCACACAAGCTGAAAGGGCAATATTACTCTCCCACTGTTTTTTTATGTATTTTTTGTTTTTTAAGGGAGACTTTAGAAACCCAATAATATTTAAAAAAAATAAATAAATAGGCTTTCTATGGCCCACTGAATGAGAGAGGTGGCACACCCAGGAGTCAAGACTGGCACACAAGCTGAAAGGGCAATATTACTCTCCCACTGTTTTTTTAAGTTTTTTTTTATTATTTTCAGGGAGACTTTAGAAACCAAATAATATTAAAAAAACCAAAAAAATAAATAGCCTTTCTATGGCCCACTGAATGAGAGAGAGGTGGCACACCCAGGAGTCAAGACTGGCACACAAGCTGAAAGGGCAATATTACTCTCCCACTGTTTTTTGTTTTTTTTTTTTTTTTTCAGGGAGACTTTAGAAACCAAATAATAAGAAAAAAAATAAATAAATAAATAGGCTTTCTATAGCCCACTGAATGAGAGATAGCACACACAGCAGTGGCACCCAAGCCCTGACTGAGGCCAATATTTTTCTCCCACTGATTGATGTAGTGTTTTTGTGTTGAGGTAGATTTTAGAACACAAATCAAGGAAAAAAAAAAAAAGGTTTCTATGGCCCACTGAATGAGAGAGGTGGCACACCCAGGAGTCAAGACTGGCACACAAGCTGAAAGGGCAATATTACTCTCCCACTGTTTTTTTATGTATTTTTTGTTTTTTAAGGGAGACTTTAGAATCCCAATAATATTTAAAAAAAAAAATAAATAGGCTTTCTATGGCCCACTGAATGAGAGAGGTGGCACACCCAGGAGTCAAGACTGGCACACAAGCTGAAAGGGCAATATTACTCTCCCACTGTTTTTTTATGTATTTTTTGTTTTTTAAGGGAGACTTTAGAAACCCAATAATATTTAAAAAAAAAAATAAATAGGCTTTCTATGGCCCACTGAATGAGAGAGGTGGCACACCCAGGAGTCAAGACTGGCACACAAGCTGAAAGGGCAATATTACTCTCCCACTGTTTTTTTAAGTTTTTTTTTATTATTTTCAGGGAGACTTTAGAAACCAAATAATATTAAAAAAACCAAAAAAATAAATAGGCTTTCTATGGCCCACTGAATGAGAGAGAGGTGGCACACCCAGGAGTCAAGACTGGCACACAAGCTGAAAGGGCAATATTACTCTCCCACTGTTTTTTTTTTTTTTTTTTTTTTCAGGGAGACTTTAGAAACCAAATAATAAGAAAAAAAAAAATAAATAAATAGGCTTTCTATAGCCCACTGAATGAGAGATAGCACACACAGCAGTGGCACACAAGCCCTGACTGAGGCCAATATTTTTCTACCACTGATTGATGTAGTGTTTTTGTGTTGAGGTAGATTTTAGAACACAAATCAAGGAAAAAAAAAAAAAGGTTTCTATGGCCCACTGAATGAGAGAGGTGGCACACCCAGGAGTCAAGACTGGCACACAAGCTGAAAGGGCAATATTACTCTCCCACTGTTTTTTTATGTATTTTTTGTTTTTTAAGGGAGACTTTAGAAACCCAATAATATTTAAAAAAAAAAATAAATAGGCTTTCTATGGCCCACTGAATGAGAGAGGTGGCACACCCAGGAGTCAAGACTGGCACACAAGCTGAAAGGGCAATATTACTCTCCCACTGCTTTTTTAAGTTTTTTTTTTTTATTTTCAGGGAGACTTTAGAAACCAAATAATATTAGAAAAACCAAAAAAATAAATAGGCTTTCTATGGCCCACTGAATGAGAGAGAGGTGGCACACCCAGGAGTCAAGACTGGCACACAAGCTGAAAGGGCAATATTACTCTCCCACTGTTTTTTTTTTTTTGTTTTTTTTTCAGGGAGACTTTAGAAACCAAATAATAAGAAAAAAAATAAATAAATAAATAGGCTTTCTATAGCCCACTGAATGAGAGATAGCACACACAGCAGTGGCACACAAGCCCTGACTGAGGCCAATATTTTTCTACCACTGATTGATGTAGTGTTTTTGTGTTGAGGTAGAATTTAGAACACAAATCACGGAAAAAATAAATAGGCTTTCTATGGCCCACTCAGTGAGAGATGGCACACACAGGGATGGCACTGTAGCAGAAATGCCAATCTTAATCTCCCACAAAAAAAAAAAAAAACAGGGACTGTCCTACAATTACTATCTCCCTGCAGTAATCTAAGCCAGGTATGGCAGGCAGCAATAGGAGTGGACTGATGCACAAATTAAATAAAAAGTGTGGACAAACAAAAAAGATAGCTGTGCAGAAAGGAACAAGAGGATATGTGCTTTGAAAAAAGCAGTTGGTTTGCACAGTGGCGTACACACAGCAATACAGCTATCACGGAGCCTTCGAGGGCAGCCCAATGAGCTACAACGCTGAGGAAAAAAAAAAAAAAAATAGCTTCCACTGTTCCTGCACACCGAAGGTGGTGTTGGACAGTGGAAATCGCTACAGCACAAGCGGTTTGGTGGTTAGTGGACCCTGCCTAACGCTCTCCCTGCTTCTGACGAAGCGGCAGCAACCTCTCCCTAAGCTCAGATCAGCAGCAGTAAGATGGCGGTCGGCGGGAACGCCCCTTTATAGCCCCTGTGACGCCGCAGACAGCAAGCCAATCACTGCAATGCCCTTCTCTAAGATGGTGGGGACCAGGATCTATGTCATCACGCTGCCCACACTCTGCGTTCACCTTCATTGGCTGAGAAATGGCGCTTTTCGCGTCATTGAAACGCGACTTTGGCGCGAAAGTCGCGTACCGCATGGCCGACAAGCACAGGGGTCAGATCGGGTTTCATGAGACGCCGACTTAGCCAAAAGTCGGCGACTTTTGAAAATGATCGACCCGTTTCGCTCAACCCTAGTGACAAGACAGCCCCTGCTCCAATCTCAGAAGCATCAACCTCGACCTGAAAGGGAAGAGAGACATCAGGCTGACGCAAGACAGGAGCCGAAGAAAACCAACGTTTCAGCTCCTGAAAGGCCTCAACGGCCGCAGGAGACCAATTCGTCACATCAGCACCCTTTCTAGTCAAATCCGTCAATGGTTTAACCACACTAGAAAAATTAGTGATGAAACGACGGTAAAAATTAGCAAAGCCCAAGAACTTCTGAAGACTCTTCACCGATGTAGGTTGAGTCCAGTCATAGATGGCCTGGACTTTAACTGGATCCATCTCGATAGTAGAAGGTGAAAAAATAAAGCCCAAAAAGGAAACCTTCTGGACTCCAAAGAGACATTTAGAGCCCTTCACAAACAAGGCATTGGCACGCAGGACCTGAAACACCATCCTGACCTGCTTCACATGAGACTCCCAATCATCAGAAAAGACCAAAATATCATCCAGGTACACAATCATAAATCTATCCAGATACTCTCGGAAGATGTCATGCATGAAGGACTGAAACACGGAAGGGGCATTAGAAAGCCCAAAAGGCATCACCAAGTACTCAAAATGACCTTCGGGCGTATTAAATGCTGTTTTCCATTCATCGCCCTGCTTTATACGCACAAGATTATAAGCTCCTCGAAGATCTATCTTGGTGAACCAACTAGCCCCCCTAATCCGAGCAAACAGATCGGACAGCAGAGGCAAAGGGTACTGAAATTTGACCGTGATTTTATTTAGAAGGTGATAATCTATACAGGGTCTCAGAGAACCATCCTTCTTGGCCACAAAAAAGAACCCTGCACCCAAAGGTGACGAGGATGGACGAATATGCCCTTTCTCCAAAGACTCCTTTTTATAAGTCCGCATAGCGGTATGTTCTGGAACAGATAAATTAAAAAGTCGACCCTTAGGGAACTTACTACCAGGAATCAAATTTATAGCACAATCACAATCCCTATGAGGAGGTAGGGCACTGGATTTGGGCTCATCGAATACATCCTGGTAATCCGACAAAAATTCAGGGACTTCAGAAGGAGTAGAAGAAGCAATTGACACCAAAGGAAGATCGCCATGTACCCCTTGACAACCCCAACTTGACACAGACATTGCTTTCCAATCCAGGACTGGATTATGAACCTGCAGCCATGGCAGACCCAACATGACAACATCATGCAAATTATGTAACACTAGAAAGCGAATAACCTCCTGATGTGTAGGAGTCATGCACATAGTCACTTGAGTCCAGTACTGAGGCTTATTCTTGGCCAATGGCGTAGCATCAATTCCCCTTAGTGGAATAGGGAATTGCAATGGCTCCAAGATAAAACCACAGCGCCTGGCAAATGACAAATCCATCAAATTCAGGGCAGCGCCTGACTCCACAAAAGCCATAACAGAGTAGGATGACAGAGAGCAAATCAAAGTAACAGACAAAATGAATTTAGGCTGTACAGTACCAATGGTGACAGACTTAGCGAACCTTTTTGTGTGCTTAGAACAGTCAGAGATAACATGAGTGGAGTCACCGCAGTAAAAGCACAACCCATTCTGACGTCTGTGATTTTGCCGTTCAATTCTGGTCAGAATCCTGTCACATTGCATTGACTCAGGCTTCTGTTCAGAAAACACCGCCAGATGGTGCACAGGTTTGCGCTCCCGCAAACGCTGATCAATCTGAATGGCCAAAGACATTGACTCATTCAGACCCACAGGCGTGGGGAACCCCACCATAACATCCTTAAGGGCTTCAGAAAGACCCTTTCTGAAAATCACTGCCAGGGCACACTCATTCCATTGAGTGAGCACAGACCACTTCCTAAACTTCTGACAGTAAACCTCTGCTTCATCCTTACCCTGAGAGAGAGCCAGCAAGATCTTTTCTGCCTGGTCCACTAGATTAGGTTCCTCATAAAGCAATCCAAGCGCCAGAAAAAACGCATCCACATTTAGCAATGCAGGATCTCTTGGCGCCAGGGAGAATGTCCAATCTTGAGGGTCACCACATAACAAAGAAATAATAATTTTAACTTGCTGAGCAGGGTCACCAGAGGAACGAGGTTTCAGAGAAAGAAACAATTTGCAATTATTTTTGAAATTCAAAAACCTAGACCTATCTCCAGAGAACAGCTCAGGAATTGGTATTTTAGGTTCTAACATAGGACTGTGAATTACATAATCCTGAATGCTTTGTATCCTTGTAGCGAGCTGATCCACACAAGAGGACAGACCTTGCATGTCCATATCTGCAGCTGAGTCCTGAACCACCCAGAGATTAAGGGGAGGAGAGAGGCTAAACACACTGCAGAGGAAAAAAAAAAACCTCAGAGCTTCTCTTATCCCTCTTTTGCGATGCATTAACACTTTACGGGCCTGCTGTACTGTTGTGGTCCTGGTGGTAGGAACACATGAACTGACCTGATAGGTAAACCAAAACATAGGACAAGCTCTGGGGATGTGGGAACTTTACTGACCGCACTTCTGATCCTACCAAAACACACTATAGGCAGCCGTGGAGCGTTCTTAACTCGGCCTAGACGCCTCTGCACAGCCTGAGAAACTAGCTACCCCTAGAGAGAAACCAAGCCTCACTTGCCTCAGAGAAATTTTCCCCAAAGTGAGAGCAGCCCCCACAAATAATAACGGTGAGTTAAGAGGAAAACACAAACATAGAAATGAAAACAGGTTTTAGCAAATGAGGCCCGCTAAAAACTAAATAGTCAGAAGATAGCAAGGAATCTGTGCGGTCAGTATAAAATACTACAAAAAATTATCCACGCAGAGAATACAAAAAGACCCCCACACCGACTCACGATGTGAGGGGCGCAACTCCGCACCCCAGAGCTTCCAGCTAGCAATCAAATAGCATATAAGCAAGCTGGACTGAACTCATCATATACTGAGAAACATTTTCAAATAGCAATGAGAAAAAATAGACTAGCATGAACTTAGCTTCTCCACGAGGAGACAGGTCACAAGGGAAGTCCCAGAGAGATCTGAACCAGTACTGAATACAACGACAGCAGGCAACAAGTAAAGGTCCAAGTGGAGTTAAATAGGCAGCAAGCCAAGCAGGAAACGAGGCAGCTGGAGTCCAGCTACAGACCAGCCGTAACACTCAAAGCCACCAGAGGGAGCCCAAGAACAGAACTCACAAAGTACCACTCATGACCACAGGAGGGAGCCCGAGAACGGAATTCACAACAGAGATTGCCTGTTTGTTTGGGAATCCCCACATGTATTCACGCTGTCTAGCAGACGCAAATCATGCAGCTGCATCGACAAAAACTAAATTTCCGAGCACGCTCGGGAAATCTCAAGTAACGAGAATAATCACTTGTCACTAGTCATCACCTAATGTAGCCTGAGAATATTGTGTGAGGCTGGGCTGTCTGGTATCAGCCACTGTAAAATCTTGCTGCATAGCCACCTGCTCGGCATTCAAACCTCGTCTTTGAGATTCTGCAGCGAACGTTTTAATAGACAGAGCAGTGGGATGGTTACGCTGTTAAAAGCGTCATCAGCGCTCACCATCTTGGTGCAGTACTCAAAGTTTTGAAGAACCTCACATATGTCAGCGATCCACATCCACTCGGGAATTATTATGTGTGGGGGCTGAGTGTTACTGTGATGGGCATTGAGAAGCTAGAATTCAGACACTGCCCTCTGCTGCTCACTAAGCCTTTCCAACATATGAAAGGTTAAATTCCTGAGTGTGGGCATGTCACAAATCCATCAGTAAAGAGGCAGATTAATTTAAAGCGCTGCTGTAGTGAAGCTAGACTGGCAAAAGCCTGAGATGACTTTCGGAAACGCTGACACGGCGAACCTTGGCAATTATGTCTGGCAAATCAAGAAATGGGTTTTTAAAACAGCTGTACAACCCACATGGGCCATGCCTGGAACGTATAAAAGCTTGCTAAGCTTTAAAGCCACCACCAAGTTACACCCATTATCGCACACAACCAGACCTGGTTGGAGGTTCAGCCGCAGAGTCACTAATCGGTCTGTTCTTTTATCCCTTTCAACAGCTTTGCTGCGTTGTAGGCTTTATCACCTAAACAGTTGAGCTTCAGCATATCGTACTGCCACTTTGCCAAGGCAGTGCTGCAGATTTTCCAGCTTGGGAGTAAAGAGGAAGCTAGTTCCGCTGAGGATGAGGAGGAGGAGGAGGAGAGACAGGTACTGGAATATGAGGAGATTGAAAACCTGAAGGATGTTGGGCCCGCTATTCTTGGTGTGGGTAAGATGTGTGATGTCCCAACATGATTCTCTCCCAGACCACCAGTTTCACCCAGTATACCATCAGAGAAATGTAGCGCCCCTGTCCACAAGAACTTGTCCACGTGTCTGTGAATAGGTTGACCTTTCTTGTGAGTGCGTTGGCCAGAGCACTGCTGATATTGTGTAACACGTGCTTATGTAACGCGGGGATTGCACATTGGGAAAAACAGTGGTGGCTGGGAATCAAGTACTGAGGGGCTGCTAACGACTAGAGGTCACAGAAAGACTCAGTTCGCACAAGTTGAAATGGCAACATTTCTAGGGCTAGCAATCTGACAATATGGGCGTTTAGCATTTGAGCCTGTGGGTTGGTGATGGATATTTATGCTTTCCATTAAATGTCTGGAGCAGGAACAACTGAACTCTGCGCTGGGACAAAGAGCTGGAATTTCAGAAAAAAAGCCTATGGCTGACTGCTGCTGCTGTGCCATTTGCAGATTTCTACTGTGGGTCAATTGATGCCACTTTTCATGCCTCTGATGTAAGCACAGATAGGTTATCTCACCAGGGAGTAACTGTTCAGATGGGCTTAGAAGAAGATCTGTTAATCAATCTCCCAGGCCATTTCTAATGAGCAGGTGTTATGGATTATGTTTTGGATTTTGTTATGGAATAGATAATTAAAAATCCGAAATCAGTGGACCCCTGGCAGCATCTCATCTATGAGTCGGTAATCAAATTAGCAGAGAATTAGTCAGTCTACAGTGAGAACACATGCTGCTGTTAGCCAGCTTAGCTTAGTACACTAGCACGAGGTCTACCACACAGTTATGAAGAGCAGGTTTACAGATGGTGACTTTTGTGTTTAGTCCTGTACTGAATCACAGACCTAGATGAGCATATAATGACCTTGTTTAAAGAGGATACTGCCAGTCAGAGGAGGTGCTTGATTCTAAATATGATATTGCTGTGTGATAGCTTGATGCGAAAATAAGGAAGGTGGGTAAGGTGGGAGTGCTTTACATGTAAATATACTGCCTTGGTGTGAATTCTATGGGGAAACATTGGTTGTCATTATACCATTAATGGGGCTCTGGGTGCCACTACTGTGATGAAAGGGGAGAAGCAAGAACTTGATGTCACTTCTCAGGGGACACTGGATGTGTCTCATGATCCTCTATCAGAGCTGAAATGTAGCTTTCAAGATAAAAAAAAAAAAAAGGTTAGGGACCACTGGTGTAAGGGCTCATGCAGAGGACAGTATTTTTAGTCCCAGTGCGATTCATTAAAAAAATGTATGATTTTCTCCTTTGACCAAGCCTGTCTGAGGAAAAAATTGCAGCATGCATAATTTGCATCAGTAAACTGGATCACACGTGGCCATGAAAGTTAATGATATCATAGTGCATTCCAATTTTCACAGACTGATAGAATGAAGAAAATGGAGAAATTTGCTTTTTTCCATTTTCTCCACATCAGGGAAAATTAGAACAAACTCTGATCACACTCTGATCAAACTGCAATTTTCTCAGAGGAAAGAAAATACGATCGAGTTACCCTAGCCTAAGCTGGTGAACGTATGTTCGGAAATATGTATCATATTATTCCACTAGGAGAAATATAGTGGCTTACTGCCACAAAAATGCTTTTTCATTTTAAGGGTATTGACATGTATGATTTAGAGGTACAACTAGTGATGAGCGTGTACCGTAATATTCTTAATCGCTATACTCGTAACGAGTCCTTTATAAAAATCACGTATTCATTCCGAATAACGAGTACAATGCAAGTCAATGGGAAATGCGAGTAATTTTCTGCTTGACCCTACAAAGGGGTCTGGGAGCCATTAGGAAAAGGCTGAAATGGATGGGAAAGTGATGAAACAGAATGGGAAGAGCCTGGAGAATATGTCTGCATGCATTTCTGACTCACATATGGTTTCTGGGAATAAGTTTGTCGCAGTATTAAGCCACTTTTACAGATACACAAGAACAAAAACCAAACCTAACCTAAATTGCATTTAACACACCAAAAAGGTTAAGAAACAGTTTTTCCTGCATAATCACTTGAATATACAGCTAATTAAACCAGAGAAACAAAAATTATCCCTTTTAGTGTTTGTTCACACGTACTGTTGTGTTTTTTTTCACCTTTTACAATTGGGAGGGCCCTAACTTATACATTTTGTTTGTCCCTCTGTCATACATAATTTTTAGTTAGCTATTCCCCAGCTTTTTTCAAGGCCAGTTACAACGTACCAATAGGTATGCTGATCTTTGACCTGAGAGGTGTCAGGTGGCCCTGTAACATGCATTTTGGAGGGACTGCTGTTAATTATGCATTTGGGCGGTTCCTCTCTCATTGACACTCAGATAGTGGAATACATATTCCATAGCAGTTTACAATGTGCCCATTGTAGTGTTGGGCTTCACCCTCCTCCTCCCCCCTTTCCTCCACCTCCATGTGTGATTCTGCGGCCCTAAATTCGAACGGTCAGAGGGCCTGCAGTAGGCAGGAAACCTGAGTTTACTGGGAGCCCTCATGCGGCCCTGTAACATACATTTGGAAGTGCCCTCCTCTAGAAATTTTGGAGGACCCTATTGTGTACATTTGAGAGTTCCCTCACTCTATTTTTTAACTAATTTAAGGGCAGAGACTACATGGAAAAAGGGCAAGAGACATGGAATATTAGAAGGTAGCAGTGAATGCGGCCTGCGATCCTCAGGTTTGGGTGAACTCTGTGAATCGGAAAAATAAATCTGAACTAGTCAACTGGATGACGAGCTCAATTATATCTCTTGGACAAGTCAATGGACAAAGGATATATGTCCCCCCCCCCCGCCTCCAGGATGGGTTGGAGTATTGACAATATTTCCCAGATTATATCAGAAGAGAAGACTTCTTAATACTGAACTACTTGGGCGAATGCAGAATGTCCATCGTATTTCAAAAAATTAATCCTGAGGGATGTGTCATAGATGCAGGAAGATACCATGACAAGGGCCTCACTTGACAAACATTATCTACGCCGGACTACTGTAGTAGTTGTGGGCCTCAATTCATGTTTTCAGAGGGCCATCATTCGGTCACCAACAGTTAATGTACATTTCTATTGAATATGTATCCCCTATCTCAGTCACAATGTGGGACAACCTGTCACAATGGCCTCCAATGACAAATATTAGTTTGGTAGGACCACTCTGCATTCAAGATTTGTCCACTGCACAATGTGCATAAGGTTTGTAAAATTAGCCCTATGGGCTGAGTCATGGTTGACGTAGGAAGCCACCATCCCAAGGGCTTCGAATCACAAATAGTAGTTAGATTGGAGTAGGAATACTGTCCTGGTTTGTCCACTACACAATGTGCATAGGGTTTGCAAAAATTAGCCCTATGGGCTAAGTCATGGTTGACGAAGGAAGGAAATGCGTTTATGGGAAGGGGTTGACCCTAACAGCAGTAGCATGAATCGGCATTTTTGATGAATTTAGGTTGACTTATTGTCATTTGGAGGGATTGCAATCTGTGGAGATATCCAGTCATTGTTGAATTTAATCAGAGTAAGTATGTCTGCATTTTCCGTGGAGAGGTGTATGCGCCTATCAGTGATGATTGACCCAGCGGAACTGAAAACACGCTCTGACATCACACTAGCAGCCGGGCAGGCCAGCACCTCCAAGGCGTACAAGAAGAGGTTGGGCCAAGTATTTAGCTTGGACACCCAATAATTAAAGGGAACTGAAGGGTCAGAAAGGACGCACATATGGTCTCTTAAGTACCCCTTGACCATGTTCTGCAACTTCTCCTTCCTTGGCATTGTCACAGGCACAGATAGCCCTTGCTGTTGTGCTGGTTTATTGAAAATTGCCCAATTTGTGCACATTTTCCCCCAACCTCTGTTTGACCTGGTGTTCGTGTCTCTCCCCATTTTCCCTTGGTGTTGAAAACAGCCGCTTCCTCTGCCACCAGCATTATCTGAGTGTGATGTTTTCAGCAACTGATCTACAGCGGCCCTCTTGAACTATTATATTGTAAAACTCTTTGGTGACTCCAAAAGGAGAGAAGGAAATTTCTCCCTGTACCATTGATATAGAAGGGTCAATGGTTTGCCTTTAATTTGCCTTTTGCCTTTAATTGCTAGAATTTGCTAGAATTTGTTCTTATGATGCAGTAGTCTTGTAGTCTCCAAGTCAAGGATTTTATACTTCTTATCTTATATGATTTAAATAGTCAGCAAACAGCATGTTCTGGGTGCATGGTAAATAAAGCATGACCCGGGGTAACGGGGGGGGGGGGGGGGCTGCATGAGTTACATTTGCTGTAAATGTTATAAAATACTGCCTTGCTTTATAATAGCAGATAAAGTGATTTTGCTCACAAAATGTTTGCAGTTTCCTTTTTCTCCAAGTGTACTTGTCAATTAAGGGTGTAGCCTCCTGATTTGGCCTCACTGGTGACCTGGCATAGCTGACATTGGGTCACAATGAAAACAGCTATGACACCATGGATCGAGAAAGGTGGCCAACCAGTATTGGTTGTTGGATAAAATGTGTATCACGTGAGGGTCTTGCCACATACACTTACACATGAACTGTGCCATGTGAGCCAAGCTGCAAAAAGGCAAATGTTCTGTGTCCCCAACAGAAGGAACAGTACCCATCCTCTCCTCACACTGACTCGCCTCCTCCTCCTCCTCCACCTCCTCCTCTCCAGCCCATTCAGGCTGTGCAGACATGAAATTTGGGTTGGCTATCCCCTCGGTAGCATTAGGAGTTCCCTCGGTAGCACAGAAAAACAAGTCCTCTTTCTCCTCATCCTCCTCATCCTACTCATCACCCAGTGTTGTCTCAGAATATTGGATGGGCTAGGTAGTATCACCCATTGTGAAATCTGGCTCCATACCAACATGTTGGTCACTCAAAGCTTCCTCTTTGAGGTTATGCAGCGATTGTTTCAAGAGGCACAGCAGCAGGATGGCTACGCTGATAATAGCCTGGTCACTGATCATGAGGTTGGTGCAGTACTCAAATTTCTCAAGAACCTCACAAATGTCAGCGATCCACACCCACTCGACAGTTGTTATGTGTGGTGGCTGACTCTCAATCTGACAGCATGTTGAAGCTGGTATTCAGCTACTGCCCTCTGCTGCTCACGAATCCTCACCAACATATGATAGGTTGATACAACAAAACCCAGACTCATATTTAGATAGTGCGCCAAAAGTGATGCAATTAATTACATATTACTCCAAAAACATTGTATCTCAAAAAGGAGGACAAATGGAGTTTTTTTAAATATGTAAAAAAGCCTTTACTGACACAATAATAAACATACAAAAAGACAGATAAAACCATGTGCTATAAGGGACACCACAAAAAGTGTTGGCGTTCAGTACACGGTATAGCTCAATTCACAGTAACTAACTTAGTAATGGTAAGATGGGGACTTGCAGGTTAGGCTGAGTCAGATAACAATGCCCCCTGCTGTAGGCAAAAAGTACCATCAGTCATTATACTATTCCTATGTCTATACTAATGCCTTGGGTTGCATGGTTTGTGGTCAAGAGCTCAGGGTCCAAAACCAATCTGATATTACAATCATCAAAGGTTCCCCAAGTTCATTTGTATAATACACAGTCAGAAAATCATCTTTCCCCATACTGAAACATCTGACTGTGTATTATATAAATGAACTGTGGGAAACTTTGATGATTGTAATGTCAGAATGGTTTAGGACCCTGGGCTCTTAACCACAAACGATGCAACCCTGGGCAATAGTATAGACGTAGGAATATTATAATGACTGATGGTACTTTTTGCCTACAGCAGGGGGCATTGTTATGTTACTCTCTGAGCTCAACTAGCAAGTCTTCATTTTACCATTACTACGGTAAGTTAGTTACTGTGAATTGAGCTATACTTTGTACTGAACGCCACCACTTTTTATGGTGTCCCTTATGGCACATGGTTTTATCTGTATTTTTGTATGTTTATTATTGTGTCAATAAAGGCTTTTGTACATTTTTTTTTAAACTCCACTTTTGAGATATGATAGGTTGAGTTGCACGGCGTGGGCAGGTCACAAATGAGTTGGTGACTTGGCAAATTCAAGCACTTTTGTAGGTCTGTAAGACCAGCAAAAGAGGTAGAGGAATGGCAGAAATGGGCACTAATACGATACACCTTCTCAAGTAGGTAGGGCAAGGCAGGGCAATTTTTCAGAACATTCTGAACAACTAGGTTAAGATCATAAGCCATGCATGGCACCGGTACCAGCTTGCGAACCTTTAAAGCCGCCACCAGGTTGCGCTCATTATCGCAGACGATCAGACCGGGTTGAAAGTGCAGCGGGGAGTGCCACTGATCGGTCTGTTGTTTTAAAGCTTGCCACAGCTCTGCTGCAGTGTGTGGTTTATGACCTAAAAAGATCAGCTTCAGCAGAGCGTGTTGCCTCTTTGCCAATGCGCTACTGCACAGGTGCCAGTTTGCAGTGATGAGGGGTACTTCAACAGAGGATGAGGAGCAGGAGGGGAGAGAGGAAGTGGAATATGAAGAGGTGGAAACCCTGACAGAAGTTGGGTCCACTATTCTTGGTGTGGGTAGGATGTGTGATGTTCCAGTTTGCGCCTTTGTCCCACCCTCCACCAGGTTCACCCAGTATGCCATTTCAGAAATGTATCATCCCTGTCCACAACAACTTGTCCAGGTTTCTGTTGTTAGGTGGACCTTCACGGTTATGACATTTGTGAGAGCACAGTTCAGATTATTTTACACGTGCTTGTGTAATGCAGGAACGGCACACCGGGCAAAATAGTGGGGAAAATGGCCTGTTGCATGCTTGGTAGCATGCAGTAGGAAATGTTTGGACTACTGCTTTGCATAGGGCACTTAATGCCTTTATACAGTAAGTGGACTAATGTGGACAGAAGAATCCAGGCTCTGACCTCAAAAACAGCAGGGAAAATGGCCTGGTGCGTGCTTGGAGCAGGCAGTAGGAAATGTTTGGACTACTACTTTGCATAGGGCACTAACAGTCACATTAAGTGGACTAATGTGGACAGCAGAAGGAAGGCTGTCACCACAAAAACAGCGGGGAAAATGGCCTGGTGCATGCTTGGAAGCAGGCAGTAGGAAATGTTTGGACTATTACTTTGCGTTGGTCACTTAACGCCTTTTTAAGTGAACTAATGTGGACAGCATAAGCCAGGCTCTGACCCCAAAAAGCAGGGAAAATGACCTGGTGCATGCTTGGTAGCAGGCAGTAGGAAATGTTTGGACTACTGCTTTGCATAGGGAACTAACCGTCACATTAAGTGGACTAATGTGGACAGCAGAAGGAAGGTTGTGACCACAAAACAGGGGGGGGGGGGATGGCCTGGTGCATGCCTGGTAGCAGGCAGTAGGAAATGTTTGGACTACTGCTTTGAGTAGGGCACTTAACTCCTTTTTAAGTGGACTAATGTGGACAGCAGAAGCCAGGCTGTGACAGCAAAAACAGCAGGGAAAATAGACCAGTGCTTTAAAAAGAGGCACCACTAAATGCTAGTACTCTGTGTGCTGGAAAAATATTATTTTGCCTCTAACAAAAGCTGTTTTAAGATGGACACTGGAAGAACACTTTAACCTCCCCCTACCTAATACACAATATCTTCCTCCCTGAACTCTGATTTTGTTGTGTGTCTTCAGCTATGAAAAGAGCTATTTTTTGGTGGTATTATGGAGCTAGTGACTGGCTCCTTTAAACTGCGCCTGCTCGAGTATCTCTATCTCTGTACTCTACACTGACCTAGTATATACTACAGGAAGCCCTGAAAAGGGCTTTTGTGTTATCATGAGGCCTAAAGACTCTCCCTAGCAGCTGAGCTATCTCTCCCTATACTTGTAGAACGCAGGCTACGGATACAATGTGGGCAAAATGGTGGCGGCAGGGCTTAAATAGACCCTATGACACTGGGTGGCCAGCCAATCACAGTAATGCCAAGATGTCTGGGGCATTACTGTGATTGGTTAAGAAGCCCAGCATGTTTAGTAGCTGCAAAGGAGATGCCAAAACTGCACAGCGGGACATCCGAATAATGTAACAAGTAACCCAAATACCGTACTGTCCGTGCGAATACCGAATAGTAATGAATACACTTGCTCATCACTAGGTACAGCATGTAATACATGCCATAGTATGTTATTATTAGGAATATTCTACTAAATAAAATTATGAAACTAATGAAAATGAAAGATTTTCCAGCCATATTTATTATTTAACTGGCATTGAAAACTTTTCAAACAGGTAGAAAACATTTTTACTACGATGTAAAATAAAAGATGTAATAATATAACTTGTTGTGAGGGCTTCCCAGTTATTTTATCAGTTGCAGTATACAACATATTACTTTACCCTAATGCCTTATTCATTTTCAGACCCAGTGTTATTAAACACATCATTTTTACAATGCAAAAAACTTTTGCTGTTCAGGAAGTGGCGCACTTTGCAAACAATTCTAATATATGATGTAAATTCTATCTATAAGAGAAAACTAAAAGTTGGAAAATATTAACATGATGAACGCCATTTTCTAAGTCGATGTACCCAACCAAATGTGCCTGTGAACGACAAAGCAGAGATACAGCTTTATTTACAATGGTGACTGGTTATTTTATATTATTACTACATTTCCCAATACAAGGAGATTGTGTATTAAACAATAAGGGGCTGTGGGTTACACAATCAGAAATTAAATGTATTTATTTTTTTCAAGACCTGAGTTTGAAAGATACAGGTGGACGCATGCATGATAATGCCAAGCTGCAAGATAGAATGCAGTAAGGCTGTATGATCTATTGTCATCTAATTACGAGCACCCAAGGGTGCATGTGTTAAATATCGGAGTGGGAGACAAGCCACTTGCAGTCTCCTCTTCAGCAGGACCGAAGGATAAGACATGTTCAAAATTCAAAATTTTTAATATTATAATCTTTCTTTCCCACGACATTCTAGTATGACGGAGTTTAGATACTTCCATTCACATTGGAGAGTGTACATCCTTTGTGTTCTTCCTTAACTTAAAAGTTCTTGTCAGCATGGAATTATAACCATGTCAAAACAATACTTGCCATATCTTTATATCAACCCCTTAAGGACCAGACTATTTTTTTTCATTTTTGTTTTTTTCCTCACTCTCATCCAAGAGGCATAACTTTTTTTTTATTTTTCTTTCAACATAGCCCTATAAGGGCATATTATTTTTTGCTATGTTTTACTTTTGAATGACACCATTCATTTTATCATTTAATATGCTGAAAATCAGGAAAAGAATTGGAATGAAGCTATGAAAAAATGCAACTCCAGCAATGTTTTTTTGCTTTTTTTCATTTAAGTGCTGAAAAAATTGTGTTTGTTTCTGTCGCTGTTTTCCAAGACCCATGACATTTCTATTTTCTGTCAACAACTGTGTCAAGGCTTTTTTTATTTGCATAATGAGCTAAGTATTTCAATTATGTCACTTTGAGGATCATACAACATGTTAATTGCTTTTTATAGCCCTTTTAAGGGAGATAAAGTGACCAAAAACTGAAATCTTGGCAATTCCATTTTTTTATTTTTATGGACTCTACCTCTTGTGTTAATTAATTTTATTAACATGGTGATAACAAACATATTTCTTTGTTTAGTTTTTTTTATTTCTTTATTTTAACAGTGAAAAAAGAGGAATTTGAATCTTTTGCTTTTAGATTTTAAAAACATTTATTTTTTTTTTTTAAATGTATCTATAATTTAATTCTTTAAGGGGACTTGAATCTATGTTTGTTCAATCACTTATTCCTTACGCTACAATATGTGTGGTTGAACTTGACAGGATTACCAAGTTAGCAGCCATGAGGGCCTTGAGCAGCCTCCCGAATGCTGGGGCTTCACATGATTGTTTTGCGGGGGGCCACTATAACCCCATGTGTATGAGCACTGGCAGCTATCATTATGTATTTATCCATCATGGTGTTAAACCATTTTTATTTTGCACTTTGACATTCTCATACTTTTTAAGTTCTTAACTAGACAAACTTTCTATTAAAAAGTATATTTATTTACATATTTGCCTTTACTAGGAAATTTGTACAAAGAAAAGATTTCTGCATTTAACTTAGGTACACTTTTGCCTTGTAGAGTTAGAAAAATTCAATAGCCATTTATAAGCTCAGCTTCTTCGGTTGTTGTAAAGCATATTATTATGGTATATTGCGCAGTATACTCTACCAACTATTGTCAAACACAAAAACATTTATCTCTTCTTTAAGATCATCTTGATGATGATGTATGTATGATTTATGTTTAATGGGAACATGTACTGCTCTATTAAACTCTGTTTACCTTCAGATATAGAATAAATCTGCAAGTAATACTGTATAAATTCTGTGTTGATGGCTTACTGGAACAGCAGTCACAAGGGAAAAATTATTTTACAGTAGGTCCTCTCTGTAACTGCTCGCTTCCAGTCATTGGGGTAGTGTTTACAAGCAGTTAGAGTCTGTTCCAGGATTTCGTAGTCAACACTCCCAGGCACAGTGATTGAGAGCCTGTTTTGCACTCATGCAGTAGATGTATATTGTGATGCTGGCCGTCAACCAAAGTGGGAAGGAGAGATTTTTAGCTTACTCACAGTATAGTGACTGGCAACTGTAACCACTCCCTAGACTGCGCCAATCACTGGATGGGATGCAACACAGGGAGTATATAAGTTAACTTTCTCCTTATAGATGCTGCTCCAATAAGAAAGTCTGACATGTGTTTAATAGTGTTGAGCGATACCTTCCGATACTCAAAGGTATCGGTATCGGATGGTATCGGCCGATATCCGAAAAAAATCGGATATCGCCGATACCCGATACCAATGCAAGTCAATGGGACACAAGTATCGGAAGGTATCCTGGATGGTTCCCAGGGTCTGAAGGAGAGGAAACTCTCCTTCAGGCCCTGGGATCCATATTTATGTAAAAAATAAAGAATTAAAATAACAAATATGGATATACTCGCCCTTCCGGCGGCCCCTGGACCTTACCGATGTAACCGGCAGCCTCCGTTCCTAAGAATGAGGAGTTTAGGACCTTCGATAACGTCGCGGCTTGTGATTGGTCGCGTGATCGCTCATGTGACCGCTCACGCGACCAATCACAAGCCGCGACATCATCGCAGGTCCTAAACTCCTCATTCTTAGGAACAGAGGCTGCCGGTTACATCGGTAAGGTCCAGGGGCCGCCGGACGGGTGAGTATATCCATATTTTTTATTTTAATTCTTTATTTTTTACATGAATATGGATCCCAGGGCCTGAAGGAGAGTCTCCTCTCCTCCAGACCCTGGGAACCATACACTGGGAACTTCCATTTCCGATATCACAAAAATATCGGAATTCCGATACAGCAAATATCGGCCGATACCCGATACTTGCGGTATCGGAATGCTCAACACTAGTGTTTAACTCTATTTCACAGCTCCATCAATAACATAATTAAAGCATTATGGGTCTTGAAAAATGGCAACACAATCAATTTATTTTCTATATGAATGTCAGAAGATTTTTCACCAAACAATGTAAGTTTAGTATTGACATAATCGTAGTGACCTGAAGAATTATATTTCTAGGTCATTTTTAATGTGCATTGAATAACATAAAAACAAAAACAAATGAGGAAAAACGAAAGCTCAAAATGAAAAATCGCTCTATCTGGACGATCAGCTCTACCTTCGCCTACTGCAGCCTCACCCATCCCTTGTAGATTGTGAGCCCTCGCGGGCAGAGTCCTCTCTCCTCCTGTACCAGTTGTGACTAGAGTTGAGCGACTTTTACTTTTTTAGGATCGAGTTGGGTTTTGCAAAACCCGACTTTGTCAAAAGTCGAGTCGAGTGAAATCGGCCCATTATCGCGCAAAGTCGGGATTGACCGAAACACGAAACCCAATGCAAGTCAATGGGGAAGCAAAGTCAGCAGTGAGTGGAGGACAGGAAAACACCTACAGTGCCCATTTTAATGTCAAAAACATCAATTTGTGTCACTTAAGCTTGTGAATCTTAATTAACCTTATAATAATAGTTAGGCATTGAAAATTGGGGGTCATTTGGCTAAAGTTGTGGGGGGTAGGGCTGGCTCAAGTTTTTAATGGGCCCAGGAAACGTGGACTATGTCACGGCGGTGGAGCAGGGAGAGGTAAGTATTTCAACTTTGCAAGTGCTGTGATCCTGTGAAAGCAGAGGGGGCACACTCGTTTGCATTGGCACTGGCACAGGGCCCCTCAAAGTACGGTGTTGTGTTTGACGGCGGGGCGCCTCCCACCGGCAGAGACACTTTTGCGTACTATGAGGGACCCTGTGACAGTGATGTCGCCAACGAGTATGCCCTCCCCACCTGACGAAGGAACCTGCACTTTCATCTGCGCCTTCCTCTTTGTCCCCGTGTAAGGTGGTATAGTATGCAGGAAGGGGAACCTGACTTTCAGCAGGGTCAGATTCTGGCTGTGTAGAGTGAAAGGGGAATGTAGTGGTCTGGGTCAATGTACCAGCAGACTCATGTAGCACTGGCTGGGCATTGGGCAGGATGAGGAGGAAACACAGATATAGGCCCAAATAATAAAGTGGGCTAAATGCAGTTCAAAATTGGTAACAGGACTAACCAGGCGGCATTGCTTTGTTCAGTTAAGGACAACTGTAATGAGAGGCAGACACAGTAAGTAGGCCCAAATAATAAAGTGGGTCAAATAAAGTTCAAAATTGGTAACAGAAGTAAACAGGCGGCACTGATTTGTTCAGTGTAGGAGAAAACCAAGGAGAGGCAGACACCATTAGTAGGCCCAACCCAACTAGTATGCCAAATGCAGTCTCATATTAAAAATATAGGCCGAAAGCCTGAAGATTGAAGCTCAGCTTTGTTCAGTGGAGGACAACACCAGGGAGCGGCAGACAACGTTAGTAGGCCCAACCAAACTAGTAGGCCAAATGCAGTTTAATATCTGATAATATAGGCCGAAAGCTTGAAGATTGAAGCTCAGCTTTGTTCAGTGGAGGAGAACACCAGGGAGCGGCAGACACCATTAGTAAGGCTCAACCAAACTAGTATCCCAAATGCAGTGTAATATTAAAAATATAGGCCGAAAGCCTGAAGATTGAAGCTCAGCTTTGTTCAGTGGAGAAGAACACCAAGGAGCGGCAGACACCGTTAGTAGGGCCCAACCAAACTAGTAGCCCCAATGCAGTTTTCAAATTCCTATAGGCTGAAAACCTGACAATTGAAGCTCAGCTTTTTTCAGAGGAGGACAGCTGTATTGAGTGGTGCAGACAGACACAGGTAGTAGGCCTTAAACAAAAAAAATAGGCTCAATGCAGTTTTAAAAAGGTTACAGGGGTACACAGGCAGCATTGGTGTGGTCAGCGGAGGACGATTGCAGGGAAGGACCGCAGACAGACTTACTAGGCCTAAAATTAAAAAGTAGGCTCTATGCAGGTTTAAATTGATTACAGGGGTACACAGGCAGCATTGGTGTGGTCAGCGGAGGACAATTGGAAGGAGGGACCGCAGACAGACTTACTAGGCCTAAAATTAAAAAGTAGGCTCTATGCAGCTTTAAATTGGTTACAGGGGTAAACAGGCAGCATTGGTGTGGTCAGCGGAGGACGATTGCAAGAAGGGACCGCAGACAGACTTACTAGGCCTAAAATAAAAAAGTAGGCTCTATGCATGTTTAAATAGGTTACTGGGATACACAGGCAGCATTGGTGTGTTCAGTGGAGGACGATTGCAAGGAGGGACCGCAGACAGACTTACTAGGCCTAAAATTAAAAAGTAGGCTCTATGCAGGTTTAAATTGGTTACAGGGGTACACAGGCAGCATTGGTGTGGTCAGCGGAGGACAATTGGAAGGAGTGGCAGACACAGTTAGTAGGGCCAAAAAAGTAAAATAAAAAATGCTTTTAAAAAAAGTTTACAGGAGTACGCATGTGGCCTAGCTTTGTTCAGTGGAGGACAACTGTAAGGAGTGTCTGACACAGTTAGTAGGCCAAAACAATAAAGTAAGGTTAATGTGTGGCCAAAAAAAAAAATTAACAAATAAACAGATGGCATTACTAGGTACAGGGGTGGGCTCCTCTGCTGACTTGCAGACAGTGGTAGTGGGCGAAAAGTATTCACTGGTGTAAATGTAGGACAGGGCCCCTGAATATTTTTACTAGCAACAATCATGTCAACAAATTGGTATTGGCAGTTCCATTGAAGGATTTAACAGCACAGACTGCACAGTGGTGGAGCAGAGAGAGATAATTTAGCTAGTGGTAGAGCACAGTTTGAGCTGGGGGGGACACTCTCTCGTGGGTGGCGGTACTGGCCCAGGGCCCCTCATGTTGCAACGGAGTGTCTGACGTTGGTTGTGCACCACCACCGCCAGAGACACTTCATTGTACTAAGAGGGACCCTGTGACAGTGCCGTTAGCCAAAAGTGGGCACACCCATCTGTTTAGCCAAACGGCACTCGCACGGGTGCTTGCGCCAAGTGGTGACCACGGCCCCGTGGGGGGAGTCAGCCCTTTTAGGGAGGTGTAAAAATGGCCTATGGTGGACATACAGCGGCTGCAAATGGAGAAATTGGAGCAGTCAGTAAGACGAGTCCAAAAGCAAGACCTTTTTACAGGAAAGCTAGGTGTCAGCAGGGAAAGGTGGGGCAAAATAATTAGAAATCCATGATTGGTTCATTTTAATGAAGGCTAGATCATCAACATTTTGGGTAGCCAGATGAGTCATTTCTTCGGCCAGTATTGAACCAGCAGCACTGAATACTCTTTCTGATAGCACACTAGCAGCTGGACAAGCAAGCTCCTGTAATGCATATTCTGCCAATTCAGGCCAGGTGTCTATTTTGGATGCCAAGTATTCAAATGGGAATGACGTGTGGGGGAGAATATCGATAAGGGAGGAAAAATAGTTAGTAACCATACTGCACAAATGTTGTCTCCTGTCACTTTGAATTGATGCTGCAGTCCCTGTCGTGTCTGCGGTCATTGTGAACATCACTCCACAACCTGGTCATAAAACCCCTCTGTCCAATGCCACTTCTGATTTGTGCACCTCTAACACCTCTGCCATGTTGCCCCCTGAAGTGAGAAACATCACTGCCGCTGTGTGCTGGGAAGGCCTGAACCAAACGGTCTACAAGAATTGCTTGTTTGGTAGCCAATATTTGCTCAAGGTTCTCATGTGGCATGATATTTTGCAATTTCCCTTTATAGCGTGGATCCAGGAGGCAGGCCAACCAGTAATCGTCATCGGTCATCATTTTGATAATGCGGGGGTCCCTTTTTAGGATACGCAAGGCATAATCCGCCATGTGGGCCAATGTTCCAGGTGTCAATTCACTGCTTGTACTGGGTTGAGGAGCACTTTCTGGCAAATCAACATCACTTGTCTCCCTCAAAAACCCTGTACCTGACCTTGCAACGCCACCAGTTTCTATTGCCCCCTGAGAAGCTTCCTCCTCCCATAAATATTCATCCCCATCATCCTCCTCGTCCTCCTCCTCTTCATCCGCCACCTCGTCCAGGAGACTTCCCAGACCAGACAATGCCTGACTGTCATCAAGGCTTCCCTCGTCCTCGGCTGCAGACACCTGCTCCTTTATGTGCGTCAAACTTTGCATCAGCAGACGCATTAGGGGGATGCTCATGCTTATGATGGCATTGTCTGCACTAACAAGGCGTGTGCATTCCTCAAAACACTGAAGGACTTGACACAGGTCTTGTAGCTTCGACCACTGCACACCTGACAACTCCATGTCTGCCATCCAACTGCCTGCCCATGTATGTGTATCCTCCCACAAATACATAACAGCACACCTCTGTTTGCACAGTCTCTGAAGCATGTGCAGTGTGGAGTTCCACCTTGTTGCAAAGTCGATTATTAGGCGGTGCTGGGGAAGCTTCAAAGATCGCTGATGGTTCTGCATACGGCTGGAGTGTACGGGTGAACGGCGGATGTGCGAGCAAAGTCTTCGCACCTTCAGGAGAAGGGCGGGTAACCCCGGATAACTTTTCAGGAAGCACTGCACCACCAGGTTCAAGGTGTGAGTCAGGTAAGGAATGTGTTTCAGTTGCGAAAGGGATATGGCGGCCATAAAATTCCTTCCGTTATCACTGACTACCTTGCCTGCCTCAAGATGTACACTGCCCAGCCATGACTGAGTTTCTTGCTGCAAGAACTCTGCCAGAACTTCCGCGGTGTGTCTGTTGTTGCCCAAACACTTCATTTCCAACACAGCCTGCTTACGCTTACCACTAGCTGTTCCATAATGGGACACCTCGTGTGCAACACTGGCAGCTGCGGATGGAGTGGTCGTGCGACTGCGGTCTGTGGACGAGCTCTTGCTTCTGCTGGAGGAGGAGGAGGAGGAGGGGTGGCGAACATCTACAGCCAACTGTTTCCTAGACCGTGGGCTAGGCAGAACTGTCCCAATATGGCTGTCCCCTGTGGACCCTGCATCCAGCACATTAACCCAGTGTGCCGTGATGGACACGTAACGTCCATGGCCATGCCTACTGGTCCATGCATCTGTTGTGAGGTGCACCTTTCTACTGACAGATTGCCTGAGTGTATGGACAATGCAGTCTTTGACATGCTGGTGGAGGGCTGGGATGGCTTTTCTCGCCAAAGAAGTGGCGACTGGGTAGGTCATAGCGTGGCACTGCGTAGGCCATCAGGGCTTTGAAAGCTTCGCTTTCAACCAACCGGTAGGGCATCACCTCTAACAAGATTAGTCTAGCAATGTGGGCGTTCAAACCTTGTGTACGCGGTTGAGCGGATGAGTACTTCCTTTTCCTAACAAGAGTCTCTTGTAGGGTGAGCTGGACTGGAGAGCTGCATATGGTGGAACTAGCGGAGGTGGTGGTGGACATGGCAGACTGAGAGAGGGTTGGTGATGTTATTCTTGCTGTTGGCCTACATACAGTGTTTCCTACAAGAACCTGTTGATTCCCTGACTGCTTTGGCCTTGCGACGATACCTCCACATTTGCTGCTGGTGGTGTCCTAACCGGTGGGCTTACAGTGAGGGAAGGAATGTAAAGTTGCTGACTAGCTTCATTGTGAGCGGGTGCAACAACGTTACGGGACATTTGGTAGCTAGTCCAGGCTTGCAAGTGCATGGTGGTTAAATGTCGACGCATGCAAGTTGTATTTAAACTTTTGACATTCTGACCTCTGCTAAAGGTCCTTGAGCATTTCTTACAGATCACTTTGCACTGATCATTCGGATCTTGGTTAAAAAATTGCCAGACTGCACTCTTCCTACTATTGAATACCTTTTCAGGCATTGCACACTGTGCTACTTTAACCGGATGGTCACGCTGTCCTACAACTGTTTTTGGTTTTGACACATGTTTTTGGCCAGATACGGGCCTGCCAGATGAAAGCTGTTGCGATGTTGATGCCTGCTGCGGCTCCTCCTCCTTCGCTTCAGAGCTACTGCCAGCGGCACCCTGTTCCCCCAATGGCTGCTAATCGGGGTCAACAACTGGGTCATCTATCACCTCCTCTTCTATGTTCTGTGCACCTTCCTCTGTGTCACCATGTAAGCCGGTGCTATAGCGTTCGGGACGGGGCACCATAGTCTCATCAGGGTCAGGTTCTGGCTCAGTACACTGCGAGGGCAATGTTGTGATCTGAGTCAATGGAACAGCATAATGATCTAGCTGTGGCTGTTCATCTGTGCACTCCATGTCTGATTCATCTTGTAATGGGCATGGCCTGTTAACAATTTCCCTTTCTAACCCAGGCATGGTATGTGTAAAGAGCTCCATGGAGTAACCTGTTGTGTCGCCTGACGCATCCTTCACTGTTGTTCTGGGTGAAGGACACAAGGAAGCAACTTGTTCCTGACCGTGAGCATCCACTGACGACGCGCTGCTTTTAAATTTTGCACTTTCCGAAGAGGAGGCGAAAGAGCTAGAGGCAGAGTCAGCAAGGAAAGCCAAAACTTTTCCCTGCTGCTCCGGCTTTAAAAGCGGTTTCCTACTCCCAGAAAAGGGAGCGTTTGAGGCCTTGTGTAGCCAGACGATGATGGTGGCTCAACAACTCGAGACTTAGGTGCTATATTGCTTTTCCCACGACCACCTGATGCTCTACGACCACCACCACTACCATCATTACCAGCTGGCAATGACCGCCCATGGCCACGACCTCTTCCACCAGACTTCCTCATTCTTGCAAAAATGTAACCAAACTAACAACCGTTATATGGTACTGTAAAACCAGGTAGAAGGTGTACTTAAACTTGTTGTGAATTTAAATCTCCCTTTATAGGTGTGGGAGACTGCTGGGAAAATCAGGCCCACTGTATTACACCACACAGTTTGAGTGGCAGAAAGTGGCTTGCAGATATGCCACAAACAGGACTGACGCAGAAGTACTTTGTGGCAGTATTAATCTCCCTTTTAATTTGTGGGAGACAGCCAAAACAATCAGGCCCACTGTATTACACTACAGAGTTTCAGTGGCAGACAGTGGCTGGCAGATATATTAAAAAAAAAAAAGGGACTGCACTATTATAACAATCTCCCTACAATGATCTCAGTCAGGACAAGTATGGCAGCCAGCAATAAAAAAGGACTGCTGCACACAAAAGTGTGGACAAATAAACAAGATAACTGTGCAGAAAGGAAAGACCAGCAGGATTTTTGCTTTTAAAAAAGCAGTTGGTTTGCACAGCGGCGTACACACAGCAACGCAGCTATCAGGGAGCCTTATAAGCTGTAGAGCTGATGCACTGAAATCTAGCCTCCACTGTCCCTGCAAAGAAAAGGTGGTGTTGGGCAGTGGAAATCGCTACAGCACAAGCGGTTTTGGGGTTAATATTTCCTCCCTAACAATATCCCTGCTTCTGACGAAGCAGCAGCAACCTCTCCCTATACTACGATCGGCAGAAGTAAGATGGCGGTCGGAGTGCACGCCCCTTTATAGCCCCTGTGACACCGCAGAAAGCAAGCCAATCACTGTAATGCCATTCTCTAAGATGGTGGGGACTGAGACCTATGTCATCGCGCTGCCCACACTCTGCGTCCACCTTCATTGGCTGAGAAATGGCGCTGAACGCGTCATATGAAACGCGACTTTGGCGCGAAGATCGCCGACCACGTGGCCGATCCCACACTGTGATCAGCTCGGGTTTCACGAGATCCGACTTTGCCGAAAGTCGGCAACTTATGAAATTGACCGATCTGTTTCGCTCAACCCTAGTAATAGCTACACATATGGCAGCAGCGGCTCAATATTGGGATATCAGCAGGATGAGGAGTTTGTGCAGGTTAGGAATAGATGGTGATGGGGTTGGAATATGAGAAGTGAAATATGTCTTTGTTGTATTCTCAGCAGCCGAGTCGTGGCTGGAAGAAGTTGTCATGTCAGTCTGGGCCAGATGAAAAAGGCGTGAAAAGTGAATGATTCCATCAGAAAGAACGTCAGCAGTAAGTCATTATCTGTAACTGTGCTGTAATCTCTTATATGTTCTGTAGGACTGGTATCTGCCACTGACAATATGGCGGTAATATCCATGTTGGTCTTTGTATAGAGATTATTTTCAGCAACTAGAAATAGTATAATGGGTCTTCTGCTACTGCCAACCCAGCAGATGTATACCCAACCAGGAATGTTCACATTTCCAACAATTAGTGGTAGACACCACTAAAGTGGCATCACATCAATTTCACAAGAGTAGAAATAGTATAGTGGAAGTAACATCTCTTCCACTACAGCCAACCCAGCATATGTAGACCCAATAAGGAGTCTTCAAATTTAAAAAAAATAGGGTTTAACACCACTGAAGTGGCCTCAATTTCACGAGAGTAGAAATAGTATAATAGGGACCAACACGTTTTCCACTGCAGCCAACCCAGCAGATAGAGACTAACCAAGACTGTTCACATTTCCACAAATTAGTGTTAACATCTGCAGCAGCAGCAACAGCAGGCTCAGAAACCACACAAAATATACCCAGAATGTAGTTACGTGAGATCAATGCAGCACTTTAAAAATTACATCGCCTAGACTGTACAGTCTGTGATTGGGGTGCAAAAGTCCCTGGAGATCCATGACATTTTCATATTGATGAAAGTTAGGTAGTTTTCACTTTCAGGGGACAGCCAGCTATGCTTATCTGTCAGGATACCATCAGCATCGCTGAAGATTCCTTCTGAGAGAACGCTTGCTGCCGGCCATGCTAAAACCTCCAAGGCATGAGAGGTGAGCTCAGGCCACTCATCCATCTTTGAAGACCAAAATGTGAAAGTGTCCAAACCTTTCCTGATGGTATTGATATTGAGTTCTAGATACTCCTGCACCTTCCCCTTCATTTGCTCACCACATTTCAGACTTGAACTCTGTTGTGCTGCTGATGCATAAGCTGGCCTAAAAAATGTGTCAAAGGACTCACATAAAATGCTTTTGCCACTTACACTACTGCTGCTGCTACTGCTAATGTTTTGGAGTTGATTACTTCACGTGCCAGAGGTTGAAAGTCTAGAGCTGCGACGCACACTGTGTGCCTCACTGATGTCTTTGGGAAAACCTCTCTTTAGGTTGTGTAAAAGCGTGCTTCAATACTACTGCATTCGCAAGTCCATTTCCAGGACAGGATGCATCCTGCAAAATTTACTCTTATAATGTGAGTCTAACAGACTGGCAACCTAGCTGTTGGCACTATTTCGAATCATAATAACTATATGGGGATCATGTTGCAGATAGTGCAGCAAAAAGGCACTCGTATGCCAGGCTCTTCCTAAGGTCCAAGCCCATGCTGTGTTGTTGGCTGGGTAACACTGATGCTTGTTTTCTCTGTCCCCTCCCGCCACCCACGAAAAATCGAGAGGGTAGGATTATTCTCTTCATCTCTTGAAAGTTTGACTGGTATCACCAGCCCCCCTCGATCACAGTAATCCACCCTCCCTTGCCACCCACCTGTGTGACGACAGTCTGGAACTTTGAGAAAATGTTATCCATTCCTCATCCTCCTTTGCTTCTTCCTCTTCCTCTTAGATTACCACCTCATTCCGCAGGCTATTCAAAGTGTTCTCCAGCATGTCGATGAAAGGAATAGTGATGCTGATGATGGCATCATCAGCGCTAACCATCTTAGAAAAACCAAAAGAGAATGGACAATTGAGCTGAGTAAAAATAGCAATCTTTATTCACAAAATATTAAATAAATAAATAAATGCAATAAAGATGAAACAATTAAAAAGGGAATGACACCATAGTGCCACGTCTGTGCAAGGAATAAATATGAATAGGAAAACAGCCTATCTATAGAACTAGGCAGCTCAATCAGAGTAAATATGAACAATATCTGAATTCTGCATAAACACTATTAAGGAAAGTATTCCATAAAGCAAATCATTATGGTGAAGTATATAGTCATAGTGACATAATTATATTCCTGTATACAATCTCAGTGACATAATTCTGATCAGCATAAAGCTGCAACCAGTTGAACAGTATAAAATCCTAAACGGTCCAAATGAACACAAAGTTGCAGCAAAATCAATAATTTACAATAAAGTGTCTAGTGCCATAGTGCAAAATAGACATGTATGTGTGGGACATCCAAGTGATAGATATAGAGTTAAGTGTGGAGTTCATATACAAGCCACATATATATACACAGACATTACTGCACTAGCATAAGGCACACACATGCATGGTCAATAGTATAACTACCAAATTGTAGTGTAAATAAACCAACCTGCTGAGGAAGTGGGAAAGAAGGAACCCCAACGCATGCTTTGCACTCTGCTTCTTTGGGGGGCGTGTTCAACCATCTTAGGAGCCATTTCAATACTGTGCAGAATAGTGCAGAGGTCTTTAATCTGTGCACACTCCGTAAACATGATATGTGTCACGTCCATGCTGCATTGGCCAGGCTATATGACATGGCATACTGCGTCAGGGCTCGTTGCTGCTCTCACTGTCGCTGCAACATGTTCAGAGTGGAATTCCACCATATCCTTGTTGGCACATTGCATATCAACCCGTTAACTGGCATGGACAAATACCTATGAATCGATGCAAGTTGATGACCTGAGGGGTGTGAATGGCAGAAGTGAGTACACAGCTTCCATGCTTTCTGCAACAGCTCACCCAGGCCAGGATAGTGGAGGAGAAAATGATGCTAGCAGGTAGAGTATGAGAGCCATGCAAGGTGTGTGAACTTGCCTTGGTGTAGAGCCGCCACCTGGTTCGCACCAATATCAGACATGGCCTTCCTTGGATACAGGTTCAGTGGACAGCCATTTATCAAACTCGGCCTGGATTGCTGTCCACAACTCTTCAGCTGTATAACTACTAACTTCAAGGCATATCAATTTTAACACTGCCTGACTGTGGCAAGCCCTGTCTGCACAGTACGGAGGTGGTAGGGATTCACTCTGCACTGTTGGAATGCGTGTCTCACTAAGGAAAGGGTGCAGGTGGAGACCATAGAGGCAGTAGAGGAGGAGGCAGAAGCAGGTAATGAAGTGTCAAATACGAAGGTTTGTCCTGCAAGCCTTAAGAATTCCAAAACTTGTGGAGCAGCCTATTCCCAGCCTGTCCCCACAGCCATCAGAGTCACCCAGTGGCAAGTCAGTGAGATGTAACACCCTTGGTGCATTTCACCATGGACACTCGGACAAGTATGGCCCTGGCAGACAGAGATTTAGCCAAGGAATGGGTGATGTCTGTGACATGCTGGTGTAGTGAAGGCACAGCTTTCTTAGAGAAGCAATGGTGACTGGGCAACTGGTACAGGGGGGCTACGACAGTCATCAGCTTTCGTAAACTGTCTGTATCTACCAGGCAGAAAGACAGCATTTCCGTGGCAAACAGATTGGAGATGGTGGAGTTAAACCTCTTAGCTTTGTCATGTGTAGGAGGAAACAATCTTTTACGTGAACACAACTGCAGAACCGTCGGCTGGCTGCTGTGCTCAGAGATGGCAGAGTACGGTGAACTGGACAAACTGCTGGACTGTGAGGGAGATGTAGGTGGAGATGTTACGCTGGAGGTTCTGCGATCGGAGACCTGCGTCACAATAGTTGTCAAGGTAACAGAGGAGGAAGAAGCAGCAGCAGATGCGATTGATGGGGTGGCTGATAGCTGTTGAGGTCCTCTGGTCTGCATTTTAGTGCAGTGAGATTTCCAGAATAATGCATGTTGACTGCACACGTGAAGGTTCTTGCATGTAGTAGTCAAATTTTTGAAGTTTTTCCTCTACTCAGTTTTTTTTTGCAAAATTGGCAGATAACGTGAGTTGGCACATCCTTTGCAGTGTCAAGAAAGGCCCAGACTAGGCAACTGTTGCCACCCCTGTGAGCTGCAGACCTGTGACCACTGCTGGCCACAGCCCACAGTTTTGACTGAGGAAGCATTGCTCATTGTGGCTGCATCACTCTGTGTCTGCACTGCATGACGCAATGAAACCTTCCCATCTTCCTCCTCCATCACCTTCTCAGATGACTTTCTCAGCTGTGCACTGCTGTGTTCACACCAAATGGGATGTGCAACCTCATCATCGTCCTCTGTGTTATCACATTCCTCTCCCTGAGAGTCACCCTCCTCCTCTTCCTGCCCTGACAGCAAAGTACTGTCCGCGGGAGCTTCAGATACCTGCATATCATCAGGATCACCTCCCCCGGGGGGTTAGCATCTGGTGACGAGGGTCAGGATGCTGCTTGGACTCTACTTCGTCGTACCCCGGATCAAAGCTAAAGAAAATGTGAGCATTGATTTCCTCCTCTTCACTCTGTAATGCTTTTGAGTAAACTTCTGATGCCCAGGGCATAGAATGTGTGACCAACTCTGCAGACTCACCCATCTGTGGTTCCCTACAGTCAGTTGGGGGGTTGGAGATTTGTGACATGGGGGAAGCAAGGGTAAATGGGGTGCTACCTCTGTGGACTGTACTGGAAGTGATGTTAAGGTGGAGGAAGAGTCGTATAGGCCACATGAAGCTGCGTTTACCATCCACTCTAGCAAATGCTCTTTCTGGGCCTCATCAACAAGGTGTACCACTTTGCATCTGCCAAAGAAAGGTAGTGGAGTAGCCCGTCCAATAACAGAAGTTGTCAGTTGTCTTTCTATAGGACATGATGTCGCTGGTTCATTAGTGGTTTCACTAACATTACCATCTACCCCACGTACACCTTGAACACGAAGACTAATCCCCCTCTAACCATGATCTCGCTTTCTCCCAGTCATGTTGCTCAGATAGTGTGGTAGGTGCACAGTATTAGCAACAAAAAAATCAATTTTTTACTCTGCAGACATCTTAATTTCAGCAGCTCTAAATGACAAGGTGAAATATGACATGCTGAATTGCGCTAGTCACAGAAGAATTGTTTGAGTGTGGATGAGGCCTGCATGACAAAGAACATATGCTCCAAACAATTTCAAAATGAGATTTCCCCTACTGTATCACGTTAGTAACAGAATAAAAAAAATTTTGTGTGAATGAGGTCTGTATATAACAGACTATATGCTGCAAACAATTTCAAACTGGGATCTCCCTTACTGTATGAAGTTAGTAACAGAAGAAAGAATTGTTTGAGTGTGAATGAGGCCTGTATGATAAAGAAGATATGCTCCAAACTATTTCAAACAGATCTCCCTTAGGCTAAGTTCACACGTTGCAGAATTGCAGCGGAAATTTCCGCGACAATTCAGCGCCTCCTGCCGCGGGTATATCGCATGCAGAATTAGCATGCATATACCCGCAGAAAACTAGCGTTTTGCAAGCATAATTAGCTTGCAGAATGCTAGAGTTTTCCAAGCGATCTGTAGCATCGCTTGGAAAACTGACTGACAGGTTGGTCACACTTGTCAAACATAGTGTTTGACAAGTGTGACCATCTTTTTACTATAGATGCAGCCTATGCAGCATCTATAGTAAAAGATAGAATGTTTAAAAATAATAAAAAAAATAAAAAACATGGTTATACTCACCTGCAGACCTCAGCGGCGTCCGTTCCTATAGCTGGAGTGCAATGAAGGGCCTGCGATGACGTCACTGTCTTGTGATTGGTCGCGTGAGTCACATGAGCGGTCACGCGACCAATCACAAGACAGTGACGTCATTACAGGTCCTGAACCACATCATCTATAGGAACGGAAGAGAGATCATGCACCGGAGAGGCGGGAACACTTCGGGTGGCATCAGAGGGTGAGTATAGGACTATTTTTTATTTTAATTCTTTATTTTTTACCAATTTTATGGTGCCAAGTCTGTGGAGGAGAGTCTCCTCTCCTCCACCCTGGGTACCAACCGCACATAATCTGCTTACTTCCCGCATGGTGTGCACAGCCCCGTGCGGGAAGTAAGCAGATCAATGCACTCCTATGGGTGCAGAATCGCCGCGATTCCGCAATTTTAATGAACATGCTGCGTTTTTTTCTGGAATGCGATTCTGCTCAGGAAAAAAATGTAGCATGTGCACAAAAAATGCGGAATGCATTCTATTACATAGGATGCTAAATGTAAGCGGTTTTTTTGCGGTTTTATAGCACTTTTATAGCGAAAAACCGCGAAAAAAACGCGAAAAATATGCTACGTGTGCACACAGCCTTACTGTATCACGTTAGTAACAGAGAAAATTTTTGTTGTGTGGATGAGGCCCGTGTAACATAGACTATATGCTCCAAACAATTTAAAACTGAGTTATACCCCCTACTGTATCACGTTAGTAACAGAAGAAAGAATTGTTTGAGTGTGGATGAGGCCTGAATAACAAAGAAAATATGCCTAAACAATTTCAAACTGAGATCTCCCCTACTGTATCACGTTAGTAACAAAAAATTTTTGTTTATGTGGATGAGGCCTGTATAACATAGACTATATGCTCCAAACTATTTCAAACTGAGAGCTCCCCTACTGTATCATGTTAGTAACATAAGTTATTTTTTGTGTGGATGAGGCCTGTATAACATAGACTATGTGCTCCAAACAATTTCCTTCCTTACCAGCTAAAGTTGTGTTGGGTATGCTTTGCTTGGTCAAACACAATCCTACCATCAATTGGGGAATGCTGTTTTTTTAGTTGTTTTTCAAATCCCTAGCATCTATAAGATCTCTTCCAAATTTTATTTTGGATTTTGAGGATGTGTTTTCTGAGACTGAATGTGGAGTTCTTCCCCCACATAATTGATAGGATTGTGGTATCAATTTTATCCCTGCTGCCGAATTGCCTAAATCTTGTCTGTTTAACCTCTCTTTTCATGAAAGAGATGCCTTGAAAGAGTACATTCAAAAGAGTCTCTCCAAGGGTCACATGAGGCCTTCCAACTTACCAGACGCTGTGGGATTTTTCTTTGTTAAGAAAAGAGATAGAAGGTTGCGTCCATGTTTGGATTTTAGAGAAATTAATAAGCTTATTGTACATACTCCTTACCTAGAAAAAAAAAACACGAAAATTGAGCTTAACTTGAGTTGGTACACATGCAGAGGTTAAACGCATGTTCACATTGGCCACAAAACATTAAAACCTACAAGAGAAAAAAGTAAGCAAAAACCCTGATGTAACTAAGTAAAAAAGCAAAAGAGCATTTAAATAACACAGAGTTTTTAGTAATACTGTTTTTTGATCAAAAAATAGCACAAAAGCCATCCCACTTCGTCAAGGTAACTCTGATTGGGACAGTCCTACACTGACTAATATTAAAACCTTACCATGTGTCAATGTTGACCTCAGTGTGAATAAGGGCAGACAAAAGGACTGGGCCCAACCAGTGAAATACAATACTGTGGAAGCCTTATATATAATCTCTAGCTCAGAAACAGGGAGGCCACACCCTGGCTTGCACAGAATGCAACAATACAGAGAAAAAAAACACGGAAATTGAGCTTAACTTGAGTTGGTACACATGAAGAGGTTAAACGCATGTTCACATTGGCCACAAAACATTAAAACCTACAAGAGAAAAAAGTAAGCAAAAACCCTGATGTAACTAAGTAGAAAAGCAAAAGTGCATTTAAATAACAGAGTTTTTAGTAATACTGTTTTTTTAGCAATAAATAGCACAAAAGCCATCCCACCTCGTCAAGGTAACTCTGATCGGGACAGTCCTACACTGTCTAATATTAAAACCTTACCATGTGTCAATGTTGACCTCAGTGTGAATAAGGGCAGACAAACGGACTGGGCCCAACCAGTGAAACACCAGACTGGGGAAGCCTTATATATAATCTGTAGCTCAGAAACAGGGAGGCCACACCCTGGCTTGCACAGAATGCAACAATACAGAGAAAAAAAAACACGAAAATTGAGCTTAACTTGAGTTGGTACACATGCAGAGGTTAAACGCATGTTCACATTGGCCACAAAACATTAAAACCTACAAGAGAAAAAAGTAAGCAAAAACCCTGATGTAACTAAGTAAAAAAGCAAAAGAGCATTTAAATAACACAGAGTTTTTAGTAATACTGTTTTTTTTTAATCAAAAAATAGCACAAAAGCCGTCCCATCCCATCAAGGTAACTCTGATTATTTGCACACAGGCCTAAAAGGCCCCAGGTGTGTGAATATGGGGTAGTCCCAAAAAAAGGTTGTTATACTGAAATGTCTGTAACATAAAAATATATGAATAACTGGAAATTACTAACAACTATATACCTGAGGATTACCTAGATTTTCAAAATTCTAACTAAAGTACTTTTACAGAAAATAGAAAACAAGTAACCTGGCAGGCCTGCGAGGCCCCAGGTATGCGTTCTAGGGTTAATTACTGTTGAGCAGATTGCTTTGTTCAACCCTAGTCAATAGTCCAGGTCATTCTTCTTTGTCCATGAACAGGAGCTGTGCGAATTTCCTTGCCTTCTGATTAGCCAGACCAGTGAGACATCGCCTGTGCACCGCACGCAGAACAGATTAGTAATCAAATTCTGCACCAAGGAACCTGGAAGCTCAGGAAATTCGGGCTGTTCCGTTCCACAATCAAAAACACTGGACCATGGACAGGGGATGTTCCAAGCTATCTGTTCATCTATACAACTGATGTATAAAATTAGATGCCATACGAATGCCATACAGAGTGCATACAAATGACAATACAGATGAAAAATTGTTCAAACATTCAGTATTTGGTCAGTATTTTACATCAGTATTTGTAAGCCAAAATTTGGAGTGGCACAATCAGAGATAAAGAATAATATAGACAAACGTGCTCCACTTCTGCATTTCTCCCCCACTCCTGGTTTTGATTTGCAAATATTGATGTAACATACTTATCAAATGCTGAATGAGTTAACATGGCTTAAAGATGGAATACTACCTATCTACCAGCAGTATATTGCATGCAGTCAGGTCTGCCACTAGGAATTTAAGGGCCCCATACTATCAAAATTTTGGGGCCCCCTTGAGACGCCACCCAGGCTCCTCCCCAGCTCCACTTCCACCCCTCAAACCTTCCACAGTCACACTGCCAGCGCTGTGAGGATTTGCCATTCTCAGAGCGGGGAATGGCCATCACTTAGCTGCAATGGTGTAAAATGCAGACTCTCAGACAGTATCTGACTTGTGGAAACGTTGGTGAATATTGGTCTGCACTTGGACTGCAGTGCGTGGTATTGCTGTGGGTCTCTTGACCTGAACACAGCAGTCTCACAGTATGTATGAGGATGCGGGCCGGGAGATCGGTGCCCAGTCCATCCACTGCAGGCCGAGCGCAGACCAATTTCCCCTTTCAATAATTACACTGCCATAATAATAAAGATGTTTCCCAATCATATACACTCTCTTCCATTAATCATTCTGTCCCCACCTTCCAACCTCCAACCAAAATTTATAAGCTACTGGGTGATTCTGAGCACTGTTGCCTGATGTTATAATTGGGCATTTGGTTTTGCAGCAGCTCAGGGTCATCCAGTAGCTTATAAATTCTGGTTGGGGAGTGGAAGGGGGAGAATGATTATATCATACAATCATGTACTGAAATGGTGGACAAATTAATACATGGACTTAAGCTAACTACTCACACAGCCAGTCGTGCCACCGCGACCACCACCCAGTCCAGAAGAATCTAATGGTCTTTTCAGTCTGCTCACCACCGTAGCCACAGCCCACCCATCAAATAAATGTAAACAGTGTATATTATTGCACATATTAACCAATTATCCACTACTAAAAAATCTCTTTATTGGTATTCATTAAAAACCTATAAATTCTAGAACGTATAAATACACCTCAAAACATAACTCAAAGTGATAATATAAAAAAAAATCAAGTAGTCAAGAGTAAAGGGGGATCACCTCATTTATTTATTTATTTTACTCACTTTTATAGTACCATTAACTCCACAATGCTTCACATTTGTCAACTACTCTTGTTCCTAACCGTTCGCAGAGGTTCGCACCCTCTTGAAATGCAATAGTTGGCTAGCCCTGGTTGTCCTTGTTGCCTCCTCAGCTTTCCCTCAGCAGCCTCCACCTGCTGGACGCAGACTCCCCTCAGCACCCTTCCTCTACTTGCCTTCCGTCACTCTACTCAACAGGCTCCCCCGCATGATGCAGACTTTACTCAGCAGCCTCCACCTGCTGGATGCAGACTCCCCTCAGTACTCTTCCCCTATTAGCCTCCCCCAAACTTCACTCAGCAGCCTCCCCTCACAGGGCACAGTCTCCCCTCACTAGCCTCCCCCTGTGGGACACAGACCTCCAGTCCCCTCACTAGCCTCATCCTGTGGGACACAGACCCAATAAGTCCCCTCACTAGCCTCCCCTGTGCGTCACAGACCCCCTAGTCCCCTCACTAGCCTCTGCCTGTTGGACACAGATCCCCCCTCAGTCCTCTCACTAGTCTCCCTCTCTGTGTGTCACAGACCCCCCAGCCCCCTCACTAGCATCACCCTGTGGGACAAAGACCCACCCAGTCCCCTCACTAGCATCACCCTGTGGGTCACAGACCCCCCAGTCCCCTCACTAGCCTCCACTTGTGGGACACAGATCCCCCTTTCCCCTCACTAGCCTCCCCCTGTAGGACACAGACCCCCCAGTCCCTTCACTAGCCTGCCCCTGTGGGACACAGACCCCCCAGTCCCCTCACTAGCCTCCCCCTGTGGGAACAGACCCCCCTCAGTCCCCTCACTAGCCTGTCCTCAGCAGCCACCTGCTGCCAGACGCAGTCTCAACTCAATGGATGCAATCTCCTCACACACTGTCCGGCACCTGCTGACAACACAGGTGGCATGCTGCTCTGCTCTACTCCGAAAAGAGGAAGGACCATGATGCACCCAAGCCGGCTCCAGCTTGAAGGTACAGCATTCATTTACGTCCACTGGGTGCATTAACAACATTGTAGGTGTATCTTTAAATCACTACAGTGTTGTTTTGCATTTGGCTTGCAGTGGCTTTGAACTGTTGTCCCCGAGGCCCGGTGAGCAGAAGCAAAGAGAGATGGGCCCCCTGGGGTCAGGCTGCCAGTATATATGGGGCCCCCTTTTTGCTTCAGCTCACCGGGTCCCATGCAGCAAAATATAGAATGGCAAATTACAAACTTCTAGCTTCACCTCTGCTTTTTTGTATTTCTGTACTTAACTCATAGTGTATTATCCAAGCAGCAAGAAATTCAAATATTTTTCTCTGTTATTCTGTCCTAGCATTGTCTGCATTTCCATGGACTTGGTATACAGTAACCATTATCTGTAGCTCGAAATAGTATACAATAGCACTAAGTAAGAATATGGGGAAACAGAACTACTGAATCAGCACAGCAAATGTTAAAGCTATTACTGAAGCAGGAAATGTCAGCTTATTAACAATGATCGTAGAATTCACCTACACATAAGCTGGAACAAGAAATGTGCTGTCAATTGTTAGAAAGATTAATATGCTTGTCTGCAAAGAACTGGATAGAAAAAAAATGGAGATGAATATGACACATAGAAAGTGAGAATTTCAGCCATCGGATGGGAATTAAATTTGTAAAAATCTGGATATGGTAAGGAATGGATAATATCTGAACACAATGGGTTAAGAAACGAATTGTAGAGTGGCAGATACTAGGGGGGGGGGGATAAGAGTAAGGCAGGAGAAATAGCTTTGTTTAACTGGCTGGATATGGCAGCTGCAACAGCTGACATGTTATGACAGTTTTGAGGGGAACTGCATCAAGATTTAATAGATTTCAGTGAAGCACCTTCCAGACTGGTGTCCAAAGGCTGCATTTCTAGCTTGTCAGATGTGATGGCCTCCTGACGCATCTATTCACTGAATGATCAGCTTGGGAAACAGGCAGCGGAAGGAAGAGAGGAAACAATATGACAAGGAGGTGAGGAGACGAGAGGAGAAAATGTGTATGTTGAAGAATAGAGGGACACTAAGAGAAAATGAAGTTTCTATAAGAGATTCAATAAATGAATAAAATTTAAAGACTTCAAAGTGGTGGTTTAAAATGTTAATAAGCCCATATGAGGTCAAACTTTGTTAAATGTTAAACATAATTCCATGATAAAGCTAATCCAATTTTCAGCATTTTTTGAGAATGACAGGATAAAAAAAAACAAAGCAAGCAACCTTACAGTCTTAACTGATTTTTTTTTTCTCTTTAGTTTAAAGGTAGTTATCCAGGATTCAAAATGCCAAGTGAAACCACTAGTGATGAGCGAGCATACTCGCCACTACTCAGTACTCGCCCGAGTATCACGGTACTCGGTGTACTCAGCGAGCACCAAGCATTTCCGGGATTATTCGTTGGGAGCTCGGGTCTCTGCCCTGCAATTTTGATGCTCTATAGAGCGCCAATAAACATGTGCAGTGCCCCAGAGTCCTGGTCGTTGCAGTAACGTCGCTCTGCCACTAAGGGGAGTGATGTTACGTCTGATTGCACTAAAGGAGTTCACCTGACCAGGTAACACACACACTACACATCACACTCCGGCCACCAGGGGGAGTGGTTCTATCTAGTAGGCCACTCCTCACACTCTGGTAAAACTGGGGGTTGGACAGGAAGACAAGGAGAGGTAACTGGGAAGAGCTAGAGAGAGGACCTGTCAGGGATGGGATCCTGACAGATTCCTAAGAAAGGACAAAAAGTGAGAAAATGGAAATACAGCAAAGAGGCGATAGGACCAGAAGGAGTCGTGCTGTAAGATCGAGGCAACATCCTTCTGAGGCACAAACAGTCGGTGGCCGGAACGCCGAGCAAGTAAGAGACTCTAAGCATTACTGCAAACCACGGCAGGATAGCCAATTATAGGTTGGCTGTCTCACCCAAATCACCTAAGCAGACAACGGAGGCAGCTGTGGGAGAGGGGCGACTCTAGGGTCCCGGAAGAACTCCAGGCCTACCCCGTCATACAGGTGCGTCCTAACCATATCATCTGGGGGACGGAGAGAACGAACATCAGAGACAGACAGAATCAGTTGTGAGGACTATCCCGGGGTGCTCAGCAGGGAAGGACTACAACACACAGGCGCTAGAAGGTAGACGCTGATTCCCACCTGTTAAGGGGACTCCTGATGTGCCTTCGGACCGGCCGGTCTCAGACAGCCCGGTTAACAGTGCTCTGGATTGGATACCTCGAGATCTTCAGTAAAGAGGTAAAGAGACTGCAACCTGGTGTCCTCATTATTCACCGCGACCTGCACCGCACCACAACATCATCACATTCTCAACTTTCACTGGACGCCCCTTAGCAGGGTCACGGACCAGGCCTAGCCACCATGACAGCCCCAGAACTGAGACACAGAGGCCCGGTAGCGGGTGCCCCTCGGCCCTGCGGCAGTGGGGGCTGCTCCAACTTGGCGTCACGAACAGGATCTACTTAACCCTGAAGAGTCAGGTCATGTGTGCCTTGGAACTGTGCTTTATTGTGCTTGGACTGTGACTTATTACAAAGACTGTGAATTGCTAATTGTCGCCAAGAGCTCCCGCCACAATTCGCCATTGCCGCGCACGGAGGGAGGAGCCTTAGCTTCGTGGGCGGAACCGGTCAAGAGAAGCGCGGAATGAGGAAGCGCGGTAAAGTGCCAACTCCGGAAGAGGAACTCCGACCTCCAGCAGGTTAGTGGGAGGAAGGGACAGCCATGTCCGAGTCGGGAGGAGTGGAGGCAGCGGTCGCAGCCGTGGACACAGGGGCAGCTCCGGTCCCCGCAGCGGACGTAGCCGCGGCCCTAATACCACCACCGGTTGCCGCAGAACCCACTGCCCCATCAGCCAGCCGGACACTGCCGCAACCACAAAGGCCATAATGTCCTTCACTATGCCGTACCTGCCCGGAGCGGCCTGGCTCCCCCGATACTCCGGGGAGTCGCATACGTTCACTGACTTTAAAGAAGGGATCTGCAGTCTGCTTGAGTTCTATCCCCTGACAGAGCCTCAGAAGGTTCATATGATAATCGGACAACTCTTTGGGGCGGCTCTGAGAGAAGTGAAGTCCTGGCACGCCGCGGATAAGGAAACGGCACAGCAGGTTTTTGCAAAGCTTAAAGCCATCTTCGATACCCGTACTGCTACAGAAATTAAATTGACTTTCTATGGATGCAAACAGAGACCGCACGATAGCTTACGGGACTATGCCCTTAATCTCCAGGAGGTGCTGCGGGCCATTAAGCGTGAGTGACCCCGGCAGCATGCAAGATGAGGACAAACTTCTGAAAGAGCGGTTCATTGAGGGGCTCCTGTGCAGTCACCAAAGGGGCCAATTACACTTCTTGGCCATGCAGAATCCAGACTTGACTTTTGCGCAATTCAAGGATAAAGCTATCCAGACGCTGCAGGAGCGACAGCCCAGCCGTGCAATACCACCCAGGCGTCCCGCTCTCACATACCACCAGGAGGTGGCGCCGGATGCCCCAGTCACCACCGAGGCCGACGCCCAGAGCTTAGAGGAAGACTCCCCTGCAGGACTCTGCCTCCAGATGCAGGAGCTGACCAAGAGCGTTGCTGCCCTAGCCCGGACGGTGCAGTCCCTACAGGAGGCCCCCAAGGAGAAGATCTAGCTGGCCTCCAGACCAGAAGGTCCCCTGGATGCGACAGAGGAGGACTCCACCGACCAGAGGCCGGGACGACGATCGCTTCCATCGGGACGGACGACCCATCTGCCGCCGCTGTCACCAGGTGGGCCACCTGGCAAGGTACTGTCCTTTAAACGAGCAACCCCTGGGGCAAAGGGCCAACCCCCAGGAATAGGACGATCAGGCCCGCAGCATTGGAGAGCCAAATACGTTGGAGGGCGGCCAGTTCTTCCTGTTGTGATCGACGGTATCCCCATGAACGCTCTGCTGGACACCGGTTCTCAGGTGACGACTATGCCTTACGTGCTTTATAAACGGTATTGGGAGGACACCGATATTACTCGTGGCCCCGATGACGATTTCACCATCATAGCCAGTAATGGTCAGCCATTGCCACAAGTGGGGTATAAAGAGGTCACCATCAAGGTGGGGCAGGTGGAATTGAAGGCCCAGGGGATTGTAATTGTTGATATTGACCGCCGTGAATGTAATCCCATGATGACTATTGGCTCCAATGTTATAGAAAATTGTCTTGCAGAAGTTATCGTCTTTTTGCAACAGGTAGCAGAAACTGCTGGCTACAGTGAACAACGCGCCCTGCAAAAAGAAATCAGAGCTCTGATGCAGAGACAGCAGGTAGAGCTGACTGGTGGTGAAATTGGTCGTGTCACTGTGAGTGATTCAAACCCTATCGCGATACCTCCCAGGAGTGAGATGTTGATATGGTGTCGGGCAGCCATAGGCCTCAGGGGTAAGGACTACCAGGCCCTGGTAGAACCCGTCTATTCAGACAATAGGCCCACTCTCCTAACAGCCAGGGGGTGGTCGACGTCCCCCAGGGAAGGGTGCCAGTACGTGTCCTTAATTGCGGGGAGGAAGAGGTCCATCTCACCAAGTATGTCACGCTCGCCAAACTGTTCGCCGTCAATAATAGTGTGATACAGACACCTGGACCCTTGGCCCCATCTAACTTGGCAGGGGACAACGGTTCTGCAGGGCACCCGAAAGATTGGTGTCGGAACTGCACATGGGCACTGACTCCACCCCATCCCATCAGAAACAGGGGACCTACCGGGTGGTTCACGAGTACGAGCGGGTATTTAGCAAACACCCCTTAGATTTTGGACAGGTGAAAGGGATCCAACATCATATCCCCACGGGAGATCACCGGCCCTTAAAAGAGAGATACCGCCCTGTACCCCCAGCTCACTTCCAGTGTGCTAAGGACATGTTGCGAGAAATGAAGGAGGCTGGGGTGATGAGAGACAGTTGTAGCCCCTGGGCAGCTCTGTTAGTCCTTGTTAAAAAGAAAGATGGCACAATGAGGATGTGCGTTGATTACAGGCAGTTGAATCGCATTACACATAAGGATGCATACCCACTGCCCAGGATAGAGGAGTCTCTGGCTGCCCTAAAGTCTGCTAACTATTTCTCTACCTTAGATCTCACCAGTGGGTACTGGCAGGTTCCCGTGGCGGAGGCGGACAAAGAGAAGACGGCCTTCACGACACCGATGGGTCTCTGCGAATTCAACTACATGCCCTTCGGATTGTGCAATGCCCCGGGGACGTTTCAGAGGATGATGGAGTGCTGTCTGGGGCACAAGAACTTTGAAACCGTACTGCTATATTTGGATGATGTCATTGTCTTCTCTAAGACCTACAAAGACCATCTGAAGCACCTGGCTGAGGTGTTTGAAGCCCTGTCCAACTTTGGCTTAAAGGTGAAACCGTCCAAATGTCATCTGCTGAAACCGAAAGTGCAGTACCTGGGCCATGTGGTGAGCGCTGAAAGAGTAGCCCCAGACCCCGACAAGGTCACGGTGATCCAAGACTGGCCGAAGCCCAGCAACCTCCACGAAGTCCGGCAGTTCCTCGGGCTGGTAGGCTATTACCGAAGGTTCATCAAGGACTTCACCAAGAAGGCCGCACCCTTGCAAGACCTGTTGGTGGGCCAATCAAAGAAGACCAAGGGGAAGAACGCCCCATTTGACTGGAACGAGGGGCTGGAAGGATCCTTCACTTGTTTGAAGTCGGCACTGACGGGAGAAGAGGTACTGGCCTACCCCGAATACGACCAACCGTTTGTGCTGTACACGGATGCCAGCAATGTGGGATTGGGAGCCGTGCTGTCCCAGGTCCAGAAAGGCAAAGAGAGGGTGATCGCTTACGCCAGCAGGAAGCTTCATCCCACGGAAAGGAACCCTGACAACTACAGTTCCTTTAAACTGGAGTTCCTTGCCATCGTCTGGGCAGTGACAGAGAGGTTCAAACACTACCTGGCCTCGGCGAAGTTCACCGTCTTCACGGATAATAATCCGCTGACACACTTGGATACAGCCAAACTTGGGGCCTTGGAACAGCGGTGGATGGCCCGGCTGTCCAACTACGACTTCACCATCAAGTACCGGGCAGGACGCAAGAATGCGAACGCCGATGCCTTGTCCCGGATGCCCAATTTGCCAGAAACGGGAGAGGACCCGGAGGCACTTGAAGAGATAGAGTTGCCTGCGTTCCATCGCCCCAAAGCCGCTCAGTACTCCCATCATGTGAAGAACCGGTACAAGAACCAACAGAATGCCACGCTGAATCCCCTGCCCCATCACGGATGGGCGGAGACCCAGGATGGTGACCCCGCGGTCCGTCAGGTGAAAGAGCTCCTGACGCAGGCAGGGTTGCATCCCGGCCCAGATGATCCACAGGAGACCCGCCAGCTGTGGAAGGGGAGAAGCAAACTGTTTATCCATGATGGCAAGCTGTGCCGGAGGAGTATCGACCTGCGTACTCATGAATTGGTATGGCAGATAGTGGTGCCGAGGCGAGATGCGCCCATGGTTCTGGGAGCCTACCACGATGGAGCCGGACACTTCGGATGGAAGAAGCTGGAGAGGCTACTCCGAGGGAGGTTCTATTGGATTGGCATGAAGAGAGCCATTGAGAAGTGGTGTCGGGAGTGCGGTCCATGTAGCCTACGCAGGAAGGACCATGACAGCCAACGGGCTCCCTTGCAGCCCATTATCACCAAACGGCCGCTCAAACTGGTCGCGCTGGATCATGCGAAGCTGACACCTAGCCGGTCAGGCTATATCTATGCTCTTACCATCGTAGATCACTACTCCAGATTTTTGGTGGTTGTACCTGTCAAGGATCTAACGGCCAGGACGGCTGCCAAGGCCTTCCAGCAGTACTTTTGTAGGCCCCATGGGTACCCGGAGAAGGTACTGACCGATCAGGGACCAGCATTCGAAGCAGAGGTGTTCCAAGAGTTCTGCCATCTGTACGGGTGTAAGAAGATCAGAACCACACCGTACCATCCCCAAACCAACGGGATGTGTGAAAAGATGAACCAAGTGGTGATCGACTTACTGAAGACCTTGCCCGTAGAGGAGCGGAACCTGTGGCCGACAAAGTTGCCTGACTTGGTGGACATATACAATCATATCCCAGTAAATTCCACCAACTGCACTCCAGCGTACCTGATGCGAGGAAGATCTAGCAAGTTACCTGTTGACCTGGACATGGGGGTCCTAGTCCCCGAAGATACCTCGCCGGTTGCAGATTGGGATGCAGAAAGGCAGCGAAAGTACCGCAAAGTACAGGAATGCGTGGAAAGAAGTCTCGCCCAGGCTAGACAAAAACAAGAAAGAGACTACAACCAGCATGCTCCTGCGATTCCCTTGTCACCCGGTGAGCACGTACTCAAACGAAAGAGGAGGCTACACAAACTCGACGACCAATGGGAAGCGGAACCGTATACCGTCCTGCCATCCGATTTCGACAACACAAAGGTTTGTCTCATCAGCAAGGATGGAGGGGAGACCTCGATGGCGATATCCAGGGACCACCTTAAAGTCTGCCCTGATAAGTTGAGAGAGAGGGAAACAGATCCAGGAACCTCCCCACCTGTAGAAAAAGAGAAGATGATACACACTGTTCTTGGGGATTTTCCCCAGTCCTGAACTCAGATAAATCAGGCCATCGTGGTACCTGTTCTAACGTTCCGCCAGCCGGACCCACCAGAACTAATTGTGGTGCCAGATCATCCAGGCCCGCAATCTCAGCAAGCCTTACTTGAAGATGCCATGTCAACCGTTGAACCGGCAAATCCTCCCTCTGCTATTGGCGAATCTGCCGTACCCACTGTTGGTAGCAGCAGCCCTAAGAGCTCCAGCCTGCCAGTGCTACCCAGACTCACTAGAAGCATAGCTAGAAGACAGTGCACTACACCAGCGGTAGCAAGCATAGCGGGCCCTGTTAGGCCAATAGCAACCCCTGCGCTGCGAAGGTCTACACGCAGCACCAAGAATCAAACTCCCCTCCGCTACAAAACTTGGAGGTATTAGTGAGGGCTGCTATTTAGCTGAAAATGTTTGTGTGCATATCTTTTGTTACAGGTTTTAAAATGGACAAACGGAGTAATGGAAAGTGAATTGCTCCAAAAACTTCTAAAGGGGACCCCTTTGTTTACCCGGGGTCCCCGCTGTTTCCACCACTGAACTGAGAGTCATAAACTGTGCATGACCTAACTTTCACAACGTTCAAGAGTCCTCACCTCCCATAAAGGGAAGCACTGTTATGTTTAATTGTTTATGATATTTCAAAATTTTGTGTGTTTTCTGTTAACATGTATTGTTGTTCTTGTTTTCCCAGTCCGGGAGTACTGGATTTAACCGGGGGGGAGTGCAGCGCCCCAGATTCCTGGTCGTTGCAGTAACGTCGCTCTGCCACTAAGGGGAGTGATGTTACGTCTGATTGCACTAAAGGAGTTCACGTTCACCTGACCAGGTAACACACACACTACACTTCACACTCCGGCCACCAGGGGGAGTGGTTCTATCTAGTAGGCCACTCCTCACACTCTGGTAAAACTGGGGGTTGGACAAGAAGACAAGGAGAGGTAACTGGGAAGAGCTAGAGAGAGGACCTGTCAGGGATGGGATCCTGACAGATTCCTAAGAAAGGACAAAAAGTGAGAAAATGGGAATACAGCAAAGAGGCGATAGGACCAGAAGGAGTCGTGCTGTAAGATCGAGGCAACATCCTTCTGAGGCGCAAACAGTCAGTGGCCGGAACGCCGAGCAAGTAAGAGACTCTAAGCATTACTGCAAACCACGGCAGGATAGCCAATTATAGGTTGTCTGTCTCACCCAAATCACCTAAGCAGACAACGGAGGCAGCTGTGGGAGAGGGGCGACTCTAGGGTCCCGGAAGAACTCCAGGCCTACCTCGTCATACGGGTGCGTCCTAACCATATCATCTGGGGGACGGAGAGAACGAACATCAGAGACAGACAGAATCAGTTGTGAGGACTATCCCGGGGTGCTCAGCAGGGAAGGACTACAACACACAGGCGCTAGAAGGTAGACGCTGATTCCCACCTGTTAAGGGGACTCCTGATGTGCCTTCGGACCGGCCGGTCTCAGACAGCCCGGTTAACAGTGCTCTGGATTGGATACCTCGAGATCTTCAGTAAAGAGGTAAAGAGACTGCAACCTGGTGTCCTCGTTATTCACCGCGACCTGCACCGCACCACAACATCATCACATTCTCAACTTTCACTGGACGCCCCTTAGCAGGGTCACGGACCGAGCCTAGCCACCGTGACAACCCCAAAACTGAGACACAGAGGCCCGGTACCGGGTGCCCCTCGGCCCTGCGGCAGTGGGGGGGGAGCTCCACATGCAGGAATTGTCTGCCATGCACTGTAATACCGCAGCCATCTTTGTTGTGGTGCTACAATGATTGGCTAGCCGCACAGCATCATCATGACTATAAGAGGCCTGGCACCACCCTGCTCAGCTCATTCTACTACAGACTCAGCTAGTGTAGGGAGAGCTGCCGCTGAGACAGGGTCAGATTCGTTTTTTAATAGTGTGGTTCTGCTAGTGTTCAGTCCACAAATCCTGCTAAACCAACAGTCCTTTTTAGGGCTAATTCGGGGGTCCCGAGATTGCAGTGCTAGGTAGGCAGGGGAGTCTATGTGCGCATATCCACATCAGTGCAAGGCATGCAGGCACTGTATGTGAGTATATAGTGAGTATATAGATCTCACTGCATGCATCAAAAGGGTCCATTACTGTCTGCTGCTGCCTATTATATATACCTAGCTGCAGGTATCTGTGACTAGGAATAATTTTTTTTGGCACCTGAATCCAGTTAATTTTATTACAAAGCAATCCAGAGCCCCCTTTTTTTCTGCATTTATTTGCTTGGTCACACTACAGACTACAGCCAGGTCATTTTAATACAACAGCGTGAAAATCTAGCAATTTCAAACAGCTTTTTTTTGTCCCAGGCATCACATCTGAGTGCGCAGAAAATCCTGCCATTTTTTTTGTACTGTAGTGTTTTTTGGAGTGTCTGGCAACATTTTTGGACACCATTTTGCTGACCAAAAAATATTTATCTGGCCAAAAAATATTTAGCTACAGTTCTTATATTTTTCACTGTGTTTTGTCTACAACACGCATCCCATATCATTGCACTAAATATTTTACAATTTTAGTACTCCAACACTTTGTTTTGTTTCAGAGCCTACTTATTGACACAATTTTGGTGGGGACAAAAAAATCCAGGCCACATATTCAACAGTGTTCTACCTCTGTCAGTCTCCTGGTCTATCTGTGCTCTCCAAATAGTTTCTTTTTAGACCTACATTCCACTTTTTTGGCTGTCTGCTACCCTAGGTCTATACACTATTTTGGGGTAAAAAATAAAAAAAAACAAGCCACATACATTACAGTGTGGTATTTCCATGACGGGCCTCATCTATCTGTGGGCTGCAAAGTGTGCTTTTGAGGCTTCCATTCACCTTTTTCTGCTGTGTGATACCCTAGCTCTAAACAATATTTTGTTTTAAAAAATTGAAAAATACATGTCACATATATTCCAGTGTGGTATCTCCGTGACACTCCTCATCTATCTGTGGGCTGCAAAGTGTGCTTTTGAGGCTTCCATTCACCTTTTTTTGCTGTGTATCACCCTAGCGCAAAACAATATTTTGAGTTAAAAAAATTTTAAAATACAGGCCACATACCATACAGTGTGGTATCTCTGCGACACGTCTCATCAATCTGTGGGCTACAAAGTGTGCTTTTGAAGCTTCCATTCACCTTTTTTTGCCCATGTGTTACCCTAGCTCTAAACAATATTTGGGGGTAAAAAAATAAAAAATACAGAGCACGTATTGAACAGTCTGTTATCTCCGTCAGACTCCTGGTCTATCTGTGCTCTCCAAATAGTTGGTTTTCAGGACTTTTTTGACTGTCCGCTACCCTAGGTCTATATATATTTTGGGTTAAATAATAAAAAAATACAGGCAACGTATTTAGCAGTCTGTTATCTCCATCAGACTCCTGGTCTATCTGTGCTCTCCAAAGAGTTGCTTTTCAGGCCTACATTTCACTTTTTTGGCTGTCTGCTACCCTAGGTCTATACACTATTTTGGGGTAAAAAATAAAGAAATACAGACAACGTATTGAACAGTCTGGTATCTCTGTGACACGCCTCATCTATCTGTGGCCTACAAATTGTGTCATTAAATTAGAGTCGAGGTTTGCATTCACCTTTTTATTAAAATGGGCAAGGTGCGTGGCAAAGGAAGGGGAAGTGGACGTGATGGTGTTGGTGCATGCAGAGGTCGAGGCCGTGGGCAAGCTGAAAGTGGGCCACAACAAACACCCACATCTTCTCGCAACAGATTCCTGTCAGAATTCACAGGGCACGGCAAAACAGCACTCTTGACACCAGAGCAGCGTGAAAAGGTAGTTGGTTGGATGGCAGATAATGCTTCCAGTCATTTTGCCACCAGCACCCTGTCTTTCACATGGTCAAGTCTGAGTAGCCGTGACTCTGGACCGCATATTCCTCATCTTGATCCTCCTTCCTCCCACCATGCTGAGTGCCCTGAGACAACTGATCCAACACTTGGACACTTCGAAGAGTTGTTCACTTTTCCATTTATCAATTCTGGCCTCTCTACCGGTCCACTTGAAGCGAGGCAAGATGAGATTCCATGTAGCGATGCCCAAATATTTAAGCAGCCACGGTCACATGAAGGCGACAATCTTAACGTGTCAAAAGAGGTGGATGATGATTAGACACAATTGCCAGAAAATCAGGAGAAGGACCTGGGTGCGGAAGTGGATGAAGAGGTGGTGGATTATATAGTAACTGACCCAACCTGGCAGGAGCACATGCAGAGCGAGGACAGCAGCACATAGGGGGATGAAGGCGTAGAACCCCAACAAGCAGGAAGACACAGTATGGTGTCCGCAGACAGAAGGCAATCAACCATTCCACACAACACCAACATGACGGAAGTTGCCAGTCCAACAGTAAAGTCTTCACGAGTCTGGTTGTTTTTTTAAAGACTCTGCCAATAACCCCAAACAGGCCATTTGCAACACCTGCCATGCCCACATCAGCAGGGGTAGCAAAAGTACCAGCCTGATCACCACCAGCATGATCAGGCACATGGCAGCAAAGCACCCAACTTTATTGGCTGAACCACAGGCACCAGGAACAGTGGCTGCAGGTAACACCACTCCTTCTTCCACTGTTGTGCATGAATGCCTCCTGCTTTTCGCCTGCCGTTACCCAGACTGAACTAGCACCATCATCGAGCATGTCCTTGTCCAAAGCGCAGCCTTCAGTTGTCCATACCAGAGTCATTGGAACCAAAGCGGATGTACGCTTTCTCTTCTGCTTGCACTCAAAATGTTGCCTTTTAGGGGCTCATGGAGATGGAAGCTTTCCGAAACCTGATGGCAGTGGCCATCCCAAGGTATTCGGTCTCCAGCAGCCACTATTTCTCCCTGTGTGCAGTCCCGGCATTACACAAGCACGTGTCCCACACATTAGCTGTGTCATCAACAATGCTGTTACTGGGAAAGTCCACCTAACCATAGACACGTGGACAAGTGCTTGTGTGCAGGGACGGTACATCTCGCTAATGGCACACTGGGTTAACATAGTGGAAGCCGGGACCCAGTCAGACCTTGGGATGGTGCATGTCCTCCCAATCCAAAGGATTGCGGACCCTAGGTCAATCTGGGTTGCCCCCACAGTCTACAGCTCCTACACCTCCGCCTTCTTTTCAGCATCCATCTCCAAAAGTAGCACATCAGTCACAAGCTGGAAGCACTGCAGCACTGCCTCAGCCATGCAGCAACAGGCTGTGCTGACGCTAATCTGCTTAGGTGACAAACCGCACTATGCTGAAGAGTTGTGGACAGCTCTGAAAGAGAAGTCAGATCTATGACTGACACCGCGGAATCTACAACCAGGCATGGTCATGTGTGACAATGGCCGTAACCTGGTGGCGAGGTGAACTCACACACGTACCATGCCTGGCCCATGTGCTTAACCTCGTGGTTCAGCATTTTCTCAAAACCTACACGGAGCTGCTGGATTTTAGAGTAAGCCGCCAGTCTGCCCATTTTAGAATGTTAGCTACAGCTTCAGCCACGCTTGGCATGCTTCAGCAGGGTTTGCAGCTTCTGGCGCACTGACTGGTGTGTGATGTCCCCACGCTTTGGAACTCTACACTGCATATGTTGAAAAGGATTTGGAGGCAGAAGAGGGCAGTTGTTGACTACCAGCATTAACAAGGCCGTCGTTATTGAGTTCAGACTCCACACATAAGACCTCAGGAGTGGACATGGATGTCAGACATCTGTACCTTCCTGCAAAACTTTGAGGAGTCCACCAAGATGGTGAGCGGCAATGACGCCATAATTAGTGTCACCATCCCACTTTTCTGCATTCTGAAAAGCTCTCTGCTCACAATGAAAGAGGATGGATTACAGGCAGAACACGAGGACATGGAGCAAGGATCCATGCAGGGTGATTACACACAGCCCAGCCTCATGTCATCCCAACATGGATTGGTTGACAATGAGGAGGAGGAGGAAGAACAGGAGCTACTTTCATGCAGTATAGATGGTACTACAAGCACAACTGTTATACCATCTGTTAAGGGTGGATGGCCTGAGGACAGGGAGGAGGAGAAGGAGGAAGAGGAGGACACCTTGGTCACTCGTCCTGTTGTTGAGGACATGGAAGTTTGTCCTGTTACCAGTCTGGCATGCATAGCTGAATTTATGTTGTGCTGCCTTTCCCGTGACCCTCATATTGTAAAAATTTTGGGTGACAGTCATTGCTGGGTAAGGCCACTTTTAGACCCACGCTACAATGAAAACTTTCAATTTCTTGTTCCATAGGCAGACAGGTGTACTAAAATGGTGCAGTACCAGAGGGCCATTGTTGCGGAATTATTAAAAAAATTCCCATCTGAAAAAACAGACATCACAGTGCTTTGGACAACCAAGGTGTACAGTCCGTTAAATTGGGAAAACATTAATAGTAGGATATCCTCCATGTCTATTCAGACACCACCACTAGAACACGAGAGTGATCATATTCCGTGATGCTACAGCCACTCTAGTTTTTTGCAAGTGTGTATGATGGCCGTAAACAAATTTTTTTTAAAAATTAACCCCCCTGGGGAAATGTTTGTCAGCCCATGCACTTAGTGTATGGACATTCCAAGTATAGGAGAAATGCTCCTATGTAATGTTAACAAAAAATTTATGAGACCCTCCTCCACATTTCTTCCAAGGGGGATTGTGGTGCGTGCAAATTACGGCTAGGCCTTGCAATCACTTCATGGACAAAATTTATGGTAATAAAAAAATAAATAATGGGAACTTTTGTTTCATGTGGCCATCCAGTACGTAGTTTCATAGGTTATTGAAATTCTTGTAACATTGGTGCAGGGCAGGCCTTGTATTCACTGCATAAGAAAACAGTTTGGGAGACTCACTTTTTTCTAATTGGAAAAATTTTGTCCTGAGGCCCTTAAGTACGTCTGCTGAAAGGGTTATTGGGGTGCATGTAACTTTGGGGCAGGGAAGTCTTTGCATTCAATGCAACATTTTTTTAGGAGGCCCTCCTGTACGTCTTGTGAAAGGGGTATTGTGGTGTGTCCTAATTTTTGACAGCCCAGCCATTCAATGCATAGGCAATAGGGTTGAGCGAAACGGATCGGTCATTTTCAAAAGTCGCCGACTTTTGGCAAAGTCGGGTTTCGTGAAACCCGACCCGACCCCAGCGTGGGATCGGCCACACGGTCGGCGATTTTCGCGCCAAAGTCGCGTTTTGTATGACGCTTTCCCCGCCATTTTTTTCAGCCAATGAAGGAGTGTGTGCAGCGTGATGACATGGGTTCCGGCTCGCTTTGTGCGGCGTCACAAGGGGTAAAAGCGCCATCTTAACGTTTGGGATATAGTGATTCCCACAGTGAAACACAAATTTTGCGGGGAGAGAGAGAGAGAGAGAGAGAGAGAGAGAAAAAAAAAATCAATCTCCATCGACTTGCATTGGGTTTCGTGTTTCGGTCGGCCCCCCGACTTTTCACAATAATCGGCCGATTTCACACGATCCGACTTTCGAGACAGTCGGGTTTCACGAAACCCGACTCGATCCTAAAAAAGCAAAAGTCGCTCAACCCTAATAGCAGTATAAGAGACCTACTGTTTAATGGCCCTTTAAAAAGATTAATGCCACCTGATGCCCCTCTAAAAATAGGTTCTGTGACTTTAAGAGTCCCTCCTTCATAAATGAAACAAGATGTGTCTGCTTATGTGTCACACATCACATGGCCAGCTAGGGTTCTTAAATGACATTACCCAGTGAATGCATTTTTGTTGGTTGAAAACAATGCTAAAGTTGAAAAATGCATCAAAAATACTGCGTGTGAACATAGCCCAAGTGGTGGAGGAACATATTTGTTTGGAGTTAATATAGTATATAGTCTTTACCCTGGAAAGGATGTTCCTTAACATATTTCCCATCAAAATCCATTTGGGTTTCGGTTTTGTACGTTTCTTGGTGCACCTGTAAAAATGGCATGAAACATTGTTTACAGCTATGACCTAGGAGTCAGAAATGCTACCAGGATCATTTGCCATGATGCTCCCATGTCATTTGAGCAGTGTTTCCATCATTTTCAGTCATTTTTATACCCAAAAAGGACCCCTGGGGGGGTCGTGGTAAAAATGCTTGGATCTCCCATAGAATTACATTGGGCTCGTTGTTCTGTCCGAGTACCCGAGTATTACAAATTGCTTGACCCGAGCAATGAGCACCCGAGCATTTTAGTGCTCGCCCATCACTAAAAACCACCTGTCCATGTGCAGTGTTCTTTTTTCAGTTGGAGGTGGTGAAGGGACAAATATGGTCTAATTTCCCTCCATGTATTGCGCAGGAGCCTGGATGAAACACACAGATATTGTAAGGCAGGATTAGTCAGTGATCGATATATTTTTATTAAAATGTAGTAGTAGTTTTACAGTAATTTAAAGTAACTCTGAACAATTAGTCATAATACAAAGCAAGCCAAAAATGAAACAAATAACATTAAGCCTAGATTAAGAGTTAAGTCTTTTGATGTTTAGCGTTAATGTTCCCTTAACAAAAGTGGTTCCTCCATTCAGGGGAGTCACCACGTGAGTTCTCTCTCTGCATTTCTGGCCCTAGCAGAGGTCACCGGGTTTTCAGCTAGGCTGCAAGTCTCTGACATAGTCTATTAAAGCTCATTGAGCCTCCCATGCACCAACTGGCCCCCTCCCTACCTGCTGCCCTAAACCCAGCTGACCCTGGTACCATAGGCTATAACAGTAAGTAACTGGATGGTGCTGGGAATGCCTCTCGTAACTCCCAATGGAGAATATATATATATATATTGAATAATAAGGTGAATAACAAAAAATTGAATAACTCGTGTGAGAATCCAGAGTCAAAAGTACAGATTAGGCTGGTTTCACACTTGCGTTTTTGTCTGCAGCGTTTTTTACACAAAAAACGCATGCGTTTTTTCCCCCTATATTTAACATTGAAAACGCATGCGGTTTTTTTGTACGCGTTTGGTTGCGTTTTTAAACGCATGCGTTTTTTTTTTCTGCATGCGTTCTTTTTCAAAAATGCAACCTGTAGTATTTTTTGCTCGTTTTTTTTGCCGCGAAAAAACGCATGCGTTTTTTCGCGGCAAAAAAATGCATTGCTGTCTATGTAAACGCATGCGTTTTTAAGCACATGCATTTGTTTGCGTTAAAAACGCATGCGTTTTTATAGAAAAAACCCAGAAAACAGACTGAAAAGCCACCCACCACCATCAAGGTGATAAAGGGATCCAAACCCTAACCCTAACTCTACCCCTAACCTCACCCCTAACCATTTAATGAACATTTTCTGACAGTCATAGTGCCACGTATTTAAGTGCCATGTATCACTTATTTCAGTGCCACGTATTTAAGTGCCACGTATTTCAGTGCCACGTATCACGTATTTCAGTGCCACGTATTTCAGTGCCACATATCACGTATTTCAGTGCCACGTATTTCTGTGCCACATATTTAAGTGCCACGTATTTCAGTGCCACGTATTTCAGTGCCACGTATCACGTATTTCAGTGCCACGTATTTCAGTGCCACGTATTTCAGTGCCACGTATTTCAGTGCCACGTATTTCAGTTACGTTTAGGGGTTAGGGGTAGGGTTAGGGTTAGGGTGACCAGGACATTCTTCTAATAAAAAGCTACCCCTAACCCTAACTCTAGCTAATTCTACTATTAGTGGATTGTCTAGTTGATTTTTTCATGGAAAAAAACCCAAAAACTAAAAAAACGTATGCGTCTAAAAAACGCGGCGTTTTGCCGCGATTACATGCGTTTTTTCACCACATGCGTTTTTTCAAAAACGCATGCAGATCAAAACGCAAGTGTGAAACCAGCCTTACAGCATAAGATCACAGCAGTTCCTTTAATTATAGGCCTTGTTGACCTCTCTCCAAATGTAACATTTATTGTTGTGGCCAAAAAGTTCAATTTTGGTCTCATCACTCCAAATTACCTTGTTCCAGAAGTTTTGAGGTTTGGCTCTGTGCTGTTTTGCGTATTGTAGGTGAGATACTTTGTGGTATTTGCCAGTAATGGCTTTCTTCTGGCGACTTGACCATGCAGCCCATTTTACTTCAAAAGCCTCCTTATTGTGCATCTTGAAACAGCTACACCACTAGTTTTCAGAGAGTCCAGCATTTCAGCTGATGCTATTTGTGGGTTTTTCTTTGCATCTCAAACAATTTTACTGGCAGTTGTGGATGACATTTTTGTTGGTCTACCTGACCGTTGTATCTCGCCTACAATATGCAAAACAGCACAGAGATAAGCCTCAAAACTTCTGAAGCTAGGTAATTTGGAGTAATAAGACCAAAAGTGATCTTTTTGGCGACAACCATAAACGTTACATTTGGAGAGAGGTCAACATGGCCTATGATGAAAGGAACACAATTACTACTGTAAAGCACGGAGATGGATCGCTGATGTTTTGGGGATGTGTGAGCTACAAAGGCACAGGAAATTTGGTCAAAGTTGAAGGAAAGATGAATGCAGCACGTTATCAGCAAATACTGGAGGCAAATTTGCACTCATCAGCCCGGAAGCTGCACTTGGACGTTCCAACATGATAATGATCCAAAACACAAGGCCAAGTCGACCTGTCATTGGCTACAGCAGAACAACGTATAGTTTCTGGAGTGGCCATCTCAGTCTCCTGATCTCAATATCATAGGGTGATCTCAAGTGCACAGTTCATGCTAGACAGCCAAGGAATTTACAGGAACTGGAGGCTTTTTGCCAAGAAGAGAGGGCAGCTTTACCATCTGAGAAAATAACCTCATTCACAACTATCACAATAGACTTCAAGCTGTCATTGATATTAGAGGGGGCAACACATCTATGGGTGGTCATTTAAATTTAATTTGTTAATTGTCTGAAAAGGTTCATGCCACAGGTACAATCAATAGTAATCATGATTATGTACAGTGGGTACGGAAATTATTCAGACCACTTTACATTTTTCCCTCTTTGCTTCATTGCAGCCATTTGGTGAATTCAAAAATGTTATTTTTTTTCTCATAACTGTACAATCTGCCCCCATTTTGACTGAAAAAAAACCCAGAAATGTAGAAATTTTTGCAAATGTATTAAAAAAGAAAATCTGTAATATTTCATGGTCATAAGTGTTCAGGCCCTTTGCTCCGACACTCATAGTTAAGACACATGCTGTCCATTTCCTTGTGATCCTCCTTGAGATGGTTCTACTCCTTCATTAGAGGCCACCTGTGTTTAAATAAAGTGATAGGACTTGATTTGGAAAGGCACACACCTGTCTATAAAAGACCTCACAGCTCACAGTGCATGTCAGACCAAATGAGAATCATGAGGTCAAATAAACTGGCCAAGGAGATCAGAGAAAGAATTGTGGCAAGGCACAGATCTGGCCAAGGTTACAACATAATTTCTGCAGTGCTCAAGGTTCCTAAGAGCACAGAGGCCTCCATAATCCTTAAATGGAAGAAGTTTGGGACCACCAGAAGTCTTTGTAGACCTGGCCGTCCAGCCAAACTGAGCAATCGTGGGAGAAGAGCCTTGGTGAGAGAGGTAAAGAAGAACCCCAAAATCCCTGTAGCTGAGCTCCAGAGATGCAGAAGGGAGATGGGAGAAAGTTGTACAAAGTCAACTATCACTGCAGTGCTCCACCAGTCAGATTTTTATGGCAGGATGGCCCAGCAGAAGCGTCTCCTCAGTGCCAGACATAAGAAAGCCCGCATAGAGTTTGCTAAAAAAACACATGAAGGACTCTCAGACTATGAGAAATAAGATTCTCTAGTCTGATGAGATGAAGATAAAACTTTTTGGTGATAATTATAAGTGGTATGTGTGGAGAAAACCAGGCACTGCTCATCACCTGCCCAATACAATCCCAACAGTGAAATATGGTGGTGGCAGCATCATGCTGTCGGGGTGTTTTTTCAGCTGCAGGGACAGGACAACTGGATGTCATTGAAAGAAACATGAATGCGGCCAAGTACAAAGATATCCTGGATGAAAACCTCTTCCAGAGTTCTCTGGACCTCAGACTTGGCCAAAGCTTCACCTACCAACAAAGCAATTACCCTAAGCACACAGCTAATATAACAAAGGAGTGGCTTCAGAACAACTCTGTGACCATTTTTGACTGGCCCAGCCAGAGCCCTGACCTAATCCCAAATTGAGCATCTCTAGAGAGCCCTGAAAATGGCTGTCCACCAACGTTCACCATCCAACCTGACGGAACTGGAGAGGATCTGCAAGGAAAAATGACAGAGGATCCCCAAATCCAGGAGTGAAAAACTTTTTTAGTGCTCGCCCATCACTAGAAACCACCTGTTCATGTGCAGTGTTCTTTTTTCAGTTGGAGGTGGTGAAGGGACAAATATGGTCTAATATCCCACCATGTATTGCGCTGGAGCCTAGATGAAACACATAGATATTGTAAGGCAGGATTAGTCAGTGATCGATATATTTTTATTAAAATGTAGTAGTTAGTGTTGAGCGATACCTTCCGATATCGGAAAGTATCGGTATCGGAAAGTATCGGCCGATACCGGCAAAATATCGGATCTCGCCGATACCGATACCTGATACCAATGCAAGTCAATGGGACGAAAATATCGGAATTAAAATAAACCCTTTCTTTCCTTGTAGGTTCATTCTACATGAAGTAATACAACTAAGAATAATGTAGGATGTATTGGGGGAGGTAGCGGAGACATTAAAGGCATAGAGGTTTAGCCCAATCAAATAGAATAGCAGGAATTTTAATTTTTTTTTAAGACGTTCGGAGTTACAAAGATATTGACTATGTTAAGATTTTTTTTTATTTTGTCCGATATTGATGTTTCACTACTTCCATGCCCTTCACCCTCTTTTTTACTTCTCCCACACTTTCTTCTTCATCATCATCAGCATCTTTGACATCAAGTTCTTCTTCACCTTATTCATCTTCTTCTTCATCTTCTACCTATAATTTTTTTTTTTGTTACATTGTTCATATTCTATTTATTTAACTATTATTCTTCTTCATATTCAAGTTCTTCATCATATTCTTATTTGTGACAGGCATTCCCGTAGTTGTTATCTATAAAAGTTTGAAGATTACACCTTCCGTTCTGCCTGTCACAAAAGAGTTACATTTGTCCGCGTTCAGTTTGGCCTGCAGCATCAGGCTTTATCCAGGGGCACCACGAGGAGGAACGGACTCACCCCCATACACTGCTTAGTCTTCTTCTGCTGATAATTTAGATAATATCTTTTGCTCTGATATTTAGTGTTATGCTTAATGTTCTTCTGCTCTTTGTTCTGCAGCCTCTTGTTCTTCTGCTTCTCAGTCTCCCATGTCATCGTCGTCTCCAGGGTTGTCGTCATCTCAGTGGTTGTCATCTCTGGTGTCGTCGTCATCTTAGGGGTGGTCTTCCGGGGCATTGTCTTTAGGGTCTTGAACTTGGAAATGTAGCAGAAGGCACAAGAAGGCTGAGAAAATGCCGAGAAACAGCTGATGGAACTGGAACTCGGATGGCTACCCGAAGGTCCAAGAGCCAATGGAACTACCGAGGACCAGCTGACGTTACTGGAACCCGGTTACTAAGCAGGAGGTACCCGTGCCTGAAAGCACTACCAAGGACCACCTGACGTTGGTGGAACTCGGATACCCAGAGGGAGGCACCTAAGCCAAAGGCTCTGCCCTGAACCAGCTGATGGTACTGGAACCAGGATGGGGAGCAGAAGGTACAAGAGCAAAAGACACTGCCGAGAACCAGCTGATGGTACTGGAACCCGGATGGGTAGCCGAAGGTCCAAGAGCCAATGGAACTACCAAGGACCAGCTGACGTTACTGGAACCCGGTTACTAAGCAGGAGGTACCCGTGCCTGAAAGCACTACCAAGGACCACCTGACGTTGGTGGAACTCGGATACCCAGAGGGATGCACCTAAGCCAAAGGCTCTGCCCTGAACCAGCTGATGGTACTGGAACCAGGATGGGGAGCAGAAGGTACAAGAGCAAAAGACACTGCCGAGAACCAGCTGACGGTACTGGAACCCGGATGGGTAGCCGAAGGTCCAAGAGCCAATGGAACTACCGAGGACCAGCTGACGTTACTGGAACCCGGTTACTAAGCAGGATGTACCCGTGCCTGAAAGCACTACCAAGGACCACCTGACGCTGGTGGAACTCGGATACCCAGAGGGAGGCACCTAAGCCAAAGGCTCTGCCTGGAACCAGCTGACGGTACAGGAACCAGGATGGGGACCTATTCAAGCTTGTCTTCTTAGAGCCCCAACTGGTGGGGTTGGAGCAAAGGGTCAGCAGGGGGAGCAGAGTGTAGGCCCAAGCCTGCACTGGAGGCATTTGGAGGTCTGTTGTGTCTGCGTGGCATTTGCAGGACACGATGCCGGCTACACAGCAGGGGAACAGCTGGCGTTGCTGAACCCCACTGACACATTGGCGGGTGTTTTTCTCTGTGCAGCTAGCACTTCCGGGCGCCAACTGGCGGTGTTAGAGCCCAGAGTCAGCAGGAGGAGAGGGAACAGAGTGTAGGCCGAAGCCTGCACTGGCGGCAGCTTTGTGTCTGCGTGGCATTTGCAGGACACGTTGCCGGCTACACAGCAGGGGAACAGCTGGCGTTGCTGAACCCCACTGACACATTGGCGGGTGTTTTTCTCTGTGCAGCTAGCACTTCCGGGCGCCAACTGGCGGTGTTAGAGCCCAGGGTCAGCAGGAGGAGAGGGAGCAGAGTGTAGGCCGAAGACTGCACTGGCGGCAGCTTTGTGTCTGCGTGGCGTTTGCAGGACATGTTGCCGGCTACACAGCAGGGGAACAGCTGGCGTTGCTGAACCCCACTGACACATTGGCGGGTGTTTTTCTCTGTGCAGCTAGCACTTCCGGGCACCAACTGGCGGTGTTAGAGCCCAGGGACAGCAGGAGGAGAGGGAGCAGAGTGTAGGTCGAAGCCTAATTGAACCAATTTTAAAGGTAACCTTTAACCCTCCCCTCAGGTGTTACAAACTAGAAGAGCCACACCTTGTGCAGCTGTAATGCTGCACAAGTCAAAGGTTGCTCTTTAAGTTTTGAATCTTGCAGACGCTGAATGAAACACGTATAACATTTAGTCCCTTATACAGTCAAACTGTCTTGGAGGCGTGACTTACCTTCTTAAGGAGACGCAGCACAGCTGTCAAAAATCCCAGCTTGGTGCTGGGCGCAGCCTCCTGAGCATCATTATTAGCTGTACAGGAGTTTGCGCTGTGTGTTGTGAACTCTGTGTTCAGGCTCCCTCTTGTGGTCACTGGTGGTATGGTGTGACTTTTTCTTTGGGCTCCCCCTGGTGGCTTTGCCTGTTATCCTGCTGGTCTCTGGCTATCAGCTGGTTCGTTATCCTCTGGGAGGTTCCTATATAGCTCTGTTTTACTTCCACTTGTTGCCGGCTGTCGATGTAATCAGTGCTACTCAGATTCTTTCTGACTACCTTGCTCCCAGTCCATCCAGGATAAGCTAAGTTTTGTTTGCTCATTTTTTGATCAGCAGTGTTTATCATGTTTTCTGTTCCAGCTTGCTAAAATTTAATTCCCTCGCTTGCTGGTTGCTCTAGTGGGCTGAGTTTCTCCCCACACACCGTTAGTTGGTGTGTGGGTTCTTGAAATCTCAGGATGGATATTTTGTAAGGGTTTTTTATTGATCGCATAGACCCCTGCTCTATTTTCTGCTTTCTAGTACTAGTGGGCCTCTTTTGCTGAATCTGATTTCATCCCTATGTATGTTGTTATGATCCCAATGGCAGAGGATCTCTGATATTCCGGCAAGATAGCAAAAATATAAATACTGCTCTAGGGAGGTGGAAACTGGGCAAACCGCATACCTGATCCTGACACAAACAACTAAAAGTAGCCGGTGAACGTGCCTACGTTGGTCCTAGACGTCTCGAGCCAGCCGGAGAACTGACTACCCCTAGAGGGAAAAAATAAGACCTCGCTTGCCTCCAGAGAAATTGAACCCCAAAGATATAGAAAGCCCCCAACAAATAATAACGGTGAGGCAAGAGGAAAACACAAACGTAGAGATGAACTAGATTTAGCAAAGTGAGGCCCAATAGTCTAGATAGCAGAAAATAGATAGTGGACTATGCGGTTAGCAGAAAACCCTACAAAACATCCACGCTGAACATTCAAGAACCCCCACATCGACTGACGGTGTGGAGGGAGAATATCAGCCCCCTAGAGCTTCCAGCGAGTCAAAAATCAAATGTAAAGCAAGCTGGACAAAAACACTGAATAATGCAAACGATCCAAATTGTACAAAACAGACTTAGCTTTTCTTGCATGAGGCAGACTGAAAGGAATCCGGAGAAGACCAAATAGGTCTGGATACAACGATGCCAGGCAAGAGACTGAGTCCAGAGGAGACTCAAATAGGAAACACCCGCTGCTTAACGACACAGCTGGAGCTCAGGCCTGCAACAAGACATACCTAACACAATACCGTTAATGACCACCAGAGGGAGCCCAGAAACACAGTTCACAACAGTACCCCCCCCCCTTGAGGAGGGGTCACCGAACCCTCACCAATACCCCCAGGGCAATCAGGATGAGCAGCGTGAAAGGCATGAACCAAATCAGCCGCATGAACATCAGAGGCGACAACCCAGGAATTATCCTCCTGACCATAGCCTTTCCACTTAACTAAATACTGGAGTTTCCGTCTAGAGATACGAGAATCCAGAATCTTCTCCACCACGTACTGCAACTCGCCCTCAACCAAAACCGGGGCAGGAGGCTCAACAGCAGGAACCATAGGCACCACGTACCGCCGCAACAAGGACCTATGGAACACATTATGAATAGCAAAAGACGCTGGAAGGTCCAAGCGAAAAGACACCGGGTTAAGGATTTCCAAAATCTTATAAGGACCGATAAAGCGAGGCTTGAACTTAGGAGAGGAGACTTTCAAAGGAACATGCCGAGAAGACAACCAAACCAAATCCCCAACACGAAGTCGGGGACCCACACCGCGGCGGCGGTTGGCAAACCGCTGGGCCTTGTCTTGTGACAATTTCAAATTGTCCACCACATGGTTCCAAATCCGCTGCAACCTATCCACCACAGAATCAACCCCAGGACAGTCAGAAGGTTCAACCTGACCCGAGGAGAAACAAGGATGAAAACCAGAGTTGCAGAAAAAGGGTGAAACCAAGGTGGCAGAACTAGCCCGATTATTAAGGGCAAACTCGGCCAGTGGCAAAAAGGTAACCCAGTCGTCCTGATCAGCAGAAACAAAACATCTCAAATAAGTCTCTAACGTCTGATTAGTTCGCTCGGTCTGGCCATTAGTCTGAGGATGAAAAGCCGACGAAAAAGACAAATCAATACCCATCTTAGCACAAAAGGATCGCCAGAATCTGGACACAAACTGGGATCCTCTGTCAGATACAATATTCTCAGGGATGCCATGCAAACGAACCACATTCTGAAAGAACAAAGGAACCAAATCAGAGGAGGAAGGCAACTTAGGCAAGGGCACCAAATGGACCATTTTAGAAAAACGATCGCACACCACCCAGATGACAGACATCTTCCGAGACACCGGAAGATCCGAAATTAAATCCATGGAAATGTGCGTCCAAGGCCTCTTCGGGATAGGCAAGGGCAAAAGCAACCCGCTGGCACGAGAACAGCAAGGCTTAGCCCGAGCACAAATCGCACAGGACTGCACAAAAGAACGCACATCCCGCGACAAGGAAGGCCACCAAAAGGACCTGGCCACCAAATCTCTGGTACCGAAAATCCCAGGATGTCCCGCCAACACCGAAGAATGAACCTCAGAAATAACTCTGTTGGTCCATCCATCAGGGACAAACAATCTCTCTGGTGGACAACGATCAGGCCTATCAGCCTGAAATTTCTGCAGCCCTCATCGCAAATCTGGGGAAATGGCAGACAAAATTACTCCCTCTCTGAGAATACCAGCCGGCTCAGAGACTCCCGGAGAATCAGGCACAAAACTCCTAGAAAGTGCATCAGCCTTCACGTTCTTCGAACCAGGCAGGTACGAGACCACAAAGTCAAAACGGGAGAAAAACAACGACCAACGGGCCTGTCTAGGATTCAGGCGCTTGGCAGACTCGAGGTAAATCAGATTTTTATGATCAGTCAAGACCACCACACGATGTCTAGCTCCCTCGAGCCAATGTCGCCACTCCTCAAATGCCCACTTCATGGCCAACAACTCCCGATTACCAACATCGTAGTTCCGCTCAGCAGGCGAAAATTTCCTTGAAAAGAAGGCGCATGGCTTCATCACGGAGCCATCAGAACTTTTTTGTGACAAAACAGCCCCTGCACCAATTTCAGAAGCATCAACTTCAACCTGGAAGGGAAGAGAGACATCCGGCTGGCACAAGACTGGCGCTGAAGTAAACCGACGCTTCAGCTCCCGAAAGGCCTCCACGGCCGCAGGAGACCAATTCGCAACATCAGAACCCTTCTTGGTCATATCCGTCAAAGGTTTAACCACGCTGGAGAAATTAGCGATAAAACAACGGTAAAAATTAGCAAAGCCCAAGAACTTCTGCAGGCTCTTAACAGACGTGGGCTGAGTCCAGTCATGAATGGCACGGACCTTAACTGGGTCCATCTCCACAGTAGAAGGGGAAAAAACAAAACCCAAAAAAGAAACCTTCTGTACCCCAAAGATACATTTTGAGCCCTTCACAAATAGAGCATTCTCCCGCAAAACCTGAAACACCATCCTGACCTGGTTCACATGGGACTCCCAATCATCAGAAAAAACCAAAATATCATCCAGATAAATAATCATAAATTTATCCAGATATTTCCGGAAGATGTCATGCATGAAGGACTGAAACACAGAAGGAGCATTAGATAATCCGAAAGGCATCACCAGTTACTCAAAATGACCCTCAGGCGTATTAAATGCCATTTTCCATTCATCTCCCTGCTTTATGCGCACAAGGTTATACGCACCACGAAGATCTATCTTGGTGAACCAACTGGATCCCTTAATCCGAGCAAACAAATCAGACAACAATGGCAAAGGATACTGAAATTTAACAGTGATCTTATTCAGAAGACGATAATCAATACAAGGTCTCAGAGACCCGTCTTTCTTGCCCACAAAAAAGAATCCTGCACCAAGAGGGGACGAGGATGGGCGAATATGTCCCTTCTCCAAAGACTCCTTTATATAACTCCGCATCGCGGCATGCTCTGGCACAGATAAATTAAAGAGTCGTCCCTTAGGAAACTTACTACCAGGAATCAAATCTATAGCACAATCACAGTCCCTATGAGGAGGAAGGGCACTGGACCTGGCCTCATTAAATACATCCTGAAAGTCTGACAAAAACTCAGGGATCTCAGAAGGAGTAGAAGAAGCAATAGACACCAATGGAGAATCGCCATGAATCCCCTGACACCCCCAACTAGACACAGTCATAGCTTTCCAATCTAAAACTGGATTAAGGGCCTGTAACCATGGCAGACCCAAAACGACAACATCATGCATTTTATGCAGTAACAAAAAACGAATCACCTCCTGATGTACAGGAGTCATGCACATGGTCACCTGCATCCAATACTGAGGTTTATTCTCTGCCAATGGCGTAGAATCAATTCCTCTAAGAGGAATAGGATTTTCCAAAGGCTCCAGGACAAAACCGCAGCACTTGGCAAACGACAAATCCATCAGACTTAAAGCAGCACCAGAATCCACAAAAGCCATAACTGAGTAAGAAAATAATGAACAAATTAAAGTCACAGACAAAATAAACTTAGGCTGAAAAGTACCAATGGCGACAGGATTAACTTTTTTCTTTAAACGTTTAGAGCATGCTGAGATAACATGTGTTGAATCACCACAGTAGAAACACAACCCATTTTGACGTCTATGATTTTGTCGCTCGGCTCTGGTCAGAATTCTGTCACATTGCATAGAATCAGGTGACCGTTCAGACAGCACCGCCAAAGGATTATCAGATTTTCACTCCCGCAAACGTCGATCAATTTGAATGGCTAGAGCCATTGAATCATTTAGACCTGTAGGGATAGGAAACCCCACCATCACATCTTTAATGGCTTCAGAAAGACCATTTCTGAAATTTGCGGCCAGTGCACACTCATTCCATTGAGTAAGCACGGACCAATTCCGAAATTTTTGGCAATATACCTCAGCTTCGTCCTGACCCTGAGAGATAACCCGCAACATTTTTTCAGCCTGATTTTCAAGATTAGGCTCCTCATAAAGCAAACCAAGTGCCAGAAAAAACGCATCAACATTCACCAATGCAGGATCTCCTGGCGCCAGAGAGAAGGCCCAATCCTGAGGGTCGCCGCGAAAGAAGGAAATAACAATCTTAACTTGCTGAGCGGAATCACCAGAGGAACGAGGTTTCAGAGACAGAAACAATTTACAATTATTCCTAAAATTCAGGAATTTAGATCTATCTCCAAAAAACCGCTCAGGAATAGGTATTTTTGGTTCAGACATAGGGCTATGGATAACAAAATCCTGAATGCTTTGCACCCTAGCAGCAAGCTGATCCACACTAGAAGTCAAAGTCTGGACATTCATATCTGCAGCAGTTTCAGCCACTCAGAGAAAAAGGGGATGGAAGAAGCTAGGCAAACTGCAGCAAAAAAAAAAAAAAACAACAACAAAAAAAACCTCAGAACTTCTTTTTAATCCCGCTTCTGCGATGCATTAAACATTTTCTTTTGGCCTGGCATTCTGTTATGATCCCAATGGCAGAGGATCTCTGATATTCCGGCAAGATAGCAAAAATATAAATACTGCTCTAGGGAGGTGGAAACTGGGCTAACCGCATACCTGATCCTGACACAAACAACTAAAAGTAGCCGGTGAACGTGCCTACGTTGGTTCTAGACGTCTCGAGCCAGCCGGAGAACTGACTACCCCTAGAGGGAAAAAATAAGACCTCGCTTGCCTCCAGAGCAATTGAACCCCAAAAATATAGAAAGCCCCCAACAAATAATAACGGTGAGGCAAGAGGAAAACACAAACGTAGAGATGAACTAGATTCAGCAAAGTGAGGCGCAATAGTCTAGATAGCAGAAAATTGATAGTGGACTATGCGGTTAGCAGAAAACCCTACAAAACATCCACGCTGAACATTCAAGAACCCCCACATTGACTGACGGTGTGGAGGGAGAATATCAGCCCCCTAGAGCTTCCAGCGAGTCAAAAATCAAATGTAAAGCAAGCTGGACAAAAACACTGAATAATGCAAACGATCCAAATTGTACAAAACAGACTTAGCTTTTCTTGCATGAGGCAGACTGAAAGGAATACGGAGGAGACCAAATAGGTCTGGATTAGTGTTGAGTGATACCTTCCGATACTTGAAAGTATCGGTATCGGAAAGTATCGGCCGATACCGGCAAAGTATCGGATCTAATCCGATACCGATACCCGATACCAATACAAGTCAATGGGACTCAAATATCGGACGGTATCCTGTATGGTTCCCAGGGTCTGAAGGAGAGGAAACTCTCCTTCAGGCCCTGGGATCCATATTAATGTGTAAAATAAAGAATTAAAATAAAAAATATTGCTATACTCACCTCTCCGATGCAGCCTGGACCTTACCGAGGGAACCGGGAGCGTTGTTTGCTTAAAATGCGCGCTTTTACTTCCTTCCGTGACGTCACGGCTTGTGATTGGTCGCGTGTCGCCCATGTGGCCGCGACGCGACCAATCACAGCAAGCCGTGACGTAATTTTCAGGTCCTCAATGCCTAATTCTAGGCATTCATGATTTTAAAATTACGTTCCGGCTTGTGATTGGTTGCGTGCCGCCCATGTGACCGCGACGCGACCAATCACAGCAAGCCGTGACGTAATTTCAGGTCCTGAATGCAGAAATAGGCATCAGGACCTGAAATTACGTCACGGCTTGCTGTGATTGGTCGCGTCGCGGTCACATGGGTGGCACGCAACCAATCACAAGCCGTGACGTAATTTAAAAAATGCGCGCGTCTCCTGCCTCCCGTGACGTCACGGCTTGTGATTGGTCGCGTCGCCCATGTGACCGCGACGCGACCAATCACAAGCCGGAACGTAATTTTAAAATCATGAATGCCTAGAATTAGGCATTGAGGACCTGAAAATTACGTCACGGCTTGCTGTGATTGGTTGCGTCGCGGTCACATGGGCGGCACGCGACCAATCACAAGCCGTGACGTCACGGAAGGAAGTAAAAGCGCGCATTTTAAGCAAACAACGCTGCCGGTTCCCTCGGTGAGGTCCAGGCTGCGTCGGAGAGGTGAGTATAGCAATATTTTTTATTTTAATTCTTTATTTTACACATTAATGTTGTTTCGATACCGATACCCGGTACCACAAAAGTATCGGATCTCGGTATCGGAATTCCGATACCCGCAAGTATCGGCCGATACCCGATACTTGCGGTATCGGAATGCTCAACACTAGGGTTGAGCGACCTTCACTTTTATAGGATCGGGTCGGGTTTCACGAAACCCGACTTTTTCAAAAGTCGGGTCGAGTGAAATCGGCCGATCCTATAAAAAAGTCGGGGTCGGGGTCGGCCGAAACTCGAAACCCAATGCAGTGCAGCGGAAACTCTCCTTCAGGCCCTGGGATCCATATTTAAGTGTAAAATAAAGAATTAAAATAAAAAATATCGCTATACTTACACTCTGACGGGCCGTGGTACTAACCGGGAACCTTCCTTCCTTAGAATCAGCCTTCCAGGACCTCGCGGTGATGTCGCGGCTTGTGATTGGTGCGCGGCCGCCCATGTGACCGTGACGTCACCGGAGGTCCTGGAAGGGCTGATTCTTAGGAAGGAAGGCTGCCGGAACGAAGCCGAGGGTAAGTATATACCTATTAGGTATATACTCACTCTCGGACACGCCCTGCGTCGTTCCGGCAGCCTTCCTTCCTAAGAATCAGCGCTTCCAGGACCTCCGGTGATGTCACGGTCACATGGGCGGCCGCGCACCAATCACAAGCCGCGATGTCGCGGCTTGTGATTGGTGCGCGTCCGCCCATGTGACCGTGACGTCACCGGAGGTCCTGGAAGGGCTGATTCTTAGGAAGGAAGGCTGCCGGAACGAAGCCGAGGGTGAGTATATACCTATTAGGTATATACTCACTCTCGGATACGCCCTGCGTCGTTCCGGCAGCCTTCCTTCCTAAGAATCAGCCCTTCCAGGACCTCCGGTGACGTCACGGTCACATGGGTGGCCGCGCACCAATCACAAGCCGCGACATCACCGCGACGTCACCGCGACGTCACCGCGACGTCACCGCGAGGTCCTGGAAGGCTGATTCTAAGGAAGGAAGGTTCCCGGTTAGTACCAGGGCCCGTCAGAGGGTAAGTATAGCGATATTTTTTATTTTAATCCTTTATTTTACACTTAAATCTGAATTCCGATACCAATTCCCGATATCTTAAACATATCGGGAATCGGTATCGGAATTCCGATTCCAGATTCAGAAGATCGCCGACTTCATGGCCGACCCCACACAGGGGTCGGGTCGGGTTTCATGAAACCCAACTTTGCCAAAAGTCGGCGACTTCTGAAAATTGCCGACCCGTTTCGCTCAACCCTACTCAACACTAGTCTGGATACAACGATGCCAGGCAAGAGACTGAGTCCAGAGGAGACTCAAATAGGAAACACCCGCTGCTTAACGACACAGCTGGAGCTCAGGCCTGCAACAAGACATGCCTAACACAATACCGTTAGTGACCACCAGAGGGAGCCCAGAAACACAGTTCACAACAGTATGTGCCTTCTTCTTACTTCACCGTTAATATTTGTTGGGGGCTTCTATATCTTTGGGGATTATTTCTCTGGAGGCAAGCGAGGTCTTTCTTTCTCTTTAGGGGTAGCTAGTTCCTCAGGCTGGCTCGAGACGTCTAGGAATTTTTTAGGCACGTTCACCGGCTACCTCTAGTGTTGTGAATTAGACTTTTTGGCTCCCTCTTGTGGTCACTAGTGGTATGACTCTGGGATTGTCTTTTTTCTGTTTGGCACTCACCTGGGTCGTTAGTCCAGGGGTGTCGCTATATTAACTTCCTGGATCCTTAGTCCAGTGCCTGGCATCGTTGTAATCAGATCCTTCTGTTGCTCCTGTCTGCTGGTCCTGGCTCTTGCAAAATTAAGCTAAGTCTTGCTTCTTTGTTTTTTGAGTTACTTGCTTGCTACTATTTTTGTCCAGCTTGTACTAAATGTGATTTATGACCTTGCTGGAAGCTCTAGGGGGCTGGTGTTCTCCCCCCGGCCGTTAGACGGTTCGGGGGTTCTTGAATATCCAGCGTGGATATTTTAATAGGGTTTTTGCTGACCATATAAGTCATCTTACTATATTCTGCTATTAGCTAGTGGGCCTCTCTTTGCTAAATACCTAGCTCATTCTTATGTTTGTCTTTTCCTCTTACCTCACCGTTATTATTTGTTGGGGGCTTGTATCCAACTTTTGGGGTCTTTTCTCTGGAGGCAAGAAAGGTCTTTCTTTTCCCTTCTAGGGTTAGTTAGTTCTCCGGCTGGCGCGAGATGTCTAGAACCAACGTAGGCACGTTCCCCGGCTACTTCTATTTGTGTTGCTAGGATTAGATATATGGTAAGCCCAGTTACCACTGCCCTTTGAGCTGGTTTTTTGTGTTTGCAGACTTGGTATTTATTCCTGAGACCCTCTGCCATTGGGGTCATAACACTCTAGTTGTTTTGGATAGGTTCAGATTTGCGATCAGTCCAGTTACCATCTCCCTAGAGCTCGTCCTTAGTTTAATCACTTGCTGATCTATTTGTGATCCTCAGCCACTAGGGATCATAACAGCTGTTGTGTTATCCCTTGGCCATGCGCTGTTAGCGCTGCCCGTCTTCTGACATCATTTCATGTCGGCCGCTGCGGTTCGCGTTGACCATGAATCCCAGCCCTGCAGTGTCTTTTCCTTAATTCACACTGTGGGGCTGGGATTCATGGCCTTGCGCAGTAAATATCTTCGCCTCACACTCGTGTCCTTACACCTGCTACAGACTGTGCGGCGTCAGCTGATCCCTTATCGCATGCCACGGCCATGAAGCCGTACAGTCTGAAGAAGGTGGAAGGAGATGAGTGACAGGCGAAGATATGCACTGCTCATGCCCGTCAATCACACCCTCGCAGTCAAAATAAATAAGACAGGGGCGTTGTGTCGGGCAGGGCGGCCGCAGAGGCGCAGCCAGCCAAACAATGATGTCAGAAGACGGGCAGCGCTACCAAGGGGGTTGCAGCGTGGCATTACAAAGGAAAGTCACACCTCAGGGACGGTTTAATGGTCTCAGGGGACACATTTTAGACGTGTTGCGTTCGGCGTGTGCAAGGAGAGTAACTTAATGAGCCACCTTGTACAAATGCAGCTTTAATGCAGTACAAGGTGGCTGTTATACATGCCAGTGCTTGGGGGGGACAGGTTCCCTTCAATTTCAGTTCTTGTGTCTGCGTGGCGTTTGCAGGACACGATGCTGGCTACACAGCAGGGGAACAGCTGGCGTTGCTGAACCCCACTGACACATTGGCAGGTGTTTTTCTCTGTGCAGCTAGCACTTCCAGGCGCCAACTGGCGGTGTTAGAGCCCAGGGACAGCAGGAGGAGAGGGAGCAGAGTGTAGGCCGAAGCCTGCACTGGAGGCAGCTTTGTGTCTACGTGGCGTTTGCAGGACACGTTGCCGGCTACACAGCAGGGGAACAGCTGGCGTTGCTGAACCCCACTGACACATTGGCTGGTGTTGTTCTCTGTGCAGCTAGCACTTCCGGGCGCCAACTGGCGGTGTTAGAGCCCAGGGACAGCAGGAGGAGAGGGAGGAGAGTGTAGGCCGAAGCCTGCACTGGCGGCAGCTTTGTGTCTGCGTGGCGTTTGCAGGACACGTTGCCGGCTACACAGCAGGGGAACAGCTGGCGTTGCTGAACCCCAATAACAGAGGAGCGACTGTTGACTGTGCGGACAGCACTTCCAGGCACCAACTAGCGGTGTTGGAGCCCAGGGACAGCAGGAGGAGCAGAGGAACACCATCTAGGCCGAAGCCTGATTGGAGCAAGTCGAAAGGGAACCTTTAACCCCCCAAAAGGTGTTTGTAGCTGAAAGAGCCAGCTTTAGCATCACAAAGGATGCCAAAGGAAAAGGTGGCTCTTTTCATTAAGCTCCTTGCAAACACAGAACTAAACACTTATAAAATGTGTCCCCTGATACCGTGAGACCGTCCCGGAGGTGGGACTTTCCTTTGTAATGTGACGCAGCACAGCCGTCATTCCTACCCCCTTGGTGCCATGCGCCGCCTCCTCAGCGTTGTTTGATTCCGTCCCGGAGCCAGTGCTGTTATGTTATCCCTTGGCCAGGCGCACTTAGCGCTGCCCGTCTTCTGACATCATTTGGTGTCAGGCTGGCTGCGCCTGTGCGGCCGCGCTGGCCAAGATCCCGCCTCGTAGTGTCATCTAATGTAATCCCACCGCGGGCCTGGGATCCGTGGCCATGCGCAGTGCATATCCTAGACTCTCACTCCCCTCCCTCCGGCTTCTTCAGACTGTGCGGTGTCACGGCCGTGGCATGCTATTAGGGATCAGCTGACGGCGCACAGTCTGAAGAAGGCGGAGGGAGATGAGTGACAGCCTGAGGTGAAGATATGCACTGCGCATGCCCATGGATCCCAGGCCCGCAGTGTGATTAAATCAGAAGACACTGCGAGGCGGGATCTCGGCCAGCGCGGCCGCACAGGCGCAGCCAGCCTGACACCAAATGATGTCAGAAGACGGGCACCGCAAAGTGTGCCTGGCCAAGGGATAACATAACAGTGCTGGCTCTGGGACAGAATTAAACAACGCGGAGGAGGCGGCGCACGGCGCTAAAGGGGTAGGAATGACGGCTGTGCTGCGTCACATTACAAAGGAAAGTCCCACCTCCGGGAGGGTTTTACGGTATCAGTGGACACACTTTAAAAGTGTTAAGTTCTGCGTGTGCAAGGAGCTAAACAAAAATAGTTACCTTTTCCTTGGGAGCATTACTGCTGCACAAGGTGGCTATTTCAGAAATAAACGCCTGGGGGGGACAGGTTCCCTTACATTTCAGTTGCTCTGTCAGCGTGGTGGTCGCAGGACACATTGCCGGCTACACAGCTGGGGATCAGCTGACGTTACTGACACCCAATAACACTGGGTCGTATGTTTTGACTGTGCAGACGGCACTTCTGAGCCTCAACTGGCGGTGTTGAAGCCCAGGAATTACAGTTCAAGTGGTAGAAAGATGAACACAACAGGAGACCTGGATACTGTAGACAGTCACCCAATTATTTAATCAGGAAGAGGAGTGGCAAATTCCTGCGAGATCCAGGCCTGGTTCATTTTCAGGAAAGTAAGCCGGTCAACATTATCGGAGGATAGTCGCATGCGACGGTCTGTTAGTACACCACCTGCAGCACTAAAGACGCGTTCCGATAATACACTAGCCGCAGGGCAAGCCAGCACCTACAATGCATACTGGCTTAGCTCTGGCCATGTATCCAGCTTAGAGACCCAAAACTTGAAAGGGGAAGAGCCGTCTGGGAGTACAGCAAGAGGGCAAGACATGTAGTCTGTCACCATCTGACGGAACCGTTGCCTCCTGCTGACTGGAGCCGTCTGTGATGGTGTAGACATTTGTGGCAGGCACACAAAACTGTGCCACAGTTGGGCTATACTGGTCTTGCCTTGGGCAGAGGCACTGCTTCTGCTCCCTCTTTGTGCAGAGCCTCCTCCACTGCCTGGACGCACTGAGCTGCTTTGTAAAGCACTAGCAGCACTTCTCTCAGTTGGACTGGAGAAGATGATGGAATTCACCAGTGTGTCTTGGTACTCCCGCATTTTACGCTCCCGGTTCAACGGTGTGATGAGGCTTTGTACGTTGTCCCGCTAGCGTGGATCGAGGAGGGTGAACACCCAATAATCAGACATGTTGAGAATGTGGTCGATGCGGCGGTAGTTTCTCAGGCACTGCAACATGTAATCAACCATGTGCTGCAGACTGCCAACTGGCCAAGAAACGCTGTCCCCTGCTTGAGGCTTGATCTCTGCCCGCTCGTCATCACCCCACCCTCGCTGTACACACTGACTACTGGACAATTGTGTAACTCCCTCCTCTGGACCGATGTCTTCCTCCTCCATTGACTCCTCCTCATCCTCCTCACAGTGTCCCCTGCCTACGCGTTTGTGAGGAACCACGTGGCGCTGACTGTCCAGAAGATGATGGAAATGGTGAATCCTCAACCTCCACCTCTTCCACAACATCATCCCTTAGCGCTTGCAGTGATTTTTCAAGCAGGCAGATAAGGGGGACAGTCATGCTGACTAGTGCATCATCTGCACTCGCCATCCGCGTGGAATAATCGAAGGGACGCAAAACCTGGCAGACGTCCTTCATAGTAGCCCACTCAGTGGTTGTGAAGTCTGAACGGCGCGGAGTGCGACTTCTTTGCGCCTGATGCAGCTGGTACTTCATTACTGCTTGCTGCTGCTCACACAACCGCTCCAACATATGTAACGTGGAATTCCACCAGGTAGGTAGGTCACATATGATGCGATGTTCTGGAAGGCGGAATCGGCACTGCAGAGCCGCAATGCGCGATTTTGCTGTGCTGGAACGCCGCAAGTGAGCACACTCTAGGCGGACCTTGTGCAGCAGTGCATCAAGATCCGGATAGTCCCTCAAAAAACTCTGCACGACCAAGTTGAACACATGTGCCAGACATGGGATGTGAGTGAGGTTGCCGAGGCCCAGAGCTGCCACCAGATTTCGGCCATTATCACACACTACCATGCCTGGCTGGAGATTCGCTGCCACAAACCACACATCTCTCTCCTGCTTGATGGCATTCCAGAGCTCCTGCGCTGTGTGGCTTCGATTCCCTATAGAAATTAATTTCAAGACGGCCTGTTGACGTTTGGCCACAGCTGTGCTCATGTCAGTCGTAACAGGTAAACGTGTTGTGAATTCTGCTCTTGGGCTCCCTCCGGTGGTTATAAGTGGTAGCGCTGCTGTCTTTGGTTCGCAGCATTTATCAGGTGTGTCCACTTATTGCAACTCTGACTGGGCTATTTAGTCTTGCTTGACCCTTTAGTCAGTGCCAGTTGTCCATTGTTCTTGGAGGATTCACATCCCTACCTGGTCTCTCCTGCTTTGCTGTTCATTTCAACAAAGATAAGTTCTGGCCTTGTTTTTTGCAGTCCACATGCTGTGGGACTTATTGTTCAGTTCTTTTCCATGTTCTGTCTTGTCCAGCTTGGTCTGCATAAGGATTTGTTCAGCCAAGCTGGTATCTCTGGAGATGCAGATATACCCTCCATATTTTTAGTTAGTTGTGGAGATTTTGTATTTTCTGTGGTGGATATTTTCTAGTGTTTTAATACTGACCGCATAGTACTCTGTCCTATCCTTTCTATTTAGCTAGAGTGGCCTCCTTTGCTAAATCCTGATTTCAGTCTGCGTATGTTATTTTCCTCTCCTCTCACAGTCAATATTTGTGGGGGGCTGTCTATCCTTTGGGGATTTTCTCTGAGGCAAGATAGTTTTCCTTTTCTATCTCTAGGGGTATTTAGTCCTCCGGCTGTGTCGAGATGTCTAGGGAGTGTTAGGTACATTCCACGGCTACCCTTTCTTGGGTGGAGTTCCTTCCTCATATATGCCTCCTGCTTCCCCAGTCAATATGGTCGATCTATTTGAAATTTTAGTTTTAAAAGATATGGAAGCCTTAGTGTATAATAAAGCCACTCCAAATTTGACCAATGATGAAACAAAGGCTTTAAAAGAAATAGCTAGCTGGACCGATGTAATTATCTGCCCTGCTGACAAAGGGGGAAAAACCGTCCTTTTGCCCAGGGAAGTATATTTGGCTGAAGCTAATCAGATACGTCAACTTATGTTAGATTGCAGGGTGACCCGACCTTTAAATTTAAAGGTGAGCTATGCACTTTTCTCAGGAGGGCAGTAGAAAATGGGGTGATTCCACAAAGGAAAGCAGAAAGGTTACTTCCTAGCTTTCCTACCAAACCCCATTGGTACTACCTTCCTAAAATCCACAAATCTATGACCGCTCCCCCCGGGAGACCAATCGTGTCTGGGATTGGCTCCCTTACGGAGCCTTTATCTCAGTACATTGACTGGCTCTTACGTCCCCTACTTTCCGACGTTCCATCCTATATCAAGGACACCAATTCATTTTTGAATCAGGTGCAGGGTTTTGAGTGGCAGCCGGGGTTCTCCCTGGCATCCATTGATGTGGTCAGCCTGTACACTAATATCCCACAGAGGTTGGGTGTTGATACCATTAGACGTATATTAAATACTACTAACAAAAGTCAGGGGTATATTGATTTTGTTTGTGGAGGCTTAGACTTTATATTAACACACAATGCCTTCACTTTCCTTGACGTCTGGTACAGGCAGACCACTGGGACTGCCATGGGAACCCCGGCTGCATGTACGTTCGCAAACCTGTACATGGCCGTCTTTGAAGAAGATTACATCTATTCACGTAATAATAGGTTTCTGAGACACATAAAATTCTTTTTGAGGTACGTCGATGATTTATTTATGGTATGGAATGGTACTGAAGTTGAGCTCGATTCATTTGTCGACTATCTAAATTGTGACAACTCTATGGGTATGTTCTTCACCCACAAATTTGGGGGTATGAGTTTGGAATTCTTAGATGTCTTTGTGGAGGCGATGGAAGGTAGGTTACGTACTTCAGTTTTTCGAAAACCTACTGCAGTGAACTCGATTTTACCTTATAATAGTTTTCACCCTAATCACACTAAAAGGTCGCTACCATATAGCCAACTTTTGAGGACACGACACACCAATAATACGCAAGAGGGTTACGAGCGGCAATCTGGGGAGCTCCTTTCTAGGCTCCGTGATAGAGGTTATCCAGATGAGCTATTAGAGTCTGCAGTAAATCGAGTGGGGGCTACTTCGCAGGGCCCAAGTGAAAGGATGTCCGATGCTTCTGATCAGCAATTCACCTTTTGCTTCCAATACGGCCCGTTAGATCGAGAGATAAGATCGATTATTCGGAAGCATTGGCATATATTGGAGAGAGATAGGGAAGTAGTGGGAAAGACTGCAGGTGGCCCTCTGATATCCAATAGACGAGGGACTTGCATTAGAGATATGCTGGTGCATAATCGTGTGACCAGAGATAGAACCACTTGGTTGGAACGAACTGCCCCCAAAGGTAATTATCGATGTGGCCATTGCCATTATTGCCGTTTTCATGTTTTGGGCCAGATGTTGAATATCGGCCCCGTGACACACGTTGTTCAGCAATTTATTCCTGTAAGACAGAGTTTGTAGTCTATGTGGTGTTCTGTCCGTGTAAGAGATTCTACATTGGTAAAACCATCCGCAAGCTGTATATACGGTTTAGAGAACACTTCAAATCGATCCTGTCAGGTAAGGGTGTCCCGAGATTGATTGATCATATCAGAGAGAACCATGGAGGGAATCCCGAAGTGTTAACCTTTGCAGGTATCGAGAGAATATCCCTTCCTGCACAGGGAGGTGATATTCATAAAATGTTATTGCGACAAGAAGCTAAATGGATTATGCGGACACGAGCTACCGGCCCGGCCGGTATGAATGACAGAGTGGATATGTCTGTTTTCCTTTAGATTTACCTTATAGCAACAGTTTCTCAGTTATCGCTTTTGTGTTCCTTTAGATTTGTCTATTGAGTTATATTTGGGTATGCATATTCTTTCCTATCTTTTCTTTTTTGCAGGTCCTCTGATAGACAATCATTTATTGTAACCAGACGATAGGTAATAATTGGCATTTGCTGTTGCGTATATCCCTGCCGCGATTTTTCTTCACTAGGATTACCGCTTTTTCTGGGAATGTATCTATTTTCTAGTTATGTGCCTTAGCTATGTGCTGTGATATTTGTTTTTAATTTGTTTTTAGTAGCACTATGCACTTTTGTGTCCGATTGGAAGTTGACGCAGGAGGAGTTTGTAGTTACTCACCTTCTTATTACGGCGTCACTTCCCTTCTGACATAGACCCGTGGAAGCGCTCTTTCTCAGTGCGAAACGACCGTCGTCATCTCGTCTGTTGCACTCCTGCACTCTGTTACTCCCCCGTGCCGTGAAGATGTTTTCCTGTGCGATCTAATAAAGAACACTTGAACTGCCAGCCTGGTGAGTGCTGTAGCATTTATTCTATTGCTAGTTATTAACCAAAGACTTTATATCAACGCAAGCACCTCCTTCTTGTGTCTTGTGTCGGACGTCCAGTTGTTTTCTTGGCACTCCACGATATTTTACAACTCTGATATTTGAGGCTGTGTGGCTTTTTTTTGCTCTTTTATATTGGACATTCCACGGCTACTTCTAGTTGCGGTGTTAAGTTCAGGGTCTGCGGTCAGTACAGGTGCCACCTTCTCCAGAGTACGTCTCATGCTGCTCCTAGGCCACCAGATCATAACATAAATGTTCACGGGTCCATGTGGAGGTGGACTGTGACGGCTCCTGCAGCAATGATTCTGAGGAACTTGTGTAAGAGGAGGAGTCAATGCGTACAGACTGGATTCCTGCAATCCTTGGAGTGGGCTGGACACGTCCTGCGACACTCGCACGATCTGTACCCGGCTCAACAACATTAACCCAATGGGCAGTGAGGGAAAGGTATCGCCCCTGTCCATGGTGACTGGTCCACGCATCAGTGGTGAGGTGGACCTTGCTACTGATGGCGTTCAGTAGCGCATGTTTTATGTGTTCCTCCACATGCTTGTGCAGGGCAGGGACGGCTTGCCTGCTGAAATAAAACCGGCTGGGCACATTGTACTGTGGGACTGCCAATGACATCAAGTCACGGAAGCTGTCAGTCTCCACCAGCCTGAATGACAGGATTTCCAGTGACAGAAGTTTGGCAATGCCTGCAGTCAGAGCCTTTGCTCGTGGGTGGTTTGACGAGAAAGGCCGCCTTTTCTCCCATGCCTGTACTACCGATGGCTGTAGACTGGGCTGGGAGTGTGAGGATGACTGGGAACGTGGTGCTACAGTGGGTCTCTGGACAACAGTGCCAGAGGTTCTTCCATGGCGATCCTGGGAGGAAGCCGAACCAGCTGTGTGTGAGCTGGAGGAAGAGGCAACACGAGCTGAAGAGGTGGTAGCTGCCGCTGTTGGTTGGCCTAGGTCTTCAGTGTGTTTTTGTAACTCCGCCGCGTGCCTGGTCCGCACATGTTTCCACATGTTGGAGGTATTGAGGTTGCTGACATTTTTCCCTCTTTTGATTTTATGATGACACACCTTGCATTTGACATAGCAAATGTCATCTGCAACTGTGTCAAAAAAGGACTAGGCACTGCAAGTCTTGGGAGTGCCCTTTTTGGCTTTTGGAAGAGACATGCTCCTAACAGGTGCCAAAGTGGAGGCTACAGGATCCGCAGTCTTCCCCCTCCCTCTCCCTCTTTGGCCCGTTCGGGGAATCTCTTCCTCAGAGCTGCTCCCACCACCTTCCTGTCCCTCACGCCATGATGGGTCAAGGACCTCATCATCTACACTACCCTCTGCCACCAACTGCTCCTCCTGGGCAGTCTCAGCAGCACAGAACGCACCAGAAAGTGGCACCTGAGTGTCATCAGCGGATGCGTTCTGCGGTGTGGTGACCGGAGGCACTGGCCCACCCGCCTCTTCAGACTCAGAGAGAAAAAGCTGTTGGGCATCACTGCACACTGCCTCTTCTTCCATTTCTCCAATGCTGCTTGGCTGGCCCCCTGTTTCCAAGCCAAGAGATTCAGAGAACAGAAGTAGAGACGGCTCCTGTCCTGGGCTCTCTGTCTGCCTGGGCAATTTGGCAGGTGGTGAAGAGACAGATGGGTGCTCTCCAGGCTCTGTGTCTGAGAGGATGTGGCACTATTTGAAGTCGATGCGTTAGCTGCCATCCATCCGACAACCGCTTCAATTTGGTCTTCACGCAGCAGCGGTGTACGGCGCTCTCCGACAAAGCTGCTCATGAAGGACTGTTCCCTGCTGAAACTGGGTGATGATGAGTCACCGGTGCCTGCAGCAGGCACAGAATCCCCACGTCCTCTCTCTGCTCCGCGCCCACGCCCACGTGCCTTACTCCCTGCCGTCTTCATCTTGGTTGACTGATAAAGATAAGCAGAAAAGTATAGGGGTATTCAGTCCTCCGGCTGTGTCGAGATGTCTAGGGAGTGTTAGTTACATTCCACGGCTACTTCTAGTTGCGGTGTTAAGTTCAGGGTCTGCGGTCAGTACAGGTGCCACCTTCTCCAGAGTACGTCTCATGCTGCTCCTAGGCCACCAGATCATAACAGTAAAACTGGCCAACAATGAGTTAATCGCATCTCAGAAGAAGGGAAGGAAAGTGCTGAGCCATTTTTTTTTCTGCAGTCTGTTGTGTCTTTTCTTCCCTCTTTTCCTCTGGGTGGCTCAGGAGTTTGGCACTGGCATGGATGTTCAGGGATTGGCTTCTCGTGTGGATCAACTTGCTGCTAGAGCACAGGATATTTCCGATTATATCGTTCAGACTCCGGTTTTAGAGCCTAGAACTCCAACTCCTGATTTGTTTTTTGGGGACAGGTCCAAATTTTTGAGCTTTAAAAATAACTGTAAACTGTTTTTTGCTCTGAAACCCCGTTCCTCTGGTGATCCCACCCAGCAGGTTAAAATAGTCATCTCTCTGCTGCATGGCGATCCTCAGGATTGGGCATTTTCCCTGGAATCTGGGAATCCTGCTTTGCTTAATGTAGACACCTTTTTTCAAGCGCTAGGGTTATTGTATGATGAACCTAATTCAGTGGATCATGCTGAGAAGACCTTGTTGGCCCTGTGTCAGGGTCAAGAAGCGGCAGAATCGTATTGCCAGAAATTTAGAAAATGGTCTGTGCTGACTAAATGGAATGAGGATTCCTTGGCGGCAATTTTCAGAAAGGGTCTTTCTGAATCCGTTAAAGATATTATGGTGGGGTTCCCCACGCCTGCTGGTCTGAGTGATTCTATGTCTCTGGCTATTCAGATTGATCGGCGCTTGTGCGAGCGCAGAGTTGTGCACACTATGGCGTTGTCTTCCGAGCGGAGTCCTGAGCCTATGAAGTGTGATAGGATTGTGTCTAGAGCTGAACGACAAGGATTCAGACGTCAGAATAGGTTGTGTTTTTACTGCGGCGATTCTGCTCATGTTATTTCTGATTGTCCTAAGCGTACCAAGAGTATCGCAAGTTCCGTTACCATCAGTACTGTACAACCTAAATTTCTGTTATCTGTGACCCTGATCTGCTCATTATCGTCATTTTCTGTCATGGCATTTGTGGATTCAGGCGCCGCTTTAAACTTAATGGACTTAGAATTTGCCAGACGTTGTGGTTTCCCCTTGCAGCCTTTGCAGAGTCTTATTCCTTTGAGGGGCATTGATGCTACACCGTTGGCTAAAAATAAACCTCAGTTTTGGACACAGCTGACCATGTGCATGACGCCAGCCCATCAGGAAGATTGTCGTTTTCTGGTGTTGCATAATTTGCATGATGCTCTTGTGCTGGGTTTCCCATGGTTACAGGTGCATAATCCGGTGTTGGATTGAAAATCTATGTCTGTGACAAGTTGGGGTTGTCAGGGGGTTCATGGTGACGTTCCTTTGATGTCAATTTCCTCCTCCCCCTCTTCTGAAATTCCTGAGTTTTTGTCAGATTTCCAGGATGTATTCGATGAGCCCAAATCCAGTTCCCTTCCACCGCATAGGGACTGTGATTGTGCTATTGACTTGATTCCAGGCTGTAAGTTCCCTAAGGGCCGACTTTTCAACCTGTCTGTGCCAGAACATGCCGCCATGCGGAGTTATGTTAAGGAGTCTTTGGAGAAGGGGCATATTCGGCCATCTTCTTCACCATTGGGAGCAGGTTTTTTTTTTGTTGCCAAGAAGGATGGCGCCTTGAGACCCTGTATTGATTATCGCCTCTTGAATAAGATCACGGTCAAATTCCAATACTATTTGCCTTTGCTTTCTGATTTGTTTGCTAGGATTAAGGGGGCTAGTTGGTTTACTAAGATTGACCTTCGAGGGGCATATAATCTTGTTCGTATTAAGCAGGGTGACGAATGGAAAACTGCGTTTAATATGCCCGAAGGCCATTTTGAATACCTTGTGATGCCATTCGGACTCTCTAATGCTCCATCTGTGTTTCAGTCCTTCATGCATGATATATTTCGGAATTATCTTGATAAATTCATGATTGTATATTTGGATGATATTTTGATTTTTTCAGATGATTGGGAGTCTCATGTGAAACAAGTCAGGATGGTATTTCAGATACTTCGTGATAATGCCTTGTTTGTGAATGGGTCTAAGTGCCTCTTTGGAGTACAGAAGGTTTCTTTTTTGGGCTTCATTTTTTCTCCCTCATCTATAGAAATGGATCCGGTTAAGGTTCAGACCATTCATGATTGGATCCAGCCCACATCCGTGAAGAGCCTTCAGAAATTTTTGGGCTTTGCTCTTTTTTATCGCCGTTTCATTGCCAACTACTCCAGTGTGGTTAAACCCCTGACCGATTTGACGAAGAAAGGCGCTGATGTGACGAATTGGTCCTCTGTGGCTGTTTCTGCCTTTCAGGAGCTTAAACGCCGATTTACTTCTGCCCCTGTGTTGCGTCAGCCGGAAGTTTCTCTTCCATTTCAGGTGGAGGTTGACGCTTCTGAGATTGGGGCAGGGGCCGTTTTGTCTCAGAGGAATTCTGATGGTTCCTTGATGAAACCGTGTGCCTTCTTTTCTCGAAAGTTTTCGTCTGCGGAATGCAATTATGATGTCGGCAATCGTGAGTTGTTGGCTATGAAGTGGGCATTTGAGGAGTGGCGACATTGGCTTGAGGGGGCCAAGCACCGTATTGTGGTCTTGACCGATCATAAGAATCTGATTTACCTCGAGTCTGCCAAACGGCTGAATCCTAGACAGGCCCGATGGTCCCTGTTTTTCTCCCGTTTTGATTTTGTGGTCTAGTATCTTCCGGGTTCTAAGAATGTTAGGGCTGATGCCCTCTCTTGGAGCTTTTTGCCTGATTACCCTGGGGTACTTGAGCCGGTCGGCATTCTGAAGGAAGGGGTGATTCTTTCTGCCATCTCCCCTGATTTGCGACGGGTTCTTCAGGAATTTCAGGCTGATAAACCTGACCGCTGTCCTGTGGGGAAACTGTTTACTCCTGACAGATGGACTCGTAAAGTGATTTCTGAGTTTCATTGTTCTGTGTTGGCTGGCCACCCTGGGATTTTTGGTACCAGAGATTTGGTTGGTAGGTCCTTTTGGTGGCCTTTTTTGTCACGGGATGTGCGTTCTTTTGTGCAGTCCTGTGGGACTTGTGCGCGGGCCAAGCCTTGCTGTTCCCGCGCTAGTGGGTTGCTTTTGCCTTTGCCGGTCCCTGAGAGGCCTTGGACGCATATTTCTATGGATTTTATTTCAGATCTTCCGGTTTCCCAGAGGATGTCGGTTATCTGGGTGGTTTTTGGCCGGTTTTCTAAGATGGTTCATTTGGTACCTTTGCCTAAATTGCCTTCCCCTTCTGATTTGGTTCCGTTGTTTTTCCAGCATGTGGTTCGTTTGCATGGCATTCCGGAGAATATTGTGTCCGATAGAGGTTCCCAGTTTGTTTCTAGGTTTTGGCGGGCCTTTTGTGCTAGGCTGGGCATTGATTTGTCTTTTTCTTCCGCATTTCATCCTCAGACAAATGGCCAAACCGAGCGAACTAACCAGACTTTGGAAACTTATTTGAGATGCTTTGTGTCTGCTGATCAGGATGATTGGGTGGCTTTCTTGCCATTGGCCGAGTTTGCCCTTAATAATCGGGCTAGTTCTGCTACCTTGGTTTCACCCTTCTTTTGTAATTCTGGTTTCCATCCTCGTTTTTCTTCAGGGCAGGTTGAGCCTTCTGATTGTCCTGGGGTGGACTCTGTGGTTGACAGGTTGCAGCAAATTGGGGCTCATGTTGTGGACAATTTGGAGTTGTCTCAGGAGGAGGCTCAGCGTTTTGCTAACCTTCGTCGGTGTGTGGGTTCTCGGCTTCGGGTTGGGGATTTGGTCTGGTTGTCTTCCCGTCATATTCCTATGAAGGTTTCTTCCCCTAAGTTCAAGCCTCGGTTTATTGGTCCTTATAGGATTTCTGAGATTATCAATCCAGTGTCTTTTCTTTGGCCCTTCCAGCCTTTTTTCCATCCATAATGTTTTTCATAGATCTTTGTTGCGGAAATATGTGGTGCCCGTTGTTCCCTCTGTTGATCCTCCTGCCCCAGTGTTGATTGATGGGGAGTTGGAGTATGTGGTTGAGAAGATTTTGGATTCTCGTTTTTCGAGGCGGAAGCTTCAGTATCTTGTCAAATGGAAGGGTTATGGCCAGGAGGATAATTCTTGGGTTGTTGCCTCCAATGTTCATGCTGACGATTTGGTTCGTGCCTTTCATTTGGCTCGTCCTGATCGGCCTGGGGGCTCTGGTGAGGGTTCGGTGACCCCTCCTCAAGGGGGGGGGTACTGTTGTGAATTCTGCTCTTGGGCTCCCTCCGGTGGTTATAAGTGGTAGCGCTGCTGTCTTTGGATCGCAGCATTTATCAGGTGTGTCCACTTATTGCAACTCTGACTGGGCTATTTAGTCTTGCTTGACCCTTTAGTCAGTGCCAGTTGTCCATTGTTCCTGGAGGATTCACATCCCTGCCTGGTCTCTCCTGCTTTGCTGTTCATTTCAACAAAGATAAGTTCTGGCCTTGATTTTTTGCTGTCCACATGCTGTGGCCTTATTGTTCAGTTCTTTTCCATGTTTTGTCTTGTCCAGCTTGGTCTGCATAAGGATTTGTTCAGCCAAGCTGGTATCTCTGGAGATGCAGATATACCCTCCATATCTTTAGTTAGTTGTGGAGATTTTGTATTTTCTGTGGTGGATATTTTCTAGTGTTTTAATACTGACCGCATAGTACTCTGTCCTATCCTTTCTATTTAGCTAGAGTGGCCTCCTTTGCTAAATCCTGATTTCAGTCTGCGTAAGTTATTTCCCTCTCCTCTCACAGTCAATATTTGTGGGGGGCTGTCTATCCTTTGGGGATTTTCTCTGAGGCAAGATAGTTTTCCCTTTTCTATCTCTAGGGGTATTTAGTCCTCCGGCTGTGTTGAGATGTCTAGGGAGTGTTAGGTACATTCCATGGCTACTTCTAGTTGCGGTGTTAAGTTCAGGGTCTGCGGTCAGTACAGGTGCCACCTTCTCCAGAGTACGTCTCATGCTACTCCTAGGCCACCAGATCATAACATAAACATTCACGGGTCCATGTGGAGGTGGACTGTGATGGCTCCTGCAGCGATGATTCTGAGGAACTTGTGTAAGAGGAGGAGTCAATGCGTACAGACTGGATTCCTGCAATCCTTGGAGTGGGCAGGACACGTCCTGCGCCACTCGCACGATCTGTACCCGGCTCAACAACATTAACCCAATGGGCAGTGAGGGAAAGGTATCGCTCCTGTCTATGGTGACTGGTCCACGCATCGGTGGTGAGGTGGACCTTGCTACTGACGGCGTTCAGTAGCGCGTGTTTTATGTGTTCCTCCACATGCTTGTGCAAGGCAGGGACGACTTGCCTGCTGAAATAAAACCGGCTGGGCACATTGTACTGTGGGACTGCCAATGACATCAAGTCATGGAAGCTGTCAGTCTCCACCAGCCTGAATAACAGGATTTCCAGTGACAGAAGTTTGGCAATGCCTGCAGTCAGAGCCTGTGCTCATGGGTGGTTTGACGAGAAAGGCCACCTTTTCTCCCATTCCTGTACTACCGATGGCTGTAGACTGGGCTGGGAGTGTGAGGATGACTGGGAATGTGGTGCTGTGGGTGGAATTACAGTGGGTCTCTGGACAACAGTGCCAGAGGTTCTTCCATGGCGATCCTGGGAGGAAGCCGAACCAGCTGTGTGTGAGCTGGAGGAAGAGGCAACACGAGCTGAAGAGGTGGTAGCTGCCGCTGTTGGTTGGCCTAGGTCTTCAGTGTGTTTTTGTAACTCCGCCGCGTGCCTGGTCCGCACATGTTTCCACATGTTGGAGGTATTGAGGTTGCTGACATTTTTCCCTCTTTTGATTTTATGATGACACACCTTGCATTTGACATAGCAAATGTCATCTGCAACTGTGTCAAAAAAGGACCAGGCACTGCAAGTCTTGGGAGCGCCCTTTTTGGCTTTTGGAAGAGACATGCTCCTAACGGGTGCCAAAGTGGAGGCTACAGGATCCGCAGTCTTCCCCCTCCCTCTCCCTCTTTGGCCCGTTCGGGGAATCTCTTCCTCAGAGCTGCTCCCACCACCTTCCTGTCCCTCACGCCACGATGGGTCAAGGACCTCATCATCTACACTACCCTCTGCCACCATCTGCTCCTCCTGGGTAGTCTCAGCAGCACAGCACGGACCAGAAAGTGGCACCTGAGTGTCATCAGCGGATGCGTTCTGCGGTGTGGTGACCGGAGGCACTGGCACACCCGCCTCTTCAGACTCAGAGAGAAAAAGCTGTTGGGCATCACTGCACACTGCCTCTTCTTCCATTTCTCCAATGCTGCTTGGCTGGCCCCCTGTTTCCAAGCCAAGAGATTCAGAGAACAGAAGTAGAGACGGCTCCTGTCCTGGGCTCTCTGTCTGCCTGGGCAATTTGGCAGGTGGTGAAGAGACAGATGGGTGCTCTCCAGTGCTCTGTGTCTAAGAGGATGTGGCACTAATTGAAGTCGATGCATTAGCTGCCATCCATCCGACAACGGCTTCAATTTGGTCTTCACGCAGCAGCGGTGTACGGCGCTCTCCGACAAAGCTGCGCATGAAGGACTGTTCCCTGCTGAAACTGGGTGATGATGAGTCACCGGTGCCCGCAGCAGGCACAGAATCCCCACGTCCTCTCCCTGCTCCGCGCCCACGCCCACGTGCCTTACTCCCTGCCTTCTTCATCTTGGTTGACTGATAAAGATAAGCAGAAAAGTACTAACGGCTTAGTGTGCTTATTCCTGAACAGCTCCTAACAGGTATAAGAAACACTAATTTTCTAAAGTGTGGACTAGACTTTAATATGAGCTAATGTGGCCTACACAACTGTAAAGTGGTGTGTTTGGTGAACTTTATTATTTATTTATTTTTTGGGGGCTGAACTGACAACAGGGCGAGCTGCACTCACACGGAGACTGTGCAGACAGCCGTAAACGGCGCTGCAAGGCCCCAAAAACCTCCTCTACGTTATCCTATGTAGTGTTTTTCCACAATTTAGCTGGATACGGGTGGAAAGCCACTAATAGGAATTATTTGAAAAAATGTGCAGCGGGCTGCACTATTTGCAATAAAGGACAATGGAATGGATAGAACTCTATGAGTCAGTGAACCACCCTGAGCTGTATACAACCGGCTGTGGCTGCACACAGACTACAGGGCGAGCTGCACTCACACGGGACCGTGCAGACAGCCGTAAACGGCGCTGCAAGGCCCAAAAAACATCCTCTACGTTATCCTATGTAGTGTTTTTCCACAATTTAGCTGGATACAGGTGGAAAGCCACTAATAGGAATTATTTGAAAAAATGTGCAGCAGGCTGCACTATTTGCAAAAAAGGACAAAGGAATGGATAGAACTGTATGAGTCAGTGAACCACCCTGAGCTGGATACAACCGGCTGTGGCTGCACACAGACTACAGGGCGAGCTGCGCTCACACGGAGACCGTGCAGACAGCTGTAAACGGCGCTGCAAGGCCCAAAAAAACTCCTCTACGTTATCCTATGTAGTGTTTTTCCACAATTTAGCTGGATATGGGTGAAAAGCCACTAATAGGAATTATTTGAAAAAATGTGCAGCGGGCTGCACTATTTGCAAAAAAGGACAATGGAATGGATAGAACTGTATGAGTCAGTGAACCACCCTGAGCTGGATACAACCGGCTGTGGCTGCACACAGACTACAGGGCGAGCTGCACTCACATGGAGACCGTGCAGACAGCCGTAAATGGCACTATAAGGCCCCAAAAACCTCCTCTACGTTATCCTATGTAGTGTTTTTCCACAATTTAGCTGGATACGGGTGGAAAGCCACTAATAGGAATTATTTGAAAAAATGTGCAGCAGCCTGCACTATTTGCAAAAAAGGACAATGGAATGGATAGAACTGTATGAGTCAGTGAACCACCCTGAGCTGGATACAACCGGCTATGGCTGCACACAGACTACAGAGTGGGCTGCACTCACACACACACACACACACACACAGAGACCTTGCAGATTGCTGTGAAAACAGTGCTGCAAGGCAATAGCAAGGTGAACACACAGCGGTTGCTAAATTAGCCTGGGAAAATCACAAAGAAGCAAATCGCTATCTCAACTGGCCCTCAGTCAGAACATAGCCTCATATGCCTAACTGAATTCACAGCAGAGTGAGCCCAAAATGGCACCAGCGACTTTTAAACTGCAGCATGACATCATTTCAGCAGCCAATCACAGCCTTGGCAGTAGTTTCATGCCCACCATGCTGAACAGGATGTGCCCACACTTGTAATCATTCCTCATTGGCTGAATTCGTGCTGTTTGAATTGAGAACTTCCGATTCCGGTATCCGATATGCGGCAAGTATCGGATCTCGGTATCGGAATTCCGATACCGCAAATATCGGCCGATACCCGATACTTGCGGTATCGGAATGCTCAACACTAGTAGTAGTAGTTTTACAGTAATTTAAAGTAACTCTGAACAATTAGTGATAATACAAAGCAAGCCAAAAATGATATAAATAACATTAAGCCTAGATTAAGAGTTAAGTCTTTTGATGTATAGCGTTAATGTCTCCTTAACAAAAGTGGTTCCTCCATTCAGGGGAGTCACCACGTGAGTTCTCTCTCTGCATCTCTGGCCCTAGCGGAGGCTACTGGGTTTTCTGCTAGGCTGCAAGTCTCTGACGTAGTCTATTAAAGCTCGTTGAGCCTCCCATTCACCAACTGGCCCCCTCCCTACCTGCTGCCCTAAAACCAGCTGACCTTGGTACCATAGGCTATAACAGTAAGTAACTGGATGGTGCTGGGGAATGCCTTTGGTAACTCCCAATGGAGAATATATATATATATTGAATAATAAGGTGAATAACAAAAAATTGAATAACTCGTGAGAATCCAGAGTCAAAAGTACAGATTACAGCATAAGATCACAGCAGTTCCTTTCATTATAGGCCTTGTTGACCTCTCTCCAAATGTAACATTTATTGTTGTAGCCAAAAAAAATCAGAAAAAAATAGTTTGACTAATGCCCCAATACACTTTAGATAGCTGTGAGACTAATGATGATTCTTCTGATTATTCGGGCGGCATCTATCTTACCTGACACTCCTATATATATTTCATTTATTCCTTAATAGGTTTGTGGATTTTGTACCATTGTATGAGCATATATATAACTTTGCTCATGTGCAATTATACTGATGAAGGTCACTTGACCGAAACATCTTCACATTCGGATTTCCTGCACTTTAAATACGTATATTCAAAATATTCTCTGATTTACAACTGCCAAGATTTTTTCATTACTTTCATTACTAAGGGATAGGATCATACTTGTGCACCATATATAAGATTGCTGTGGTACCACTTTATTGATTATTCCTTAAGCAGATGTATTGAATTTTATGAAAATGCAAATATAATAGTTTTCTATTTAGTCCTCCAGATTTTTCAACTTTTTGTTGAAATTAAACATAAATGTTGAAAAATAAATAGTAATGATATTTTTTTTTAATTTTACAGATTTTATTTATTATGACACTTGCAGATGTTTTCTTACGCAATAATTTTCATTCCCTAGCCCTAACCTTTACCATAGCCTTAATGTTAGTTTTAATTTTTTTTTTATTAATAAAAAAATAGATATCGATGCAGGTCTTTGTCTCTTCTCCCCCAAAATTTCAAGAGAAAAGAAATGTGTAACACCTGCTAGGGCCATTGGGGTACTCGGATCCGGATCGCATGGCTCTTAAAGGGGTGGTCACGACAGTGGTGACCCAGTCCATGGCCCTGGGCGCGCAATCAAAAAAATAAAGGGGACATTCATAAGGGATTGTACGTGAAGCTACCTGTTGTATTCAGCTACAGATGGCCGACGCTGCTTAAGGGGACCGCTGGGGCCAGTGGTGTTGTAGCTGAAATGGTTTGGCTACCCACAGGTGGAGCGGGGCCCCAGGGCTACCAGAACAGTTTATGAGGGATGGTGGATAGGGTTGAGCGACTTTCATTTTTTTAAGATCGAGTAGGGTTTTGGGAAACCCGATTTTGTCCAGAGTCGAGTCGAGTGCAGTCGGCCGATTATCGCTAAAAGTCGGGGATCGACCGAAACACGAAACCCAATGCAAGTCAATGGGGAAGCATAGTCGGCAGTGAGTGGAGGCCAGGAAAACACCTACAGTGCCCATTTTAATGCCAAAAACATCCATTCTTGTTTCTGAAGCTTGCCAATCTTAATTAACTGTATAATAATAGTTGGGCATAGGGAATTGGGGGAAAGTTGTGGGGGGAGTAGGGCTGGCTCAAGTTTTTCGTGGGCCCAGGAAATGCGGACTACGTCACGGCGGTGTTGCAGGGAAAGGTAAGTATTTAAAAGTTGCAAGTGCTGTGATCCTGAGCAAGCAGGGGGGGGCCCACTCGTTCGCATTGCCACTGGCACAGGGCCCCTCAAAGTACGGCGGTGTGTTTGCATGGCGGGGGCGCCTCCCACCAGCAGCGACACTTTTGCGTACTCTGAGGGGCCCTGTGCCAGTGACGTCGCCAACGAGTATGCCCCCCCACCTGATGAAGGAACCTGCACTTTCATCTGCACCTTCCTCTTTGTCCCTGTGTAAGGTGGTATAACATGCGGGAAGGGGAACCTTACTTTCAGCAGGGACAGATTCTGGCTGTGTAGAGTACAAGGGGAATGTAGTGGTCTAGGTCAATGTACCAGCAGACTCATTTAGCAGTGGCTGGGCAATGGGTAGGATGAGGAGGAAACAGATATAGGGCCAAAGAATAAAGTAGGCTACATGCAGTTCAAAATTGGTAACAGGACTAAACAGGTGGCATTGCTTTGTTCAGTGGAGTAGCAAACCCAAGAGCAGCAGACACTGTTTCAAGGGCCTAACCACACTAGTAGGCCAAATGCAGTTTAATATCTGATAGTATAGGGCGAAAGCCAGAATGTGGAAGCTCAGCTTTGTTCAGTTGAGGACAACACCAGGGAGGGGCAGACACCTTTAGTAGGCCGGAAAAGCCTATTGCATTTTTTAAAATGGTAATTTGGAGCAGAAGGTTGAAGCTCAGCTTTATTTAGTTGAGGGCAACACCAGGGAGGGGCAGAAGCCGTTAGTAGGCCCTAACCACCATTTTTTTTTTTAAAACCACTTAATGAGAGCCGGAAGGTTGAAGCTCAGCTTTATTTAGTTGAGGACAACACCAGGCAGGGGCACACAGACAGACACCTTTAGTAGGCCGGAAAAGCCTATTGCATTTTTCAAAATGGTAATATGAGGAAAAGGTTGAAGCTCAGCTTTATTTAGTTGAGGGCAACACCAGGCAGGGGCACACAGACAGACACCTTTAGTAGGCCGGAAAAGCCTATTGCATTTTTTAAAATGGTAATTTGGAGCAGAAGGTTGAAGCTCAGCTTTATTTAGTTGAGGACAACACCAGGCAGGGGCACACAGACAGACACCTTTAGTAGGCCGGAAAAGCCTATTGCATTTTTCAAAATGGTAATTTGGAGCAGAAGGTTGAAGCTCAGCTTTATTTAGTTGAGGGCAACACCAGGGAGGGGCAGAAGCCGTTAGTAGGCCCTAACCACCATTTTTTTTTTTAAAACCACTTAATGAGAGCCGGAAGGTTGAAGCTCAGCTTTATTTAGTTGAGGACAACACCAGGCAGGGGCACACAGACAGACACCTTTAGTAGGCCGGAAAAGCCTATTGCATTTTTCAAAATGGTAATTTGGAGCAGAAGGTTGAAGCTCAGCTTTATTTAGTTGAGGGCAACACCAGGCAGGGGCACACAGACAGACACCTTTAGTAGGCCGGAAAAGCCTATTGCATTTTTTAAAATGGTAATTTGGAGCAGAAGGTTGAAGCTCAGCTTTATTTAGTTGAGGACAACACCAGGCAGGGGCACACAGACAGACACCTTTAGTAGGCCGGAAAAGCCTATTGCATTTTTCAAAATGGTAATTTGGAGCAGAAGGTTGAAGCTCAGCTTTATTTAGTTGAGGGCAACACCAGGGAGGGGCAGAAGCTGTTAGTAGGCCCTAACCACCATTTTTTTTTTTAAAACCACTTAATGAGAGCCGGAAGGTTGAAGCTCAGCTTTATTTAGTTGAGGACAACACCAGGCAGGGGCACACAGACAGACACCTTTAGTAGGCCGGAAAAGCCTATTGCATTTTTCAAAATGGTAATTTGGAGCAGAAGGTTGAAGCTCAGCTTTATTTAGTTGAGGACAACACCAGGCAGGGGCACACAGACAGACACCTTTAGTAGGCCGGAAAAGCCTATTGCATTTTTCAAAATGGTAATTTGGAGCAGAAGGTTGAAGCTCAGCTTTATTTAGTTGAGGGCAACACCAGGGAGGGGCAGAAGCCGTTAGTAGGCCCTAACCACCATTTTTTTTTTTTAAAACCACTTAATGAGAGCCGGAAGGTTGAAGCTCAGCTTTATTTAGTTGAGGACAACACCAGGGAGGGGCAGAAGCCGTTAGTAGGCCCTAACCACCATTTTTTTTTTTAAAACCACTTAATGAGAGCCGGAAGGTTGAAGCTCAGCTTTATTTAGTTGAGGACAACACCAGGCAGGGGCACACAGACAGACACCTTTAGTAGGCCGGAAAAGCCTATTGCATTTTTCAAAATGGTAATTTGGAGCAGAAGGTTGAAGCTCAGCTTTATTTAGTTGAGGGCAACACCAGGCAGGGGCAGAAGCCGTTAGTAGGCCCTAACCACCATTTTTTTTTTTAAAACCACTTAATGAGAGCCGGAAGGTTGAAGCTCAGCTTTATTTAGTTGAGGACAACACCAGGCAGGGGCACACAGACAGACACCTTTAGTAGGCCGGAAAAGCCTATTGCATTTTTCAAAATGGTAATTTGGAGCAGAAGGTTGAAGCTCAGCTTTATTTAGTTGAGGGCAACACCAGGGAGGGGCAGAAGCCGTTAGTAGGCCCTAACCACCATTTTTTTTTTTAAAACCACTTAATGAGAGCCGGAAGGTTGAAGCTCAGCTTTATTTAGTTGAGGACAACACCAGGCAGGGGCACACAGACAGACACCTTTAGTAGGCCGGAAAAGCCTATTGCATTTTTCAAAATGGTAATTTGGAGCAGAAGGTTGAAGCTCAGCTTTATTTAGTTGAGGGCAACACCAGGGAGGGGCAGAAGCCGTTAGTAGGCCCTAAACACCATTTTTTTTTTTTAAAACCACTTAATGAGAGCCGGAAGGTTGAAGCTCAGCTTTATTTAGTTGAGGACAACACCAGGCAGGGGCACACAGACAGACACCTTTAGTAGGCCGGAAAAGCCTATTGCATTTTTCAAAATGGTAATTTGGAGCAGAAGGTTGAAGCTCAGCTTTATTTAGTTGAGGGCAACACCAGGCAGGGGCACACAGACAGACACCTTTAGTAGGCCGGAAAAGCCTATTGCATTTTTCAAAATGGTAATTTGGAGCAGAAGGTTGAAGCTCAGCTTTATTTAGTTGAGGGCAACAACAGGCAGGGGCACACAGACAGACACCTTTAGTAGGCCGGAAAAGCCTATTGCATTTTTCAAAATGGTAATTTGGAGCAGAAGGTTGAAGCTCAGCTTTATTTAGTTGAGGGCAACACCAGGGAGGGGCAGAAGCCGTTAGTAGGCCCTAACCACCATTTTTTTTTTTAAAACCACTTAATGAGAGCCGGAAGGTTGAAGCTCAGCTTTATTTAGTTGAGGACAACACCAGGCAGGGGCACACAGACAGACACCTTTAGTAGGCCGGAAAAGCCTATTGCATTTTTCAAAATGGTAATTTGGAGCAGAAGGTTGAAGCTCAGCTTTATTTAGTTGAGGGCAACACCAGGCAGGGGCACACAGACAGACACCTTTAGTAGGCCGGAAAAGCCTATTGCATTTTTCAAAATGGTAATTTGGAGCAGAAGGTTGAAGCTCAGCTTTATTTAGTTGAGGGCAACACCAGGGAGGGGCAGAAGCCGTTAGTAGGCCCTAACCACCATTTTTTTTTTTTAAAACCACTTAATGAGAGCCGGAAGGTTGAAGCTCAGCTTTATTTAGTTGAGGACAACACCAGGGAGGGGCAGAAGCCGTTAGTAGGCCCTAACCACCATTTTTTTTTTTAAAACCACTTAATGAGAGCCGGAAGGTTGAAGCTCAGCTTTATTTAGTTGAGGACAACACCAGGCAGGGGCACACAGACAGACACCTTTAGTAGGCCGGAAAAGCCTATTGCATTTTTCAAAATGGTAATTTGGAGCAGAAGGTTGAAGCTCAGCTTTATTTAATTGAGGGCAACACCAGGGAGGGGCAGAAGCCGTTAGTAGGCCCTAACCACCATTTTTTTTTTTAAAACCACTTAATGAGAGCCGGAAGGTTGAAGCTCAGCTTTATTTAGTTGAGGACAACACCAGGCAGGGGCACACAGACAGACACCTTTAGTAGGCCGGAAAAGCCTATTGCATTTTTCAAAATGGTAATTTGGAGCAGAAGGTTGAAGCTCAGCTTTATTTAGTTGAGGGCAACACCAGGGAGGGGCAGAAGCCATTAGTAGGCCCTAACCACCATTTTTTTTTTTTAAAACCACTTAATGAGAGCCGGAAGGTTGAAGCTCAGCTTTATTTAGTTGAGGACAACACCAGGGAGGGGCAGAAGCCGTTAGTAGGCCCTAACCACCATTTTTTTTTTTTAAAACCACTTAATGAGAGCCGGAAGGTTGAAGCTCAGCTTTATTTAGTTGAGGACAACACCAGGGAGGGGCAGAAGCCGTTAGTAGGCCCTAACCACCATTTTTTTTTTTTAAACCACTTAATGAGAGCCGGAAGGTTGAAGCTTAGCTTTATTTAGTTGAGGACAACACCAGGCAGGGGCACACAGACAGACACCTTTAGTAGGCCGGAAAAGCCTATTGCATTTTTCAAAATGGTAATTTGGAGCAGAGGGTTGAAGCTCAGCTTTATTTAGTTGAGGGCAACACCAGGCAGGGGCACACAGACAGACACCTTTAGTAGGCCGGAAAAGCCTATTGCATTTTTTAAAATGGTAATTTGGAGCAGAAGGTTGAAGCTCAGCTTTATTTAGTTGAGGACAACACCAGGCAGGGGCACACAGACAGACACCTTTAGTAGGCCGGAAAAGCCTATTGCATTTTTCAAAATGGTAATTTGGAGCAGAAGGTTGAAGCTCAGCTTTATTTAGTTGAGGGCAACACCAGGGAGGGGCAGAAGCCGTTAGTAGGCCCTAACCACCATTTTTTTTTTTAAAACCACTTAATGAGAGCCGGAAGGTTGAAGCTCAGCTTTATTTAGTTGAGGACAACACCAGGCAGGGGCACACAGACAGACACCTTTAGTAGGCCGGAAAAGCCTATTGCATTTTTCAAAATGGTAATTTGGAGCAGAAGGTTGAAGCTCAGCTTTATTTAGTTGAGGGCAACACCAGGCAGGGGCACACAGACAGACACCTTTAGTAGGCCGGAAAAGCCTATTGCATTTTTTAAAATGGTAATTTGGAGCAGAAGGTTGAAGCTCAGCTTTATTTAGTTGAGGACAACACCAGGCAGGGGCACACAGACAGACACCTTTAGTAGGCCGGAAAAGCCTATTGCATTTTTCAAAATGGTAATTTGGAGCAGAAGGTTGAAGCTCAGCTTTATTTAGTTGAGGGCAACACCAGGGAGGGGCAGAAGCCGTTACTAGGCCCTAACCACCATTTTTTTTTTTAAAACCACTTAATGAGAGCCGGAAGGTTGAAGCTCAGCTTTATTTAGTTGAGGACAACACCAGGCAGGGGCACACAGACAGACACCTTTAGTAGGCCGGAAAAGCCTATTGCATTTTTCAAAATGGTAATTTGGAGCAGAAGGTTGAAGCTCAGCTTTATTTAGTTGAGGGCAACACCAGGGAGGGGCAGAAGCCGTTAGTAGGCCCTAACCACCATTTTTTTTTTTAAAACCACTTAATGAGAGCCGGAAGGTTGAAGCTCAGCTTTATTTAGTTGAGGACAACACCAGGCAGGGGCACACAGACAGACACCTTTAGTAGGCCGGAAAAGCCTATTGCATTTTTCAAAATGGTAATTTGGAGCAGAAGGTTGAAGCTCAGCTTTATTTAGTTGAGGGCAACACCAGGGAGGGGCAGAAGCCGTTAGTAGGCCCTAACCACCATTTTTTTTTTTTAAAACCACTTAATGAGAGCCGGAAGGTTGAAGCTCAGCTTTATTTAGTTGAGGGCAACACCAGGGAGGGGCAGAAGCCGTTACTAGGCCCTAACCACCATTTTTTTTTTTAAAACCACTTAATGAGAGCCGGAAGGTTGAAGCTCAGCTTTATTTAGTTGAGGACAACACCAGGCAGGGGCACACAGACAGACACCTTTAGTAGGCCGGAAAAGCCTATTGCATTTTTCAAAATGGTAATTTGGAGCAGAAGGTTGAAGCTCAGCTTTATTTAGTTGAGGGCAACACCAGGGAGGGGCAGAAGCCGTTAGTAGGCCCTAACCACCATTTTTTTTTTTAAAACCACTTAATGAGAGCCGGAAGGTTGAAGCTCAGCTTTATTTAGTTGAGGACAACACCAGGCAGGGGCACACAGACAGACACCTTTAGTAGGCCGGAAAAGCCTATTGCATTTTTCAAAATGGTAATTTGGAGCAGAAGGTTGAAGCTCAGCTTTATTTAGTTGAGGGCAACACCAGGGAGGGGCAGAAGCCGTTAGTAGGCCCTAACCACCATTTTTTTTTTTTAAAACCACTTAATGAGAGCCGGAAGGTTGAAGCTCAGCTTTATTTAGTTGAGGACAACACCAGGGAGGGGCAGAAGCCGTTAGTAGGCCCTAACCACCATTTTTTTTTTTAAAACCACTTAATGAGAGCCGGAAGGTTGAAGCTCAGCTTTATTTAGTTGAGGACAACACCAGGCAGGGGCACACAGACAGACACCTTTAGTAGGCCGGAAAAGCCTATTGCATTTTTCAAAATGGTAATTTGGAGCAGAAGGTTGAAGCTCAGCTTTATTTAGTTGAGGGCAACACCAGGGAGGGGCAGAAGCCGTTAGTAGGCCCTAACCAAAGTTGAAGGCCAAATGCAGTTTAATTTCTGATACTATAGGCCGAAAGCCAGAAGGTGGAAGCTCCGATTTAGACAGTGGAGGACAATTTGAATTAGGGACTGCAGACAGACTTAGTAGGCTGTCCCCTGTGGACCATGCATCCACCACATTAACCCATTGCGCCGTAATGGACACGTAATCTTCCGTGGCCATGCCTACAGGTCCATGCGTCTGTTGTCAGGTGCACCTTTGTACTCACAGATTGCCAGAGTGCATGGACAATGCGGTCTTCTACATGCTGGTGGAGGGTTGGGATGGCTTTTCTCGCAAAAGAAGTGTCGACTGGTTAGCTTGTAGCGTGGTACAGCGTAGTCCATCATGGCCTTATTAATAGTAAATAAAATATATAACTAGGCTCTATGAACTTTTAAATAGGTTCCAGGGGTACACGGGCAGCATTGGTGTGGTCAGTGGAGGAGTATTGCAAGTAGGGGCTGCAGACAGGCTATCAAAGGCCTAAAATAACAAACAGTAGGCAGTCATGGCAGTTTTACATCGGTTACATGGATACACAGGCAGGCACTCCAGGCAGCATTGTGGTCAGTGGAAGAGTATTGCAAGTAGGGGCCGCAGACAGGCTATCAAAGGCCTAAAATAACAAATAATAGGCTCATTGCAGTTTTACAGCGGTTACATGGATACACGGGCAGGCAACTTGGTGGTGGTGAGTGGAGGAGTATTTAAAGTAGGGACCGCAGACAGGCTATCAAAGGCCTAAAATAACAAACAATAGGCTCATGGCAGTTTTACAGCGGTTACATGGATACACGGGCAGGCAGCTTGGTGGTGGTGAGTGGAGGAGTATTTAAAGTAGGGACCGCAGACAGGCTATCAAAGGCCTAAAATAACAAACAATAGGCTCATGGCAGCTTTACAGCGGTTACATGGATACACAGGCAGCTTGGTGGTGAGTGGAGGAGTAGTGCAAGGAGTGTCTGTCCCAGTACTCCCAAAATATAAATAGATGTTAATGTCTCGCAAAACAACCACAACAAAAAAAAAGGTGGCATACTTAGGTACAGGGGTGGGCTCATCTACTGAGTTTCTGACATAGTAATTTGGCAGTAACTATTTAATGGTGCCAATATAGGACACAGACACAGACTACTTTAAGTTGCATCATAGATGTCTACAAATTTGTATTGTCAGTGCCAGACATTGAATGATGTCAGCGAATAGACTAAAGATTGGTGGAGCTGTGCGACATAATTTTGGACGTGGTAGAGCACATTTTGAGCTGGGGTAGGGGGGAACTCTCTTGAGGCCGGCGGGACCGCCCCAGGGCCCCTCATGTTACAATGGTGTGTCTGACGTTGGGTGCGCACCACCACCTCCAGAGACACTACATTGTACTATGAGGGACCCAGTAGCAATGCCGTCAACCAAAAGCGAGCACACCCACCTCTTCAGACAAACAGCAGTCTCACGGGTGCTTGCGCCAAGTCGCGATACCACGGCCCCGTGTGGGGAGTTTTGCCATTTAGGGAGGTGTAAACATGTCGTATGCTGTACAATCAGCTGCAGCAAATTAGACATTAGAAAAGTAATTCACAGGCAAGGGCTTTTCATAGGAAAGCTAGGTGTCGGCCGGGCAAGGTGGGGCAAAAGATTTCGAAATCCAGTTGTGGTTCATTTTAATGAATGTTAGATCGTCAACATTTTGGGTAGCCAGACGAGTCCTTTTTTCGGTTAATATTGAACCTGCAGCACTGAATACTCTTTCTGATAGGACACTTGCTGCCGGGCAAGCAAGCTCCTGCAATGCATATTCTGCCAATTCTGGCCAGGTGTCTAATTTGGAGGCCCAGTAATCAAATGGGAATGACGGTTGAGGGAGAACATCGATAAGGGATGAAAAATAGTTAGTAACCATACTGGACAAATGTTGTCTCCTGTCACTTTCAATTGATGCAGCAGTACCTGTCCTGTCTGCGGTCATAGCAAAATCACTCCACAACCTGGTCAGAAAACCCCTCTGTCCAACGCCACTTCTGATGTGTGCACCCCTAACACTCCTAGTCTGCTGCCCCCTGGAGCTCGTGTGAGAACGATCACGTGCGCTGTGTGCTGGGAATGCCTGAAGCAAACGGTCAACAAGAGTTGATTGTTTGGTTGCTAATATTAGTTCCAAGTTCTCATGTGGCATAATATTTTGCAATTTGCCTTTATAGCGTGGATCAAGGAGGCAGGCCAACCAGTAATCGTCATCGTTCATCATTTTCGTAATGCGTGTGTCCCTTTTTAGGATACGTAAGGCATAATCCGCCATGTGGGCCAAAGTTCCAGTTGTCAAATCTCCGGTTGTGATTGGTTGAGGGGCAGTTGCAGGCAAATCTACGTCACTTGTGTCCCTCAAAAAACCAGAACCCGGCCGTGACACGCAACCAATTTCCTGTGCCCCCGGGAAAGGTTCGGCATTAAAAATATACTCATCCCCATCATCCTCCTCGTCCTCCACCTCCTCTTCGCCCGCTACCTCGTCCTGTACACTGCCCTGACCAGACAATGGCTGACTGTCATCAAGGCTTTCCTCTTCCTCTGGTGCAGACGCCTGCTCCTTTATGTGCGTCAAACTTTGCATCAGCAGACGCATTAGGGGGATGCTCATGCTTATTACGGCGTTGTCTGCACTAACCAGCCGTGTGCATTCCTCAAAACACTGAAGGACTTGACACATGTCTTGTATCTTAGACCACTGCACACCTGACAACTCCATGTCTGCCATCCTACTGCCTGCCCGTGTATCCTCCCACAAATAAATAACAGCACGCCTCTGTTCGCACAGTCTCTGAAGCATGTGCAGTGTTGAGTTCCACCTTGTTGCAACGTCTATGATTAGGCGATGCTGGGGAAGGTTCAAAGACCGCTGATAGGTCTGCATACGGCTGGCGTGTACAGGCGAACGTCGGATATGTGAGCAAAGTGCACGCACTTTGAGGAGCAGGTCGGAGAACCCAGGATAAGTTTTCAATAAGCACTGCACCACCAGGTTTAAGGTGTGAGCCAGGCAAGGAATGTGTTTCAGTTGGGAAAGGGAGATGGCAGCCATGAAATTCCTTCCGTTATCACTCACTACCTTGCCTGCCTCAAGATCTACTGTGCCCAGCCACGACTGCGTTTCTTGTTGCAAGAACTCGGACAGAACTTCCGCGGTGTGTCTGTTGTCGCCCAAGCACTTCATAGCCAATACAGCCTGCTGACGCTTGGCAGTAGCTGGCCCATAATGGGACAACTGGTGTGCAACAGTGTCATCTGCCGATGGAGTGGTTGGCAGACTGCGTTCTGTGGAAGAGCTGTAGCTTCTGCAGGAGGACGAGGAGGAGGAGGAGGAGGGGGTGCGAACGCCTACAGCCAACTGTTTCCTAGACCGTGGGCTAGGCACAACTGTCCCTAAATTGATGTCGCCTGTGGACCCTGCATCCACCACATTCACCCAGTGTGCCGTGATGGACACATAACGTCCCTGGCCATGCCTACTGGTCCATGCATCTGTAGTCAGGTGCACCTTTGTACTCACAGATTGCCTGAGTGCATGGACGATGCGCTGTTTAACATGCTGGTGCAGGGCTGGGATGGCTTTTCTGGAAAAAAAGTGTCGACTGGGTAGCTCGTATCGTGGTTCAGCGTACTCCATCAGGGCTTTGAAAGCTTCGCTTTCAACTAACCGGTAGGGCATCATCTCTAACGAGATTAGTCTAGCTATGTGGGCGTTAAAACCCTGTGTACGCGGATGCGACGATAAGTACTTCCTTTTTCTAACCAGAGTCTCATGTAGGGTGAGCTGGACTGGAGAGCTGGAGATCGTGGAACTTTCGGGTGTGCCGGTGTACATGGCAGACTGAGAGACGGTTGGAGACGGTATTGTTTCCGCCGGTGCCCTAGATGCAATATTTCCTCCTACAAAACTGGTGATTCCCTGACCCTGACTGCTTTTGGCTGGCAAAGAAACCTGCACAGATACTGCCGGTGGTGCGGAAAATGGTGGCCTTACAGTGACGGAAGGGATGTTGCGTTGCTGACTAGCTTCATTGGCCGAGGGTGCTACAACCTTGAGGGACGTTTGGTAGTTAGTCCAGGCTTGAAAATGCATGGTGGTTAAGTGTCTATGCATGCAACTAGTATTTAGACTTTTCAGATTCTGACCTCTGCTTAAGCTAGTTGAACATTTTTGACAGATGACTTTGCGCTGATCAGTTGGATGTTGTTTAAAAAAATGCCAGACTGCACTCTTCCTAGACTCGGATCCCTTTTCAGGGATTGCAGACTGAGCTTTAACCGGATGGCAACGCTGTGCTCCAACAGGTTTTGGCTTTGACACGCGTTTTGGGCCAGATACGGGCCCGGCAGATGGAACCTGTTGCGATGTTGATGCCTGCTGCGGCCCCTCCTCCACCTCCGCTTCTGAACTACTGCCGCCTGCACCCTGTTCCCCCAATGGCTGCCAATCGGGGTCAATAACTGGGTCATCTATTACCTCCTCTTCGAGCTCGTGTGCAACTTCGTCTGTGTCACTGTGTCGGTCGGTGGTATAGCGTTCGTGGCGGGGCAACATAGTCTCATCAGGGTCTGATTGTGGATCTGTACCCTGAGAGGGCAATGTGGTGGTCTGAGTCAAAGGAGCAGCATAGTACTCTGGCTGTGGCTGTGCATCAGTGCACTCCATGTCAGAATATACTTGTAATGGGCATGGCCTGTTAAATGTTTCACTTTCTAAGCCAGGGACGGTATGTGTAAAGAGCTCCATGGAGTGACCCGTTGTGTCGCCTGCTGCATCCTTCTCTCTTGTTGTAGTTTTTGCTGAGGAGGACAAGGAAGCGACTTGTCCCTGACCGTGAACATCCACAAGCGACGCGCTGCTTTTACATTTACCAGTTTCGGAAGAGGAGGCAAAAGAGCTAGAGGCTGAGTCTGCAATGTAAGCCAAAACTTGCTGTTGCTGCTCCGCCTTTAAAAGCGGTTTTCCTACTCCCAGAAAAGAGAGCGTTCGAGGCCTTGTGTAGCCTGACGACGAAACTGGCTCCACAGCTCCAGACTTAGGTGGAATATTTTTATCCCCACGACCACCTGATGCTCCACTACCACTACCATCATTACCAGCTGACAATGAACGCCCACGACGACCTCTTGCACCAGACTTCCTCATTGTTTTAAAATCTTAACCAAAGTAACTTTATTTGTTGCTGTCAAACAACTTACACGGTGAGCTATAACTTCAGTATGATTTCAATATCCCTTAACAGGTTGGTGAGACCACAAGGAAAATCAGGCACAATGTTACACACTCTGTTTTCTGTGGCACAAAATCACAGAGATGACACACACGCAGGACTGTCACTCAAGCACTAATGTCAATATTAATCTCCCACCTAATTTATGTATTTTTTTTTTTCAGGGAGACTTTAGAAACCAAATAATAAGAAAAAAAATAAATAAATAAATAGGCTTTCTATAGCCCACTGAATGAGAGATAGCACACACAGCAGTGGCACACAAGCCCTGACTGAGGCCAATATTTTTCTCCCACTGATTGATGTAGTGTTTTTGTGTTGAGGTAGATTTTAGAACACAAATCAAGGAAAAAAAAAAAAAAAGCTTTCTATGGCCCACTGAATGAGAGAGGTGGCACACCCAGGAGTCAAGACTGGCACACAAGCTGAAAGGGCAATATTACTCTCCCACTGTTTTTTGTATGTTTTTTTTTTTTTTTCAGGGAGACTTTAGAAACCAAATAATATTAAAAAAACCAAAAAAAAAATAGCCTTTCTATGGCCCACTGAATGAGAGAGAGAGGTGGCACACCCAGGAGTCAAGACTGGCACACAAGCTGAAAGGGCAATATTACTCTCCCACTGTTTTTTTTATGTATTTTTTGTTTTTTAAGGGAGACTTTAGAAACCCAATAATATTTAAAAAAAAAAATAAATAGGCTTTCTATGGCCCACTGAATGAAAGGGAGAGAGGTGGCACACCCAGGAGTCAAGACTGGCACACAAGCTGAAAGGGCAATATTACTCTCCCACTGTTTTTTGTATGTTTTTTTTTTTTTTTCAGGGAGACTTTAGAAACCAAATAATATTAAAAAAACCAAAAAAAAAATAGCCTTTCTATGGCCCACTGAATGAGAGAGAGAGGTGGCACACCCAGGAGTCAAGACTGGCACACAAGCTGAAAGGGCAATATTACTCTCCCACTGTTTTTTTATGTATTTTTTGTTTTTTAAGGGAGACTTTAGAAACCCAATAATATTTAAAAAAATAAATAAATAGGCTTTCTATGGCCCACTGAATGAAAGGGAGAGAGGTGGCACACCCAGGAGTCAAGACTGGCACACAAGCTGAAAGGGCAATATTACTCTCCCACTGTTTTTTGTATGTTTTTTTTTTTTTTTCAGGGAGACTTTAGAAACCAAATAATATTAAAAAAACCAAAAAAAAAATAGCCTTTCTATGGCCCACTGAATGAGAGAGAGAGGTGGCACACCCAGGAGTCAAGACTGGCACACAAGCTGAAAGGGCAATATTACTCTCCCACTGTTTTTTTATGTATTTTTTGTTTTTTAAGGGAGACTTTAGAAACCCAATAATATTTAAAAAAATAAATAAATAGGCTTTCTATGGCCCACTGAATGAAAGGGAGAGAGGTGGCACACCCAGGAGTCAAGACTGGCACACAAGCTGAAAGGGCAATATTACTCTCCCACTGTTTTTTGTATGTTTTTTTTTTTTTCAGGGAGACTTTAGAAACCAAATAATATTAAAAAAACCAAAAAAAAAATAGCCTTTCTATGGCCCACTGAATGAGAGAGAGAGGTGGCACACCCAGGAGTCAAGACTGGCACACAAGCTGAAAGGGCAATATTACTCTCCCACTGTTTTTTTATGTATTTTTTGTTTTTTAAGGGAGACTTTAGAAACCCAATAATATTTAAAAAAATAAATAAATAGGCTTTCTATGGCCCACTGAATGAAAGGGAGAGAGGTGGCACACCCAGGAGTCAAGACTGGCACACAAGCTGAAAGGGCAATATTACTCTCCCACTGTTTTTTGTATGTTTTTTTTTTTTTTTCAGGGAGACTTTAGAAACCAAATAATATTAAAAAAACCAAAAAAAAAATAGCCTTTCTATGGCCCACTGAATGAGAGAGAGAGGTGGCACACCCAGGAGTCAAGACTGGCACACAAGCTGAAAGGGCAATATTACTCTCCCACTGTTTTTTTATGTATTTTTTGTTTTTTAAGGGAGACTTTAGAAACCCAATAATATTTAAAAAAATAAATAAATAGGCTTTCTATGGCCCACTGAATGAAAGGGAGAGAGGTGGCACACCCAGGAGTCAAGACTGGCACACAAGCTGAAAGGGCAATATTACTCTCCCACTGTTTTTTGTATGTTTTTTTTTTTTTTTCAGGGAGACTTTAGAAACCAAATAATATTAAAAAAACCAAAAAAAAAATAGCCTTTCTATGGCCCACTGAATGAGAGAGAGAGGTGGCACACCCAGGAGTCAAGACTGGCACACAAGCTGAAAGGGCAATATTACTCTCCCACTGTTTTTTTAGGTTTTTTTTTTTTTTTCAGGGAGACTTTAGAAACCAAATAATATTAAAAAAAAAAAAAAAAAATAGGCTTGCTATAGCCCACTGAATGAGAGATAGCACACACAGCAGTGGCACACAAGCCCTGACTGAGGCCAATATTTTTCTCCCACTGATTGATGTAGTGTTTTTGTGTTGAGGTAGATTTTAGAACACAAATCACGGCAAAAATAAATAGGCTTTCTATGGCCCACTCAGTGAGAGATGGCACACACAGGGATGGCACTGTAGCAGAAATGCCAATCTTAATCTCCCACAAAAAAAAACAAAAAAAAACAAAAAACTGTCCTACAATTACTATCTCCCTGCAGTAATGTAAGCCAGGTATGGCAGGCAGCAATAGGAGTGGACTGATGCACAAATTAAATAAAAAGTGTGGACAAACAAAAAAGATAGCTGTGCAGAAAGGAAGGAACAAGAGGATATGTGCTTTGAAAAAAGCAGTTGGTTTCCACAGTGGCGTACACACAGCAATACAGCTATCACGGAGCCTTCTAGGGCAGCCCAATGAGCTACAGCGCTGAGGGGAAAAAAAAATAAAAATAGCTTCCACAGTCCCTGCACACCGAAGGTGGTGTTGGACAGTGGAAATCGCTGCAGCACAAGCGGTTTGGTGGTTAGTGGACCCTGCCTAACGCTCTCCCTGCTTCTGACGAAGCGGCAGCAACCTGTCCCTAAGCTCAGATCAGCAGCAGTAAGATGGCGGTCGGCGGGAACGCCCCTTTATAGCCCCTGTGACGCCGCAGACAGCAAGCCAATCACTGCAATGCCCTTCTCTAAGATGGTGGGGACCAGGATCTATGTCATCACGCTGCCCACACTCTGCGTTCACCTTCATTGGCTGAGAAATGGCGCTTTTCGCGTCATTGAAACGCGACTTTGGCGCGAAAGTCGCGTACCGCATGGCCGACAAGCACAGGGGTCGGATCGGGTTTCATGAGACGCCGACTTAGCCAAAAGTCGGCGACTTTTGAAAATGATCGACCCGTTTCGCTCAACCCTAATGGTGGATGTTGCGGTGAAGCAATAAATGTGCAGGAAGTGAGTGGAGGACACAAGGACTATAGTTTCTTTTCCTTTAATTTAAGGTTGAAGGTGCAGTCCAGGGCACAAGTCACAGCTGGTGATGGAGATCCGGGCAGCCTGAAAGCAATTCAGAGTCCACCTAGCCAGGTGGGGTTGGAGGCCTCCCTGCTGCGCTGTTCTCTGGGTGCTTGGTAATTGTAGTTCTCCTCAAGTATCTCTCTCAGTCTCTCCACTAAGTGAAACAGTACCCGCATGGCAGGCAGCTTGAGCCTGTTCCATGTGTCACTCCCTTGTGGTGAATCCGGGCTCTCATATACTGCTGTGCCTCAGTGTGTCAGCTTGGGCCAGGAGACTTGCAATCTTCTGCCCTCCGGATTTAGTTCCTGGGCCTGCAGTCCCCACACAAACACAGACTTCGGTGTCTGGTCTTTGGTGCTCAGTCCTGGGGTGAGCTCAGTCACAGCTCCAATCCCTCAGGTTCTCCTCACTTGCCTCCTCTTCCTTCCTCTCAGACTCGCACACTAAGACTAACTGACTAACCCCGCCTCCAGACAGAATTCATAGGGAAGCTCCCCTAAAACAGGTGTTAGAGCTCCCCTATCTGGTCTGGAGTCTGGAAAGGTGTTGTATGCTGAAATTACCTGGAAAGGCGACACCTCTTGCTTCCAGGCATGATATCATCCCCTGTGAGGAAGGCAATGCCACTGTGGCAACCATACTCCTGGGGTGCCACAAATGCTATGCAAAGCACAGCAGTTTATATGAGTTTGTGAATGTCTTCTGTGCTCTGCATTTTCAGTGTCTGAAAAAACTAAGTTCAATTAATTATGTAAATTGCAACAGCAGAAGACAAACTCCCCTGAACTGCTGCAGTCTGCATAAGAAAAGGTGGCCACGACCAAGAGAACAAAGCAGTTTTACTAGTTCAGTTCATGGACCAACCAGCAAGCAGTGGGAATAGAGAAAGAAGGTGCAAAATTTTCTACCCGCATAGAATTCAGCACCTGGGGCATCGCCCTTTTGGGCAACTCATGCTATTCAAACACTTATACATGCTTTAGTGACCCGTCAAATATGCAGGCTGTTCCCAGGTTCATGGTTTTATAGCCTATAGACCCAATCATGTTACATAACCCTTTTAGCAAACAAGCTTTGGAAGGAGTTATGGGGATGGGACTAACTAGGTTATCTCCCCTTGGTAGACTAAATGGAATCAGTATTTAATCCAATAGTAAGAAGTCAGGAGATTCCATTCTATTTATCCAGGAAGCTCACAAACTAGTCATATACACTATACACTACTTGCAGCATTAGGGATGCAAAGTTGAGCTGAAAATGAGGAGATGTCTTTGTATCTGTTTTTACTATGTGGATGTGCTGTTTGCCTAGCAACTGCCAGAAACTGTAATCTAGAATCTGTCATATCTCTTATTGCTCATCTAAAAAGTAATTTCAAATGAAAAAGTTTTAATCAGAATTCATAGAAAATGTTCTCTTTTCATTAGTTGGGAGTCAGTGCTCATAGCCAGAATTATTCTTCTTGTTACAGTACCTTATCTTAACTCTTGCTTTTTGGCTAATCTTTCTGACTGCTCAACCTCTTTCTGCCTACTTCATATTTATGCTTTGGCACTAAACACTGAAATGAGATTAATTTCTCAGTGATTAGAAATGTGATGTATACAGATACAGATTTATTTTACATTTGCCTGTAGTGTATTTATGTGCTTTGGCATGATACCACAAATATAGATTTTACTGGCAAATAAGTGTATAAATAAAAAAGAGTAAAATAGCTGTAATGGAGCTAGATTTACAGCTGTCAAGCAGACATATAAACAAAACCATACAAAGTTGTTTACATACTAAATCTTTATTAAATGTGCACTGCACACCTTATGAGGATAATTCGCCAAGCCAAAGGTCAGGGTGAGCAGCACGGATCAGAGATGTTGATTCTGCAGAACCCAACTTGCTGAACAACACAGACCAATTGAGTTGGATATGCAGGATGTCAAGTGGTTCAGTGCAGCTGGAAATACTATATGCCGGAGAGCCAAATTTTCTTATAGCACACAAACAGCAAATTTGGATGTTGGCAATCTGGTACCTTGTTAGAGGAACAAAGCTACATACAGCAACAGCAAATGTGTTAGTGTGTATAGCACCAAAAATAGTTGGGGAATCAGGTATCTTGAATCAGTAGATTTATGCAAAGGAATAACTAATACATAGTGACTTACATCGGACCAGCAAAATCACAGTAACAGATGCCCTTTGCACCAGCCACCACTGCTAGGCAAGTCTTTAAGGTCCTTCATATTCTTCACCCACTCCCGAAGAGGAGGTGGGCTTTACAGAGCCCTTCCCAGACTGCTGTCTCAGAATAACTGACGGACGATGAGGAGTCAGGTACAAATGCAAATCCAAAGCTAGCAGCATAAAACCCAATTGAAAACCAAAGGAAAATAAATAAATTTCTATCCCCAATGCAAAATCTGTTTGAGATTGCCCCACCAACCATGTACTATTTATAATACCGATACCGATATCGGTATAATACCGATACCAATATTTATTATGTAGTAAAGGGCCCTTTGGATTTGAATGCGATGTTTGCATTTAAAACAGCTATGCCCTGAGTATTTTCATAAAAAAATGCTTTCTGGCACAAAAATCAGAACATTCAAAATAAAAGTTGTTATGTTAATTCTTTTGAGAATCTTTCCACTTTCTTATAAAAAAATGAAAGGAAATTGAGCTATTAGAAGGTAGAATTGAAATGTTATAATTTATATGCTTTGAAGAATGAAATCAGTTATGCTGCAGTTGTTTGCAAGGCTATAATCAAATTTGCATTTGGGAATCAAACATTTTTTGGGGGAGTTTGATAACATAGGCAATTTATCCTCAGCATTTAATAGGTCTTCCTCACAACCCATAATTCCACTTTCTTGTATGAGCATGGGAACAGATGAGAGTTAGGTGATAAACAGACTGTAATATAATTTCTAAGAAGCTCCATCAATTTACTTTAACATTACTACATCTAAGTCAACCTATTTATTCACGTCTAAAAAGGTGCTATGCTGACTGATAGCCAGCTTTCCTCAGATAGGCAGGAGTAGCCGACAGTCAATCAGTAAGACATTGGCAGTCACACTCCATCAACAAAGCAGAGAGGAAAAGAAGCAGTTGCACTGACATAACATCAGGCAGAACTGGCAGTTAGGTAGCAACTAGCCTGCCTGTTATTTATTAGGCCAACCTCTTAAAGGATAATAAGCTCTGATTCTGCTCTGATGAGAATTAGTACATGAATACATAACCAACTCCACCATCAGTACAGTAATACTGCACTAGAACCACTGCAATAGATGAACATATCATCAGAACCATAATTTGTAAAGGATTACAGCACCAGAGCCACCATCAGTACTTGAATACAGAATCGAAACCACCATAAATACAACAGCAGCACCATCAATAGTAAATTAATAAATCATAAAAACGACCATCAGGACATGAAAACAGCACAAGAGTCACCATTTTTACAGGAACTGATCACCCAAACCACCATTAGTCGATTATAACATCCCAAGAGCCATCATCACTGCTTAAATATATCAACAGAACAGTAATCAGAACAGGAATGCAGCACCAGAACTACTGTCACTGCATGACAACATCACTAGAACTATCATCAGTACGTAGATACATCACCAGCACATCAGAAAAGTAATACAGCACCAGGACCATCATCAATTAAAAGAAAATATAGTACCGCATTACCAATCAGCACATGAATACATCACCAAAACTACAATCAGTATATGAATACATTACCAGAGCCATCAATAGTATATGAATACAGAATTAGAACCAACATAAGTGCAAGAATTCAACACCAGCCCCACTGACAAACAGTACATGAATAGAACACTAGAACCATCATTAGTAAAAGTATACAGCACCAGAACAACAATTAGTAAATACAACATCAGAAACCACCAACAGTACAAGAATACATGACCAAAACCACAGTCATTACATGAGAACATTACCAGAGCCATTATTAGAACATGAATACAGAATCATAACCAACATTAGTGCAAGATGCAACATCAGCCCCTCAGACAGGCAGTACATGAATACATCACAAGAACCATAATTAATAAAATAATACAGCACCAGAACCACCATCAGTACATGAATAGATAACCAAAACCACAAGTAGTACATAAATACACCATTAGAATGATCAATTGTAAATCAATAAATCAAGAAACCTTGAACACAGAACTATTATTATTACAGGAAATAAGCATCAGAACCACTATCAGTCTATAAATATATCAGAAGAACCATTAACAATGCTTAAATATATCACAAGAATAATAATCAGTACAGGAATACAGCACCAGAACTACTGCTACTGCATGACTACATCAATAAAACTATCATCAATATGCAAATACATCATAAGCATATCAGAGCAGAAATGCTGCATAAGGACAAGAGATGAGCGGTGTTCGAGTCGAACTGTTCACCAATTTCAAATTCGAGCTGTTTTGGGCAGTGTTTGACGAACTCGAACAATTTGCTTAATATTCAGCTGTTCTAGTTTCTGTTCGAAAACTGTTCGTTCACCAAAATCCTAACTTGATTTTCACATTAATGAGATTGCGTTGCTCCGGTGATCCGGAAGGAGTCCCCGGATCCAAGATGGCCGCGGGACTCCTTCCGGGTCATAAAATGACCTGGCTTGCCAGCGCCTGCAAGAGCTGCTGAGAGCAGGCGCCGGAAAGCCTCCCTACACTTGCCTGTCAGATCGTTGATCTGACAGAGTGCTATGCACACTGTCAGATCAACGATCTGATGTAATACAGTGATGTCCCACCCTGGGACATTAGTAGAAAGTTAAAAAATAAATAGAATGTATAAAAAAAAAAAAAAAAATCCCCAAATAAAGAAAAAAAAAAAAAAATTCCCAGTAAATCCATTTATTTATGTAAATTAAAAAAAACAATAAAAGTACACATATTTGGTATCGCCGCGTCCGTAACGACCCGCTCTATAAAACTATCCCACTAGTTAACCCCTTCAGTGAAAACCGCAAAAAAAAAAAAAAAAAAAAAAAACAAGGCAAATAACAACGCTTTATTATCATACAGGCGAACAAAAAGTGGAATAACACGCGATCAAAAAGAGGCATATAAATAACCATGGTACCGCTGAAAACGACATCTTGTCCCGCAAAAAAAAAGCCACCATACAGCATAATCAGCAGAAAAATAAAAAAGTTATAGCTCTCAGAATAAAGCGATGCAAAAACAATTATTTTTTATATAAAATAGCTTTTATTGTGTAAAAGCGCCAAAACATAAAAAAATTATATAAATGAGGTATCGCTGTAATCGTACTGACCTGAAGAATAAAGCTGCTTTATCAATTTTACCACACGTGGAACGCTATAAACGCCTCCCCCTAAAAGAATTTCAGGAATTGCTGGTTTTTGTTCATTCCGCCTCCCAAAAATCGGAATAAAAAGCGATCAAAAAATGTCATGTGCCCGAAAATGTTACCAATAAAAAATGTCAACTTGTCCCGCAAAAAACAAGATCTCACATGACTCTGTGGACCAAAATATGGAAAAATTATAGCACTATTTTTTCCAATAAAAAGCATCTTTTAGTGTGTGATGGCTGCCAATCCTAAAAATCAGCTAAAAAAAGCTATAAAAGTAAATCAAACCCCCCTTCATCACCCCCTTAGTTAGGGAAAAATAATAAAATTTTAAAAAAATGTATTTATTTCCATTTTCCCATTAGGGTTAGGGTTAGGGCTAGGGTTAGGGCTAGGGTTAGGGCTTGGGTTAGGATTGGGGTTAGGGTTAGGGTTGGGGTTAGGGCTAGGGTTAGGGCTGGGGTTAGGGCTAGGGTTAGAGTTGGGGTTTCAGTTAGATTTGGGGGGTTTCCACTGTTTAGGCACATCAGGGGCTCTCCAAACGCGACATGGCGTCTGATCTCAATTCCAGCCAATTCTGCTTTGAACAAGTAAAACAGTGCTCCTTCCCTTCCGAGCTCTGCCGTGCGCCAAACAGTGGTTCCCCCCCATATACGGGGTATCAGCGTACTCAGCACAAATTGGACAACAACTTTTGTGGTCCACTTTCTCCTGTTACCCTTGGGAAAAAAAATGTGGGGGCTAAAATATCATTTTCGTGGAAAAAAATTTTTTTTTTATTTTCACGACTCTGCGTTATAAACTGTAGTGAAACACTTGTTGGTTCAAAGTTCTCACAACACATCTAGATAAGTTCCTTGGGGGGTCTAGTTTCCAATATGGGGTCACTTGTGGGGGGTTTCTACTGTTTAGGTACATCAGGGACTCTGCAAATGCAACATGATGCCTGCAGACCAATCCATCTAAGTCTGCATTTCAAACGGTGCTCCTTCCCTTTTGAGCTCTGCCATGCGCCCAAACAGTGGTTTCCCCCCATGTATGGGGTATCTGCGTACTCAGGACAAATTGGACAATAACTTTTGTGGTCCAATTTCTCCTGTTACCCTTGGGAAAAAAAAATTGCGGGCTAAAACATCATTTTGTGGAAAGAAAAAATGATTTTTTAATTTTCACGGTGCTACATTCTAAACTTTAGTGAAACAATTGGGGGTTAAAAGTGCTCACCACACATCTAGATAAGTTCCTTAGGGGGTCTTCTTTCCAAAATGGAGTCACTTGTGGGGGGTTTCCACTGTTTAGGCACGTCAGGGGCTCTCCAATCGGGACATGGGTTTCGATCTCAATTCCAGCAAATCTTGCATTGAAAAGTCAAATGGCGCTCCTTCCCTTCCGAGCTCTGCCATGTGCCCAAACATTGGTTTACCCCAACATGTGGGGTATCGGCGTATTCAAGACAAATTGTACAACGACTTTTGTGGTCCAATTTCTCCTGTTACCCTTGGTAAGATAAAACAAATTGGATCTGAATTAAAAATTTTGTAAAAAAAAAAGTTAAATGTTCAATTTTTTTTAAACATTCCAAAAATTCCTGTGAAGCACCTGAAGGGTTAATAAAATTTTTGAATGTGGTTTTGAGTGCCTTGAGGGGTGCAGTTTTTAGAATGGTGTCACTTTTGGGTATTTTCTGTCATATAGACCCCTCAAAGTCACTTCAAGTGTGAGGTGGTCCGTAAAAAAAATGGTTTTGCAAATTTTGTTGCAAAAATTAGAAATCGCTGGTCAACTTTTAACCCTTATAACTCCCTAACAAAAAAAAAGTTATGTTTCCAAAATTGTGCTGATGTAAAGCAGACATGTGGAAAATGTTGTTTATTAACTATATTATGTGATATAACTCTCTAATTTAAGGGCATAAAAACGAAAAGTATGAAAATTGCTAAATTTTCATAATTTTCGACAAATTTCTGTTTTTTTCACAAATAAATGCAAGTCATATCGAAGAAGTTTTACCACTATCATGAAGTACAATATGTCACGAGAAAACAAAGTCAGAATCACCAGGATCCGTTGAAGCGTTTCAGAGTTATGACCTCATAAAGTGACAGTGGTCAGAATTGTAAAAATTGGCGCTGTCACTTAGGTGAAAACAGGCTTCGGGGTGAAGGGGTTAAGGTGTTTTCTATGTGTTTTCTAAGTGTTTGTGTTTGCCTGCCATTGGTTTCAATGGGGTTCGATGGTGTTCGTCGAACGTTCGACGAACATTTGAACACGAACACGCCCCAATTCGACGAACCGAACTCGAACACTAGGGGGATGGCTCAACACTAATAAGGACTGGAGATGCGCGAAGGTGTTCAGAAAATGTTTACCAATCTCAAATTTGGCATGAATGTATCCTATTCGGATTCGGGTTCGCTTTCACAAGAATTTTTACTCAAAGTAGCAAAAATCGGTCACAGTTCGCTAAATCATCACGTTACAACTAATGTTTTTGTTATTACTTTGGCTATGATAGTGGTGCTGTATAATGAGCAGGGGGATGGGTTTGATGAGGAGAGAGTGTGTGTCTAGGTTAGAGCAGCATGTGGAGAGGTTACCGCTGAGGTGCATGCTTTTGTTTCCGTCCCTTAACTTTATGAGTGTTAATTCCAGCAACCAATCAAGGTGCAGAACCATCCACAACATCATGACACAAGGTCTTCTGTGATTGGTTGTCCCTGGCCATATAAAAAGTGGATATCTTGTTTTGCTGGCACCATTTGCTCAGAGTCACAGTGCAGAGAGTTGCTCCTGCTCTAGGGCTAGGGCTGCAAGTTACCTTATGCTGTGTGAAATCGAGCTTCCAGCATCGAAGCAAATTGTGCAACAACTACCGTATGTGGCAGTCTCCAGAAGCCCCATTAGTTACTCCAAATCATTTGCCGCAATTAGCTACTCCAAATCATTTGTGCTAAAACTGTGTTTCAGTGGCAAATCAGATGGCCAGATTTCGACTTAAAATTTGTTAGACCTAATATAGTGGTGGAACCACGAGGCCTAATTACAAGGCCTAATTAGGTTCTTCAAATAGTTTCTGCTAAAACTGTGTGTTCAGTGGCAAATTAGAAGACCAGTTTTCCTCTTAAAAATTGTTGGGCATAATATAGTGGTGCATCCACTAGGCGCATTTAGTTGCTACAAATTATTTGCTCTAAGGCCGGTTTCACACGTCCAGATACTTCCGGTACCGGAGAAATCGGTACCGGAGTTATCGGTACCGGAGTTATCCGTGTCCGTGTGCTCACATGGCACATCAGTGTGGCACACGTGCAGCAGCCGTGTGCCGCCCGTGTGCTGCCTGAGGACCACACGGACCATGCAAGAGAGACAGCGCTACAGTAAGCGCTGTCCCCTGCTTGTGGTGCTGAAGCCGGCATTCATCCCTTCTGTCCTACTCGGCTGAAAGCAGCGCTTGCAGGAGAGAAAGGATGAAAGATCAAGTTTTTTTTTTGTTTAAAATAAAGTTTGGGGTCACCTCCCGCGTCCCATCCCTACCCAGCCCCCGTGCGCATATTCATCACTGTAATGAGCGGTACCACATGACCGCTCACACAGGACAAGCAGCCGGCACTGAGAGGAGGCATCGCGGGAGCTGGGTGAGTATTTCTCTGCAAGTGGGTGGGCGCACGGGGGGTGGGAGGTGACCCCCAAATTTAATTTTTAACAAAAAAACCCCAAAAACTTGATTTTTCATCCCTTCTCTCCAGCATGCAGCGCTGCAGGGAGAAGAGATGAATGCCGCCTTCAGCACCACATGCAGGGGTGACAGCGCTTACTGTAGCGCTGTCTCTCTGCAGGCAATAAGTGCACACGGAGGAGAGTGCACACTGTTCTACGTGTGCACGTGTGCGGGACACTTTGCGGACCATGCTGCCGGAGATAAATGGACATGTCTCCGTGTTTTCAACACACACGGTCCGTGAAAACATGTGCATAGACCCATTCAGTTGAATGGGTCTACGTGTGTCAGTGTCTCCGGTATGTGAGAAAACTGTCACTACACGTACCGGAGACATTGACGTGTGAAAGAGGCCTAAAACTGTGTTTCAGTGGCAAATCAGAAGACCAGATTTCCACTTTAACCCCTTTCCGACATCGGGCGTACATTTACGCCGATGTTGGACTCCCTCCCTTTGATGTGGGTTTCGGCGGTGAGCCAACATTGTTCCGGAGACATGTGTCCACAATAGCCGCGGGTGGAATCACGATCCATCCATGGCTATTAACCAGTTAAATGCCGCTGTCAAACTCTGACAGCGGCATTTAAATCGCGCTTACAGCAATTATGCCGGAAATACGCACACCAGTGACCGCTGTCATGTGATCACGAGTGTGTTGGCTTGACAACCTGAGGTTTCCTGGAGACCTCTATGGTTATCAGTGCTGGCATAATGTGAGCACCATCCAGTGGTCGGCGCTCATAGCAAGTCAGTAAATCTGCTATAAAGAAGCGATCTGAACATTGACTCTATGTAGCAGAGCCGATCGGGTTGTGGCAGCTTCTAGTCTCCTATGGAGACTATTAAAGCATGCCAAAAGTAAAAAACAAAATGTTTTTAAAAATAAAAAAATTAAAAAAATATAAAAGTTCAAATCACCGTCCTTTTGCCCCATTCAAAATAAAACACTAAAAATCAAATCAAACATACACATATTTGGTATCGCCGCTTTCAGAATCGCCCGGTTAATAATAAAAAAAGGATTAACCTGATCGCTAAGTCAAAAAATAGGTCAAAGAACAAAAATTAAAATGCAATAAAGGGTGATCAAAAGATCATATCTGCACCACAATGGTATCATTAAAAATTTCAGCTCGGAATGCAAAAAATAAGCCCTCACACAATCTGAGATCATGAAAAATGGAGACATTACGGGTATCGGAAAATGGCACAATTTTTATTTTTTTTTAACAAAGTTTGGAATTTTTTTCACCACTTAGATAAAAACATGTTTGGTGTCTATGAACTCATAATGACATGGAGAATCATAATGACAGGTCAGTTTTAGCATTTAGTGTACCTAGTAAAAAAGCCAAACAAAAAACAAGTGTGTGATTGCACTTTTTTTTGCAATTTCACCTCACTTGGAATTTTTTTCCCGTTTTCTAGTACATGTCCTGGTGAAACCAATGATTTTGTTAAAAAGTACAACTCGTCCCACAAAAAACAAGCCCTCACATGGCCATATTGACGGAAAAATAAAAAAAACTTATGGCTCTGGGAAGAAGGGGAGCAAAAACAAAAAATGCAAGGCCGAAAAAAGTTTCGGGGGTTAAGGGGTTAAAATCATTAGGCCTACTATAGTGGTGCAGCCACGGGCCCCATTTAGCTGCTTCAAATCATTGTGCTAAAACTGTGCTTCAGTGGCAGATCAGAAGGCCAGATTTCCACTTAAAAATCATTAGGCCTACTATAGTAGTGCAGCTATGAGGAGCAATTAACTACTCCAAATTGTTTGTGCTAAAACTGTGTTTCAGTGGCAAATCAGAAAGCCATATTTTCACTTAAAAATCATTAGGCCTAATCTTGGGGTGCAACTACGAGGCCCAGTTAGCTACTCCAAGTTGTTTGTGATAAAACTGTGTTTCAGTGGCTAATCAGAAGGCAAGATTTCCACTTAAAAATCATTAGGTCTTCTATAGTGGTGCAGCCACAAGGGCCAATTAGCTACTCCAGAGGGGGGGCTGTAATAGGCGCAGCTTGATGGAAGCCCCCACATGACTGCGTTGCCGAGAGGTGGGGTTTGCAGTTTGAATGAAAACAGGGATCGTCGCGGGATTGGTGGGAATTTTGAATGGGGGGGCGTTTTTGGTGGCACAAGGAGGCGGGGGCTGGAAAAGTGCGGGAAGAATTCATTAGTGCGGTGACTGACAAGGAGAGAAGAAGTGTCACACCACTGTACTCACCATGGCATCCGTTGACAGCCTTGTGACTCAGCTACGCAGGGAAGCACGGTCCAGGAGCTATGGATGGCTGGAGGAGCAGCTGACCAGGCTGCTGGGAGACAGCGGGAGCCGGGGCAGCAGGACCAGGAGGACGAGGCCACCGGAGAGGTTGTCCCCTGACTTGGCACCGTGCGGCAGACGCAGGCCGCGCAGCCCCTCCGGGGACCCTGCGGGGGCTGTGGGACATGGCGCGATTACCCCGCCCGCTCCCCCCTCCGGTAGGAATCCACCCGGCGGCTCTGCCAGTTCCGCGCCGGAAGTCAGGGCCGCACCGGGAGTGTGGCCTAGTCCAGGACGCGCTGGAAGTGCGGCGCCCTCTAGTGGAACCAGTACTCGCCGGAGTTCTGCGCGGGCAGCGGAGGCAACAGTGGCAATGACATTGAGGTGCCCAGTGGCAACATCGGCTAACAGGAGTTACGGGGCAGGGAGTGCAGCTGCGGGTGTACCAGGATCACAGTCCCCAGGTGGGCCTGGCAGGGGCACCGGATGGCAGAGCAGGGTGACGGGCAGGCTAACCATGGCGGTTCAGCTGTGCCCGGGATGCGGAAGTCGTGCTGCGGGTGCCGGTGAGGCCAGCCATGCTGGGGGCAGAAGAGGATTTGTTATGATTTTCCCAATGGCAGGGAAATCAAAATAACAACGGACTAGCTCTCGGGTGATGGGAACTAAAGTGACCGTGACCTGAACCTGACACGACACTGGAAGTAGCCGGGAAGTGTTTCCTACGATGCCCTAGACACCACGCGCCAGCCGGAGATCTAACTACCCCTATCAGAGGAATATACAGGCCTGCCTTACCTCCAGAGATGAACCCCAAAAGGAGATAGCAGCCCCCCACAAATATTGACGGTGAGTCAAGAGGAAAAGACATACGTAGGATGAACAGCAGATTTAGCACAGTGAGGTCCGCTTACTAGATAGCAGAAGTACAGGAAAGAGTCACTTCACGGTCAACTTCAAAACACTACTCAAAAACACCATCCTGAAATTACTTTAAAACTCCAGTGACAACTCATGCCACTGGAGTGGCAATTTCAGTCCACGAGAGCTTCCAGCTACAGAGAGTCACATTGCAAATAGCTGGACAAAAATAGCATAAACTAGAAACAAAATTCAACTTAGCTGAACAGGATCTTGAGGCAGGAGAATGCAACAGAATGCTACTGATACATTGTTGGCCGGCATCAGACCAGCAGCCAAGCAGCCTTAAATAGGAAACTCCCCTAATGGGTGTCAACAGGTGATCAAGGATAGAAGAAGGCAAATAAGTGACTCTACCATAAAACACCACCGGGGGAGCCCACAAACAGAATTCACAACAGTACCCCCCCCTTAAGGAGGGGGCACCGAACCCTCACCAGAACCACCAGGGCGATCTGGATGAGCACTATGAAATGCACGAACCAAATCAGGAGCATGAACATCAGATGCTGTCACCCAAGAATTATCCTCCTGACCATAGCCTTTCCACTTAACCAGATACTGAAGTTTCCGTCTGGAAACACGGGAGTCCAAGATCTTTTCCACCACATACTCCAACTCACCCTCAACCAGCACAGGAGCAGGAGGATCAGCAGACGGAACAACCGGCACCTCATACCTCCGCAACAATGACCGATGAAAAACATTATGAATAGTAAAAGATGCTGGGAGGTCCAAACGAAAGGACACAGGATTGAGAACCTCCAGAATCCTATAAGGGCCGATAAACCGAGGCTTAAACTTAGGAGACGAGACCTTCATAGGAACAAATCGAGAAGACAACCAAACCAGGTCCCCCACACAAAGACGAGGACCGACACGCCGATGACGATTAGTGAACTGTTGAGTCTTCTCCTGGGACAACTTCAGATTGTCCACAACCTGTCCCCAAATCTGATGCATTCTATCAACCACAGCATCTACTCCAGGACAATCCGAAGACTCCAATTGACCGGACGAAAAGCGAGGGTGAAACCCTGAATTACAAAAAAATGGAGAAACCAAAGTGGCAGAACTGGCCCGATTGTTAAGGGCAAACTCTGCCAATGGCAAAAAATCAAGCCAATCGTCCTGATCAGCGGACACAAAACACCTCAAGTAAGTCTCCAAGGTCTGATTAGTACGCTCAGTCTGGCCATTAGTCTGAGGATGGAATGCAGACGAAAAAGACAAGTCGATGCCCATCCTGGCACAGAACGCCCGCCAAAATCTAGACACAAACTGAGTACCCCTGTCAGACACTATATTCTCAGGAATACCATGCAAACGCACAACATTCTGAAAAAATAGAGGGACCAGCTCAGAGGAGGAGGGCAATTTGGTCAAAGGTACCAAGTGAACCATCTTGGAAAAACGGTCACACACCACCCAGATGACGGACATCCTACGAGAAACAGGAAGGTCAGAAATAAAGTCCATAGAGATGTGCGTCCAAGGCCTCTTAGGAATAGGCAAGGGCAACAACAACCCGCTGGCCCGGGAACAGCAGGGCTTAGCCCGAGCACAAACATCACAAGACTGCACAAAAATACGTACATCTCGAGACAAGGAAGGCCACCAGAAGGACCTAGACACCAGATCCCTGGTGCCAAAAATTCCAGGATGACCTGCCAACGCGGAAGAGTGAACCTCCGAAATAACTCTACTGGTCCAGTCATCAGGGACAAACAGTCTACCAGGCGGACAGCGATCAGGCCTATCCACCTGAAACTCCTGCAAAGAGCGCCGCAGGTCTGGGGAGACAGCTGACAATATCACCCCATCCTTCAGGATGCCAGTAGGTTCGGAATCACCAGGCGAGTCAGGCTCAAAACTCCTAGAGAGGGCATCCGCCCTCACATTCTTAGACCCAGGCAGATATGAAACCACAAAGTTAAATCAAGAGAAAAACAACGACCAGCGCGCCTGTCTAGGATTCAGACGCCTGGCTGACTCAAGATAAATTAGATTTTTGTGGTCAGTCAAGACCACCACCTGGTGTCTAGCACCCTCAAGCCAATGACGCCACTCCTCAAATGCCCACTTCATGGCCAAGAGCTCCCGATTTCCAACATCATAATTTCGCTCAGCGGGCGAAAACTTTCGAGAGAAAAACGCACATGGTCTCATCACTGAGCAGTCAGGACCTTTCTGCGACAAAACTGCACCTGCTCCGATCTCGGAAGCATCTACTTCAACCTGGAACGGGAGCGAAACATCAGGCTGGCGCAACACAGGAGCAGAAGAAAAGCGGCGCTTAAGCTCCCGAAAGGCCTCCACAGCCGCAGAGGACCAATTAGCAACATCAGCACCCTTCTTGGTCAAATCAGTCAAAGGTTTAGCAATGGCAGAAAAACCCGCTATGAATCGGCGATAGAAATTAGCAAATCCCAAGAATTTCTGAAGACTCTTTAGAGAAGTAGGTTGTACCCAATCACAAATAGCCTGAACCTTAACAGGGTCCATCTCCATAGATGAAGGGGAAAAAATATATCCCAAAAAGGAAATTCTCTGAACCCCAAAAATACACTTTGAGCCCTTCACAAATAGATAATTAGCTCGTAAAACCTGAAAAACTCTCCTGACCTGTTGAACATGAGATTCCCAGTCCTCCGAAAAAATCAAAATATCATCCAAATACACAATCATAAATTTATCCAGATATTCACGGAAAATTCCGTGCATAAAGGACTGAAAAACGGAAGGGGCATTCGCGAGACCGAAAGGCATTACCAAATACTCAAAATGGCCTTCAGGCGTATTAAATGCGGTCTTCCACTCATCCCCCTGCTTAATCCGCACCAAATTATACGCACCACGTAGATCGATCTTAGTGAACCACTTCGCCCCCTTTATGCGAGCAAAAAGATCAGTCAGTAAAGGTAACGGGTACTGGTATTTAACTGTAATCTTATTCAGAAGTCGATAGTCGATACAAGGTCTCAATGAACCATCCTTTTTACCCACAAAGAAAAACCCTGCCCCCAGTGGAGACAAAGAGGGGCGAATATGACCCTTTTCCAAAGATTCTCTGATATACTCCCGCATAGCAGTATGTTCAGGTACAGACAAATTAAACAAGCGACCCTTAGGAAATTTACTACCGGGAATCAACTCAATAGCGCAGTCACACTCTCTGTGAGGGGGGAGAGAATCAGTCTTAGGCTCCTGAAAGACATCATAAAAATCTGACAGAAATGCTGGGATCTCAGAGGGAGTAGATGAAGAAATGGGAACCAAAGGTGCATCCCCATGAATCCCCCGACATCCCCAGCTCAGCACAGACATTGATCTCCAGTCCAAGACTGGATTATGAATTTGTAACCATGGTAATCCAAGTACTAATACGTCATGTAGATTATATAACACAAGGAAACGAATAATCTCCTGATGGTCTGGGGAAAGATGCATAGTCACTTGTGTCCAATATTGTGGTTTATTGCTAGCCAAAGGTGTAGAATCAATACCCTTTAAGGGAATAGAAACCTCCAGAGGCTCTAAATCAAACCCACAACGCTTGGCAAAGGACCAATCCATGAGACTCAGAGCGGCGCCAGAATCCACATAAGCATCCACAGTAACAGATGATAAAGTACAAATCAATGTCACGGACAAAAGAAATTTAGACTGCAAGGTACCCATAGAAAAAGATTTATCAACCTTTTTATCAACCTTCTTTATGCGTTTAGAGCATGCTGATATAACATGAGCTGGATCTCCACAATAGAAGCACAACCCATTTTTGCGCCTGTAATTCTGTCGTTCGCCTCTAGACAATACACTATCGCATTGCATATGCTCTGGTGCCTTTTCAGAGGTCACCGCCAAATGATGCACAGGTTTTTGCTCAGAAGATACCGCCATATGGTGCACAGGTTTTTGCTCAGAAGATACCGCCATATGGTGCACAGATTTGAGCTCCCGTAAACGCCGATCAATCTGGATAGCCAATTTCATGGCATCATTCAGACCTGTAGGCACAGGGAACCCCACCATGACATCCTTCACGGCATCAGAGAGACCTTCTCTGAAATTAGCTGCTAGAGCGCACTCATTCCATTTAGTAAGCACCGACCATTTACGAAATTTTTGGCAGTATATCTCAGCTTCATCTTGCCCTTGGGAAAGAGCTATCAAGGCTTTCTCAGCCAAAATCTCTAAATTAGGTTCTTCATAAAGCAACCCCAAAGCCAGAAAAAACGCATCTACATTTAATAACGCAGGATCCCCTGGCGACAATGCAAATGCCCAACTTTGTGGGTCACCCCGCAATAGAGAAATAACAATTTTAACCTGTTGCGCAGGATCACCAGCAGAGTGAGATTTCAGAGACAAAAACAATTTACAATTCTCTCTGAAATTCAAAAAACGGGATCTGTCTCCGGTAAAAAATTCAGGCATAGGGATCTTAGGTTCAGACATTGGAGCACGTATAACAAAATCTTGTAAGTTCTGGACCTTTGTAGCCAGGTTATTCAGACCTGCAACCAAACTCTGTGGATCCATGATTCAAACAGGTGTAACCAAAGCCATTCAGAGATTAAGAGGAGAGGAAAAAAAAAAAAAAAGGCTGAAGACTGCAGTTTAAGCAAGGAGTACAAATAAGCACTAAGGTGCACTTTCCAAACACAGAAGGAAAAAAAACCTTTTCATATCCTTTCCTGCTTTAGTGCATAGTTTTAACACATGTGTGGGCCGGCCAAACTGTTATGATTTTCCCAATGGCAGGGAAATCAAAATAACAACGGACTAGCTCTCGGGTGATGGGAACTAAAGTGACCGTGACCTGAACCTGACACGACACTGGAAGTAGCCGGGGAGTGTTTCCTACGATGCCCTAGACACCACGCGCCAGCCGGAGATCTAACTACCCCTATCAGAGGAATATACAGGCCTGCCTTACCTCCAGAGATGAACCCCAAAAGGAGATAGCAGCCCCCCACAAATATTGACGGTGAGTCAAGAGGAAAAGACATACGTAGGATGAACAGCAGATTTAGCACAGTGAGGTCCGCTTACTAGATAGCAGAAGTACAGGAAAGAGTCACTTCACGGTCAACTTCAAAACACTACTCAAAAACACCATCCTGAAATTACTTTAAAACTCCAGTGACAACTCATGCCACTGGAGTGGCAATTTCAGTCCACGAGAGCTTCCAGCTACAGAGAGTCACATTGCAAATAGCTGGACAAAAATAGCATAAACTAGAAACAAAATTCAACTTAGCTGAACAGGATCTTGAGGCAGGAGAATGCAACAGAATGCTACTGATACATTGTTGGCCGGCATCAGACCAGCAGCCAAGCAGCCTTAAATAGGAAACTCCCCTAATGGGTGTCAACAGGTGATCAAGGATAGAAGAAGGCAAATAAGTGACACTACCATAAAACACCACCGGGGGAGCCCACAAACAGAATTCACAACAAGGATTACCGGCAGCCGAGCGTTCACGATCCACCAGGAGGTCAAGCAACAGGAACACTTCGCCAGTCTTGGTCCCCCCTGGTGACGTGGAGGCCAGTGGCGCGGGCCTGGGGCATCGCAGTGGCAGCGACGACTCCGGATCGGGGAGTGAACATCCAGACGGTGGTGATCAGCGGGATCCGGAGACACGGCTGGTGGGAACACAGCGCCCGCGCAGCCTCGTGAGTATATGTCTAGTTTTTCGGTGCCGGGTGCAGCGGGGTTAGCGGAAGGGGTAGGGGAGGCTAGTTCAGGGTTTCCTGGCGTTAGAGAGCTTTTGGCGGGTATGTCGCATATTTTGAAGAGATTGGACGGGGGTGCGGCAGATAGCGCGGGGGCGTCACCCGCGGGGGCTTAGTTGGTAGATTCTGGTAATGCGGCGGGGGGGGGGGGGCGCTGGCGAGGCAGTGAGGCCTGGTGCTGCTGCGGCAGCTCAGGCAGCTGGGGTGTCGGTGTCGGTTCAAACGGAGTCGAGAAAGAAGGATGAGGCAAAATTAGACGATAGGGCGAAAGGGGAGGTTTTTGTGTGTTTTGAAGGTCCCCTTGGTTCCCATTAAAAGAAGGAGGTAAAAGAAAAGATTTGGAAGGACGAATACGTGGAGATTTTCTCCCTCCTCCCTTTGGAAAAATTTAACTTGGACAAAGGGAAGAAGGATGATAGCAAAAAGGAGGAGGAGGAAAAGAGACGTTGGCGCTTGATTCCGCAGACGTTTGTGAATTGGCAGCAGGCTTTTGTTATCTTGGCCAGTGTGATAGGAGAAAAGTTCCCGGAAAATTGCTCATGTCTTTTTTGCTACCTCGATTCCATCGGTGAAGCACATCGTACGTACGGCGGCCAAGCTTGGCTGCGCTACGATGAGCAATTTAGGCAGCGGAAGGCGGTTAGGCCTGAGATTAAATGGGTTCAAAAGGACTTGGATTGTGGCTGAAGGTGATGGCCCCTGTATGGTATGGGCAGTCCTTTCAAGGGGGCGGGGGGGTAGCAGTCAGCAAGCAGGACAAGGGGGAGGAGCAGGACAGGGGTCACAGGGGGTTAAAGAAAAAACGGGTACATGCTGGCAGTTTAATGATGGCCAGTGCAAGTATGGCAATATCTGCAAATTCAAGCACGTATGCTCCCATTGTAGGGGGGCCTCTCACGGGGCCTCAAAATGTTTCAAAAAAGCAAGGGGCAAGCCGTCAGTGGGTAGCGGTCATGGGGGTGACGTCAGTGAGGCTTCAAAAGATGGCGCCTTATCTAAGTAGATATCCGGACCGGTCGAAGGCGGTGGTCATTAGGGACGGTTTTGCTGAAGGTTTTAGGATTCCTCGCCCGAATCATGTGGTCCCCTTTTCTACAAAAAATTTGAGGTCAGCGGGTTTGCATGCGGATGTTGTTACGGCTAAGTTAGCGAAAGAAGTGGAGCTGGGGAGAATGGCGGGGCCGTTTAGTTCGTTACCCATGGAAGGGGTGATTGTTTCTCCACTGGGAGTTGTGCCCAAGAAGGAGCCGAATAAGTTTTGCTTAATTCAGCATCTGCCGTACCCAAAAGGTTGTTCTGTGAACGATGGCATTGCAGAGGAATTATGTTCTGTTGTTTACACGTCGTTTGACGCGGCAGTGCATTGGGTTCGTATGTACGGGTCAGGGGCTTTGATGGAAAAGACAGACATCGAGTCTGCCTTTCGGCTTCTGCCAGTGCATCCGGAGAGCATTCCGCTACTAGGTTGCTGTTGGAACGGAGGTTTTTATTTGGACAAGTGTTTGCCTATGGGCTGTTCGATTTCTTGTTCGTTGTTTGAGACTTTCAGTACTTTTCTGGAATGGGTTGTTAGAGACGTTTCTGATGTTCCTTCAGTCATTCATTACTTGGATGATTTTTTGATTGTGGGTCCTCCGGACTCTGCGGTGTGTGGAAATTTGCTGGCCACCATGGAATGGGTGGCTGGTAGTGTTGCGCGATACCGTCCGATACTTGAAAGTATCGGTATCGGATAGTATCGGCCGATACCCGAAAAGTATCGGATATCGCCGATACCCGATACCAATACAAGTCAATGGGACACCAAGTATCGGAAGGTATCCTGGATGGTTCCCAGGGTCTGAAGGAGAGGAAACTCTCATTCAGGCCCTGGGATCCATATTAATGTGTAAAATAAAGAATTAAAATAAAAAATATTGATATACTCACCCGTCCGGAGGCCCCTGCACCTTACCGCTGTTAACCGGCAGCCTGCTTTGCTTAAAATGAGCGCGTTCAGGACCTTCCATGACGTCACGGCTTCTGATTGGTCGCGTGCCGCTCATGTGACCACCACGCGACCAATCACAAGCCGCGACGTCATTCTCAGGTCCTAAATTCCTAAAATGAGGAATTTAGGGCCTGAGAATGACGTCGCGGCTTGTGATTGGTCGCGTGGCGGTCACATGAGCGGCACGCGACCAATCAGAAGCCGTGACATCATGGAAGGTCCTAAACGCGCTCATTTTAAGCAAAGCAGGCTGCCGGTTAATAGCGGTAAGGTGCAGGGGCCTCCGGAGAGGTGAGTATATCCATATTTATTATTTTAATTCTTTATTTTACACATTAATATGGTTCCGATACCGATTCCCGATACCACAAAAGTATCGGATCTCGGTATCTGAATTCCGATACCGCAAATATCGGCCGATATCCGATACTTGCGGTATTGGAATGCTCAACACTAGTGGCTGGGCATTTCAGCGTCCCGTTGGCGCAGGAAAAAACAGAGGGCCCCTGCATGGTTTTAAGTTTTCTCGGGATTCTTATTGATTCGGGTAAGATGGAATGCAGGTTGACTGATGACAAGTTGTTGTTGCTTAAGCAGGAGGTGATTAGAATTGGAAAATTGAAGAAAGCGACGTTGAAGGAGTTGCAATCGTTGCTGGGTCGCCTGAATTTTGCATACCGTATCATGCCTATGGGCAGGATTTTTTGCCGCAGGTTGTCTAGAGCTACGGCGGGAGTCCGTGCAGCTCATCATTTCATTCGCTTGAGTAGAGAGCACAGGGACGATTTGCTAGTGTGGCAGCGTTTCCTGGAAAATTATAACGGCAGGGCATTGATTCAACAGGAGGATTTGAATGCCTTTGATTGCGAGATTTATACGGATGCAGCGGGAGGAGTTGGTTATGGTGCCTATTGCAGAGGTAAATGGAGTGTCGGAGTGTGGCCGGAAGAGTGGCGACAAAATGGGCTGACTAGGAATTTGGCGTTGTTGGAATTGTTCCCAATCGTGGTGGCAGCGTTTATTTGGGGCGACAATTTTAGGGATCGACGTGTGCGCTTTCATTGCGATAACTTGAGCGTGGTGTCAGTAATTAACAGCCTATCTTCTTCTTCCCCCCCAGGTGATCAGGTTGGTTAGGGAATTGGTGTTGAGGTGTTTGGAATTGAATTCTTGGATTTCGGCTGTGCATGTGCCAGGTGTCCAAAACGCTATAGCAGATGCTTTCTCTCGTTTGCAGTGGGATCGCTTCCGGGAATTGGCACCAGATTCGGAACCTACAGGAGCGGGATGTCCTTCACATCTGTGGCAGATTGTTGCGGACGGGGAGGTCGGTTGATCCAAGCCTCCATCTCGAGCCGGACATGGTCGGATTATGAAGCGGCATGGGATATGTGGGAAGGTTGGTTGGTCCAATGCGGCTCAGTAGAGTCTGACGGCGATAGGACTATGGCGTTGTTGGCATTGATGGGTAAGGCGGCCGAATGGGTATGGTCCGTGTCGAGGTTAAACAAAGGTATTGCGGGTCTGGCTTTCGGTTTTCGTCTGCAAGGTTCAGCTGGCGTGACAAAGGATTTTGTGATACGGCAGGCTTTGAAGGGTTTTCGGAAAGGCAAGGTGACTTTTGATAAGCGTAGGCCAATTTCTTTTGGAATGTTGGAATGGCTGGGGGAGGCCTTGGGTGTTATTTGTAGTTCCCAGTGTGAGGTTTTACTTTTTCGATTGGCTTTTTCGTTAGCATTTTTTGGGGCTTTGCGTTTGGGGGAGTTGGTTTCCCCGAATAAAGACAAGGCGGGTGGTCTGTTAGCAGAAGATGTTGATTTTTGGGCAGGAGGTATTGTTTTTTGGATCAGGCGTTCTAAGACTGATCAGCTTGGTAGGGGTAAGGGAGTGGTGCTGGGAAGAGTTGGCTGTAGCGGGATGTGCCCGCAGCATTGTTTGGAGGCTTACTGGAGTCTTTGGTTGCTGAGGGCAGGCCCTTTGTTACGACACCAAAATGGGGAATTCTTGTTCCGTTTTCAATTCACGGCTATATTGAAAAGAGGTTTGGGATTGCTGGGTGTTAACCCGAAGAATTTTGGGTCGCACTTGTTTCGAATCGGTGCTGCGTCCGAAGCCGATGGTTTGGGCTTGGGAGTGGATGTGATCAAGAGAATAGGCAGATGGAGTTCGAATCGTTATCTGTCTTATGTTAGGCATTAAGTCAAGGGTTCGGGGGCAAGTTGTGGTGTGGTGTTAACCGTTGTTATGTTTTCCAGGTCAGACCTCCCTCTTGGCTTGGATTGTCGGACATTCATTCGTTCACTGGGGTGCGCTTCGTGCGGATGCTAGGCCAAATGGTAGGCAATTAGGCTTTGGCCAGGATGCTGTGGTTATTAGATGGTTGGGCTTTCGGGGTATGTTATGGGGGAGGTTGTTGTTGGAATTTTCTAACGCCGCTAGGCGTGATCGACCCCAGGACATTTTGGTGGTTCATCTTGGTGGCAACGATTTTGGAATGAGACCAGTGAGGGAATTGATTCGGGACATTCGTTTCGATTTTTTTAGGCTGTGGGTGTCTTTCCCAGGTGTTTTGACGGTTTGGTCAGACATTGTGCCACGGCGGAAGTGGCGGGATGCACGTTCTTAGAAAGGGATTAGTAGAGCCCGGGTGAAGCTGAATAGGGCGGTGGCGAGTTTTGCGTCTCGGAATGGTGGTATTGCTGTGAGACATTTTGAGCTGGAGGCCAGGAGCGGCAATTTTTGGAAGGATGATGGAGTGCATCTCAATGATATAGGTATGGATTTATGGGCGCTTGGTCTACAGGAAGGAGTAGAAAGAGCTTTGGCGGTGGTGGGGCACTCACAAGCCTGAGGGGGTCAGGGCTGTTCGTGTGTGGCGGGGGGTGGGGTTCTTGGAGTTGATGATGACGTTTTATGGGGTTGATCTGGCTTTTGTTTAGGGGCTCTGGACGGGGAGTTTATCTTGGGAGCTTTGGGGTTTGGTTTGCCCGAAATGGGTTACATGGTGCCCTCGAGCTGGTGGTCACGGCTGAGGGTAAAGAAGTTTTGGTTTTAAATTTTGTTGGTGGCTTTCTGCCTATTTTTTGAGCCAGATTTCTTAGCTCCAAGAACCCTCCCCTCAAGGTTTTACATATGCAATGTATACATGTTATTATTCATGTTATTGTTTGTTTAATAAAATGGCCGCTGTGGCCAACTTATCCAAAGAAATGTATGTGTTTTGTTTTAATTTTAATAGGTGGCAGGCGGAGTAGTGAATGGTGCAGGGTATGGGGGTTATTAAGATTGGGTACGGAGAAGACCCAGTATAGGCGATATGCGGTCAAGATCATTTGTGCTGAAACTGTGTTTCAGTGACAAGTCAGAAGGCTATATTTCCCCTTAAAAGTTGTTAGTATGCCTCAACAACACTGTTATACCTATCTAAGAAAATAAATTATGATTGTTCATTTAGTGACAGGTGACTGACAGTTGTGGGGCTAAGGTTGTGAAACAGCAGGGTACAAGAGAGGAAGGCTACTTACAACATGAGTGGGAAAGAGCAAGGTCATGGTGGAAGGAGGAATAGGCTTGGTGTTCGATGAGTAGTAGGTTAGGTGTTAATGTGAATGAACACTCAATTGAACAAACACCATCTTGTCCTATCCAAAAACCACTGACACCATCTGTTACTGGCCGGCCTACTCAACTCCATTTCTTTTGCAGCTGCACAGTGGTACACTTTGTAAATGAGGCTCAGAAAAAGCTTGTGCTCAAGTGGATGGAAAACACTGCATCAAGTGGCCTACCATCAGCTTCCTCAACCTTAACACCACACACAATACAATCCTCAGAGGTGGCACCCCAATTATCATTGTTTCCCCCACGTCAAAAATTTCCAAGCACCCAATTGACTGTGGGGAACTTCAGATGGGCCATTCTGATGAGCTGTTCTCACATTGTATTCCATGGGCATCAGAGGTCTGCTCCAAAGAATCACAGAATCCAGGGGAGGAAAGCTCTGCACCAATGCCCAAAATATTTTCATGTTGGATCTGGGGTCCGACGAAGTAGGGTCTGAGCAGAATCCAGACCCTCGTCACCAGTTGTTAACCACCAAGGGTGGAGGTGATCCTGATGCGACTCAGACACCTGAGATTGCACTGTGCTGTATAGGAGTATGGTGATTCTCAGGGCAAAGAATGGGGGGACAGAGAGGATAACATGGGGTTGTAGATCCCACATGATGTGAACGCAGAGGAAGGAAGCTTCATAGGAGGAGATGATGGATGAGGAGGTTACATTGTGGCTTCCCACACAGACACAAAGTGACGCAACCATGAAAAGCACTGCATTCTTAGCCCTAACTTTTCCTGTGGCCAGAACCGATCAAGAGTGTGCAGTTTGCAGGGGCGGCAAGGGTTACCTAGCCTGGACATTTTTTGGGACCGCAAAGGATAACCCAACACATATTATCTTTCAAATTTGCGAAAAAAACTCAGTAGAGGCAAAAATTGCAATAATTTGACAACTACATGCATGAAGCGGCACATGCACCATCAACATGCCTTAGACTGGGAATCTCACTGTGCTGAAATGCAGACTAGTGGGCCTAGCCAACCACCAGCCTTCCAATCAACGCCATCTGCTGCTTCTTCCTCCTCCATCATTATTCTAAGTGTTCACACACAGGCCTCTGGCAGCAGAAACAATAATTGTCTACCCATCACATTCGGGGTGCGTACCGGTCAGCTGTTACAGAAGTAGACATGACTGCTGCTTTTGTGTCACCTACAACAACACATCTTTCTCAATCCACCATAACATCTCCGCCTGTACCTCACTCACAGTCCAGCAGTTTGTCCGGTTCTCCGTACTCTGCTTTCTGTCAGCACAGCATTCAGCTCTCGGTCCCACAGCTGTGGTCACATAAAAGAATATTGACTCCTACTAGTGTTGAGCGATACCGTCCGATACTTGAAAGTATCGGTATCGGATAGTATCGCCGATACCGATACCCGATACCAATACAAGTCAATGGGACACCAAGTATCGGAAGGTATCCTGTATAGTTCCCAGGGTCTGAAGGAGAGGAAACTCTCCTTCAGGCCCTGGGATCCATATTAATGTGTAAAATAAAGAATAAAAATAAAAAAATATTGATATACTCACCTCTCCGACGCAGCCTGGACCTTACCGATGTAACCGGCATCTTCCGTTCCTAAGAATGAGCGCTTGAAAGACCTCAGATGACGTCGCGGCTTGTGATTGGTCGCGTGGCGACATCATCTGAGGTCTTTGAAGCGCTCATTCTTAGGAACGGAAGATGCCAGTTACATCAGTAAGGTCCAGGCTGCGTCGGAGAGGTGAGTATATCAATATTTTTTATTTTTATTCTTTATTTTACACATTAATATGGATGCCGATACCGATTCCCGATATCACAAAAGTATCGGATCTCGGTATCGGAATTCCGATACAGCAAATATCGGCCGATACCCGATACTTGCAGTATCGGAATACTCAACACTAACTCCTACACATGGCAAAGCTAAGAGCTTGAATTCCATCATCTCCAATCTGTTGGCCACAGAAATGCTGCCTTTCCCCCTGGTGGATACAGTTTTTTTCCGAAAGATAATGGCCATCGCAGTCCCCCAGTACCAGTTGCCCAGTCGTCATTACTGTGCCTGCGCTACACTAGCATGTTGCTGACAACATCACCTGTTCCCTGAAAAAAATCTATGTCTGCCAGTGGGCATTTCACCACTGTCACTTGGACAAGCAACATGGGCAGAGGCGTTACATCTTGCAGACTGGCCACTGGTTGACTCTGGTGGCTGTGGGGGCAGGCAGTCAAGGGGCTGTTCCACAAGTCTTTGAATCCCCATGGCTTGCAAGACAAACCTCTGTATCTAACAGTTCATCCACTGCTTCTGTCTCTTTCACCTCCTCTAGGGCCCTAACCTGCACCCTCAACGTCTTAATCAGATAAGGGTTCCAACAGTGCAGATTGAATCTCCTCCAGCTCCGTACTGCACAGCCATGGCTCACTGCAATCAGGCAGTATTTAAATTAATATGTCTTGGAGATCACAGACCCACAGCTCAAGAGTTGTCGGCAGGTATCAAGGCTGAGTTAGAGCAAATGTTGTCTCCACTAAACCTGGAGCCAGGGAAGGCCGTGTGTGATAACTGTGCAAGCCCGGTGGTGTCCCTATGCCATGGAAACCTCACACACGTGCATTGCATGGCTCATGTCCACAAGCTGGTGGTACAGCAATTTCTCTTCTACTATCTGTGCCTGGATGCACTGTTGCAGAAACAAGGCCACTGTGTCCTAACTTCCACTGATTGCACCCCGAAAGTCATCTATTTGCATTGCTACAGAGGTATTTTGTCCTACCGGTTAACGGTTTGATTAGTGATGTTCTGACACGGTAGAATTCCACTCTGCACATGTTGCAGCGTCTGTGGCAGCATTGACAATACGTGGTGCAGTGTGCACTTCTGCACAGTTTTGACATGGATACTAAGATAATTAGCGCTGATGAAGCCATCATCAGCATCACTATTCCGATCATGCTTGAGCACAATTTAAATAGTGTGCGTGAGGAGATGATGGTCCTAGAGGAAGAGTTGGAAGCAGAAGAGGATGCGAAGGGGATAACAATATCTCAAATTTCCAGACTGTTGTCCCACAGGCGGGTGCCATGGGAGGGTGGCTAACAGTGGTCAATGGGGGCTCCGTGCACCACACTGTTAGTGATGCAGGAGCCAAGGACAAAGGAACAAATTGAGGAGGACGAGGTGATGAACGCGCAACAGTCAGGAAATGAAGAGGATAATGATACACTCTCTGTTTTCCATAATTGGTGGGAGGGAACAGAGGAAGCAACCTTGAATGTTACCCAGCCACTAATGCAGCATGGACTTGGAACTCATCGAAGTGCCCGACACAGCGCTTCTTGGTGCACTATCTTCAGCATGATGCCCATATTCTTAGGGTTAGAAATTGTGCTGACTTCTGGGTTGCTACTCTGTTACATCCATGATACAAGAGTAAGTTTAGCCAGATGCTTAAGCCCTTGAAAATGGATGTGCACATGGTGGAATATCGAAATACACTTGTAGACAATCTTAAGAGTGGTTTTCCCCAAGACAGCAATGAGGCACACAGTGTGCATCCCTCCAACCCCGTTGAACGTCAAGGCATCATTGCCAAAACAATAAATGCAGCAGTGTAAGTGGCATAAACAATTTCTGTGAGTCATTTACCACATTTTTTATACCAGCCTGTGCACCAGCAGAACAGAGTACAAGTCTGTCACGTTGTGAACGACTTTAGCGGATGGAGCAGGAGTATCCGGAGCTCAATATCACTGCCATCAGGGGGGTTTGAATCCTGTTACATTTTGGTCTTCAAAAATGGAAGAGGGACCTGAGCTCACCTGTCACGCCTTGGAGGTTTTGGCATTACCAGCAGCCAGCGTTCTCTTAGAACATGTCTTCAGTGCTCATGATGGTGTTAGAGTTACACTAAAGCTCTATGATCATCTTAATTGTCTGTTGCCAAATTATATATCTGAGAAATCTACATGTACACAGAGAAAGACTACTTGTGATTGATCACATATTCATGAGCAGTAAATCCGATTTCTTGAGTAAAAAGTACATTCTTATATAGATTATTACTTATCATATTGATTATTGGTAAAACATTCAAATTTCTCCTCGCTCAGGAGGGATTTAATCAATATTGATTAGCTTTTATGATTCTGTTCTTTTCCTAAGCATTGCAACATTTCAAACAATTCTTTATTAGTAGAAGTGGGCAAGCTATCAAATCAAAGACCACACAAGTGTTCTAAAAATATTGACAGTAATGATTTCTAGCACAAAAGCATGTAACCAGTCTCTTTGATTCATATTCACTGCTCAAAAAAATAAAGGGAACACTTGAACAACAAAATATAACTCCAAGTAAATCAAACTTCTGTGAAATCAAACTGTCTACTTAGGAAGGAACACTGTTTGACAATCAATTTCACATGCTGTTGTGCAAATGGAATAGAAAACAGATGGAAATTATTGGCAATTATCAAGACACCCCCTATAAAGGAGTGGTTGTGTAGGTGGGGACCACAGACCACATCTCAGTACCAATGCTTTCTGGCTGATGTTTTGGTCACTTTTGAATGTTGGTTGTGCTTTCACACTCATGGTAGCATGAGACGGACTCTACAACCCACACAAGTGGCTCAGTTAGTGCAGCTTTTCCAGGATGGCACATCAAAGCGAACTGTGGAAAGAAGGTCTGCTGTGTCTGTCAGCGTAGTCTCCAGAGGCTGGAGGCGCTACCAGTAGACAGGCCAGTACCCCAGGAGATGTGGAGGGGGCTGTAGGAGGGCAACAACCCAGCAGCAGGACCGCTACCTCATCCTTTGTGCAAGGAGAAACAGGAGGAGCACTGCCAGAGCCCTGCAAAATGATCTCCAGCAGGCCACAAATGTGCATGTGTCTGCACAAACAGGGATGGTCTTTTAAGCTACCACTCATTGCCACAAACAGCACCTAGATACTATACATCACGGGTCTCTTCATACATCCCCCTTCCTCTACCTCTTGTTACCTTTACATCTGAAACCAAGCATCCCCATGAGTAAGACCCGGGAGGGTCGAAACGTTGGGTTTCAATCAGATTGTATTACTGTATTGCTTGTGGCTTTTTTGGACTTATAAATATTTTGGAATTAATTTTGATGAACGCGATTGCAACTTATCTAAGAGAGTGTGCAGTGAATTATAATTAATACTTCTGGGAATGCAACAGTTCGTTCCACCTGAACCTCATACCTCACGTTCCAGGCTTGAGTGCACACCATTCTTCTCTTATCTTCCCCCAATGTGGCAAAGCAGTCCTGCAAGGTGCAATCTTTCAAGTCTTAACTGCTCTATCTCCTTTAGATACGCTACACGATACTCCAACAGACTCCGTATATCTCTGAAACTCTCCATCGTACCCAGGATGAAAAATTGAACCATACCTTTTTCTCGGGGTATCTGGTCTTCATGGTCACCTGGAATTCTTAATCTCACCACTCCAGACTTATCTACCATCTTTTGCATGGCGCGACCATTTCTCCCAATGACTTTTTCCACCACAGGCCTAGGCACCTGTATCACATCTTTCAGAAGACTCTGAGCTTTTCTCATATGCTCCAGCCACCTAGCAACATCTTCATTCCTCAATTGAATCCTCTATATCATACGCACAATTCTCAAGTGCATGCCACTCGGGAGAGACACTCTCCATGCTGTGATCTTATTTGTGGACAGTACCACTAACTGTTTTGTTTCCAGGGTCCAGTACATCTTACATGTCCCCACAGCCTTCTTGAATTATTCATGCACTGATTGCCTAGCACACACCTCTCTCAGGTCCTCGGGTACCTCTACCATGCACTTGAAGAGCGAAGTCCCAATTTCTTCATGGAATGACAGCTCCTGTTTTGCCTTGGACATTTCCATCAACACATCTGCTCCGACTGGGTGATTTTTTTTCTCCAGCTCTTAGCGCCAACTCTCCCTGAGCTTTACACTCTTCAAAACCCCTCGCCAAGATGGGCCTTTGCATCTCTGCTTTGTTACCACTCTGGCACTGCCGCTGTAAGTCTGCGACCACCATCTCCTTCTCTGGTAGAAGTCTTCCTAATGCTTCTCAGAGCACCCCTCCATATATTCCAATATGGCCTTGTTCAAAGTTTGACATGTTGACAGGTGACCTCTGAGCTCAGAGACTTCCTTCTTTAGCTCATCCACTCTGTGCTCAGCCGCTTGTCTCAGGACCCTTTCTCGTTCGACATGCTCTTTTACTATCTCTTTAAGCATCTCTATTTCATGATCCTGTTCTCTTTTGACCATCACGTGTAACACCATAACTGCCCACCCACACTCTGCCGCTTCAGAGTTCTACCTGTTCCTTCATCAGCAGGTTCAGCTTTCTCTTGGGTCTTCCATCCATCACCTTCAACCGCCTCTAGGGTCTCTGCTGGGCTTTCTGAAGAATGACTGTTCTCGCTCCCAGACTACAAAGCCGTGTTTCCCTCAGATTTCTGTTCTTTCAAATGTTTACTTTGGCTTGTAAATCTGTCACTTTTTCTTTTTCCCAAGACAACTCTTTGACGAGGTCCTGGAACTCCTGCGCTATGTTCCAGCGGCTCATTTCCAGCTGAGACATGTGTTCTGCAGAGCAGATCGCAGCTTCTCTTCTGCACTTCCTTCTCTCTGAGCTGAGCCTTGACTGCCAAGAGCTCGGACTCCAGGTGACGCACCTGATCCAGCTGTGTGGAGTGGGCAGCTTCCATACTCGACACCTTTAACCTCTCTTGAGGCTCTTCCCAGTCACCCTTAGGTACCTCTCGACTCTCCGGAACTTCAGAGAACTCCACACTCTCCAGCTTTTCAGCTCAGGTTCTGTGGAACTTTCACCATACTCAGCCATCTCACCCCTCTTTGCCACCGCAGACGTGGGTCTATTACAGGTCTGTTTTCCGTAACCTTCGTAGATTCTCGCTCTACCAGCACTCTCCAGGATTTCGTCTCCTTCAGCGCCACCAACTGACCAACCATCAGCTGCTTTTACTGAAGAGGACAGCCACACCACCTTCTAGACTGGCTCCGTCATCCTGACTTCACCTTGTGGAGCATGGTTGTTCCACTGTGTCAGTGCTCCTGACAGCACAATATCTTACTCAGCCCTAGTGGTTGCTACTGGCAATGACATGTCACCTTCCTTCCCGATCTCTTCATTGTCTGGAAGAGTACTCACATGCAAAGTCGAAGCACACAGTCTTCTATTACCAGCAAGAGTCACTTGAATAACTTTTTTGTGGCCCTTGTTCCTCTGGTGACATGAGAATTTGCCATCCTTGTGGGGTCCTACCTTACTGTATTCTGTCTCTCTGTTAGAGTCACAGTCACCCCCGGAGTCTGTCTCACATCCCACAATATGGTGAACCCTCCAGTTGCTCTCTAACTGGGTGTCAGCTCCACACGTTTTATCTGCCACGTCACTATCAGCAATTTGGCTTTAGTTTTTACTTTAACATTTGTAAGAGCTCTCACAACTACATTTGGTAGGTCCCTCCCTCATGCCAAGTAGTTAGTAAGAAAGTGGAATACATATTCCACATCCCTTTACAATGCCATTTCAAACATGCCCATTTGAATTCTGGGCTTTGCCCACCACCACCACCATGTCCACCGCCATGTGATTAAGCGGCCCTCGCTTTTATTTTCAGATGGTCACCAGGTGTTTTGTAAGGTCCACAGTTCATTTTTGCCACCAGATCCCAATGAAACCACTGTCATAGTGGGTGAAGACGCTGTAAGGTCAATATAATACAGGAGTTGGGTGAGCTGTATGATCAATGTCAAAATATTGGATTCTACCAGACACCAAAAGCATTGGAATTAAAGTCGTAATACAGTGCATGCAAGCAAGGGACTGTATTGTGGTCATTTTTGGTAAAGCCTGAAACCCATGTCAGGAACATGTACCACAATTTACTTGGAAGCAATTTACAAGGGAAAGAGACAGGAGTGCCATTGACCAGCCTTCACAAGCCTGCACACTTCTTCTACCCAAACTACCCAAGCAGGCAGAATGTATCTGGATGTTTTTGAGGAAAACTAAGTAATTAAAGTATATTTCCCAGTGATTGTCGAGGTCTGTGGAGTGTATTACTCAGGTCACAGGCAGAGCTACAGAGCTCAGGTCAAGGACTTTGCAAGGAAATGACCACGTTCCAATATGTGTAAGGCTGCAGCCTAAATAGGTGAGTGCAGCGTATTAACCCAGTTTCTTAGACGGGCTTAAAATATCCAGAAACTGGCCAATACCCCACCACCATTTTTTGTAAGGACCCAGAATTCAAAAAATGTAAGGGAAGCAACAGTTTAATAAACGGACACAAGTGTTATGGACCTGGTGGTTAGGAGCACCCGGAATGACCTGATGAGTAAACTCAAAATCGGGACTAGCTCTGGGGAAGTGGGAACTCTGCTGACCACAAACCCTACTCCTATCACACACACTAGAAATAGCCGTGGAGCGTACCTAACTCTCCCTAGATGCCTCTTCACAGCCTAAGAGCTAACTACACCTAAAGATAGAAATAGAAGCCTTACCTTGCCTCAGAGAAATTCCCCAAAGGTAAAGGCAGACCCCCACATATATTGACTGTGAGTTAAGAGGAAAGTCACAAACACAGGAATGAAACAGGTTTTAGCAAAGGAGGCCAGATTTCACTAAATAGTCAGAGGATAGAAAAGGGAACTATGCGGTCAGCACAAAAGACTACAAAAAACCACGCAGAGTAAGCAAAAAAGACTCCCCACACCGACTCACGGTGTGGAGGTGCCACTCTGCACCCCAGAGCTTCCAGCTAGCAAAGGAATATCATGATAGCAAGCCGGACTAGAAATAGCAGTACTAAGAAATATATTCAGGAAGCAGTAACAACAAATGAACTAGCAAAGACTTAGCTTCTGCTGGAGTAGACAGGTCCTCAGAGAAGGCCAAGAGAGATCTGAACCAATACTGGAACATTGACAGCTGGCATGAAGTAAAGATCTGAGTGGAGTTAAATAGGAAGCCAGCATAGAAATAAACGAGAGCAGCTGATAAAGCCAACCTCAGTGAGCAGCAGTTCTGCTCGAAGCCACCAGAGGGAGTCCAAGAGCAGAACTAACCAAAGTACCATTCATGACCACAGGAGGGAGTCCGAGAACGGAATTCACAACACACAAGTCTCATTTAGGAGCCTGGAAAAGTCACCAATGGTCTTTGTCCAGCACCAAACAATGTAAATTCCTAACAAATATGTATGCCCTATCTAACAAACAATTTGTGAACAGACATATATGCTAGCAAGAGACAACTGAACGCTGACCTGGGACAAAAAACTGGATGTGGTTGCTGAATGTTGTATCTGTGCAACTGCAGGTTGTGGACAGACAGAAGGCCTCAGCGCCTCCTTCCTGGACAGCAGAGTGAGAATTACGTAACACATGGGAAGGGCCAGTAGTTTTACCGTCAAACACATATTTTGTACCCAGGCATTCCGCCCACCTACTGGGGCGCTGCGTATATGAGCCATATATGGCATATGCTAACAGAGGTATTATGTTGAATGTCCCTTTATAAAGGGATGTGTGGGTAAGATTTTCAAAATAGCAGCATATGCAGGTGTTTTTCACAAAATTAGAATATCATCAAAAAGTTAATTTATTTCAGTTCTTCACTTGTAGCACACATCCCGGATACGCCTGTGTGTGGTGGCTTTTGAATCAATGACTTCAGCAGCAGTCCACTCCGTGTGAATCACCCCCAAATTTTTGAATTTCGTAATAATCCTTTCAAGGCTGTGGTTATCCCGGTTGCTTGTGCACCTTTTTTATACCACACCTTTTTCTTCCACTCAAATTCCCATTAATATGCTTGGATGCAGCACTGTGTGAACAGCCAGCTTTAGCAATGACTGTTTCTGGCTTACCCTCCTTGTGTAGTATGTAAATGACTGCCTTCTGGACATCTGTCAAGTCAACAGTCTTCACCATTATTGTGGAGCCCACTGAAACAGACTAGCAGACCTTTTTATATGCTTATGAAGCCTTTGCAGGTGTTTTTGATAATTATTCTAATTTACTGAGACAATTACTATTGGGTTTTCATTGACTGTAAGCCATAATCATCAACATTAACAGAAATAGATCACTCTGTTTGTAATGACTCTATATAATATATGAGTTTCACGTTTTGTATCGATGAACTGAAATAAATTAACTTTGATGATATTCTAATTTTGTGAGAAACACCTGTATATAGAGCATGTTTCATTACTCATATTATTATTCTGTGTAAGGCTGAAACCTGAAGAATTTTGTGGAGCATATTAATGCTATTATGTTTCAAAATATCCAAGTCACTTAAGTAGTCCTTCAACATCTTTCTCAACTTCTCCCTCCTTGTCATAGTGAAGCCCACAGAAAGCCCTTGCTGATGTGATGGTCTCATGAAAATGGCCCAGTTTGTGGACATTCACCACCGAGTTGGACCTGGTGTTTGTGGCTGTCCCCTATAATCCTTGTGGGCAAAAAGAACCAGTACCTCTGCCACCAGGGTTGTCTGAGGGTAATCTTTTGAATAAGTCTTCCACTACGACCCTTTGGCATCCATACGCTGAAAATGGCACGTCTGCCTCCAACATTAGAGAATCAAATTTCTCCTTGTAGCTTGGGTCAAGAAAGATGCACAGGCAGTATTTCATGAAGGACAAAATATATTTCACGCGAGGGTCTTGGGAAAGGCATCTGTACATGAACTCTACCATGTGTGGCAGACTACAAAGAGTCAAACATTAATTTCCTCACCAGGAATAATACTAACCATCATCTCCTCACGATGCATAGCCTCCTCCTAATCATCCTCTTGAGTAGTGTTGAGCGATACCTTCCGATATCAGAAAGTATCGGTATCGGAAAGTATCGGCCGATACCGGCAAAATATCGGATCTCGCCGATACCGATACCCGATACCAATGCAAGTCAATGGGACGAAAATATCGGAATTAAAATAAACCCTTTCTTTCCTTGCAGGTTCATTCTACATGAAGGAAAACAACTAAGAATAATGTAGGATGTATTGGGGGACGTGGCAGAGACATTAAAGGCATAGAGGTTTAGCCCAATCAAATAGAATAGCAGGAATTTAAATTTTTTTTAAGACATTCGGAGTTACAAAGATATTGACTATGTTAAGATTTTTTTTTATTTTGTCAGATATTGATGTTTCACTACTTCCACGCCCTTCACCCTCTTTTTTACTTCTCCCACACTTTCTTCTTCATCATCATCAGCATCTTTGACATCAAGTTCTTCTTCACCTTATTCATAGTGTTGAGCATTCCGATGCTGCAAGTATCGGGTATCGGCCGATACTTGCTGTATCGGAATTCCGATACCGGGATTCCGATACTCTTGTGGTATCGGATATCGGGTATCGCAACAACATTAATGTTAAAATGTGTAAAAGAGAGAATTAAAATAAAAAATATCGCTATCCTCACCTCTCCGACGCAGCCGGGACTTCAGCGAGGGAACCGGCAGCGTTGTTTGTTTAAAATTCGCGCTATTACTTGGTTACGTGAATTCCCGGCTTGTGATTGGTCAGGTCGGCCATGTTGCCGGGACGCGGACCAATCACAGCAAGCCGTGACGAAATTACGTCACGGCTTGCTGTGATTGGTCCGCGTCCCGGCAATATGGCCGCCCTGACCAATCACAAGCCGTGACGTCACGGGAGGCTGGACACGCGCCCATTTTAAAATGAGCGCGTCCAGCCTCCCGGCTTGTGATTGGTTGACCGCGGCGCAACCAATCACAAGCCGTGACGTCACGGGAGGCTGGACACGCGCCCATTTTAAAATGAGCGCGTGTCCAGCCTCCCGTGACGTCACGGCTTGTGATTGGTCAGGGCGGCCATATTGCCGGGACGCGGACCAATCACAGCAAGCCGTGACGTAATTTCGTCACGGCTTGCTGTGATTGGTCCGCGTCCCGGCAACATGGCCGACCTGACCAATCACAAGCCGGGAATTCACGTAACCAAGTAATAGCGCGAATTTTAAACAAACAACGCTGCCGGTTCCCTCGCTGAAGTCCCGGCTGCGTCGGACAGGTGAGTATAGCGATATTTTTTATTTTAATTCTTTCTTTTACACATTTATATGGTTCCCAGGGCCTGAAGGAGAGTTTCCTCTCCTTCAGACCCTGAGAACCATCAGGAATACCATCCGATACTTGAGTCCCATTGACTTGTATTGGTATCGGGTATCGGTATCGGATTAGATCCGATACTTTGCCGGTATCGGCCGATACTTTCCGATACCGATACTTTCAAGTATCGGACGGTATCGCTCAACACTACTTATTCATCTTCTACCTATAATTTTTTTTTGTTACATTGTTCATATTCTTTTTATTTAACTATTATTCTTCTTCATATTCAACTTCTTCATCATATTCTTATTTGTGACAGGCATTCCCTTAGTTGTTATCTATAAAAGTTTGAAGATTACACCTTCCATTCTGCCTGTCACAAAACAGTTAGATTTGTACGCGTTCAGTTTGGCCTGCAGCTTCAGGCTTTATCCAGGGGCACCACGAGGAGGAAAGGACTCACCCCCATACACTGCTTAGTCTTCTTCTGCTTATAATTTAGATAATATCTTTTGCTCTGATATTTAGTGTTATGCTTAATGTTCTTCTGCTCTTTGTTCTGCAGCCTCTTGTTCTTCTGCTTCTCGGTCTCCCATGTCGTCGTCGTCTCCAGGGTCGTCGTCTCCGGGGTCATCGTCATCGGGGTGGTCTTCAGGGTCATCGTCTCCATGGTCATCGTCATCTCAGTGGTTGTCATCTCTGGTGTCGTCGTCATCTTAGGGGTGGTCTTCCGGGTCATCGTCTTTAGGCTCTTGAACTTGGAAATGTAGCAGAAGGTACAAGAAGGCTGAGAAAATGCCGAGAAACAGCTGATGGAACTGGAACTCGGATGGCTACCCGAAGGTCCAAGAGCCAATGGAACTACCGAGGACCAGCTGACGTTACTGGAACCCGGTTACTAAGCAGGAGGTACCCTTGCCTGAAAGCACTACCAAGGACCACCTGACATTGGTGGAACTCGGATACCCAGAGGGAGGCACCTAAGCCAAAAGCTCTGCCCGGAACCAGCTGATGGTACTAAAACCAGGATGGGGAGCAGAAGGTACAAGAGCAAAAGACACTGCCGAGAACCAGCTGACGGTACTGGAACCCAGATGGGTAGCCGAAGGTCCAAGAGCCAATGGAACTACCGAGGACCAGCTGACATTACTGGAACCCGGTTACTAAGCATGAGGTACCCGTGCCTGAAAGCACTACCAAGGACCACCTGACATTGGTGGAACTCGGATATCCAGAGGGAGGCACCTAAGTCAAAGGCTCTGCCCAGAACCAGATGATGGTACTGGAACCAGGATGGGGAGCAGAAGGTACAAGAGCAAAAGACACTGCCGAGAACCAGCTGACGGTACTGGAACCCAAATGGGTAGCCGAAGGTCCAAGAGCCAATGGAACTACCGAGGACCAGCTGACATTACTGGAACCCGGTTACTAAGCAGGAGGTACCCGTGCCTGAAAGCACTACCAAGGACCACCTGACGTTGGAGGAACTCGGATACCCAGAGGGAGGCACCTAAGCCAAAGGCTCTGCCCGGAACCAGCTGACGGTACTGGAACCAGGATGGGGAGCAGAAGGTACAAGAGCAAAAGACACAGCCGAGAACCAGCTGATAGTACTGGAACCAGGATGGGTAGCCGAAGGTCCAAGAGCCAATGGAACTAGCGAGGACCAGCTGACGTTACTGGAACCCGGTTACTAAGCAGGAGGTACCCATGCCTGAAAGCACTACCAGGGACCACCTGAAGTTGGTGGAACTCGGATACCCAGAAGGAGGCACCTAAGCCAAAGGCTCTACCCGGAACCAGCTGATGGTACTGGAACCAGGATGGGGAACTATTCAAGCTTGTCTTGTGGTGTTGGAGCAAAGGGTCAGCAGGGGAGCAGAGTGTAGGCCGAAGCCTGCACTGGAGGCATTTGGACGTCTGTTGTGTCTGCGTGGCGTTTGCAGGACACGATGCCGGCTACACAGCAGGGGAACAGCTGGCGGTGCTGAACCCCACTGACAGAGTGGCGGGTGTTTTTCTCTATGCAGCTAGCACTTCCGGGCACCAACTGGCAGTGTTAGAGCCCAGGGACAGCAGGAGGAGAGGGAGCAGAGTGTAGGCCAAAGCCTAATTGAACCAATTTTAAAGGTAACCTTTAACCCCCCCCCTCAGGTGTTACAAACTAGAAGAGCCACACCTTGGGCAGCAGTAACGCTGCCTAAGTCAAAGGATGCTCTTTTAATTTTGTTCCTTGCACACGCTGAATGAAACACGTACCACATTTAGGCCCTTATACAGTCAAAACTGTCTTGGAGAAGGGAGTTCCCTTCTTAATGAGACGCAGCACAGCTGGCAAAAATACCACCTTGGTGCTTGGCGCGGCCTCCTGAGCATCGCATTTTGCTGTACAGGAGTCTGCGCTGTTGCGTTATCCCTTGGCCATGCGCTGTGCATCTTCAGACATCATTTGATGTCGGCTGGTGCGGTTCGCAATGCCCATGAATCCCAGCCCAGCAGTGTCTTTACATTGTTTCACACTGCGGGACTGGGATTCATGGCCTTGCGCAGTACATATGTTCGCCTCTCACTCGGGTCCTTACACCTGCTTCAGACTGTGCGGCGCCAGCTGATCCCTTATGGCATGCCAAGGCCATGAGGCCGCACAGTGTGAAGAAGGCGGAAGGAGATAAGTGCCAGGCGAAGATAGGCACTGGTCATGCCCATCAATCACACCCTCACAGTCTAAAGAAATTAGACACCGAGGGGCGTTGTGACGGGCAGGGCTGCCGCAGAGGCGCAGCCAGTCAAACAATCATGGGAGAAGACGGGCAGCGCTACCAACAGGCTTGCTGCGTGTCATTACAAAGGAAAGTCACACCTGAGGGACGTTTTAATGGTCTCAGGGGACACATTTTAGACATGTTCAGTTCCACGTGTGCAAGGAGAGTAAGTTTATGAGCCACCTTGTACAAATGCAGCATTACTGCTGTATAAGGTGGCTGTTATACATGCCAACGCCTGGGGGGGGACAGGTTCCCTTCAATTTCAGTTCTTGTGTCTGCGTGGCTTTTGCAGGCACATTGCCAGCTACACAGCAGGGGAACAGCTGGCGGTGCTGAACCCCACTGACACATTGGCTGGTGTTTTGCTCTGTGCAGCTAGCACTTCCGGGCGCTAACTGGCAGTGTTAGAGCCCAGGGTCAGCAGGTGGAGAGTGAGGAGTGTGTAGGCCGAAGCCTGCACTGGCAGCAGCTTTGTGTCCACCTGGCTTTTGCAGGACACGTAGCCAGCTACACAGCAGGGGAACAGCTGGCGGTGCTGAACCCCACTGACAGAGTGGCGGGTGTTTTGCTCTGTGCAGCTAGCACTTCCGGGCGCCAACTGGTGGTGTTAGAGCCCAGGGTCAGCAGGTGGAGAGTGAGGAGAGTGTAGGCCGAAGCCTGCACTGGCGGCAGCTTTGTGTCCGCGTGGCTTTTGCAGGACACGATGCCGGCTACACAGCAGGGGAACAGCTGGCGGTGCTGAACCCCACTGACACATTGGCTGGTGTTTTTCTCTGTGCAGCTAGCACTTCCGGGCACCAACTGGCAGTGTTAGAGCCCAGAAACAGCAGGAGGAGAGGGAGCAGAGTGTAGGCCGAAGCCTAATTGAACCAATTTTAAAGGTAACCTTTAACCCCCCCTCAGGTGTTACAAACTGGAAGAGCCACACCTTGGGCAGCAGTAATGCTGCCCAAGTCAATGGTTGCTCTTTTAATTTGGTCCTTGCACACGCTGAATGAAACACGTACCACATTTAGGCCCTTATACAGTCAAAACTGTCTTGGAGGAGGGAGTTCCCTTCTTAATGAGACGCAGCACAGCTGGCAAAAATACCACCTTGGTGCTTGGCGCGGCCTCCTGAGCATCGAATTTTGCTGTACAGGAGTCTGCGCTGTTGCGTTATCCCTTGGCCATGCCTTGTCCGTCTTCTGACATCATTTGATGTCGGCTGGTGCGGTTCGCGATGCCCATGAATCCCAGCCCAGCAGTGTCTTTACATTGTTTCACACTGCGGGACTGGGATTCATGGCCTTGCGCAGTACATATGTTCGCCTCTCACTCGGGTCCTTACACCTGCTTCAGACTGTGCGGCGCCAGCTGATCCCTTATGGCATGCCACGGCCATGAGGCCGCACAGTGTGAAGAAGGCAGAAGGAGATAAGTGCCAGGCGAAGATAGGCACTGGTCATGCCCATCAATCACACCCTCGCAGTCTAAAGAAATTAGACACCGAGGGGCGTTGTGTCGGGCAGGGCTGCCGCAGAGGCGCAGCCAGCCAAACAATCATGTGAGAAGACGGGCAGCGCTACCAACGGGCTTGCTGCGTGTCATTACAAAGAAAAGTCACACCTGAGGGACGTTTTAATGGTCTCAGGGGACACATTTTAGATGTGTTGAGTTCCACGTGTGCAAGGAGAATAAGTTTATGAGCCACCTTGTACAAATGCAGCATTACTGCTGTACAAGGTGGCTGTCATACATGCCAACGCCTGGGGGGGGACAGGTTCCCTTCAATTTCAGTTCTTGTGTCTGAGTGGCTTTTGCAGGACACATTGCCAGCTACACAGCAGGGGAACAGCTGGCGGTGCTGAACCCCACTGACACATTGGCTGGTGTTTTGCTCTGTGCAGCTAGCACTTCCGGGCGCCAACTGGCAGTGTTAGAGCCCAGGGTCAGCAGGTGGAGAGTGAGGAGAGTGTAGGCCGAAGCCTGCACTGGCGGAAGCTTTGTGTCCGCGTGGCTTTTGCAGGACACGTTGCCAGCTACACAGCAGGGGAACAGCTGGCGGTGCTGAACCCCACTGACAGAGTGGTGGGTGTTTTGTTCTGTGCAGCCAGCGCTTCCAGGCACCAACTGGCAGTGTTAGAGCCCAGGGACAGCAGGAGGAGAGGGAGCAGAGTGTAGGCCGAAGCCTAATTGAACCAATTTTAAAGGTAACCTTTAACCCCCCCTCAGGTGTTACAAACTGGAAGAGCCACACCTTGTGCAGCTGTAATGCTGCACAAGTGAAAGGTTGCTCTTTAAGTTTTGAATCTTGCACACGCTGGATGAAACAGGTTTAACATTTAGCCCCTTATACAGTCAAAACTGTCTTGTAGGTGGGAGTTTCCTTCTTAATGAGACGCAGCACAGCTGTCAAGAATCCCACCTTGGTGCTGGGCGCGGCCTCCTGAGCGTCGTTATTTGCTTACAGGAGTCTGCGCTGTCGTGTTATCCCTTGGCCTTGCGCTGTTACCGCTGCCCGTCTTCTGACTTCATTTAATGTCAGCCGGTGCGGTTCGCGATTCCCATGAATCCCAGCCCCGCAGTGTCTTTTCAGTAATTCACACTGCGGGACTGGGATTCATGGCCTTGCGCAGTACATATGTTCGCCTCTCACTCGGGTCCTTACACCTGCTTCAGACTGTGCGTCGCCAGCTGGTCCCTTATTCCATGCCACGGCCATGAGGCTGCACAGTGTGAAGAAGGCGGATGGAGATAAGTGCCAGGTGAAGATAGGCACTGGTCATGCCCATCAATCACACCCTCGCAGTCTAAAGAAATTAGACACCGAGGGGCGTTGTGTCAGGCAGGGCTGCCGCAGAGGCGCAGCCAGCCAAACAATCATGTGAGAAGATGGGCAGCGCTACCAACGGGCTTGCTGCGTGTCATTACAAAGGAATGTCACACCCAAGGGACGTTTTAATGGTCTCAGGGGACACATTTTAGATGTGTTCAGTTCCACGTGTGCAAGGAGAATAAGTTTATGAGCCACCTTGTACAAATGCAGCATTATTGCTGTACAAGGTGGCTGTTATACATGCCAATGCCTGGGGGGGAGGACAGGTTCCCTTCAATTTCAGTTCTTGTGTCTGCATGGTGTTTGCAGGACACGATGCCGGCTACACAGCAGGGGAACAGCTGGCGTTGCTGAACCCCACTGACACATTGGCTGGTGTTTTTCTCTGTGCAGCTAGCACTTCCGGGCGCCAACTAGCGGTGTTAGAGCCCAGGGTCAGCAGGAGGAGCAGATAGGAGGTATTGCAGCACACACAGCAGGGGAGCAGCTGATGTTACTGAACCCCAATAACAGAGGAGCGACTGTTGACTGTGCGGACAGCACTTCCGGGCACCAACTAGCGGTGTTAGAGCCCATGGACACCAGGAGGAGCAGATAGGAGGTATTGCAGCACACACAGTAGGGGAGCAGCTGACATTACTGAACCCCAATAACACGGCAGCAAGTGTTAACTGTGCATCCAGCACTTCCAGGCACCAACTGGCAGTGTTAGAGCCCAGGGACAGCAGGAGGAGCAGATAGGAGGTATTGCAGCACACACAGCAGGGGAGCAGCTGACGTTACTGAACCCCAATAACAGAGGAGCGACTTTTGACTGTGCGGACAGCACTTCCAGGCACCAACTGGCGGTGTTAGAGCCCAGGGACAGCAGGAGGAGCAGATAGGAGGTATTGCAGCACACACAGCAGGGGAGCAGCTGATGTTACTGAACCCCAATAACAGAAGAGCGACTGTTGACTGTGCGGACAGCACTTCCAGGCACCAACTGGCGGTGTTAGAGCCCAGGGACAGCAGGAGGAGCAGATAGGAGGTATTGCAGCACACACAGCAGGGGAGCAGCTGATGTTACTGAACCCCAATAACAGAGGAGCGACTGTTGACTGTGCGGACAGCACTTCCGGGCACCAACTAGCGGTGTTAGAGCCCATGGACACCAGGAGGAGCAGATAGGAGGTATTGCAGCACACACAGTAGGGGAGCAGCTGACATTACTGAACCCCAATAACATGGCAGCAAGTGTTAACTGTGCATCCAGCACTTCCAGGCACCAACTGGCGGTGTTAGAGCCCAGGGACAGCAGGAGGAGCAGATAGGAGGTATTGCAGCACACACAGCAGGGAAGCAGCTGACGTTACTGAACCCCAATAACAGAGGAGCGACTGTTGACTGTGCGGATAGCATTTCCGGGCACCAACTAGCGGTGTTGGAGCCCAGGGACAGCAGGAGGAGCAGATAGGAGGTATTACAGCACACATAGCAGGGGAGCAGCTGACGTTACTGAACCCCAATAACAGAGGAGCGACTGTTGACTGTGCGGACAGCACTTCCAGGCACCAACTGGCGGTGTTAGAGCCCAGGGACAGCAGGAGGAGCAGATAGGAGGTATTGCAGCACACACAGCAGGGGAGCAGCTGACGTTACTGAACCCCAATAACAGAGGAGCGACTGTTGACTGTGCGGACAGCACTTCCGGGCACCAATTAGCGGTGTTAGAGCCCATGGACACCAGGAGGAGCAGATAGGAGGTATTGCAGCACACACAGTAGGGGAGCAGCTGACATTACTGAACCCCAATAACACGGCAGCAAGTGTTAACTGTGCATCCAGCACTTCTAGGCACCAACTGGCGGTGTTAGAGCCCAGGGACAGCAGGAGGAGCAGATAGGAGGTATTGCAGCACACACAGCAGGGGAGCAGCTGACGTTACTGAACCCCAATAACAGAGGAGCGACTGTTGACTGTGCGGACAGCATTTCCGGGCACCAACTAGCGGTGTTGGAGCCCAGGGACAGCAGGAGGAGCAGATAGGAGGTATTGCAGCACACATAGCAGGGGAGCAGCTGACGTTACTGAACCCCAATAACAGAGGAGCGACTGTTGACTGTGCGGACAACACTTCCAGGCACCAACTGGCGGTGTTAGAGCCCAGGGACAGCAGGAGGAGCAGATAGGAGGTATTGCAGCACACACAGCAGGGGAGCAGCTGATGTTACTGAACCCCAATAACAGAGGAGCGACTGTTGACTGTGCGGACAGCACTTCCGGGCACCAACTAGCGGTGTTAGAGCCCATGGACACCAGGAGGAGCAGATAGGAGGTATTGCAGCACACACAGTAGGGGAGCAGCTGACATTACTGAACCCCAATAACACGGCAGCAAGTGTTAACTGTGCATCCAGCACTTCCAGGCACCAACTGGCGGTGTTAGAGCCCAGGGACAGCAGGAGGAGCAGATAGGAGGTATTGCAGCACACACAGCAGGGGAACAGCTGATGTTACTGAACCCCAATAACAGAGGAGCGACTGTTGACTGTGCGGACAGCATTTCTGGGCACCAACTAGCGGTGTTGGAGCCCAGGGACAGCAGGAGGAGCAGATAGGAGGTATTGCAGCACACACAGTAGGGGAGCAGCTGACATTACTGAACCCCAATAACACGGCAGCAAGTGTTAACTGTGCATCCAGCACTTCCAGGCACCAACTGGCGGTGTTAGAGCCCAGGGACAGCAGGAGGAGCAGATAGGAGGTATTGCAGCACACACAGCAGGGGAGCAGCTGACGTTACTGAACCCCAATAACAGAGGAGCGACTGTTGACTGTGCGGACAGCATTTCCGGGCACCAACTAGCGGTTTTGGAGCCCAGGGACAGCAGGAGGAGCAGATAGGAGGTATTGCAGCACACATAGCAGGGGAGCAGCTGACGTTACTGAACCCCAATAACAGAGGAGCGACTGTTGACTGTGCGGACAGCACTTCCAGGCACCAACTGGCGGTGTTAGAGCCCAGGGACAGCAGGAGGAGCAGATAGGAGGTATTGCAGCACACACAGCAGGGGAGCAGCTGACGTTACTGAACCCCAATAACAGAGGAGCGACTGTTGACTGTGCGGACAGCACTTCCGGGCACCAACTAGCGGTGTTAGAGCCCATGGACACCAGGAGGAGCAGATAGGAGGTATTGCAGCACACACAGTAGGGGAGCAGCTGACATTACTGAACCCCAATAACACGGCAGCAAGTGTTAACTGTGCATCCAGCACTTCTAGGCACCAACTAGCGGTGTTAGAGCCCATGGACACCAGGAGGAGCAGATAGGAGGTATTGCAGCACACACAGTAGGGGAGCAGCTGACATTACTGAACCCCAATAACACGGCAGCAAGTGTTAACTGTGCATCCAGCACTTCTAGGCACCAACTGGCGGTGTTAGAGCCCAGGGACAGCAGGAGGAGCAGATAGGAGGTATTGCAGCACACACAGCAGGGGAGCAGCTGACGTTACTGAACCCCAATAACAGAGGAGCGACTGTTGCCTGTGCGGACAGCATTTCCGGGCACCAACTAGCGGTGTTGGAGCCCAGGGACAGCAGGAGGAGCAGATAGGAGGTATTGCAGCACACATAGCAGGGGAGCAGCTGACGTTACTGAACCCCAATAACAGAGGAGCGACTGTTGACTGTGCGGACAGCACTTCCAGGCACCAACTGGCGGTGTTAGAGCCCAGGGACAGCAGGAGGAGCAGATAGGAGGTATTGCAGCACACACAGCAGGGGAGCAGCTGATGTTACTGAACCCCAATAACAGAGGAGCGACTGTTGACTGTGCGGACAGCACTTCCGGGCACCAACTAGCGGTGTTAGAGCCCATGGACACCAGGAGGAGCAGATAGGAGGTATTGCAGCACACACAGTAGGGGAGCAGCTGACATTACTGAACCCCAATAACACGGCAGCAAGTGTTAACTGTGCATCCAGCACTTCCAGGCACCAACTGGCGGTGTTAGAGCCCAGGGACAGCAGGAGGAGCAGATAGGAGGTATTGCAGCACACACAGCAGGGGAGCAGCTGATGTTACTGAACCCCAATAACAGAGGAGCGACTGTTGACTGTGCGGACAGCATTTCCGGGCACCAACTAGCGGTGTTGGAGCCCAGGGACAGCAGGAGGAGCAGATAGGAGGTATTGCAGCACACATAGCAGGGGAGCAGCTGACGTTACTGAACCCCAATAACAGAGGAGCGACTGTTGACTGTGCGGACAGCACTTCCAGGCACCAACTGGCGGTGTTAGAGCCCAGGGACAGCAGGAGGAGCAGATAGGAGGTATTGCAGCACACACAGCAGGGGAGCAGCTGACGTTACTGAACCCCAATAACAGAGGAGCGACTGTTGACTGTGCGGACAGCACTTCCAGGCACCAATTAGCGGTGTTGGAGCCTAGGGACAGCAGGAGGTGCAGAGGAACACCGTTTAGGCCGAAGCCTGATTGGAGCAAGTCGAAAGGTAACCTTTAACCCCCACCCCAAAAGGCGTTTGTAGCTGAAAGAGCCAGCTTTTGCATCACAAAGGATGCCAAAGGAAAAGGTGGCTCTTTTCATTATGCTCCTTGCAAACACAGAACTAAACACTTAAAGTGTGTCCACTGATACCGTAAAGCCATCCCGGAGGTGGGACTTTCCTTTGTAATGTGACGCAGCCCAGCCGTCATTCCTACTCCCTTGGTGCCATGCGCCGCCTCCTCAGCGTTGCTTGATTCCGTCCCGGAGCCTGTGCTGTTCTGTTATCCCTTGGCCAGGCACACTTTGCAGTGCCCGTCTTTTGACATCATTTTGTGTCAGGCTGGCTGCGCCTGTGCTGCCGCGCTGGCCGAGATCCCACCTTGCAGTGTCGTCTAATGTAATCCCACCGCGGGCCTGGGATCCGTGGCCATGCGCAGTGCATATCCTCGCCTCTCACTCCCCTCACTCCGGCTTCTTCAGACTGGGCGGTGTCACGGCTGTGGCATGCTATTAGGGATCAGCTGACGGCGCACAGTCTGAAGAAGGTGGAGGGAGATGAGTGAGAGGCGGAAGTGAAGATATGCACTGCGTATGCCCATGGATCCCAGGCCCGCAGTGTGATTAAATCAGAAGACACTGCAAGGCGGGAAACCATCCGGCGCGGCTGCACAGGCGCAGCCAGCCTGACACCCAATGATGTCAGAAGACGGGCACCGCAAAGTGTGCCTGGCCAAGGGATAACATAACAGCGCTGGCTCCGGGACAGAATTAAACAACGCGGAGGAAGCGGCGCACGGCGCCAAGGGGGTAGGAATGAAGGGTGTGCTGCGTCACATTACAAAGGAAAGTCCCACCTCTGGGATGGTTTTACGGTATCAGTGGACACACTTTAAAAGTGTTAAGTTCTGCATGTGCAAGGAGCTAAACAAAAATAGTTACCTTTTCCTTGTGCCGCATAACTGCTGCACAAGGTGGCTATTTCAGTAACAAACGCCTGGGGGGGGGACAGGTTCCCTTACATTTCAGTTGTTGTGTCAGCGTGGCGGTCGCAGGACACATTGCCGGCTACACAGCTGGGGATCAGCTGACGTTACTGACACCCAATAACACTGGGTCGTATGTTTTGACTGTGCAGACGGCACTTCTGAGCCTCAACTGGCGGTGTTGGAGCCCAGGAATTACAGTTCAGGTGGTAGAAAGATGAACACAACAGGAGACCTGGATACTGTAGACAGTCACCCAATTATTTAATCAGGAACAGGAGTGGCAAATTCCTGCGAGATCCAGGCCTGGTTCATTTTCAGGAAAGTAAGCCGGTCAACGTTATTGGAGGATAGTCGCATGCGACGGTCAGTTAGTACACCACCTGCAGCACTAAAGACGCGTTCCGATAATACACTAGCCGCAGGGCAAGCCAGCACCTCCAATGCATACTGGCTTAGCTCTGGCCATGTACCCAGCTTAGAAACCCAAAACTTGAAAGGGGAAGAGCCCTCTGGGAGTACAGCAAGAGGGCAAGACATGTAGTCTGTCACCATCTGACGGAACCGTTGCCTCCTGCTGACTGGAGCCGTCTGTGATGGTGTAGACTTTTGTGGCGGGCACACAAAACTGTGCCACAGTTGGGCCATACTGGTCTTTCCTTGGGCAGAGGCACTGCTTCTGCTCCCTCTTTGTGCAGAGCCTCATCCACTGCCTGGACGCACTGAGCTGCTTTGTAAAGCACTAGCAGCACTTCTCTCAGTTGGACTGGAGAAGATGATGGAATTCACCAGTGTGTCTTGGTACTCCCGCATTTTACGCTCCCGGTTCAACTGTGTGATGAGGCTTTGTACGTTGTCCCGGTAGCGAGGATCGAGGAGGGTGAACACCCAATAATCAGACATGTTGAGAATGTGGGCGATGCGGCGGTCATTTCTCAGGCACTGCAGCATGTAATCAACCATATGCTGCAGACTGCCAACTGGCCAAGAAACGCTGTCCCCTGCTTGAGGCGTGATCTCTGCCCGCTCGTCATCACCCCACCCTCGCTGTACACACTGACTACTGGACAATTGTGTAACTCCTTCCTCTGGACGGATGTCTTCCTCCTCCATTGACTCCTCCTCATCCTCCTCACAAAGTGTCCCCTGCCTACGCATTTGTGAGGAACCACGTGGCGCTGACTGTCCAGAAGATGATGGAAATGGTGAATCCTCATCCTCCACCTCTTCCACAACATCATCCCTTAGCGCTTGCAGTGATTTTTCAAGCAGGCAGATAAAGGGGACAGTCATGCTGACTAGTGCATCATCTGCACTCTCCATCCACGTGGAATAATCGAAGGGACGCAAAACCTGGCAGACGTCCTTCATAGTGGCCCACTCTGTGGTTGTGAAGTTTCAACCACGCGGAGTGCGACTTCTTTGCGCCTGATGCAGCTGGTACTCCATTACTGCTTGCTGCTGCTGACACAACCGCTCCAACATATGTAACGTGGAATTCCACCTGGTAGGTAGGTCACATATGATGCGATGTTCCGGAAGGCGGAATCGGCGCTGCAGAGCCGCAATGCGCGATTTTGCCGTGCTGGAACGCCGCAAGTGAGCACACTCTAGGCGGACCTTGTGCAGCAGTGCATCAAGATCCGGATAGTCCCTCAAAAAACTCTGCACGACCAAGTTGAGCACATGTGCCAGACATGGGATGTGAGTGAGGTTGCCGAGGCCCAGAGCTGCCACCAGATTTCGGCTATTATCACACACTACCATGCCTGGCTGGATATTCGCTGGCACAAACCACACATCGCTCTCCTGCTTGATGGCATTCCAGAGCTCCTGCGCTGTGTGGCTTCGATTCCCCAAAGAAATTAATTTCAAGACGGCCTGTTGACGTTTGGCCATGGCTGTGCTCATGTCGGTCGTAACAGGTAAACGTTCACGGGTCCATGTGGAGGTGGACTGTGACGGCTCCTGCAGTGACGATTCTGAGGAACTTGTGTAAGAGGAGGAGTCAATGTGTACAGACTGGATTCCTGCAATCCTTGGACTGGGCAGGACACGTCCTGCGCCACTCGCACGATCTGTACCTGGCTCAACAACATTAACCCAATGGGCAGTGAGGGAAAGGTAACGCCCCTGTCCATGTTAACTGGTCCACGCATCGGTGGTGAGGTGGACCTTGCTACTGACGGCGTTCAGTAGCGCGTGTTTTATGTGTCCCTCCACATGCTTGTGCAGGGCAGGGACAGCTCGCCTGCTGAAATAAAAGCGGCTGGGCACATTGTACTGTGGGACTGCCAATGACATCAAGTCATGGAAGCTGTCAGTCTCCACCAGCCTGAATGACAGCATTTCCAGTGACAGAATTTTGGCAATGCCTGCAGTCAGAGCCTGTGCTCGTGGGTGGTTTGCCGAGAAAGGCCGCCTTTTCTCCCATGCCTGTACTACCGATGGCTGTAGACTGGCCTGGGAGTGTGAGGATGACTGGGAACGTGGTGCTGCGGGTGGAATTACAGTGGGTCTCTGGACAACAGTGCCAGAGGTTCTTCCATGGTGATCCTGGGAGGAAGCCGAACCAGCTGTGTGTGAGCTGGAGGAAGAGGCAACAAGAGCTGAAGAGGTGGTAGCTGCCACTGTTGGTTGGCCTAGCTCTTCAGTGTGTTTCTGTAACTCTGCCGCGTGCCTGGTCCGCACATGTTTCCACATGTTGCAGGTATTGAGGTTGCTGACATTTCTCCCTCTTTTGACTTTATGATGACACACCTTGCATTTGACATAGCAAATGTCATCTGCAACCGTGTCAAAAAAGGACCAAGCACTGCAAGTCTTGGGAGCACCCTTTTTGGCTTTTGGAAGAGACACGCTCCTAACGGATGCCAAAGTGGAGGCTACAGGATCCGCAGTCTTCCCCCTCCCTCTCCCTCTTTGGCCCATTCAGGGAATCTCTTCCTCCGAGCTGCTCCCACCACCTTCCTGTCCCTCACGCCACGATGGGTCAAGGACCTCATCATCTACACTACCCTCTGCCACCAACTGCTCCTCCTGGGTAGTCTCAGCAGCACAGCACACACCAGAAAGTGGCACCTGAGTGTCATCAGCGGATGCGTTCTGCGGTGTGGTGACCGGAGGCACTGGCCCACCCGCCTCTTCAGACTCAGAGAGAAAAAGCTGTTGGGCATCACTGCACACTGCCTCTTCTTCCATTTCTCCAATGCTGCTTGGCTGGCCCCCTGTTTCCAAGCCAAGAGATTCAGAGAACAGAAGTAGAGATGGCTCCTGTCCTGGGCTCTCTGTATGCCTGGGCAATTTGGCAGGTGGCGAAGAGACAGATGGGTGCTCTCCAATGCTCTGTGTCTGAGAGGATGTGGCACTAATTGAAGTCGATGCGTTAGCTGCCATCCATCCGACAACGGCTTCAATTTGGTCTTCAAGCAGCAGCGGTGTACATCGCTCTCCGACAAAGCTGCGCATGAAGGACTGTTCCCTGCTGAAACTGGCTGATGATGAGTCACCGATGCCCGCAGCAGGCACAGAATCCCCACGTCCTCTCCCTGTTCCGTGCCCACGCCCACGTGCCTTACTCCCTGCCTTCTTCATCTTGGTTGACTGATAAAGATAAGCAGAAAAGTACTAACGGCTTAGTGTGCTTATTCCTGAACAGCTCCTAACAGGTATAAGAAACACTAATTTTCTAAAGTGTGGACTAGACTTTAATATGAGCTAATGTGGCCTACACAACTGTAAAGTGGTGTGTTTGGTGAACTTTATTCTTTATTTATTTTTTGGGGGATGAACTGACAACAGGGAGAGCTGCACTCACACGGAGACCATGCAGACAGCCGTAAACGGCGCTGCAAGGCCCCAAAAACCTCCTCTACGTTATCCTATGTAATGTTTTTCCACAATTTAGCTGGATACGGGTGGAAAGTCACTAATAGGAATTATTTGAAAAAAATGTGCAGCAGCCTGCACTACTTGCAAAAAAGGACAATGGAATGGATAGAACTGTATGAGTCAGTGAACCACCCTGAGATGGATACAACCGGCTGTGGCTGCACACAGACTACAGGGCGAGCTGCACTCACACGGAGACCGTGCAGACAGCCGTAAATGGCGCTGCAAGGCCCCAAAAACCTCCTCTACATTATCCTATGTAGTGTTTTTCCACAATTTAGCTGGATACGGGTGGAAAGTCACTAATAGGAATTATTTGAAAAAAATGAGCAGCAGCCTGCACTACTTGCAAAAAAGGACAATGGAATGGATAGAACTGTATGAGTCAGTGAACCACCCTGAGCTGGATACAACCGGCTGTGGCTGCACACAGACTACAGGGCGAGCTGCACTCACACAGAGATCATGCAGACAGCCGTAAACGGCACTGCAAGGCCCCAAAAACCTCCTCTACGTTATCCTATGTAGTGTTTTTCCACAATTTAGCTGGATACGGGTGGAAAGTCACTAATAGGAATTATTTGAAAAAAATGAGCAGCAGCCTGCACTACTTGCAAAAAAGGACAATGGAATGGATAGAACAGTATGAGGCTGTGAACCACCCTGACCTGAATACAACCAGCCATGGCTGCACACAGACTACAGATTGGGCTGCACTCACACACACACACACAGAGAGACCTTGCAGATCGCTGTGAAAACAGCACTGCAAGGCAAAAGCAAGGTGAACACACAGCGGTTGCTAAATTAGCCTGGGAAAAGCACAAAGAAGCAAATCGCTATCTCAACTGGCCCTCAGTCAGAACACAGCGTTCTGTCACTAACTGAATTCACAGCAGAGCGAGCGCAAAATGGCACCAGCGACTTTTAAACTGCAGCATGACATCATTTCAGCAGCCAATCACAGCCTTGCCAGTAGTTTCATGCCCACCATGCTGAACAGGATGTGCCCACACTTGTAATCATTCCTCATTGGCTGAATTCGTGCTGTTTGAATTGAGAACTTCCGATTCCGGTATCCGATATGCGGCAAGTATCGGATGTCGGTATCGGAATTCCGATACCGCAAATATCGGCCGATACCCGATACTTGCGGTATCGGAATGCTCAACACTACTCTTGAGGCCATCCATGCTGGACAGGCATGAAGCTGGTATTGGGAGTCCCTCTTTGTAGCACACAGCAAAAAATCCTGTTCCTCATCCTCATCCTCCTTCTCCAGTTCCTCGTCATCACCTAATATGGCCTGAGAATACTGTGTGAGGCTGGGCCGTGTGGTATCAGCCACTGTACAATCTTGCTTCATAGCCACCTGCTCGGCATTCAAAGCTTCCTCTTTCAGATTCTGTAGCGATTTTTTTAATAGACAGAGCAGTGTCAAATAGTGTCATCAGCACTCACCATCTTGGTGCAACACTCAAAGTTTTGAAAAACCTCACATAGGTCAGCGATCCACACACACCCTGCAGTTATTATGTGTGGGGGCTGAGTGTCACTCTGACGGGCATTGAGAAGCTGGAATTCAGAGACTGCCCTCTCCTGCTCACTATGCCTTGCCAACATATGGAAGGTCAAATTCCAGCATGTGGGCAGGTCTCAAACAAGTTGGTGACGAGGCAAACTAAAGTGCTGCTGCAGCGAAGCTGTATCGGCGAAAGCTTGAGGTGACTTTCAGAAAAGTGTGCTGACACGACGTACCTTGGCAAGTAGGTCATGCCAGACAGGGTATGTTTTGAAGAACCTCTGTACAACCAAGTTCAGCACGTGGGCCATTCATGGAACGTGTACCAGCTTGTCAAGCTTTAAAGCAGCCATCAAGTTATGCTCGTTATCACACACAACCAGACCTGGTTGGAGTTTCAGCGGGGAGAGCCAGTGATTGGTCTGTTCTATTATCCCTTTCAACAACTCAGCTGCGTTGTGAGCTCTATCACCTAAACAGATGAGCTTCAGTAGAACCAAGGCAGTGCTGCAGATTTCCGAGCTTGGGAGTGAAGGGGAAGCTAGTTCCTCTGAGGATGAGGAGGAGGAGAGACAGAAAGTGGAATACGAGGAGACTGAAACCCTGATGGAACTTGGGCCTGCTGTTCTTGGTGTGTGATGTGTGTCTCAGCCTCTGACTCCACCAGGTTAACCCAGTGTGCCGTCAGAGAAATGCATTGTTCCTGTGCACAAGTAATTGTCCACATGTCTGTGGTTAGGCATACCTTCCCTGTGACTGTGTTGACTAGAGCATGGCTGATATTGTGTAACATGCACTTATGAAACACAGGGACAGCACACCGGGAAAAATAGTGTCTGCTGGGAATTGAGTACCGTGGGGCTGCCACCACCAAGAGGTTGTGAAAAGACTCCCACAAGTTGAAACGGCAGCATTTCCATGGCTAGCAATCTGGCGATGTAGGTATCTAGCACTTGGGTTGTGGGTGGTTGACTGGATATTTAGCTTTCAGGTAAATATCTGGGGAAGGGACAACTGAGCACTGCGCTGAGACAACAAAGTGGACGTGGCTGCTGACTGTTGTGTGTGTGCAACTGCTGGTTGAGGCCAAGAGGTATCAGCATCAGTTTCATGGTCATCAGATTGCAGTTGCAGAATTTGTCCCACCCTCCACCAGGCTGAGCCTGTGAGCCGTGACAGAAATGTATCGTCCCAGGCCACGAGTATGTGTCCACGTGTCTGTTGTAAGGTGGACCTTCCCAGTTACAGCATTGGTGAGAGCATGCTTTAGATTGTTTAAGACGTGCTGGTGTAACGCAGGGACAGCACACCGGGAAAAATTGTGCCAGCTGGGAACTTAGTATCGTGAGGCAGCCACAGCCAACAGATCACGGAAAGACTGTGTCCCCACAAGCCTAAACAGAAACATCTCTATGGATAGCAACTTGGCAATGTGCGCGTTCAGTATTCGTGCTTGTGGGTGCATGGCTTGGTATTTACACCTCCTTTCATACATCTGGGGCATGGACAATTGGACGCTAGTCTGGGGCATACAAGTGGATGAGCTTGTTGTGTCCTGTGTCTGTGCAACCACAGCTTGTGAGCAAGAGGTGTGATGATCACCTGCATCCTGTCCTGCAGATTGGGAAGGATGGATCACAGGCAACTTGGCAGTGGTTTGACCCGCAGACACCGATTTTGTACCCTGTTGTTCCACCCTCCCGACTAGGGTGCTTGGCTACCATGTGTTTCCGCATACTGGTGGTGCTTTGGTTGCCTTTGCCCTGGCCTCTGCTCAGCTTCTCATGGCAGATGCTACAGATGACAACATTTGGTTCAGAAGGACTTTTGGAAAAAAAATTCCAGATAGCGGCTAAACGTACCCTTGCCTTGACTTAGCGCACAGAGGAATTGCTCTTGGCAACAGTTGACACACTTTGCACTCTGCTAAAAAACTGTTGCCCTTGGTGCCTTTGTTGGTGCTATGTATCCATCTTCTTTTTTGTGCTGCTGTGCTGGCTATGCATGCCAACGGTACAGGTCGGATCGGTGGTCTCATCATCGACCACCTCGTTGTCCATGTCATACTCCTTGCATGTTGATATTGTCAACTGGCCAGACGGCAACTGTGTCATCACCATCAGCCTCCAACTCTTCACCTGGTATATCACGTGGATGAAAGTGTCTTTCTTCTGGCTGTGGGGTTTCAAATATTTGGCCATCATCAACAGATGATTCTTCCTCATGTTCCTCTTCAATGTCGCGTGGTGATAGGCCAGAGGCAACGAAAGGAAATGGACCAAATGGATCCTCGGAGTGGCCAAGGTTGGGGTCAGATCTTTCCTGTAACTCCTGATGGGGTGATGAACTAGGAACAGGTTGAGAATAGGATGGCCCAGCATTCTCTGTATGGACATGAGACTGTTTTGTCATGGATGATTGGATGCTGCTAGAAAATTTGTTGAGGTCTTATCAGCCATCCAAGACAGTATCTGCTCTTGTTCTCCTGGCTTCCAGACCTGTTTACGTTCCACACCGGGAAATTTCGCCAGGAACCTAGATGCATCAATCTTCCTCGGTCTCCCAGACTCTGTGCCTTGTTGGACACCAATGACAACCCCACATCCATGTCCACATCCCTGTCCCTTCACAACAGCCTTTGTAGGAATTTTGGATTTTTCTGCCATAGTGGCAGATGTTCAGATGCAGATATTGGGGACATTGGTGAGATTACGCACCCCAGTCACAATACAAGACTGTGGTGCTGCCACTAAAAAATTGCCCTGAGGTTTAAGGCAAGATTACGCACCCGAGTCACCACACAAGACAGCGGTGCTACCAATAAAAAATTGCCCTGAGGTTTAACGGGAGATTACACACCCCAGTCACCACACAAAACAGCAGTGCTGCCACAAAAAAAGTGCCCTGAGGTTTAAGGCGAGATTATGCACCTCAGTCACCACACAAGACTCGGTGCTGCCACTAAAAAATTGCCCTGAGGTTTAAGGCAAGATTACGCACCCCAGTCACCACACAAGACAGCGGTCCTGCCACGAAAAAATTGCCGGCAGCCTTCTTTGCTTAAAATGAGCGCGTTTAGGGCCTTCCATGACGTCACGGCTTCTGATTGGTCGCGTGCCGCTCATGTGACCGCCAGGCGACCAATCACAAGCCGTGACGTCATTCTCAGGTCCTAAATTCCGTGACGTCATGGAAGGTGCTGAACGCGCTCATTTTAAGCAAAGCAGGCTGCCGGTTACTACCAGGGCGCGTCAGAGGGTGAGTATATCCCTATTTTTTATTTTAATTCTTTATTTTTTACATGGATATGGATCCCAGGGCCTGAAGGAGAGTTTCCTCTCCTTCAGACCCTGGGAACCATACACTGGGAACTTCCGATTCCGATTCCCGATACCACAAAAGTATCGGATCTCGGTATCGGAATGCTCAACACTAGCCCTGGGGTTTAAGGTGAGATTACGCACCCCAGTAACCACACAAAACAGGGGTGCTGCCACTAAAAAATTGCCCTGAGGTTTAAGGCGAGATTACGCACCCCAGTCACCACACAAGACAGCGGTGCTGCCACTAAACAATTGCCCTGAGGTTTAAGGTGAGATTACGCACCCAGTCACCACACAAGACAGTGGTGCTGCCACTAAAAAATTGCCCTGAGGTTTAAGGCGAGATTACGCACCCCAGTCACTACACAAGACAGTGGTGCCACCATTAAAAAAATTCCCTGATGTTTAAGGCAATATTACACACCCGAGTGACAACACAAAACAGTGGTGCTGGCTGCGTGTCAGTTGTGCGGGACTGTGCATCCTATTCGCTGTGAACACAGCACCGCAACAGAACAAAAAAGTTCCCTGCAGGGGTTAATGTGACCCCAAAAATAGCTGGGAAAACTGTCACTACTCAGTCCCTGACCTTATACTTTCAGCTCTGAAAAGCGCCTTTGGGTTTTACAAATGATTTCTGGACGATTTGCACAAACAAACTCAACTCTCCCTAGCAGCTGCTCACACTCTCCCTACACTAGCTGTGTTCTGCATGCAATGTGCAGAAAAGGGTGGCGGCAGGGCTTATATAGAGCCAGGCTATGACTTATAGGCTATGTATGTATGCCACCCACAACCAAGAAGACTGTGGCATTACTGAGACTGGCATATGCTGGGCAGGAGATCCGAATAGTGCGAGGCGAGTATTGAAGTACTCGCTATGTTCCGAGTACGTCATTACTCGCCGAGTACCGAATACCCATGAATATACTCGCTCATCCCTTATTCACACTCCTTATCTATGAACTGTTCCAATATTTATGGACACAACTGTTTATTACTCTCACATAATGGTAGTTCAGCTTCGCGTCACCTGTCTTATCTATGGTATTATTTCTGTGCTGTGTTGTGCATAAATATGTGATTTTTCAGATTTTGTATTAATCTATGCCTGATGAAGAGACCTGAGTAGTCTCGAAAGCTGGCAATTTGTTCTGCAACCCAGAACTACATGGGAGGACCTGGTCAATGGCCTGAAGAGAGCTGGGACCACGGTCTCAAACATTACCACTGGTAACACACCACGCTGTAATGTATTAAAATGCTGCAGGGCATGCCAGCACATTTCCAGGCCTGTTTGAAGTTCACCAGTGACCATCTGGATGATCGAGAGGAGGAATGGGAGAAGGTCATGTGCTCATATGAGGCCAAAATATAACTTTTTATAACAACTTTTTATTTTCATTTGTGCCAGAAAGGCTGTTTTGTGTTATTACTTTGCTTTGTGGTTTATGAAGCAATAAACTACCCAGAGACTTTAATACCAAGTGTTCCTGTGTCTACCCTAGGGAGCAGCTGAGTGAGCCAACCTGCCACAAGTGGTGTTTCGGATGTGGGCAATGTTCTAGGAACACGGGGAGTGGCTGTGGACAAATTGCATTTCCTAGGTAAAGTTGGCCATAAGCCAGGAGACAACAGACAGCATGGAGGACCTGATCAAGCATCTGGTGAAAGCACTGCAACAGCTAGCCCATCAGAAGATGAGTAAGCTGCTTATGCAATAGTTGCAACAGCAACAACAGCAGCAGCTGCAACAACAGCAACAATGCTAACAAGATCTGTTCAGACAACAGCAGCATCAAATTAAACTGTTTGCCGAGGCGGTTCGTGGGAGGCCCATTATACAAGTCCAGGTATCGAGACATATTTCTGCAAGGTGTTAAGTCGAGCGATACCGCGATAAAATGATGCCGGATGATGATGTAGAGGAATTTTTTACTGATATCGAACGGATTGCAGAGCGGGAGAAGCTCACCCCAAAGCAGTGGGCAGAGGTGCTATCCCCCTATCTTACTGGTGAACCCAAGAAAGCTTATTATGACATAGCCATACAAGATGCCTGGAAATATGCCAAGTTAAAAACAGAGATATTGGCACGCTCAGGTTTCACTATGTCTTTCAGAGCCCAAAAGGTTCATCAATGGGTGTATTATGGTGACAAACCTCCCCACTATCAGATGTTTTACTTATTGCATTTGGTTCAGAAATGGTTTCAGCCAGAGTCCTCCACTCCAGCCCAGAAGGTCGAGACAGTAGTCATGGACACGTTTATTCCCTCCCACCCTAGGACGGTGCAGACCTGGGTTGACCAGGGAGACCTCCGGAATGCAGTTGACCTGGTGGGTCTTGGAGACAGGTACTAGGTGGTTCACAGGTCCCTAATGAAGCTGGGGGGTGGTGCATTTTCATACTGGGGTACCAAGCGGAAGCCCGAATCGCAAAGCAGGGGTAGTAGAGCCACTGAGGTGTTGCCAAAGTCTGCTGATAAAGACCTGGTCTGCTGGAAATGCAATGATCCTGGACACATAGCTGCCCGTTGTCCTATGTCCTCCAAGCAGATGGACTGCAACCTAGAGAGCCACTGTTTTTACTATGCTTATCCCATCTGGACCATCATTGTAAATACATCACACCTGTACTTTGTATCTCCCCACCTCATTGTAGATTGTAAGCTCTCACGAGCAGGGTCATCTTGTGTTGCTTTAATTATTGTATTGTTAACATTGTTACTTATGACTGTTGTGTTTGAAGCTGTTAAACTGTAAAGCGCTGCGGAATATGTTGACGCTATATAAATAAAGATTATTATTATTATTATTATTATTATTATCCAGCCTACAGTGTTGACTATCAGCCTGGAGAGGTGCCACAGATAAGTCCTGTGACCATAAATGGAGTGCTGGTGTCAGGACTCTTGAACTCGGGTCTCAGAATTTAGTGACAAAAAAACTACTTTTTATAGAAAAACATTTTTACTGTGTGTTAGCAGCAAAATCTAAAAAAACTATATAAATCTGGTATCGATATAATCGCAATGACCCAAACAATAAATCTGCCTCATCCCTTATACCGCACAAAATAAAAATAATAACTATTTTTATACTGCTGTCTATTTGTTGAGTCTATTTTACAAAAATCGGAATAAAGCTTGGCTCGCATTTACCAGCCCCTACTCTGGTCCGTCATCTGTCACTGGAACCATATGGAACTATAGGAGTTCCCACATTACTGGTAGAACAAAGACTGGAAAAGCCACCCCCTCAAATAAAATCCAGTGAATTCTGTGCTCACAAATCCAAATACCCCTCTTTCTGAGCCCCACTGTGCATAAACCACAGTAAGCAGCCACAGGTTTGGCATTATTGTAATGGAGACAAACCACTTAAAACAATGGTGCAGATCACCAGAAGCACAAGCTGGGCACAATGTATGGGGGCACTACAGTGTATGGGGTCTCTACACTGTATAGGGAGACAATGTATAGGTACTAGACTGCCAGATTTGCAATTCTCAGAAAAAATAAAACTGGTGTGGATGTTAAAAAATTGTCAATGCAGCTGTAGATGAATTCAGGCAGATAGCGCTCTTTCCTTCCCTAGCCCTGCCATGTGCCCAAGCAGACGTTTTTGACAACACGGGGTAAAGTTTAATTTGGGACAAATTGCAAAACAAATTATGGGGTCTATATTCTCCTATTATCCACTGTGAAAATTACAAATTTGGGGCGTAAACATCATTTTCATGAAAAAAATGAACTTTTTCAATATGACCACCTAATGTTATTGTCAGGACTCAAACACAACAACTCTTGTGCTCCAGACAGCAGCTCTTCCCTCTGAGCTATTCAGTGTGCTGAACAGTTATTTGCTAAACTAGATACTAGTACCTGTGTTGTTCTTGATTGTCTCCACCCAGAGTTCTTGAAAGGTTCGACCCTGTGATCTCGTGATTGAATACCCTACTTAAACCTGGCACTGCACTTCCTTACTTGCAACATTATTGGGGTATGTGCACATGCTGCGAATTTTGCTGCGGATTTGCAGCGGATAGGCCACTGCAGATTCGCAGCAGTTTTCCATGCGTTTACAGTACCATGTAAACCTATGGAAAACAAAATCTGCAGTGCATATGCTGCGGAAAAAAACGTACGAAAACGTAGCATTGTTTATTAAGCAGCATGTCCATTCTTTGTGCAGATTCCGCAGCGGTTTACACCTGCTCCATAATAGGAATCCACAGGTGTAAAACCGTAGGTGAAATCCACACAAAACGGATTTATCAAAATCAGTCCGGAAAAATCCGCAAGACTTTCCGCAATGAGTGCACGTAGCCTTGAGCTCCCAGCCTTTAATCTAGCTTTTTACCACCTGCTGATTATCATCAAGATTCTACTGCTGCTACCATGTACTGACCTCTGGCTATTTTCTGACTATGATACCTGCTAATTTTAACATTGAGAGATAGAATATCAAAACTAAAATCCAGACAAATCGTACTGTATAAATCATATAAATGTATTTGCATTTTGCAGTGAGAAATAAGCATTTGATTCCTCTGGCAAACAAGACTTAATACATGTTGGCAAGCACAGCAGTCAGACGTTTTTTGTAGTTGATTAGGAGGTGTTGCGCACATGTCAGGAGGAATTTTTGTCCACTCCTCTAAATCATTAATATTTTGAGGCTGTTGCTTGGCAACTCAGAGTTTCAACTCCCTCCATAAATGTTTTATGGGATTAAGGTCTGGAGACCAGCTAGGCCACTCCATGACCTTAATGTGCTTCTTTGTGAGTCACTCCTTTGTTGCCTTGACTGTATGTTTTGGGTCATTGTCTTCCTGGAATGACCCATTTTTATTGTCCTGGCGGAGGGAAGGAGGTTGTCACTCAGGATTTTACGGTAGATGACTCCGTCCATTGATGCGGTGAAGTAGTCATGTGCCCTTAGCAGATAAACACCTCAAAACATAAGGTTTTCAACATAATGTTTCCACCTCCACGCTTGACAGTGGGGACAGTGTTCTTTGGGTCATAGACAGCATTTCTATTCCTCCAAACACGGGGAGTTGAGTTAATGCCAAAGAGCACAATTTTTGTCTCATCTGACCACAGCAACTTCTCTCAATCACTCACATAATCATCCAGTTGTTCGCTAGCAAACTTCAGATGGGCCTGCACATGTGCCTTCTTGAGCAGGGGGACTTTGAGGGCACTGCAGGATTTTAAACATTTACGGCATATTGTGTTAGCAATGGTTTTCTTGGTGACTGTGGTCCCAACTGCCTTGAGACCATTAACAAGATCCCCTATGTAGTTTTAGGCTGATCTCTCACCTTCCTCATGATCAAGGATACCCCTTGAGGTGAGATTTAGCATGGTGCCCCAGATCGCTGTCGATTGACAGTCATTCTGTATTTCTTCCATTTCCTTACTATTGCACCAACAGTTGTCTCCTTCTCACCCTGCATCTTGTGTATGGTTTTGTAGCCCATTCCAGCTTTGTGCAGGTCTATGTTCTTGTCCTTCACATTTGTCAGGACTCTGAACATTTTTATTACCTTTTGTGCATTACTGCCGTTTTCCAAGATGGCGTCATTGGTCTCATGTGCACTGTGCCTTTCTGCTATAAAACTCCACGCCAGCCTTCAGTCTGTGCTAGAGTGTTCTGCCTTGCATCCAGCTCCTGACTCTGGTGACTCCTTGGCTATATACCTGCTCCTGTGAATCTGTGTGGTTATCCGGCTACTCTGCTCTGAGTTCCTGCTGCATACACCAGTTTCCAGTAATCCTCCTTCATCTGCTGCTTGTGTTTACTTCCATCTGCATTTGCTGGACATGTAAGCTGTTGCTGCTCTGCTTAAACCTGAGATTATCACCCAGGCCTTCCTGGTTGAGATAAGACATTGCTTGAACTGCCTTATAAGCATATCTATCTGTGTTTGGACTAAAACAAGGACTTATTCGTGTCAAGTATCCTCAAGAATAACTGTGCTTCATAGACTTTTTGCGTGATTGCATTTTCCTCTGAAGTTCCCTATAGACTGCTAAGCTGCGTTTAATATTTACACCAAGTGTTGTGGACTTATATCTCCCTCCTGGGGCCTCCAGGTGGGGAGAGATCATCCTGAAAATCGAGGATCCCATGTTCTTTTTGACCTAGCTGCATTCCATTTACCAGCCTCAATCTGTGGTCATCCAGGGGTTATAAGAAGCATAAAAAAGCTGTGCTTATCCGCCTGTGTGAGGAGCAAGGTCTTGATGTGACAGGCAAAACCAAAGAGATGTTGATCTGTGCCTTGGTTCAGGACAGAGCCATACATCAACCAAATGTGGCACAACTTATTCCAGAACTGTCTGACTCACAGAGAGCCAGCAGGAGCCATAGCTTCCATAGTGGAATTAACTCTTGAATGTTACTCATACCGCTACAAATGAGAGGATTTGACCCTCAAGTGCAGATGCAGCTTGTGCTACAAGAATGGCAAGCCCAGGCTGACCAATAGCCATTGAGAGATATGCTAAAGCCAAGCGAGAGGCTGGAAAACAAGAACAAGCTGGGAGAGAGCACTAGGTGGCGTTAGCCTGAGTCCCGATGCAGCAATCTATCTCACTGAGCAGTGGGATCATTATTGTTAACACCTTTAAACCCCATCCCAAGCATTTTACTGTCATGGAAAAGGAAGGGGATCTGGACATATTTATGAGAGAATTTGAAAAGGCATGTTGCCAGATAACCAGAGGGCTCAACACTTAGCAAGGCAAAGTTCTGGAGGTATTTGACGCTTTCTCTCTCAAGAGCAAGATAGAGACTATAAGGCCATCAAACAGGCACTGATAAGGAAATATAAGCTGACTCCCGAAGTGTACAGCAAAAGGTTCTGGACACTCTAGCATGGACATAACAATAGCTACAGTGATGTGGTGGATGGGCTAAGAACGAATTTCAAGCAGTGGATCCAGTGACTATCGATTACCACCTTCGAGAAATTGAAGGACCTGAAGGTTTAAAATACCAATTTCTGCATCTTTGACCTGCCTGTGGAGGTGCAACAGAGATCAATAGAATATATACACTCATAGCAGAGATAGATATATAGATGTCAGTGACACACACACACATATATATATATATATATATATATATATATATATATATATATATGTACAGTATATATATACAGTATATATGTACATATATTACATCAATCTATCTAGCTAAGAAAAGCAGGCAATTCATCAGCCACGTACGGTAAAATCTCAGCAGGAGCAAACAGCATAGAATAGATATTTACACACAGTATATGCACATAGAATAGATAGATATACAGATATCAGTGACAAATACAATTAGTACATTGTGTGTGCAGCTTACTGTATATGTTCTTAATTATTAAAAGATTATTTTTCAGAAAAAAATGGCCTGGGCTCCCTCGTAATTTTCTTAACCAGCAGAGGGAAAGCCAGTAGCTGAGGCTGATGTTTATAGCCTGGGAAGGGGGTAATACCCATGTAGCTTCCCAGGCTATTATTATCAGATCACAGCTGTATACTTAGCCTTTACTGACTATTAATATGGGGGACCCTGAAAAAGGTGTAGGGTCCCCATATAATTAATAACCAGTAAAGGCTATGCAGACAGCTGTTTGCTGATATCAGTAGCCTAGGAAGGGGCCATGGATACTGGCCCCCCTGGCTAAACACATCAGCTCTCAGCCACCCCAGAAAAGGTGCATCTATAAGATGTGCCAATTCTGGAACTTAGCCTCGCTCTTCCCTCTTGCCCTGTAGCGGTGGCAAGTGGAGTGATAGTTTGGGGGGTTGATGTCACCTTTGTATTGTCAGGTGGCATCAAACTTCAGAGGTTAGTAATGGAGAGGTTTCAATAAGATGCCCCAATTACTAACCCCACAGTCATATTATATAAAAATACCCAGAAAAAAAGTCCTTTAATTGAAATAATGACACAGACTCCTTCAATAAATCTTAATTAAACTATACTTACGACACTGCCCATTCCACTGACGCCATTTTCTTCTGCAAAAGATTTAAAATAAAAAACAACAATATTCCTCACTTTTCTGCAGAGAAGATGATAATCCAATTGTTCCATGAAGGGTCTAGCTCTGCTACATCTATATGGCAGGCTGCATGGTTGCATGATGCAACCATAAAGCTTGCCATCCAGCAGAGACACTGAGCAGCAACTGCGATACTGCACAGTGTCTCGCGGTGAACTCGTAGGACCTGTCTGACATCACTGTGAGCGTGAGAAAATTCTCACACTCCCAGTGCCATCAGAAAGGTCCTGGGAATTCAGAGCCAATTAACTCCCTTCACCTACCTGACGTCAGCGCGGGTGCCAAAATAAATATTCCCATGGCGCTAACGTCAATTCGGTGCTAAAGATGTCAGTGTCTGTGTGCTTAATTCATATGGCACACGTGTAGCCACCGTGTGCCACCATAGAATCAGATGATGGGCACCAGGGAAGCAGCACTACAGTAAGCGCTGCTCCCCGGCACCTGGTGCTCAAGACAACTCTCATCATTCTCCCCTGCTCTGCCGATGATCAGCATGAGCAGGGGAAAATCAGAGTTGTATTCAAGTGAGAATAATGACAGCAGTCGGCAGCTTTTGGGAATATTACTCCAATCAGCCTACACTTGCTGCTGCTAATAACAGTGACAGCAGGAGTGGCTGATGGCAGTATTCCTCACCCGCCACCTGCACTATAAATAAATAAATGAAAAAAATGGTGTGGGTTCTCCTGTATTTTCTATAACCAGCCAAGCAAAACTGACAGCTGTGGGCTGCAACCCTCAGCTGTCATTGTTAGTAAGGCTGGGTATCGAGAATAGAGGGGTCCACAAGCCATATTTTTTAATTATTTACATAAATATTTAAAAAAACGATGTGGGGTCCTCCCCATTTTTGACAACCAGCCTTGTTAAAGCAGACAGCTGGATGCTGGTATTCTCAGGTTGGTAAGGGGGCATGTATATTGACCCCCCAGCCTAAAAATAGCAACCTGTAGCTGCCCAGGAGAGGCATATCTATTAGATGCACCAATTCTGTTGCTTTGCCCGACTTTTCTTACTTGCCCTGTAGCAGTGGTAAATGGGGTTCATATTTGTGGGGTTGATGTCACCTTTGTTTTGTCAGGTGACATCAAGCCCACGGCTTAGTAATGGAGAGGCTTCTATAAGACACTTATCCATTACTAATCCTATAATTAAATGGTAAATAAAGAAACAGCCAGAATAAAGTCTTTTATTGGAAATAAAACACTTTTCCATTTTAATTTAAAAATAATAAGCACAGTTATACTCACCTAACGCCTACTTCCATTGAATCCCTCGTCTCCTGTAATAAAACTAAAATGAAAAAAACAGCAACATCCCTCACTTCTCCATCGTTCTGTCCCACACTGTATTCCGTGTCTGGAGAATAATAGTTTTTAACCTGGACAGTGCCAAGATGTGACTGTCCAGGCTGAGAACGACTGAGGAATGAGCTGCTGCGAGCTCAGCGTCAATGACCTGCGGTGATGTAATTGAGATTACTGCAGGTCACTGAGGCTGCATTCCCAGCCGGGCTGAACTGCCGTGACCTCAACACCGTGGGAAAAAGTCAGTGATGTGGTCACCGCAGTTCAAGCTCAGTGACATTACTGCAGATCACGTGAGAAATTCTAAAAGGGGGAAGTGTGATAGATTTAATGGTAAAATCTATAAAGCTATTTCTTAAGAGGGGGCATGTATCTCTCAAATTGAGGATTGAAAAAAGGCTTAATTATACATTGGGAAAATAAAAAGAGCAAGGATTTCATCTGCTTTATGACGTATTGCTGTGAACAGGTAGTTGAAGTGGGTTATCTGCTGAAGAGCAGGCAAGAATTCTAGAACTCAGTGTATACAAGAGTCTGCGACATTTCTCACCAGGTGAAATAGGATTCTTCTCTTCAAAGCCACATTTGGCCAAGAATATCAGACATTAGGGAACCAAGGTCCAGTTATTGAATTTTTTTGTGAACTGCATAGGTTATCTAGTTATGGGAGACATATTTTCAGTGTTGAGACGAGGTGGGAAAGGTAACGCATTTACTCACAACACTGGGCTGTTGCCACATCAGTTCCAAATTAATATAAGACAGATGGATTACAATATATATGCCATGTTTCCCCCTGGGACCTCTACGTGGGGAGATATCCTGAAAATCCCTTTTTGTTATATGTTTTTTATATTTTTAAAAACACTACCTGCTTTTCAGATTAAATACATAAAATGTAATTACTTTGTTCTTCTTGTTATATGAATTGCATCCCTAAAGGCATTCACTACTTGTAGAGTGTGTACAATTGGCCTGTATAAACAATTGGTGGTGGCAGCTAGTTTTTCTAGGGTTATTGGGGAGTTTGGCAATCACCATACTGGAGCATATACTGTATATATATTTTGTGTGCTTGAATCAGATGTGTATATACCATACGTATGTATTGCCCAATATCCGGCCTAGTAGCAAAAACAGCTTTGGTCTCATCCATCATTCATCTGTCAGTTGTGTAAATGTCCTGATGATTGGAACCAGCGGAGATCTGTTTTATGAGAAATGCGTAACAGCAGAGGGACATCTGCGGGTCCCCTAGTGTCACAAACGGAAACGGGTATGTCCTGTGGATGACCCAACATATATATACAACACTGGACCATAGGAATAAAACACTTAAATTCCAGCTGAGGAAGAGCTGATTAATGATTAATGACACCCAGCTGTTCCCCTGACAAATAGGTGGCAGCTAGTGTTGAGCATTCCGATACCGCAAGTATCGGGTATCGGCCAATATTTGCGGTATCGTAATTCCTGTGTTCTGACTGAGGGCAAGTTGAGATAGTGATTTGCTTCTTTGTGCTTTTCCCAGGCTAATTTAGCAACCGCTGTGTGTTCACCTTGCTTTTGCCTTGCAGCGCTGTTTTCACAGCGATCTGCAAGGTCTGTGTGTGTGTGTGTGTGTGTGTGTGTGTGTGTGTGTGTGTGAGTGCAGCCCACTCTGTAGTCTGTGTGCAGCCATAGCCGGTTGTATCCAGCTCAGGGTGGTTCACTGACTCATAGAGTTCTATCCATTCCATTGTCCTTTTTTGCAAATAGTGCAGGCTGCTGCACATTTTTTCAAATAATTCCTATTAGTGGCTTTCCACCCGTATCCAGCTAAATTGTGGAAAAACACTGCATAGGATAATGTAGAGGAGGTTTTTGGGGCCTTACAGCGCCGTTTACGGCTGTCCGCACGGTCTCTGTGTGAGTGCAGCTCGCCCTGTAGTCTGTGTGCAGCCACAGCCGGTTGTATCCATCTCAGAGTGGTTCACTGACTCATACAGTTCTATCCATTCCATTGTCCTTTTTTGCAAATAGTGCAGCCCGCTGCACATTTTTTCAAATAATTCCTATTAGTGGCTTTCCACCCGTATCCAGCTAAATTGTGGAAAAACACTACATAGGATTATGTAGAGGAGGTTTTTGGGGCCTTGCAGTGCCGTTTACGGCTGTCTGCACGGTCTCCGTGTGAGTGCAGCTCGCCCTGTAGTCTGTGTGCAGCCACAGCCGGTTGTATCCAGCTCAGGGTGGTTCACTGACTCATACAGTTCTATCCATTCCTTTGTCCTTTTTTGCAAATAGTGCAGCCTGCTGCACATTTTTTCAAATAATTCCTATTAGTGGCTTTCCACTCGTATCCAGCTAAATTGTGGAAAAACACTACATAGGATAACATAGAGGAGGTTTTTGGGGCCTTGCAGCGCCGTTTATGGCTGTCTGCACAGTCTCCGTGTGAGTGCAGCTCGCCCAGTTGTCAGTTCAGCCCCCAAAAAATAAATAAATAATAAAGTTCACCAAACACACCACTTTACAGTTGTGTAGGCCACATTAGCTCATATTAAAGTCTAGTCCACACTTTAGAAAATTAGTGTTTCTTATAATACCTGTTAGGAGCTGTTCAGGAATAAGCACACTAAGCCGTTAGTACTTTTCTGCTTATCTTTATCAGTCAACCAAGATGAAGAAGGCAGGGAGTAAAGGCCCCGTCTCACATAGCGAGATCGCTAGCGAGATCGCTGCTGAGTCACTAGTTTTGTGACGCAACAGCGACCTCAGTAGCGATCTCGCTATGTGTGACATGTACCAGCGATCAGGCCCCTGCTGTGAGATCGCTGGTCGTGTCGGAATGGCCTGGACCTTTTTTTGGTCGTTGAGGTCCCGCTGACATCGCTGAATCGGTGTGTGTGACACCGATCCAGCGATGTCTTCACTGGTAACCAGGGTAAACATCGGGTTACTAAGCGCAGGGCCGCGCTTAGTAACCCGATGTTTACCCTGGTTACCAGCGTAAATGTAAAAAAAAACAAACAGTACATACTCACCATCTGATGTCCGTCAGGTCCCCCGGCGTCTGCTTCCTGCTCTGACTGACTGCCGGCCGGAAAGTGAGAGCAGATCACAGCAGTGACGTCACCGCTGCACTCTGCTCTCACTGTACGGCGGCTCAGTCAGAGCAGGAAGCAGACGGCAAGGGACACCGAAAGGCGAGTATGTACTGTTTGTTTTTTTGGTAACCAGGGTAAACATCGGGTTACTAAGCGCGGCCCTGCGCTTAGTAACCCGATGTTTACCCTGGTTACCCGGGTGCTGCAGGGGGACTTCGGCATCGTTGAAGACAGTTTCAACGATGCCGAAGTCATTCCCCTGATCGTTGGTCGCTGGAGAGAGCTGTCTGTGTGACAGCTCCCCAGCGACCACACAATGACTTACCAACGATCACGGCCAGGTCGTATCGCTGGTCGTGATCGTTGGTAAATCGCTATGTGAGACGGGGCCTTAAGGCACGTGGGCACGTGTCGGAGAGCGCCGTACACCGCTGCTGCGTGAAGACCAAATTGAAGCCGTTGTCGGATGGATGGCAGCTAACGCATGGACTTCAATTAGTGCCACATCCTCTCAGACACAGAGCACTGGAGAGCACCCATCTGTCTCTTCACCACCTGCCAAATTGCCCAGGCAGACAGAGAGCCCAGGACAGGAGCCGTCTCTACTTCTGTTCTCTGAATCTCTTGGCTTGGAAACAGGGGGCCAGCCAAGCAGCATTGGAAAAATGGAAGAAGAGGCAGTGTGCAGTGATGCCCAACAGCTTTTTCTCTCTGAGTCTGAAGAGGCGGGTGTGCCAGTGCCTCCGGTCACCACACCGCAGAACGCATCCGCTGATGACACTCAGGTGCCAATTTCTGGTGTGTGCTGTGCTGCTGAGTCTACCCAGGAGGAGCAGTTGGTGGCAGAGGGTAGTGTAGATGATGAGGTCCTTGAACCATGGTGGCATGAGGGACAGGAAGGTGGTGGGAGCAGCTCTGAGGAAGAGATTCCCCGAATGGGCCAAAGAGGGAGAGGGAGGGGGAACACTGCGGATCCTGTAGCCTCCACTTTGGCACCCGTTAGGAGCATGTCTCTTCCAAAAGCCAAAAAGGGTGCTCCCAAGACTTGCAGTGCCTGGTCCTTTTTTGACACAGTTGCAGATGACATTCGCTATGTCAAATGCAAGGTGTGTCATCATAAAATCAAAAGAGGGAAAAATGTCAGCAACCTCAATACCTCCAACATGTGGAAACATGTGCGGATCAGGCACGCGGCGGAGTTACAAAAACACACTGAAGACCTAGGCCAACCAACAGTGGCAGCTACCACCTGTTCAGCTCGTCTTGCCTCTTCCTCCAGCTCACACACAGCTGGTTCGGCTTCCTCCCAGGATCGCCATGGAAGAACCTCTGGCACTGTTGTCCAGAGACCCACTGTAATTCCACCCGCAGCACCACGTTCCCAGTTATCCTCACACTCCCAGGCCAGTCTACAGCCATCGGTAGTACAAGCATTGGAGAAAAGGCGGCCTTTCTCGTCAAACCACCCACGAGCACAGGCTCTGACTGCAGGCATTGCAAAACTTCTGTCACTGGAAATGCTGTCATTCAGGCTGGTGGAGACTGACAGCTTCCGTGACTTGATGCCATTGGCAGTCCCACAGTACAATGTGCCCAGCCGGTTTTATTTCAGCAGGCAAGCCATCCCTGCCCTGCACAAGCATGTGGAGGGACACATAAAACACGCGCTACTGAACGCCGTCAGTAGCAAGGTCCACCTCACCACCGATGCGTGGACCAGTCACCATGGACAGGGGCGATACCTTTACCTCATTGCCCATTGGGTTAATGTTGTTGAGCCGGGTACAGACCATGCGATTGGCGCAGGACGTGTCCTGCCCACTCCAAGGATTGCAGGAATCCAGTCTGTACGCATTGACTCCTCCTCTTACACAAGTTCCTCAGAATCATCGCTGCAGGAGCCGTCACAGTCCACCTCCACATGGACCCGTGAACGTTTACCTGTTATGACTGACATGAGCACAGCCGTGGCCAAACGTCAACAGGCCATCTTGAAATTAATTTCTTTGGGGAATCGAAGCCACACAGCACAGGAGCTCTGGAATGCCATCAAGCAGGAGAGCGATGTGTGGTTTGTGGCAGCGAATCTCCAGCCAGGCATGGTAGTGTGTGATAATGGCCGATATCTGGTGGCAGCTCTGGGCCTCGGCAACCTCACTCACATCCCATGTCTGGCACATGTGCTCAACTTGGTCGTGCAGAGTCTTTTGAGGGACTATCCGGATCTTGATGCACTGCTGCACAAGGTCCGCCTAGAGTGTGCTCACTTGCGGCGTTCCAGCACGGCAAAATCGCGCATTGCGGCTCTGCAGTGCCGATTCCGCCTTCCGGAACATCGCACCATATGTGACCTACCTACCAGGTGGAATTCCACGTTACATATGTTGGAGCAGTTGTGTCAGCAGCAGCAAGCAGTAATGGAGTACCAGCTGCATCAGGCGCAAAGAAGTCGCACTCCGCGCCGTTCAAACTTCACAACCACAGAGTGGGCCACTATGAAGGACGTCTGCCAGGTTTTGCGTCCCTTCGATTATTCCACGTGGATGGAGAGTGCAGATGATGCACTAGTCAGCATGACTGTCCCCTTATCTGCCTGCTTGAAAAATCACTGCAAGCGCTAAGGGATGATGTTGTGGAAGAGGTGGAGGATGAGGATTCACCATTTCCATCATCTTCTGGACAGTCAGCGCCACGTGGTTCCTCACAAATGCGTAGGCAGGGGACACTTTGTGAGGAGGATGAGGAGGAGTCAATGGAGGAGGAAGACATTGGTCCAGAGGAGGGAGTTACACAATTGTCCAGTAGTCAGTGTGTACAGCCAGGGTGGGGTGATGACGAGCGGGCAGAGATCACGCCTCAAGCAGGGGACAGCGTTTCTTGGCCAGTTGGCAGTCTGCAGCACATGGTTGATTACATGTTGCAGTGCCTGAGAAACGACCGCCGCATTGCCCACATTCTCAACATGTCTGATTATTGGGTGTTCACCCTCCTCGATCCTCGCTACCGGGACAACGTACAAAGCCTCATCACACCGTTGAACCGGGAGCATAAAATGTGGGAGTACCAAGACACACTGGTGAATTCCATCATCTTCTCCAGTCCAACTGAGAGAAGTGCTGCTAGTGCTTTACAAAGCAGCTCAGTGCGTCCAGGCAGTGGAGGAGGCTCTGCACAAAGAGGGAGCAGAAGCAGTGCCTCTGCCCAAGGCAAGACCAGTATGGCCCAACTGTGGCACAGTTTTGTGTGCCTGCCACAAATGTCTACACCATCACAGACGGCTCCAGTCAGCAGGAGGCAACGGTTCCGTCAGATGGTGACAGACTACATGTCTTGCCCTCTTGCTGTACTCTCAGACGGCTCTTCCCCTTTCAAGTTTTGGGTCTCTAAGCTGGATACATGGCCAGAGCTAAGCCAGTATGCATTGGAGGTGCTGGCTTGCCCTGCAGCTAGTGTATTATCGGAACGCGTCTTTAGTGCTGCAGTTCTAACAGACCATCGCATGCGACTATCCTCCGATAACGTTGACCGGCTTACTTTCCTGAAAATGAACCAGGCCTGGATCTCGCAGGAATTTGCCACTCCTCTTCCTGATTAAATAATTGGGTGACTGTCTACAGTATCCAGGTCTCCTGTTGTGTTCATCTTTCTACCACCTGAACTGTAATTCCTGGGCTTCAACACCGCCAGTTGAGGCTCAGAAGTGCCGTCTGCACAGTCAAAACATACGACCCAGTGTTATTGGGTGTCAGTAACGTCAGCTGATCCCCAGCTGTGTAGCCGGCAATGTGTCCTGCGACCGCCACGCTGACACAACAACTGAAATGTAAGGGAACCTGTCCCCCCCCAGGCGTTTGTTACCGAAATAGCCACCTTGTGCAGCAGTAATGCTGCACAAGGAAAAGGTAACTATGTTTGTTTAGCTCCTTGCACACGCAGAACTTAACACTTTTAAAGTGTGTCCACTGATACCGTAAAACCATCCCGGAGGTGGGGCTTTCCTTTGTATTGTGACGCAGCACACCCGTCATTCCTACCCCCTTAGTGCCGTGCGCCGCCTCCTCCGCGTTGTTTAATTCTGTCCTGGAGCCAGCGCTGTTATGTTATCCCTTGGCCAGGCACACTTTATGGTGCCTGTCTTCTGACATCATTTGGTGTCAGGCTGGCTGCGCTGTTGTGAATTAGACTTTTTGGCTCCCTCTTGTGGTTACTTGTATTATGACTCTGGGATTGTCTTTCCTCAGTTTGGCACCCACCTGGGTCGTTAGTCCAGGGGTGTTGCTATATAAACTTCCTGGATCCTTAGTCCAGTGCCTGGCATCGTTGTACTCAGATCCTTTCTGTTTGCTCCTGTCTGCTGGTCCGGTTCGTGCAAAATTAAGCTAAGTCCTGCTTCTTTGTTTTTTGGTTATTTTGCTTTGCTCTTATTTTTGTCCAGCTTGTACTAAATGTGATTCCTAACTTTGCTGGAAGCTCTAGGGGGCTGTTGTTCTCCCCCCGGGCCGTTAGACGGTTCGGGGGTTCTTGAATATCCAGCGTGGATATTTTGATAGGTTTTTGCTGACCATATAAGTCATCTTACTATATTCTGCTATTAGCTAGTGGGCCTTTCTTTGCTAAATACCTAGCTCATTCTTACGTTTGTCTTTTCCTCTTACCTCACCGTTATTATTTGTTGGGGGCTTGTATCCAACTTTTGGGGTCTTTTCTCTGGAGGCAAGAAAGGTCTTTCTTTTCCCTTCTAGGGTTAGTTAGTTCTCCGGCTGGCGCGAGACGTCTAGAACCATCGTAGGCACGTTCCCCGGCTGCTGCTATTTGTGGTGCTAGGATTAGATATATGGTCAGCTCAGTTACCACTGCCCTATGAGCTGGTTTTTAGTGTTTGCAGACTTAGTAATTATTGCTGAGACCCTCTGCCATTGGGGTCATAACAGTATGCCAGGCCAACATTGAATGTTTAATGCATTGCAGAAGTGGGATAATTAGAAAGGAAATTCTGAGTTTTTTTATTTTATTTTTTTCCTCTCTTCCTCCCCTTTACCTCTGAGTGGCTTGTGCTTGCTGCAGACATGAATGTCCAGACCTTGATTACAAGTGTAGACCAGCTTGCTGCTCGTGTGCAGGGCATACAAGATTTTGTTACCAGTAGTCCTATGTCTGAACCTAAAATACCTATTCCTGAACTGTTTTCTGGAGACCGATTTAAGTTTAGGAATTTCAGGAATAATTGTAAATTGTTTCTATCTCTGAGACCCCGTTCATCTGGAGATTCAGCTCAGCAAGTTAAAATTGTTATCTCTTTTTTACGGGGCGACCCTCAGGATTGGGCTTTCTCGCTAGCGCCAGGAGATCCGACATTGGCAAATATTGATGCGTTTTTTCTGGCGCTCGGATTGCTTTACGAGGAACCCAATCTTGAAGTTCAGGCAGAAAAAGCCTTGCTGGCTATTTCTCAGGGCCAGGATGAAGCTGAGGTGTATTGCCAAAAATTTCGGAAATGGTCCGTGCTTACTCAGTGGAATGAGTGTGCTCTGGCCGCAAATTTCAGAAATGGCCTTTCTGAAACCATTAAGAATGTGATGGTGGGTTTCCCCATTCCTACAAGTCTGAATGATTCCATAGCGCTGGCTATTCAAATTGACCGGCGTTTGCGGGAGCGCAAAACCGCTAATCCTCTGGTGGTGTTGTCTGAACAAACACCTGATTTAATGCAATGTGATAGAATTCAGACTAGAAATGAGCGGAAAAATCATAGACGTCAGAATGGGTTGTGTTTTTACTGTGGTGATTCTACACATGCTATATCAGCATGCTCTAAACGCCTAACAAGGGTTGTTAGTCCTGTCGCCATTGGTAATTTGCAACCTAAATTTATTTTGTCTGTGACTTTAATTTGCTCATTGTCTTCTTACCCTGTTATGGCGTTTGTGGATTCAGGTGCTGCCCTGAGTCTTATGGATCTGTCATTTGCCAAGCGCTGTGGTTTTGTTCTTGAACCGTTGGTAAATCCTATTCCTCTTAGAGGTATTGAAGCTATGCCATTGGTGGAAAATCAACCGCAGTTTTGGACGCAGGTAACCATGTGCATGACTCCTGAACATCGGGAGGTGATTCGTTTTCTTGTTCTGCATAAAATGCATGATTTGGTCGTTTTGGGTCTGCCATGGTTACAGACCCACAATCCAGTCTTGGATTGGAAGGCAATGTCTGTGTCAAGTTGGGGCTGTCAGGGAATTCATGCTGATTCCCCGCCGGTGTCTATTGCTTCCTCTACTCCTTCGGAAGTTCCTGAGTATTTGTCTGATTATCAGGATGTATTCAGCGAGTCCAGGTCCAATGCTCTGCCTCCTCATAGGGAATGTGACTGCGCCATAGATTTGATTCCAGGTAGTAAATTTCCTAAGGGAAGACTATTTAATCTGTCTGTACATGAGCATGCCGCAATGCGTTCGTATATCAAGGAGTCTCTGGAGAAGGGGCATATCCGTCCATCCTCTTCCCCTCTTGGTGCGGGATTCTTTTTTGTGGCCAAGAAGGACGGATCTTTGAGACCTTGTATTGACTATCGGCTTCTGAATAAAATCACTGTTAAATTTCAGTATCCTTTGCCTCTGTTGTCGGACTTGTTTGCCTGGATTAAAGGTGCCAAGTGGTTCACCAAGATAGATCTTCGCGGTGCGTACAACCTTGTGCGCATTAAGCAAGGAGATGAATGGAAGACAGCATTTAATACGCCCGAAGGTCATTTTGAGTACTTGGTGATGCCTTTTGGGCTCTCTAATGCTCCCTCAGTGTTTCAGTTCTTTATGCATGATATTTTCCGGAAGTATCTGGATAAATTTATGATTGTTTATCTGGATGATATTCTGGTTTTCTCTGAAGATTGGGACTCACATGTGGAGCAGGTCAGGATGGTGTTTCAGGTTTTGCGTGAGAATGCTTTGTTTGTTAAGGGCTCAAAGTGTCTCTTTGGAGTACAGAAGGTTCCCTTTTTGGGGTTTATTTTTTCCCCTTCTGCTGTGGAGATGGACCCAGTCAAGGTCCGAGCTATTCATGATTGGACTCAACCCACGTCAGTTAAGAGTCTTCAGAAGTTCTTGGGTTTTGCTAACTTCTACCGTCGTTTTATCTCTAATTTTTCTAGCGTTGTTAAACCTTTGACGGATATGACCAAGAAAGGTTCTGATGTTGCTAATTGGGCTCCTGCAGCCGTGGAGGCGTTCCAAGAGTTGAAGCGCCGGTTTACTTCGGCGCCTGTTTTGTGCCAGCCTGATGTCTCACTTCCCTTTCAGGTCGAAGTGGATGCTTCTGAGATTGGGGCAGGGGCCATTTTGTCACAGAGAGGCCCTGGTTGCTCGGTAATGAGACCATGTGCTTTCTTCTCTAGGAAGTTTTCGCCTGCTGAGCGGAATTATGATGTTGGCAATCGGGAGTTGCTGGCCATGAAGTGGGCATTTGAGGAGTGGCGTCATTGGCTCGAGGGTGCTAAGCATCGTGTGGTGGTCTTGACTGATCACAAAAATTTGATGTATCTCGAGTCTGCTAAACGCCTGAATCCTAGACAGGCCCGCTGGTCATTGTTTTTCTCCCGTTTTGACTTTGTGGTCTCGTATTTACCAGGTTCAAAGAATGTGAAGGCTGATGCTCTTTCAAGGAGCTTTGTGCCTGACTCTCCTGGAGTCGCAGAACCAGTTGGTATTCTTAAAGAGGGAGTTATCTTGTCGGCCATTTCTCCTGATTTGCGACGTGTGTTGCAGAGATTTCAGGCTGGTAGACCTGACTCTTGTCCACCTGACAGACTGTTTGTTCCTGATAGGTGGACCAGCAGAGTCATTTCCGAGGTTCATTCCTCGGTGTTGGCAGGGCATCCGGGAATTTTTGGCACCAGAGATCTGGTGGCTAGGTCCTTTTGGTGGCCTTCCTTGTCACGGGATGTGCGGTCATTTGTGCAGTCCTGTGGGACTTGTGCTCGAGCTAAGCCTTGCTGTTCTCATGCCAGCGGGTTGCTCTTGCCCTTGCCTGTCCCGAAGAGGCCTTGGACACACATTTCCATGGATTTCATTTCAGATCTCCCGGTGTCTCAGGGCATGTCTGTCATCTGGGTGGTATGTGATCGCTTTTCTAAAATGGTCCATTTGGTGCCTTTGCCTAAGCTGCCTTCCTCTTCCGATCTGGTTCCTGTGTTCTTTCAGAATGTGGTTCGTTTACACGGCATTCCTGAGAATATTGTGTCTGACAGAGGATCCCAGTTTGTTTCCAGGTTCTGGCGATCCTTTTGTGCTAGGATGGGCATTGATTTGTCGTTTTCGTCTGCCTTTCATCCTCAGACTAATGGACAAACGGAGCGAACTAATCAGACTCTGGAGGCTTATTTGAGGTGTTTTGTTTCGGCAGATCAGGATGATTGGGTGACCTTCTTGCCGTTGGCTGAGTTTGCCCTTAATAATCGGGCTAGTTCCGCTACTTTGGTTTCGCCATTTTTCTGCAACTCTGGTTTCCATCCTCGTTTTTCCTCGGGACATGTGGAGCCTTCTGACTGTCCTGGGGTAGATTCTGTGGTGGATAGGTTGCAGCAGATCTGGAATCATGTGGTGGACAACTTAAAGTTGTCACAGGAGAAGGCTCAGCGTTTTGCCAACCGCCGCCGCGGTGTGGGTCCCCGACTTCGTGTTGGGGATTTGGTATGGCTGTCTTCTCGATTTGTTCCTATGAAGGTCTCCTCTCCTAAATTTAAGCCTCGCTTCATCGGTCCTTACAAGATATTGGAAATCCTTAATCCTGTGTCCTTTCGCTTGGATCTTCCGGTGTCGTTTGCCATTCACAACGTGTTCCATAGGTCTTTGTTGCGGCGGTACGTTGTACCTGTGGTTCCTTCTGTTGAGCCTCCTGCTCCGGTGTTGGTTGAGGGCGAGTTGGAGTACGTGGTGGAGAAGATCTTGGATTCTCGTCTCTCCAGACGGAGGCTTCAGTATCTGGTCAAGTGGAAGGGCTATGGTCAGGAGGATAATTCCTGGGTGGTTGCTTCTGATGTGCATGCGGCCGATTTAGTTCATGCCTTTCACGCTGCTCATCCTGATCGCCCTGGTGGTCTTGGTGAGGGTTCGGTGACCCCTCCTTAAGGGGGGGGTACTGTTGTGAATTAGACTTTTTGGCTCCCTCTTGTGGTTACTTGTGTTATGACTCTGGGATTGTCTTTCCTCAGTTTGGCACCCACCTGGGTCGTTAGTCCAGGGGTGTTGCTATATAAACTTCCTGGATCCTTAGTCCAGTGCCTGGCATCGTTGTACTCAGATCCTTTCTGTTTGCTCCTGTCTGCTGGTCCGGTTCATGCAAAATTAAGCTAAGTCCTGCTTCTTTGTTTTTTGGTTATTTTGCTTTGCTCTTATTTTTGTCCAGCTTGTACTAAATGTGATTCCTGACTTTGCTGGAAGCTCTAGGGGGCTGTTGTTCTCCCCCCGGGCCGTTAGACGGTTCAGGGGTTCTTGAATATCCAGCGTGGATATTTTGATAGGGTTTTTGCTGACCATATAAGTCATCTTACTATATTCTGCTATTAGCTAGTGGGCCTTTCTTTGCTAAATACCTAGCTCATTCTTACGTTTGTCTTTTCCTCTTACCTCACCGTTATTATTTGTTGGGGGCTTGTATCCAACTTTTGGGGTCTTTTCTCTGGAGGCAAGAAAGGTCTTTCTTTTCCCTTCTAGGGTTAGTTAGTTCTCCGGCTGGCGCGAGACGTCTAGAACCATCGTAGGCACGTTCCCCGGCTGCTGCTATTTGTGGTGCTAGGATTAGATATATAGTCAGCTCAGTTACCACTGCCCTATGAGCTGGTTTTTAGTGTTTGCAGACTTAGTAATTATTGCTGAGACCCTCTGCCATTGGGGTCATAACAGTATGCCAGGCCAACATTGAATGTTTAATGCATTGCAGAAGTGGGATAATTAGAAAGGAAATTCTGAGTTTTTTTTTTTTTTTTCCTCTCTTCCTCCCCTTTACCTCTGAGTGGCTTGTGCTTGCTGCAGACATGAATGTCCAGACCTTGATTACAAGTGTAGACCAGCTTGCTGCTCGTGTGCAGGGCATACAAGATTTTGTTACCAGTAGTCCTATGTCTGAACCTAAAATACCTATTCCTGAACTGTTTTCTGGAGACCGATTTAAGTTTAGGAATTTCAGGAATAATTGTAAATTGTTTCTATCTCTGAGACCCCGTTCATCTGGAGATTCAGCTCAGCAAGTTAAAATTGTTATCTCTTTTTTACGGGGCGACCCTCAGGATTGGGCTTTCTCACTAGCGCCAGGAGATACGGCATTGGCAAATATTGATGCGTTTTTTCTGGTGCTCGGATTGCTTTACGAGGAACCCAATCTTGAAGTTCAGGCAGAAAAAGCCTTGCTGGCTATTTCTCAGGGCCAGGATGAAGCTGAAGTGTATTGCCAAAAATTTCGGAAATGGTCCGTGCTTACTCAGTGGAATGAGTGTGCTCTGGCCGCAAATTTCAGAAATGGCCTTTCTGAAGCCATTAAGAATGTGATGGTGGGTTTCCCCATTCCTACAAGTCTGAATGATTCCATAGCGCTGGCTATTCAAATTGACCGGCTTTTGCGGGAGCGCAAAACCGCTAATCCTCTGGTGGTGTTGTCTGAACAAACACCTGATTTAATGCAATGTGATAGAATTCAGACTAGAAATGAGCGGAAAAATCATAGACGTCAGAATGGGTTGTGTTTTTACTGTGGTGATTCTACACATGTTATATCAGCATGCTCTAAACGCCTAACAAGGGTTGTTAGTCCTGTCGCCATTGGTAATTTGCAACCTAAATTTATTTTGTCTGTGACTTTAATTTGCTCATTGTCTTCTTACCCTGTTATGGCGTTTGTGGATTCAGGTGCTGCCCTGAGTCTTATGGATCTGTCATTTGCCAAGCGCTGTGGTTTTGTTCTTGAACCGTTGGTAAATCCTATTCCTCTTAGAGGTATTGATGCTACGCCATTGGCGGAAAATAAACCGCAGTTTTGGACGCAGGTAACCATGTGCATGACTCCTGAACATCGGGAGGTGATTCGTTTTCTTGTTCTGCAAAAAATGCATGATTTGGTCGTTTTGGGTCTGCCATGGTTACAGACCCACAATCCAGTCTTGGATTGGAAGGCAATGTCTGTGTCAAGTTGGGGCTGTCAGGGAATTCATGCTGATTCCCCGCCGGTGTCTATTGCTTCCTCTACTCCTTCGGAAGTTCCTGAGTATTTGTCTGATTATCAGGATGTATTCAGCGAGTCCAGGTCCAATGCTCTGCCTCCTCATAGGGACTGTGACTGCGCCATAGATTTGATTCCAGGTAGTAAATTTCCTAAGGGAAGACTATTTAATCTGTCTGTACCTGAGCATGCTGCAATGCGTTCGTATATCAAGGAGTCTCTGGAGAAGGGGCATATCCGTCCATCCTCTTCCCCTCTTGGTGCGGGATTCTTTTTTGTGGCCAAGAAGGACGGATCTTTGAGACCTTGTTTTGACTATCGGCTTCTGAATAAAATCACTGTTAAATTTCAGTATCCTTTGCCTCTGTTGTCGGACTTGTTTGCCCGGATTAAAGGTGCCAAGTGGTTCACCAAGATAGATCTTCACGGTGCATACAACCTTGTGCGCATTAAGCAAGGAGATGAATGGAAGACAGCATTTAATACGCCCGAAGGTCATTTTGAGTACTTGGTGATGCCTTTTGGGCTCTCTAATGCTCCCTCAGTGTTTCAGTCCTTTAAGCATGATATTTTCCGGAAGTATCTGGATAAATTTATGATTGTTTATCTGGATGATATTCTGGTTTTCTCTGAAGATTGGGACTCACATGTGGAGCAGGTCAGGATGGTGTTTCAGGTTTTGCGTGAGAATGCTTTGTTTGTTAAGGGCTCAAAGTGTCTCTTTGGAGTACAGAAGGTTCCCTTTTTGGGGTTTATTTTTTCCCCTTCTGCTGTGGCGATGGACCCAGTCAAGGTCCGAGCTATTCATGATTGGACTCAACCCACGTCAGTTAAGAGTCTTCAGAAGTTCTTGGGTTTTGCTAACTTCTACCGTCGTTTTATCGCTAATTTTTCTAGCGTTGTTAAACCTTTGATGGATATGACCAAGAAAGGTTCTGATGTTGCTAACTGGGCTCCTGCAGCCGTGGAGGCGTTCCAAGAGTTGAAGTGCCGGTTTACTTCGGCGCCTGTTTTGTGCCAGCCTGATGTCTCACTTCCCTTTCAGGTCGAAGTGGATGCTTCTGAGATTGGGGCAGGGGCCGTTTTGTCACAGAGAGGCCCTGGTTGCTCGGTAATGAGACCATGTGCTTTCTTCTCTAGGAAGTTTTCGCCTGCTGAGCGGAATTATGATGTTGGCAATCGGGAGTTGCTGGCCATGAAGTGGGCATTTGAGGAGTGGCGTCATTGGCTCGAGGGTGCTAAGCATCGTGTGGTGGTCTTGACTGATCACAAAAATTTGATGTATCTCGAGTCTGCTAAACGCCTGAATCCTAGACAGGCCCGCTGGTCATTGTTTTTCTCCCGTTTTGACTTTGTGGTCTCGTATTTACCAGGTTCAAAGAATGTGAAGGCTGATGCTCTTTCAAGGAGCTTTGTGCCTGACTCTCCTGGAGTCGCAGAACCAGTTGGTATTCTTAAAGAGGGAGTTATCTTGTCGGCCATTTCTCCTGATTTGCGACGTGTGTTGCAGAGATTTCAGGCTGGTAGACCTGACTCTTGTCCACCTGACAGACTGTTTGTTCCTGATAGGTGGACCAGCAGAGTCATTTCCGAGGTTCATTCCTCGGTGTTGGCAGGGCATCCGGGAATTTTTGGCACCAGAGATCTGGTGGCTAGGTCCTTTTGGTGGCCTTCCTTGTCACGGGATGTGCGGTCATTTGTGCAGTCCTGTGGGACTTGTGCTCGAGCTAAGCCTTGCTGTTCTCGTGCCAGCAGGTTGCTCTTGCCCTTGCCTGTCCCGAAGAGGCCTTGGACACACATTTCCATGGATTTCATTTCAGATCTCCCGGTGTCTCAGGGCATGTCTGTCATCTGGGTGGTATGTGATCGCTTTTCTAAAATGGTCCATTTGGTGCCTTTGCCTAAGCTGCCTTCCTCTTCCGATCTGGTTCCTGTGTTCTTTCAGAATGTGGTTCGTTTACACGGCATTCCTGAGAATATTGTGTCTGACAGAGGATCCCAGTTTGTTTCCAGGTTCTGGCGATCCTTTTGTGCTAGGATGGGCATTGATTTGTCGTTTTCGTCTGCCTTTCATCCTCAGACTAATGGACAAACGGAGCGAACTAATCAGACTCTGGAGGCTTATTTGAGGTGTTTTGTTTCGGCAGATCAGGATGATTGGGTGACCTTCTTGCCGTTGGCTGAGTTTGCCCTTAATAATCGGGCTAGTTCCGCTACTTTGGTTTCGCCATTTTTCTGCAACTATGGTTTCCATCCTCGTTTTTCCTCGGGACATGTGGAGCCTTCTGACTGTCCTGGGGTAGATTCTGTGGTGGATAGGTTGCAGCAGATCTGGAATCATGTGGTGGACAACTTAAAGTTGTCACAGGAGAAGGCTCAGCGTTTTGCCAACCGCCGCCGCAGTGTGGGTCCCCGACTTCGTGTTGGGGATTTGGTATGGCTGTCTTCTCGATTTGTTCCTATGAAGGTCTCCTCTCCTAAATTTAAGCCTCGCTTCATCGGTCCTTACAAGATATTGGAAATCCTTAATCCTGTGTCCTTTCGCTTGGATCTTCCGGTGTCGTTTGCCATTCACAACGTGTTCCATAGGTCTTTGTTGCGGCGGTACGTTGTACCTGTGGTTCCTTCTGTTGAGCCTCCTGCTCCAGTGTTGGTTGAGGGCGAGTTGGAGTACGTGGTGGAGAAGATCTTGGATTCTCGTATTTCTAGACGGAGGCTTCAGTATCTGGTCAAGTGGAAGGGCTATGGTCAGGAGGATAATTCCTGGGTGGTTGCTTCTGATGTGCATGCGGCCGATTTAGTTCATGCCTTTCACGCTGCTCATCCTGATCGCCCTGGTGGTCTTGGTGAGGGTTCGGTGACCCCTCCTTAAGGGGGGGGTACTGTTGTGAATTAGACTTTTTGGCTCCCTCTTGTGGTTACTTGTGTTATGACTCTGGGATTGTCTTTCCTCAGTTTGGCACCCACCTGGGTCGTTAGTCCAGGGGTGTTGCTATATAAACTTCCTGGATCCTTAGTCCAGTGCCTGGCATCGTTGTACTCAGATCCTTTCTGTTTGCTCCTGTCTGCTGGTCCGGTTCGTGCAAAATTAAGCTAAGTCCTGCTTCTTTGTTTTTTGGTTATTTTGCTTTGCTCTTATTTTTGTCCAGCTTGTACTAAATGTGATTCCTGACTTTGCTGGAAGCTCTAGGGGGCTGGTGTTCTCCCCCCGGGCCGTTAGACGGTTCGGGGGTTCTTGAATATCCAGCGTGGATATTTTGATAGGGTTTTTGCTGACCATATAAGTCATCTTACTATATTCTGCTATTAGCTAGTGGGCCTCTCTTTGCTAAATACCTAGCTCATTCTTACGTTTGTCTTTTCCTCTTACCTCACCGTTATTATTTGTTGGGGGTTGTATCCAACTTTTGGGGTCTTTTCTCTGGAGGCAAGAAAGGTCTTTCTTTTCCCTTCTAGGGTTAGTTAGTTCTCCGGCTGGCGCGAGACGTCTAGAACCATCGTAGGCACGTTCCCCGGCTGCTGCTATTTGTGGTGCTAGGATTAGATATATGGTCAGCTCAGTTACCACTGCCCTATGAGCTGGTTTTTAGTGTTTGCAGACTTAGTAATTATTGCTGAGACCCTCTGCCATTGGGGTCATAACACTGCGCCTGTGCGGCCGCGCTGGCCGAGATCCCGCCTCGCAGTGTCTTCTGATTTAATCACACTGTGGGCCTGGGATCCATGGGCATGCGCAGTGCATATCTTCATCTCAGGCTGTCACTCATCTCCCTCCGCCTTCTTCAGACTGTGCGCCGTCAGCTGATCCCTAATAGCATGCCACGGCCGTGACACCGCACAGTCTGAAGAAGCCGGAGGGAGGGGAGTGAGAGTCTAGGATATGCACTGCGCATGGCCACGGATCCCAGGCCCGCGGTGGGATTACATTAGAAGACACTGCGAGGTGGGATCTCGGCCAGCGCGGCTGCACAGGTGCAGCCAGCCTGACACCAAATGATGTCAGAAGACGGGCAGCGCTAAGTGCGCCTGGCCAAGGGATAACATAACAGCACTGGCTCCGATACGGAATCAAACAACGCTGAGGAGGCGGCGCATGGCACCAAGGGGTAGAAATGACGGCTGTGCTGCGTCACATTACAAAGGAAAGTCCCACCTCCGGGACGGTCTCACGGTATCAGGGGACACATTTTATAAGTGTTTAGTTCTGTGTTTGCAAGGAGCATAATGAAAAGAGCTACCTTTTCCTTTGGCATCCTTTGTGATGCAAAAGCTGGCTCTTTCAGCTACAAACGCCTTTTGGGGGGGGTTAAAGGTTCCCTTTTTACTTGCTCCAATCAGGCTTCGGCCTAGACGGTGTTCCTCTGCTCCTCCTGCTGTCCCTGGGCTCCAACACCACTAGTTGGTGCCTGGAAGTGCTGTCCGCACAGTCAACAGTCGCTCTTCTGTTATTGGGGTTCAGTAATGTCAGCTGCTCCCCTGCTGTGTGTGCTGCAATACCTCCTATCTGCTCCTCCTGCTGTCCCTGGGCTCCAACACCGCTAGTTGGTGCCTGGAAGTGCTGTCCGCACAGTCATCAGTCGCTCCTCTGTTATTGGGGTTCAGTAACGTCAGCTGCTCCCCTGCTGTGTGTGCTGCAATACCTCCTATCTGCTCCTCCTGCTGTCCCTGGGCTCCAACACCGCTAGTTGGTGCCTGGAAGTGCTGTCCGCACAGTCAACAGTCGCTCCTCTGTAATTGGGGTTCAGTAAAGTCAGCTGCTCCCCTGCTATGTGTGCTGCAATACTTCCTATCTGCTCCTCCTGCTGTCCCTGGGCTCCAACACCGCTAGTTGGTGCCTGGAAGTGCTGTTTGCACAGAGCCAAACACCTCACCAATGTGTTAGTGGGGTTCAGTAACACCTGCTGCTCCCCTGCTGTGTATCCGGCAACGTGTCATGCGACCGCCACGCTGTCACAACTAAAACTTAAGGGAACCTGCCCACCCCCACCCCCCAGGCGTTTGTTACTGAAAGAGCCACCTTGTGCAGCAGTAATGCTGCAGAAGGAAAAGGTGGCTCTTGTAATTATGCTCCTTTCAAAGGCTGAACTACACACTTATGAAATGTGTCTCCTCACACCGTTTAACCGTCCCGGAGGTGGGACTTTCCTTTGTAATGTGACGCAGCACAGCCGTCATTCCTACCCCCTTGGCGCCGTGCGCCGCCTCCTCAGCGTTGTTTGATTCTGTCCCGGAGCCTGCGCTGTTATGTTATCCCTTGGCCAGGCACACTTATCGCTGCCCATCTTCTGACATCATTTGGTGTCAGGCTGGCTGCGCCTGTGCAGCCGCGCTGGCCAAGATCCCGCCTCGCAGTTTCTTCTGATTTAATCACACTGCGGGCCTGGGATCCATGGGCATGCGCAGTGCATATCTTCACCTCAGGCTGTCACTCATCTCCCTCCGCCTTCTTCAGACTGTGCGCCGTCAGCTGATCCCTAATAGCATGCCAGGGCCGTGACACCGCACAGTCTGAAGAAGCCGGAGGGAGGGGAGTGAGAGGCGAGGATATGCACTGCGCATGGCCACAGATCCCAGGCCCGCAGTGGGATTACATTAGACGACACTGCGAGGCGGGATCTCGGCCAGCGAGGCCGTACAGGCGCAGCCAGCCTGACACCAAATGATGTCAGAAGATGGGCAGCGCTAAGTGTGCCTGGCCAAGGGATAACATAACAGCGCAGGCTCCGGGACAGAATCAAACAACGCTGAGGAGGCGGCGCACGGCGCCAAGGGGGTAGGAATGACGGCTGTGCTGCCTCACATTACAAAGGAAAGTCCCACCTCCGGGATGGTTTAACGGTGTGAGGGGACACATTTCATACGTGTCTAGTTCAGCCTTTGAAAGGAGCATAATTAAAAGAGTCACCTTTTCCTTTTGCATCATTAGTGCTGTACAAGATGGCTCTTTCAGCAACAAACGCCTGGGGTGGGGGTTAAAGGTTCCCTTTCAACTTGCTCCAGTGCAGGCTTCGGCCTACACTCTGCTCCTCCTGCTGACCCCAGGCTCTAACACCGCCAGTTGGTGCCCGGAAGTGCTGGCTGCACAGAGCCAAACACCTCGCCAATGTGTCAGTGGGGTTCAGCAACGCCAGCTGTTCCCCTGCTGTGTAGCCGGCAACGTGTCCTGCAAACGCCACGCAGACACAAAGCTGCCGCCAGTGCAGGCTTCAGCCTACACTCTGCTCCCTCTCCTCCTGCTGACCCTGGGCTCTAACACCGTCAGTTGGCGCCCGGAAGTGCTAGCTGCACAGAGAAAAACACCCGCCAATGTGTCAGTGGGGTTCAGCAACGCCAGCTGTTCCCCTGCTGTGTAGCCGGCAACGTGTCCTGCAAACGCCACGCAGACACAAAGCTGCCGGCAGTGCAGGCTTCGGCCTACACTCTGCTCCCTCTCCTCCTGCTGTCCCTGGGCTCTAACACCGCCAGTTGGCGCCCGGAAGTGCTAGCTGCACAGAGAAAAACACCCGCCAATGTGTCAGTGGGGTTCAGCAACGCCAGCTGTTCCCCTGCTGTGTAGCCGGCATTGTGTCCTGCAAACGCCACGCAGACACAAGAACTGAAATTGAAAGGAACCTGTCCCCCCCAGGCGTTGGCATGTATAACAGCCACCTTGTACTGCAGTAATGCTGCATTTGTACAAGGTGGCTCATTAAGTTACTCTCCTTGCACACGCCGAACGCAACACGTCTAAAATGTGTCCCCTGAGACCATTAAACCGTCCCTGAGGTGTGACTTTCCTTTGTAATGACAACCCCCTTGGTAGCGCTGCCCGTCTTCTGACATCATTGTTTGGCTGGCTGCGCCTCTGCGGCCGCCCTGCCCGACACAACGCCCCTCGGTGTCTTATTTATTTTGACTGCGAGGGTGTGATTGACAAGCATGAGCAGTGCATATCTTCGCCTGTCACTCATCTCCTTCCGCCTTCTTCAGACTGTACGGCTTCATGGCCGTGGCATGCGATAAGGGATCAGCTGACGCCGCACAGTCTGTAGCAGGTGTAAGGACACGAGTGAGAGGCGAACATAGGCCAAAACACCCGCCAATGTGTCAGTTGGGTTAAGCAACGCCAGCTGTTCCCTTGCTGTGTAGACGGCAATGTGTCCTGCAAACGCCTCGCAGACACAAAGCTGCCGCCAGTTCAGGCTTCGGCCTACACTCTGCTACCTCTCCTCCTGCTGTCCCTGGGCTCTAACACCGTCAGTTGGCGCCCGGAAGTGCTAGCTGCACAGAGAAAAACACCCGCCAATGTGTCAGTGGGGTTCAGCAACGCCAGCTGTTCCCCTGCTGTGTAGCCGGCATCGTGTCCTGCAAATGCCACGCAGACACAACAGACCTCCAAATGCCTCCAGTGCAGGCTTCGGCCTACACTCTGCTCCCCCTGCTGACCCTTTGCTCCAACCCCACTAGTTGGGGCTCTAAGAAGACAAGCTTGAATAGGTCCCCATCCTGGTTCCAGTACCTTCAGCTGGTTCCGGGCAGAGCCTTTGGCTTAGGTGCCTCCCTCTGGGTATCCGAGTTCCACCAATGTCAGGTGGTCCTTGGTAGTGCTTTCAGGCACGGGTACCTCCTGCTTAGTAACCAGGTTCCAGTAACGTCAGCTGGTCCTCGGTAGTTCCATTGGCTCTTGGACCTTCGGCTACCCATCCGGGTTCCAGTACCATCAGCTGGTTCTCGGCAGTGTCTTTTGCTCTTGTACCTTCTGCTCCCCATCCTGGTTCCAGTACCATCAGCTGGTTCCAGGCAGAGCCTTTGGCTTAGGTGCCTCCCTCTGGGTATCCGAGTTCCACCAACGTCAGGTGGTCCTTGGTAGTGCTTTCAGGCACGGGTACCTCCTGCTTAGTAACCGGGTTCCAGTAACGTCAGCTGGTCCTCGGTAGTTCCATTGGCTCTTGGACCTTCGGGTAGCCATCCGAGTTCCAGTTCCATCAGCTGTTTCTCGGCATTTTCTCAGCCTTCTTGTACCTTCTGCTACATTTCCAAGTTCAAGACCCTAAAGACAATGACCCGGAAGACCACCCCTAAGATGAAAACGACACCAGAGATGACAACCACTGAGATGACGATGACCCTGGAGACGACGACGATATGGGAGACCGAGAAGCAGAAGAACAAGAGGCTGCAGAACAAAGAGCAGAAGAACATTAAGCATAACACTAAATATCAGAGCAAAAGATATTATCTAAATTATAAACAGAAGAAGACTAAGCAGTGTATGGGGGTGAGTCCATTCCTCCTCGTGGTGCCCCTGGATAAAGCCTGATGCTGCAGGCCAAACTGAACGCGGACAAATGTAACTCTTTTGTGACAGGCAGAACGGAAGGTGTAATCTTCAAACTTTTATAGATAACAACTACGGGAATGCCTGTCACAAATAAGAATATGATGAAGAACTTGAATATGAAGAAGAATAATAGTTAAATAAAAAGAATATGAACAATGTAACAAAAAAAAATTATAGGTAGAAGATGAAGAAGAAGATGAATAAGGTGAAGAAGAACTTGATGTCAAAGATGCTGATGATGATGAAGAAGAAAGTGTGGGAGAAGTAAAAAAGAGGGTGAAGGGCGTGGAAGTAGTGAAACATCAATATCTGACAAAATAAAAAAAATCTTAACATAGTCAATATCTTTGTAACTCCGAACGTCTTAAAAAAAAATTAAAATTCCTGCTATTCTATTTAATTGGGCTAAACCTCTATGCCTTTAATGTATCTGCCACCCCCCCCAATACATCCTACATTATTCTTAGTTGTTTTCCTCCATGTAGAATGAACCTACAAGGAAAGAAAGGGTTTATTTTAATTCCGATATTTTCGTCCCATTGACTTGCATTGGTATCGGGTATCGGTATCGGCGAGATCCGATATTTTGGCGGTATCGGCCGATACCTTCCGATACCTATACTTTCCGATATCGGAAGGTATCGCTCAACACTAGTGGCAGCACTGTGATATCTGCATGATTCCTCGGCCAGTTTGCCTGACACTACCTAACAGAGGTAAATCATTGTGTTATTGCTGACTTTCCACCACCCCTAATCCCTTAACCCCCGGGGGTATTTTTGTTTTTGTGTTTTCGTTTTTTGCTCCCCTTCTTCCCAGAGCCATAATTTATTTTTTTTTGCTGTCAATATGAACATGTGAGGGCTTGTATACAGCAGCCCAGCTCTGCATTTAGCACAGACATTCCACTCCCAAATCTCCAGTTCCAAAAGAATTGTATGCAATCTGAAAATACTAATATTCCATCCACTACTTTCTGCTGTCTTAGGCACATGCCTTTATGTGCCTAATTGTAGTTACAGACCTATATCTATGTAACAAATAAAAGATCAATAAAGCATCAAAGTAATAAATAGATGCAAAGAGAAAAGCAAGAGAATAGAATATTACCTGGTTAGAGAATTAAATTATTCAGACTTGACTGTGTGAGGTATGTGTTCATTTTTCCTCATTACAAAAGTGTATGTCACTATACAGAATTAGAAATGGAGAAATTGTCACCACATGTAGACCAGAATGCACGATGGAAAAAATAGAAACTTCCAGCTCCTGGTTAAAATCAAGTCCAAGACTATATTCCATCAAAATTATTAAAATAGTATCCAATGACAGGTAGTGCAGACAGCAAGTGACGCGTTTTGAACGTGAGTGTTCTTTGCCAAAGCTTGTTCAGAATGGTCAAATGCGAGCATACACAGGTGGTAAAGTTAACAAAAAACATGTGATGACATAAAAACATAATATAGTGCATCAAAATATATAGAATATGGGCATGGAAACATTTCAGAATACATAATAGAGAACAGTTCAATCATTAATGGTGTTATTTCACGTCTCAAAATCAAACCATAAGGAAAGTGTGTAACCAAATTAATCTACTACATATTCTGAAGTGTTTCCGTGCTCATATTTTGTATATCTATGCACTATATTATGTTTTTTATGTAATCACGTGTTTTCTGTTAATTTTATCACTTGTGTATTTAAGCTCGTATTTGGTCATTCTGATCAAGCTTTAACAAAGAACGGTTACGTTTGAAAAGCCTAGCTTGCTCTCTGCACTACCTGTCATTGGATACCATTTTATCCCCCTAACCCCCGGAGCTATTTTTCTTTTGTGTTTTCGTTTTTTGCTCCCCTTCTTCCCAGAGGCATAACTTTTTTGTTTTTCCATCAATATGGCCATATGAATACTGGGTGCTCACCGAGTACACCGAGCATAGTGATCCTCGGACGAGAGCCGAGTAGTGGCGAGCACGTTTGCTCATCACTAATTATATTTAATCCCTAAAGGACCATGGGTATTTCCAATTTTGTGTTTCCATTATTTGTTCCCCTTCTTTCCACTGCCGTAACTTTTTTATTTTTTGGTCAAAATGGCCATGTGAAGGCTTGTTTTTTACCGGACGAGTTGTACTTTTTAACGACAACATTGGTTTTGCCATGTCATGAACTAGAAAACGGGAAAAAAATTCCAAGTGCAATGAAATTGCAAAAAAGTGCAATCCCACACTTATTTATTGTTTTGCTTTTTAATAGGTTCACTAAATGCTAAAAACTGACCTGCCACTATGATTCTCCAGGTAATTACAAGTTCATAGACACCAAACATGTCTAAGTTCTTTTTTATCTAAGAGGTGAAGAAAAAAAATCCAAACTTTGTTAAAAAAAAAATGTGCAGTTTTCCGATATCCATAGCCATAGCGTCTCCATTTTTCATCATCTGAGGTTGGGTGAGGGCTTATTTTTTGCATGACGAGCTGGCTGACATTTTTAATAATACCATTTTGGTGCAGATGCGATATTTTGATCACCCGTTATTGCATTTTAATGCAATGTCGCGACAACAAAAAAAACCCTAATTCTGGCATTTTGCCTTTTTTTTCTCGCTATGCCGTTTAGCGATCAGGTTAATCTTTTTTAATTGATAGATCAGGCAATTCTGAATGCGGTGACACCAAATATATGTATGTTTTTTATTGTTTTATTTTGAATGGGGTGAAAGGAGGGTGATTGGAACTTTTATATTTTTTTTATATTTTATATTTTTAAAAACATTTTTTTTTACTTTTGGCATGGCTCAATAGTCTCCATGGTAGACTAGAAGCTGCCATAACTCGATCAGCTCAGCTACATAAAGGCGATGATCAGTTCGCCAGTATGTAGCTGAAATACTTGCTATGAGCACTGACCACTGGGCAGCGCTCACAGCAAGCCAGCAGTGACAACCATAGAGGTCTCCAGGAGACCTCTGGTTGTCATGCCAACCCCTCGGTGACCCGTGATCATGTGACAAGGTTGACTAGTCTGCGGATTTCCAGCACGATTGTCAGAAGTGCATGTTAAATGTCGCTGTCAGCGTTTGACAGTGGCATTTAACAGGTTAATAGCCGCGGGTGGATCGCGATTCCACCCGCAGCTGTTCCGGTAGCTTGTCAGCTGTTCAAAAGAGCTGACAGGTGCTGGAAAAGATCTGGGCTCATCGCTGGACTCCACATTAAAAGGAGAGAGTCCAACATCGGCGTACTATTATGGCCGATGTCGGAAAGGGGTTATTAATTTTGATGAAATAAAGTTTTGGATTTGATTTTAACCAGGAGCTGGAAGTTTATATTTTTTCTACACTATACCGAATTCTTTACTGTAGGTCCTGTAATTTTTATTTTTTTACACTGCTTTAAGATGAAGGGCAAGCAAACTCTCATTTGCTGTTTGAGTGATTATAATTAGTTGCAAATTATAAGTTCCTTTTCATGCTCAGGCCAGACCCTAGAGCACAATAAATATAGTAGATCAGCAAATTGTGAGTAAATTATAAAATACAACCTTTAATAAAAAAAATATTAAAATGGGAATTCACACAAGATAAAATGCTTCACCAAACAGGTGAAAAAAAAAGAAGTCTAATCCACAGTGATGGACAAATATATGAGAAATGTTGTCACCAATGTCAAATGAAAGACCTTCTAGGAAGAGGCTGACAGTGGTTAGCTAACTTTAATCATTTGTGTCACCACTAGTGTCATAAATGTAAAATAGAAAAATATAGACCCATCTCACCCAAATGTAGTTTTAGGGTATGTGCACACATTCAGGTTTTTTCGCATTTTTTCGCTATAAAAATGCATTAAAAACGCATACATATGCATCCTATCATGTAGAATGCATTCTGCAATTTTTGTGCACATGATGTGTTTTTTCAGCGAAAAAAATGCATCGCGGTAAAAAAAAGCAGCATGTTCGTTAATTTTGCGGATTTTTTGCGTTTTTTCCGCTATTTAATGCATTGGGAAAAAAACGCACAAAAAACACATAAAAAACGTGAAAAAAATGCATGCGGATTTCTGGAAGAAATGGCCTTTTTTGTCAGGAAAATTCTGCAAGAAATCCTGACGTGTGCACATACCCTTAGTTTTCTTTACCTGCTTGAAATGGGTAATTTTTTCGTGTGTGAATTTCCATTTTAATATTTTTTGAGGTTATATTTTATAATTTACTCACAATGTGCAAATTTCTGTTAACTAATAGTGAGGTATTTGTGAGATATTTAGGCTAAGTGCACACGTCGCAGAATTGCTGTGGAAATTTCCGCGGCAATTCTGCAACTCCTGCCGCGGGTATATCGCATGCGGAATTGGCATGCATATTCCTGCTAAAACTAGCGTTTTGCAAGCATAATTAGCTTGCAGAATGCTAGCGTTTTCCAAGCGATCTGTAGCATCGCTTGGAAAACTGATTGGCAGGTTGGTCACACTTGTCAAACATAGTGTTTGACAAGTGTGACCAACATTTTACTATTGATGCTGCCTATGCAGCATCAATAGTAAAAAGATATAATGTTAAAAATAATAAAAAAAATAAAAAAATGGTTATTCTCACCTTCCGAAAGCAGCCGATCTCCTCAGCGGCTTCCGTTCCTATAGATGCTTTGTGTGCTGGACCTACGATGACGTCACGGTCACATGACCACGATGTGACCGTAATGTCATCGCAGGTCCTTCACACAAAGCATCCATGGGAACGGAAGCGGCCGCGTGCACCACTGAGAGACGGGAAGACTCCGGGGCCATCAGAAGGTGAGTATATCATGATTTTTTATTTTAATTCTTTTTTTTTTTACCAATTATATGGTGCCCAGTCCATGGAGGAAATTCTCCTCTCCTCCACCCTGGGTACCAACCGCACATGATCTGCTTACTTCCCGCATGGTGGGCACAGCCCCATGCGGGAAGTAAGCAGATCAATGCATTCCTAGGTGTGCGGAATCCCCGCGATTCCACAAATTTAATGAACATGCTGCGTTTTTTTCTGGAATGCGACTCCGCTCAGGAAAACAACACAGCATGTGCACAAAAAATGCGGATTGCATTCCATTAAATAGGATGCTTAATGTGAGTATGTAGTGAATGGTAATAGACAGATTTAAACACAAGATAAATATAAAGTAACTGTGCTACATAACCTGATAGTGCAGTCCTGAGCCCCAACGCGCGTTTCGCGTTTAGCTTCGTCCGGGGGAATGTATGTTGGGGTGTCAAATGTAGTGCTTTTTATAGAGAGGAAGTGACGCAGGACGCTAACCTGCGCAGGCGCGGTGGCCGGTCTCAACACTACTAACACACCTATGGCCTAATTAACCAACTACTATAAAAATCACTGGGGCTCAGGACTGCACTATCAGGTTATGTAGCACAGTTACTTTATATTTATCTTGTGTTTAAATCTGTCTATTACCGGTGTATGCACTATCAATATATGGGGCCTAAGGACTGCTGATTAACTAGATGCTCCTTTATGTAGCAGATGCACTTTCATTTAATTGGTGGCTATATGGCAGCAGTAGTTGGATATATTGCACTATGCACTTTATCTTTGTATATATAGACCATTATATCTCCACAGAAGAGGTGAAACACTACTATAGTGCTGGGATAGATCTATATATATGAGCAACCTACAATATATTTATCTAACATCCTAATAGTAATATATCAGTGCAATAGACATTCCATGCATATGTATAAAGACTAAGATATACACATATTTACATAATATATGCTACATTACTGCCTTTGTGCGGTCTTTTTGCATGTACTCTCCATTTTTAGGTACTTTTTAATATTTTGGATTTATGTGTTGTTTTATAATACTCAATAAAGTTTGATATTTATAGATCTGATGACAATGACTTCCGTTTTCTTCTTCTTTTGAAATGTGCTGACTTAATGGAAGTGTCATATACCTAGGCCACTAGTTCTACTTATATGATACGTGTGCACACAGCCTTAGTGTTCGAGACGTGCGTGTCTCAATCTCCATTATGGCTTGTTTGCATAATAAATATAGAATGCAAAAAAAAATAATACTCATTAAATCGCTTATGTGTCTGTTCTTTCACACCTTTTCTTTACATTTTTACCTGTTCTTCAGCCTGATTCACTCTGTGAAGTGGCTTATGGTATATTATGAAATTGCTTATATTTTGATGTCTGGCATCCGGGGACTAGTCAGTTCCTCAAGGGACGCACATCATGACATTATTGCAACAGCATGATGTGCAGGGCTGTTGTCTAAAGTAAAGTAGGCCAACGAAGATGCATACAGCAAGGAAAGGCAAGCAAGGAGGTGGAGAGGACCAGATTATGGACTGTGGGGTTAATGGGACAAGATATATATATATATATATATATATATATATATATATATATATATATTAATCTTTTTAATGCCCTCTCTGATTCAGCAAAATAGCTCCCAGGTGTTTGCGGTTCTGCTGTATTTGCTGTGGAGAAAATAGTAAAACATCCATATTCTGAAAATTGCAAATTTTTGTAAAATTTGAGTAGAATTCAATTCCACTCAAATAAATTCTCTCAAATCTAATTGTATGTTTCTCTGTTTGATCTTCATTGGAACTAATCTCTGTCTGTCTACTCAACCACATTATTATGGGGGCCGTAGCAGTGCTGTGGGTTCCTGAATAAGTACTCGCTGCACTTTGAAATATGACTTTGGATATGCAGGCCTTTCTGGTGGCCTTCCACAAAGTCTTTGATTAGCCAGGCCTTATGTCTGATGCTGCATCTTCCCTTCTCAGACTGCATCAAGGTGGTCTGTCTGTAAACCAGTATGCCGTCCAGTTCCGTACCCTGTCATCCAAACTCGGCTGGAATGATGAGGCCTTGGTAGCCACCTTCTGGAAGAGATTGGATAAAGGACAAGCTGGCTGGTCAAGACATCCCTGGTACCCTAGATGATCTGATCTCCCTGGCTAGCCGCATAGACCTCAGGAACGGTCCATAGATGTGATGCGTATGAAGAAACTATCATGTCTGGCTGTGTCCTTCCAGAGACTGCTCATTTTCCAGCCTTCTGAGACAGTGGCCTACTCAGAACCTATGCAAGTCAACCGTGTGAAGCTAGTCGAGCAGCAGCAGGAGCTTTGTCATGCCAAGGGACTGTACTACTACTGCAGTAGCGCAGGAGATCACATCCTTTCTTGTCCTGAGAAGCAGGAAAAACTCCAAAGCCTTGCAAAGTGTCTGAATACGTATGACCATGTGATATTTCAGTTTTTCTTTTTTAATAAATTTGCAAAAATTGCTACATTTTTTTTTTATTTACCAAATGGCTGCAATGAAACAAAGAGTGGAAAATGTAAAGGAATATGAATACTTTCCGTTCCCACTGTATTTATATATGCAGTTGAAACCAGATGTTTACATACACTATATAAAAAGACATATTTCCATGTTTTTCTCAATATCTCATATGAAATCCGAATAAACCTTTGCCATTTTAGGTCAATTAGGATTACCATAAATATTAATATTAATTAGTAATATTTGCCAAACACCAGAATAATGGTATGCCTGAACTAAATTGAACTCAATGGGAGGCAAAGCAAAACGCATAGACAACACCTTCAGGGGGGCCAAAAAGCTTCCAAAACAGCTGAAATTAGGGGCAGACACCAGGTAAAGTGGCATCAGTTGGCCCCCGAGAACAAATAATAATTGCACAGCATAAATGCATGGGACAGGACTTGGACCTGCATTTCTAGCTTAAGCATTAATCAGTAACAGGTGGATGAGTGACAGGTGTAGGCCTGGTGCTCGGAGAGCCTTGCCAATTTCAGGAAACACACATGAAGGAGATCCAACTTGGAGTACAAACATTTACAACAATTAGGGCTAGACACCAGGAAAAGTGACATTAATTGACCCAGAGTACAAATAGTATAATTGTGCAGCATTGACACATGGGTCAGGGCTTAAACATTGAACAATAACAGGTATATTGTTTCTCTGAGAGTCCTGACAAATTCATGCAACACACATGAAAGAGACTCAATTTGGAGTCCAAACATTTACAATAATTAATGGAAGACACCAGGAAAGTGGAATCAACTGACCCACAGTAGAAATTTGATAATGGCACAGCAGCAGTCAGCCATGATCCATGCATGAGGTATAATTGTCTGACGAATTTAGCTCACATGTGCCAGAAAGTTGTGGGATCAGACCCAGAGTACACATCAAAGGGAAAGACCTGACAAGTGCTGTACATGTATGGCGCATATCATGAAGGGGTTAAATTAGGATGAGGTGGGTGAGGGACCAGTGTAAGCCTGCTGTGATGGAAGCTCTGATACCTCATGCAACAGCTCAAAACTGTTTTGAGCTTTATCAGCTTGGTAGACCACTAATGTTAGAAAAATTTATAGTAACACAGGTAGCTGACTGAAAGGTAGTTAAGGCCTGCTTGTCTGTGAACCCTACAGCTACAGACAACACACATGAAGGAGACCCAACTTGGAGTCTCCACATTTCAAAAAATTATTGTCACACACAACTAAAGTGGCATAAACTTCCCCAGAGTAGAAATAGTATAATGGGTCTCTGACACCCCTTCCAAAACAGGTAACCCACCAAATGGAGACCCAACTTGGATTATCCACATTTAAAAAAAATTGTAACATCAGCAGCAGTAGCAACAGCAGGCACAGAAGCCACAACAAAGGTGTCACATGCTGGTATAATGCCAGATCAATGCAGAACACTAAAATCTACACCTTCGCGTAGTCTGCCCTGTCTGGGACTGGGGTACAAAAGTCATTGGAGATCCATGATTTGTTCATCTTGATGAAAGTTATGCAGTCTATATTTTCAGGGGACAGCCGGATGTGCTTATCTGTCAGGATATCAGCAGCAGCGCTGAAGAGACGTGCTAAAAGAATGCTGGCTGCCAGGCATGACAAAACCAGGAAGGCATGGCAGGCAAGCTCAGGCCACTATTCCATTTTTGAAGACCAAAATGCAAAAGGATCCAAATTACCCCTGATGATATTAATACTGAGCTCTTGAAACTCCTGCACCGTCCTCTCCAGTCGTTCATAATATGTGAAACAACTCACAGAAATTTCTTCTGCCGATGTTCCCGAATTTGAAAGTCTATAACTGCGATGCACACTGTGTGCCTCACTGCTATCTTGGGGAATACCACTCTTAAGATTGTCTACAAGTGTGTTTCGATACTTCAGCATGCGCACATCTCTTTCCAGGGGGGAAGCATCTGGCAAAATTTACTCTTGTACCATGGATCTAACAGAATGGCATCTCAATAGTCGGCACTATTTCTAATCCTAAGAATTTGGGCATCATGTTGAAGATAGTGCAGCAAGAAGGCACTCATATGTTAGGCGCTTCTATGAAGTCCAAGTCCATGGTGTGTTGGTATCGGGGTAACACCCAAGCTGACTTCCTCCATCCTCTCTAGCCAACCACAGACAACAGCGAGACAATCATTATCTTCTTCATCTCCTGTCTGCTGCATGCCAATCACCTCCTCCTACTAGTCCTTCTCCGTCTGTTCCTCTGCTCCTGCACATTCACTAGCAGTTTGTCTGGTATCATGAAACCCCTGTTATTCAACCTCCCGTGGCACCCGCATGTGCAACAACAGTCAGGAACTTAGAGATATTGTTATCCCTTCCGCATTCTTCTCTGCTTCCACCTATTCGTCTAGGACCACAAACCACAAATCCTATTCAAAATGTGCTCTAGTATGTAAATGATTGTAATAGTGGTGCTGAAAACAGCATCGTGAGTGCTACAGTGTCTGGTACAATAGTTATTTCTTTATTTTAAGTCCATTAAAAATTTACAAAAATTACAAAGGTTGCATAAAAGGGCAAGGGAGCAAAATGCGTTCGTTTCGAATGCTCACTTGTGTTTTTTATCACAGCTGGACTTAAGATAAAGAAAGAACCATTTTACCAGATGCTGGAACAACAACTTTTTCTTCCCTTGAGTATAATAACTGATGTGGATGCCCCTGGTTCCGTTCAAGCTGGACTTTAAGTACTAGGTGACCTGGCTTTCTCTTGACTATTGTGAGTGCTAACCATCTTCGTAGCCATTTCAAAAATGTGCAGAAGGGTGCAGAGATCATTTATTTGTGCCCGCTCTGTAAGCGTGGTTTTCACAACGTCTGTACTGCATTGGCCCAGGATATGCAATAGGAAATACTGTAGCAGGGCTCATCGCTGCTGCCACAGTTGCTGCAACATGTACATAGTGGAATTCCACTGTGTTGGCACATCCCATATCAAATGGTTACCCGGTAGGCTGAAAGACCTCTGTAGCGATACAAGTCGATGACCTGCAGGATATGAATGTCGGAAGTGAGCACACAGCAACTGTGCTTTTTGCAGCAGCTCATCCAGGCCAGGATAGTTGTGGAGAAAATGCCGTACCACCAGATTGAAGATGTGAGCGATGCAAGGCTCGACTGTGAGGTTACCCCAGCGCAGGGCCACCACCAGGTTTGCATCGTTATCACACACGGCATTCCATGGCTCCAGGTTCAGCGACGTCAACCATTGCTCTAACTCAGCCTGGATAGCTGTCCACAACACTTGAGCTGTTGGACTGCGATCTGCAAGGCTTATTAATTTAAACACTGCCTGATTGTACTGAGCCCTGGCTGCACAGTTTTGAGATGGAGGGGGAATTCTGGAAGACCTATAGAAGGTGAAGGAGGCAGAAGCAGTGGAGGAACTGTTAGATACAGCTTTCTTAGAGAAGTAATGGCAACTCTTCAACTGGTACTGGGGAATTGCAACTGTCTTTTTCTTTCTATATCAGTCTGTATCCATCAGGCAGAAAGGCAACATTTCCATGGCCATCAGATTGGAAATGGTGGAGTTCAAGCTCTTAGCTTTGGCATATGTAAGAGCAAACATTCTTTTATGTGACCTCAACCGAGGGCTGGCCACTGCTGGTGACGTAGGGTGAACACGACAAACTGCTGGACTGTGAATGAGGTGTAGATGGAGATGTTATGGTGGATTTAGAAAGATGTAGTGTGCTCGGTGAAACAAAAACAGCCAGCATCTCCACTTCCATAACAGCTGACGGGCTCTCACTCACCCCAACTGTAGGGGGTAAACAAGTGGAGGTTTTGCTGTTGAAGACCTGTGTGAGAAGATTTGCCATAGTGATGGTGGAGGAAGAAGCAGCCGATGCAGTCGATGGGACAGCCGGTGGTTAGCGAGATCTGCAAGGCCACATTTTAGCTCAGTGAGATTCCTAGACTAACACATGTTGATCATGCATGTGCTGGTTCATGCATGTAGTTGGTAAATTGTTGCAGTTTTTGCCTCTACTGAGTCTTTTGGGACAATTAGGAAATAATGTGATTTGGGTCATCTTTTAAGATCTCAAAAAAGGCCTGGACTAGGCAACCCTTGCCACCCCTGTGAACTGCAGAACTGTGACCACTGCTGGCCACATCCAGAGTTGTGTCTGAGGATGCAGTGCTTATCTTGGGTGCATCACTCCATGTCTGTGAGGCAAGCTGCAAAGTAACCTCCTTGTATTCCTCCTCCCCAACCTTCTCTGCTGAGCGCTGCATCAATGCCTCGTCTCCTCTTCCATCACCTTAACATCACATACAGTACAATCCTCAGAGGTGGCACCCGAATTACCCTTGTTTCCCCCCACGTCACAACTTTCCAACCACCCAGCTAACTGTGGGGAAGCACAGATGGTTGAGTCTACAGAGCTGTTCACACATTGTATTCTATGGGAATCAGAGGTCTGTTCCAAAGATATGCAGACTCAAGAGGAGGAAAGCATTTGCACTGATGCCCCAAAATATTTTCAAATGGATCTGGAGCAGGACAAAGTAGGTTCCTAGCAGAATCCAGACCCTCATCACCAGACATTAACCCCCGGGGGTTGAGATGATCCTGATGAGACTCAGATACCTGAGGCAAATGCAGACTGTACTCTTACAGGAAAGGAAAAGTAGGAGGGTGACTTTCAGGGCTAGGAACAGAGAGGATGACACTGAGGTTGTTGATCCCACTTGGTATGAACCCAGAAGCATGCAGACTGAGGCTAACACTGCCCGCATGTAAAGCCGGTGTGGCTGCATTGGGGCCCCAGAGGTGGGCCCCTACAGGGCAGTTAACCCTGAGGGCAATCGGTGGGCAGGGAGCAATCCCTGCAGTTTGGCAGCAGAGCGGAGCTGGAGGAAACCGATGCCATCCTGCAGTGCTTCCTGCCTGGCGCTTCCTGTCTGACATAGCACGGCTGGATGATATCATCATTCAGCGTGCAACTGTTTCAGAGAGAAAGCTGCCTGCGACGAAGATGTTGCCGGGACGTGCTGCGGCTGAAGGTAATGTGCGGAGAGTTGAGTGGTGCTGTATATCTGTCTGCCTACATGCGTGCGTGTGTGTATGTGGTGTGGTGCTTTGTGTGTGTTTGTGTGTGAGTCAGAGAGGGTGGTGCGGTGCTGTGTGTATTGGAGATGTGTGTATTGGAGATTGGCAATGATGTGGGTGATGGAGAGAGCAGTGATTCGGGTGATGGGAGAGAAGGCAATGTTGGTGGTGGTGGAAAGGACGATGGGGTTGGTGGGGAGGAGGCAATGATGGAGGTGGTGGAATGGCAATCAGGGCCGGCTCTGTGCGAAAGAGTCTCAGTGGCCCCCCGGGCCCCCCCCTTTAACACATACCACGATGCATGATTCACAGATACAGCAGAGAAATATAGGTATAGTACAATGCCAGATTTTGTTTCTTACATGAGTGATAGCTATTGTAAATTCTACAATACCATACAGCAGAGGGGTTTTATATAAGTCAACAAAGGGGTACCACAGTGAAGGAAGTGCCCTAAAACCAAGGAACAGAAAAAGATGGCTGTTAAAAAGGTACTACTGGCCTCACAGATCCTCAATATTAATCTGACCTGATAGCAAAATGACTATAGTTGCCCATAGGATATGTCCTCCACTTGCCCAAGTAAGTCACAATAACATGTATGGGTATAACATCCTTTTCTTATAAGCACCACTTATTTGTACCAAATAAATGAGATCATGTATATACTGTTCATCCTATGGGCAACTATAGTCATTTTGCTATTAGATCAAATTAATATTGAGGATCTGAGAGACCAGTAGTAACTTTTTAACACCCCCACCCCCTTTTTCTATTTGTTGGTTACAGGGAAAGGAAGAAAAGAGAGAGAGAGAGAAAGAAAGAAAGAAAGAAAGAAAGAAAGAAAGCAAGAAAGAAAGAAAGAAAGAAAGAAAGAAAGAACAGAGAGAAAAAGAAAGAGGGGAAGGAAAGAACAGAGAGAGAAAGGAAGAACAGAGAGGGAGAGAAAGAAAGAAAGAAAGAAAGAAAGAAAGAAAGAAAGAAAGAAAGAAAGAAAGAAAGAAAGAAAGAAAGAAAGAAAGAAAGAAAGAGAAAGAAAAAAAGAAAGACGGGAAAGAAAGAAAGAACAGAGAGAGAGAAAGGAAGAACAGAGAGAAAGAAAGAGGGGAAAGAAAGAACAGAGAGAGAAAGAAAGAAAGTAAGAGGGAAAGAAAGAACAGAGAAATAAAGAAAGAAAGTAAGAGGGAAAGAAAGAACAGAGAAATAAAGAAAGAGAAAGAAAGAAGGGAAAGAAAGAACAGAGAGAGAGGGGAAAGAAAGAACATAGAGAGAGAAAGAAAGAAGAGAAAGAAAGAAAAGAAAGAAAGAAAGAAAGAAAGAAAGAAAGAAAGAAGAGAAGGAAAGAACAGAGAGAGAGAAAGAACAGAGAGAGAAAAAAGAAAGGAGAGAGAGAAAGAAAGAACAGAGACACAGAGAAAGAAAGAAAGGAGAGAGAAAGAAAAAAAAAGATTATAGAGGGAAAGAAAGAACAGAGAGAGAGAAAGAAACAGAGAGAGAAAAAAAGATTCTATAAAGATACTATAGCAGCCCGGCTCCCATTGTAATGCCCACCTGAGCCTCCCAGTGCAGGAGATATCATTATCCACTCACATGGCTGGCATCCCCGATTCCAAGGTGATCCCGCTGTCAGAGGAGGCCACGGTGATAGATCTGAAGCATTCCCTGAAGTACCTCCATGGTTCCGTCACAATCTCCTCCCGAAATTACCTGATTTCCGGTCAGCTTCCAGCACGTCACTTCAGGTGGATCATCACGTGTGAGTTTTAAAGTTCTCCACGGGGCTCCGCCATGTACTCCTGTGTCCGCGGTAAAAGTATGCTCCCGGCCGGGACAGCGGAGCAGACTCTCAAAATTGGGACTGTCCCGCTGGATCTGGGACGGTTGGGAGGTATGTAATTTTCTCCCCGCCATACACCGACCTCGTACACGCATGGCTCCGCACACCTCATACACACACGGTTCTGCTTTGTATGCCTTGTACACACACAGCTCCACTCCGTACAACTCGCGCACACACAGCTCCACTCAGTACACACATGGCTCCACTCCATAAACCTCATAAACATGTGGCTCTGCTCCATACACCTGGTACTCATGCTGCTCCGCACCGTACACACACGGCTCAGCTCCGTACACTTCATACATACAGGGGTCTGTTTTGTACACCCCATACACATGCGGCTCCGCTCCGTACACCCTGTACACGCATGGCTCTGCTCCATACACCAAGTACACACACGGCTCTGCTCCATACACCTTGTACACACGCGGCTCCTCTCCGCACACCTAGTACACACATGGCTCTGCTCTGTACTCCTCGTACACACATGGCTCTGCTCCGTACACCAAGTACACACATGGCTCCGCTCCATACACCAAGTGCACATGCAGCTCTGCTCCGTACACCTCGTTCAAATGCGGCTCCGCTCCGTACACCTTGTACACACACGGCTCTGCTACATCCACCTTGCAAACCCCTCCTGACCCCACACATAAACTTCCCCTCATTCAGAACCATGACAACCAGAACAGCAGAGTCCTACATACACTGAGGCCCCTGATCATGTGACACCTGACTCCTCCCCTCCTATGACCTCATCACAGGTCCTGTGTGCACAAAACAGCCATATATGAGCAACCCGAGCAGATGCAGGAGAGGAGCAACTTCAGCTTCAGGAGCCCTGAATAGAGTAGTAACTGAACCTGAGTCTCCGACGCAAATTCAGTTACTAGACCGGCAGATTCTGCTGCCCCCTCTCTTATGGATGGCAATGCCGCCTGAGGCAAAGTGCTCAACTTGCCTCATGGTAGCAGTACCCCTGGGTGACACTGAGCAGTGTGTGTGTGCTATATCCCAGACAGCGTCAGTGGGCCCCCCATCTCACCAGGGCCCCGGCACTTGCCCGGGTGCGCCAGGTGCTGATACCAACCCTGTGGGCAATGATGGGGTGGTGGGGAAGAAGGCAATGATGGAGGTGGTGGAAAGAACAATGATGGTGGTGGTGGTGGGAGGCAATGATGGAGGTGTTGGATGGGCAATGATTGGGGTGGTGGGGAAGAAAGCAATGATGGTTGTGATGGAAAAGACAATGATGGAAGTGGTGGAAAGGACAATGGTGGGGTGGGAGGAGGCAATGTTGGTGGTGGCAGAAAAGATGATAGGGTGGTGGGGAAGGAGGCAATGATGGAGGTGGTGGAATGGGTAATGATGGAGTGGTGGGGGAGAAGGCAATTATGGAGGTGGTGGAAAGGGCAATGATAGGGTGATGGGTGAGAAGGCAATGATGAAGGTGGTGATGAGGACAATAATGGAAGTGGAGGGGAGAACAATGATGGAGGTGGAGGGGGGCTGCATTATATCCTATGAGGGGGCTGCATTATACCCTAAGAGGGGGCTGTGTTATTTTCTGTGGGGGGCTGCAATATATTCTATGTGGGGGCTGCATTATTCTCTCAGGGGGCTACATTATATTCTGGGGGGCTACATCATGCTCTATGAGGGGGGCTACATTATGCCCTATGAGGGGGCTGCAGTATATTCTAAGGGGGTTGCATTATAGCTTATGAGGGGGTTGCATTATATTTTGTGGGGTGCTGAATTATACCCTATGAAGGTGGCTGCACTATATTCTAGGAGTGGGGCTGCATTATATTTCATGAGGGAGGCTACATTATATTCTATGAGCTGAGCTACTTTATATTCTATGAGTGGGTTACATTATATTCTATGAGGGGGCTACATTATATTCTATGAGGAGGCTACCCCAACCCCTGCTACATAATTAAGACATGTACAACCTTATATTATACCCTGATATTAGCGTGTTTTTCCACACAATTGGGGGTCTTCCATTTATTTCGATGTAGCTACATAGTGGGCCCCAAGAATGATTTTCTCTGTTGTGCCCAAGGTGCTCCAGTCTGACGCTGGCATCGCACCTCCAAACACCCCTTTTTGCCATCCTGGGGTCCGCAGCATCACCCCACTCCTGCCTCCACCAGCAGTGACCTTGAGCAATAATCAATAAGATGCATGGATTATAAGAAGCACCATCATTTTATTTTAAAAAAAGTTTGATTGTAGGAATTTGTACAGGCCAGTGATCTGTCAAAACAGGGTCTCAAATGTACCCGACAGACCCTATTATCTATAATATTTAAGCATTTACATATTATAGTAGAAATTCAACATTTTATAGACTTTCTAAAAAAAATTAAGAGCCTTAAATGCATTCCAATCCACCATCTGATTAGCTGAAGATTGATCTGATTTAAATAGGTTGCTTTAACCTCCTGGCAATGCTTACTCTTTATTCTAAGTGACTGTGACATGATGCGGAAACTGAGAGCAACTGCAGACTTAAGGACAAAGACTGAGCTAAATGTAGAAGTATGGAAGACATATCTTCTGTTAAGCACAGACATGCAACTTATTATCTGTTGCTATGTTATATTTACCAGCTCTAATATAATATCTTATTAAATCAAATGTACATTGGTAGATTTTCAGAATTTTTTCTGAAACTCTATCTATATATTTTAATATACAGTTGTGCTCAAAAGTTTACATACCCCGGCAGAATTTTTTATTTCTTGGCTTTTTTTCAGAGGATATGAATGATAACTTCAAAACTTTTTCTCCACTCATGGTTAGTAGTTGGGTGAAGCCATTTATTGTCAAACTACTGTGTTTTCTCTTCTTAAATCATAATAACAACTCAAAACATCCAAATGATCCTGATCAAAAGTTTACATACCTCATTTCTTAATACCATGTTTTGCCCCTCTAACATCAAAGACAGCTTGAAGTCTTTTGTGGTAGTTGTGAATGAGGTTCTTTATTTTCTCAGAAGGTAAAGCTGCCCACTCTTCTTGGTCAAAAGACTCCCGTTCCTGTAAATTCCTTGGCTGTCTAGCATGAACTGTGCACTTGAGATCTCCCCAGAGTGGCTCAATGATATTGAGGTCAGGAGACTGAGATGGCCACTCCAGAACCTTCACTTTGTTCCGCTGTAGTCAATGAAAGATCAACTTGGCCTTGTGTTTTGCATCATTGTCATATTGGAATGTCCAAGTACATCCCATGCATAGCTTCTGGGTTGATGATTGTAAATTTGCCTCTAGTATTTGCTGATAACGTGCTGCATTCATCTTTCTTTTCTAATTCAACTTTGACCAAGCTTCCTGCGCCTTTGTAGCTCACACATTACCAAAACATCAGCGATCCACCTCCGTGCTTTACAGTAGGAATGGTATTCCTTTCATCACAGGCCTTGTTGACCTCTCTACAAATGTAGCGTTTTTGGTTGTGGCCAAAAAGTTCAATTTTGGTCTCATCACTCCAAATTACCATGTTCCAGAAGTTTTGAGGCTTGTCTGTGAGTTGTTTTGCATATTGTAGGCAAGATACTTGATGGCACAAAAAAAGAGGGTGAACCGCACATCCAAAAATCATGCTTTGATCTGAAGCTGCTAGGCAAAAATCTGCATAACTGAACATGAGGTTCTTAGCTTATAAGTTTTAGATACTTGGTGGCAGTAATGGTTTTCTTCTGGCGTCTCGACCATGCTGCCCATTTTTCTTCAAGTGCCTCTTTATTGTGTGTGTTTATTGAAACAGCCACACTGCTAGTTTTCAGAGAGTTCAGTATTTTAGCTGATGTTATTTGTGGGTTTTTCTTTGCATCCCAAACAATTTTCCTGGCAGTTGTGGATTAAATTTTTGTTGGTCTACCTGACCGTGGTTTTGTTTTTACAGAGCCCCTGATTTTCCATTTGTTAATCACAGTTTGAATGCTGTTAATTGGCATTATAAATTCCTTGGATATCTTGTTGTATCCCTTTCCTGTTTAATACCGTTCAACTACCTTTTTTCCGTAGATCCAATGACAATTCTTTTGCTTTCCCCATTACTCAGAATCCAGAAAGGTCAGTGGCTGGATGAAAGATACAAGAGTCTGTCTGGATCCCAGAAACTAACTCAGCTTTTTTGCACACAGACTGATTGCAATCAAACAGGTCACAGGTGAGGATGTTACCTTTGGAAGCCAGTCAAACCTATTTGCGTCATCTTTTGTGCATGTTATCAGGCCAAAATCACCAGGGTGTGTAAACTTTTGAACAGGGTCATTTGGATGTTTTGGGTTGTCATTATGATTTAAAAAGATAAAACACAGTAGTTTGACAATAAAAGGCTTCACTTCAACCACCAACTATGAGTGGAGAAAAAGTTGTGGTGTTATCATTCATATTCTCTGAAAAAAAGGCCAAGAAAGCAAACATTCTGCCGGGGTATGTAAGCTTTTCAGCACAACTGTATACATTATAATATGTGCATGCTATTTAAGTAAACTCATTTTTTTCCTAAGTAACTTCTAACTTTAACCCTTTCACGACCTTTGACGGATAGGTACATGAAAGGTTGTTTCCCTGCCTTTGATGTGGGCTTCTATGCCTTTGCTGTGGGCTTCTATGCCTTTGCTGAGCCCACATCTTTTCCCACATTTGATGGCTGATTCAATTAGCGATCAAGTGCCTCTGTGGCAACATCCACACACTCAGTATTTGGTCAGTATTCTACATCAGTATCTGTAAACCAAAACCAGGACTGAGTGAAAAATGCAGATGTGGTGACGTGTTTCTATTATGCTTTTCCTCTGACTGTTCTACCCTTGTTTTGGCTTACAAGTATTGATGTAAAATACTGACCAAATGCTGAACGTTTAAACGTGGCATAACAACCTTGGGTGAATCAGAGATCCACTCTCGGCTGTTAACTAGTTAAATGCCACTGTCAATCTCTGACAGTGGCACTTAACATGCGCCAGCCAGACGCGCATCACTAGTCCCGCTCATCGGCGCCTTTGTCACCTGATCATGACAGCTGGGGGCTTGCAGAAGACTTCCGTGTCACTCATTGTGAATCTATGAATGCCTGTTTCGAGGCCGGCATTGATACAAGAGTTTAATTTTTGCTGCACATAGTAGGACTGAAGCCCTTCCATTTGCACAACAGGCGACCGGATGATCGCAACTTCAGGTCACCTAAGGGTACTGTTAAAGTCAGTAATAAGTGAAAAAAGTAAGTTTTAAAAAAATATAAAAAAACACAAAAGTTCAAATCCCCACCTTTTGCCATACTGAAAATTTAACTATTAAAAAAAATACATGTTTTGTATCACAGCTTTCAGAAATGTCCAATTTATCAAAATATAAAGTAAATTAATCTGATTGGTAAACCACGTAATGAGAAAAAAATCGAAACACCAGAATTACATCTTTTTGGCTGCCACAATATTGCAATAAAATGCAATAATGGGCAACTAAAACATCATATCTAACCCAAAATGGTATCAATAAAAAGCTCATGGTGCAAAAAATATGCCGTCACCCAGTCCCAAATTCTGAAAAATGGAGATGCTATAGGTCTCGGAAAATGCAAAAATAAGCACATTTGTTTTTACTTACAAATTTCCGATATTTTTTCACCAACTACATACTCGTACTGACCTGGAGAATCATATTTCCAGGTCAGTTTTAGCATCTAATGAACATAAGAAATAAAAAAAAAATAAAAAAAAAAATTTCCCCATTTTCCAGTACACCATGCAGTAAAATCAATGCTGTCATTCAAAAGTACAACTTTTTCTTGAAAAAAGTGGCCCTCATATGCCACATTGACAGAAAAATAAGTTAAAGTTATGCTTCTGGGAAGAAAGGGAGGAAAAAGCGAGAGTGCTAAAAGGGAAAACTGCAAAGTCATGAAGGGTGTTAAGGGAATCTGTCATCACATTTGACGTATCTAAGCTAATAATATTTGCATACAGGTTATAGACTGCTGAAAGAAGTCCTACCTGTTTGTCTCATATCAGATGCCTTGTTGTTCCTAAATTCTCTTTTATCACTTTATGTAAATGACCTCTTCCAGGCTATGGGGAGGATGTTGACTGGAAGATAACTCCGCCTCCAGAGCTTATTTTACATGAAAGGGGGCTTTACCAGTGTGTTGTGTAATGTACACTCTCTGCTCTCCTGATCTCAATGCAGAGCTGTGTGTGATTATAACTGACACATCTGTAGGTTTCTATCAGCGTCAGTTTCCATCTCACAGGCAGACATGGTTGCAGTATTGTTGCAATTCAGCAGTTTGCAAGATGACAAATTTCAGTTCTCCTACTCTCTGCTAGTTACTTGTCTCAGACTGGTAACTTCTCCTTTGTTTATATTAAACTCTAGAGGCTGTTTTATCTTCCAGGCAACATCCTCCCCTTATCCTGGAACAGGTCATTTAAATGTAAGAAAAACATGGACTTCTCTGGGATAAGACATCAGGTTGCAGACATCAAGTATCATTTTATTCAGGTTGCTATGACCTCCATGCCCATGTAGATGGCTTACGAGGGTTGAGCCTACTGACGTATTCACTTTAAGGGGACACAACACCTAGAAATGAATGCTACAAGCAAACAGAAGGCAACCTTGTCCCCACTGTTTCAATCTGCAGGTTTTTTGTGTATCAAAGATTCCTGCTTAAATTATACAGAAAACAAAAAATAAATGTTTATAGGGAAAGCTTGGCCAAAGTGTCAAGTTTAGTGATGTTTGTGTACCAATGCAGCCATTTTTTCCTTATTGCCATACACAAGATTGTAATATAGAGAGGATACATCGCTGCTCTCTTGAAAAACATAGAGAAGACTTTTTTATAGATTTGTTGGTTGAATTTAAGTTATAAGACAAAAATAAGATCAAATGAATTGAATGAATGAACGAAAGCAAGAAGAGCTCGAGAAGCTTCCTTTTACTCTTATTTATTTTCTACTTAGTTTATAGGTAGAGTTTCTCAATAAAAGCTGATAGTCACAGCAAATATTCTGTTTTGATGTATGAATGTTTGATAGCTGTTCAAAGTGTCAGGAGATTGAGTTAGCTGTTCGGATGCTTTAATAAAGAAAAATATTGCCTTTAATCTTGCTTCTCCCTCTCTGGCCATGGAGTCATGTTTGATGTGGAGACAAGTTAGTGTGCAAGTTTGTAATCTTTTCAAAACTAGAAAGGTGTAAGTACATTGAACACATGCCAATGGAATCAAAGTGGTCTTTTTTAACCTATGGAGGACCATTGCTTGATAAATTAAAATAGTAATAAATGATCAGTAGCAGATTAATACAGTGCCTTGCGAAAGTATTCGGCTCCCTGGAACTTTTCAACCTTTTCCCACATATCCTGCTTCAAACATAAAGATACCAAATGTAAATTTTTTGGACGAGGAATCAACAACAAGTGGAACACAATTGTGATGTTGAACAAAATTTATTGGGCAAAAAAATTACTTGGCACTCAATATTTGAAAAAAAAATTATTCCTTCTTTATTGTACATCCAGACCAAAGAAATTAAATTAAACGTTTTGGGTCCATCATAGGACCTTCATCAGAATATTCTTATTGGAGAAAACTGGATATCATATGAAATTAGGGGAATAAAGGCGGCTGTATGCGGTCTGGTGATGGTAATGCCAACTGGACCTGGTGGGGCTATTCACATAACAGGAGAGGAACAGCGCTACTTGAATATGCAAAGGATTTGCGACAGGAATGGTGCTGAGTGCCTCAGTAAGTCATATGGAAAGCCCGCCCTTCAGTAGGGACGCCCAGGAGGGAAAAAGCTAATGTGACCCTGTGGTGCTGTGACGTGGTAAGAGATAAACAGCACTCCAGTACTTGGCAGGAAACTTGCAAGGGGGATTCTGCTTATTGCCCAGGTCCATCATGTGGCGATACCACCGGTGAGTGAGAGGGCTCTGGAGGAACGAAATTTATTGGTTATTTTAAATTTTTGTGGAAATTCAAAAACTGAAAAGTGGGGCGTGCAATATTGTTCGGCCCCTTTAACTTACTACTTTGTGGCGCCACCTTTTGCTGCGATTACAGCTGCAAGTCGCTTGGGGTATGTCTCTATCAGTTTTGTACATCGAGAGACTGAAATTCTTGCCCATTCTTCTGTGACGCCCCAGGGTCCTGGTTGTCACAGTGGCATTGCTTTCCTCACTTGGAGAGTGATGTCACACTTGGAAGCAATAAAAGATCTCTTTTATCAGGTAATCACATACGCACAACATGTTCATACTCCAGGCCAGAAGGGGGAGCTCTGAACCTGGATTAAGGGGAACTTCCCTAATATATTCTGGCTGGAGGGGAAGTTTTGGGGGCAGTCTGTCAGAGGACAGAGATGAGAGTAGTCGGACAGAGAGTGTCAGAAAGACTAAAGGGGCTGTGCAGCCAGATTCGCTGCAGCTCATGGAGAAAGAGATACAGAAGGAAAGGACAATTTGTGGAAAGGGTGCAGGAGAGCAGAGCACAGGAGAGAGATCCTAGGGGAGCTTAGCAGCGATATGGCTACCTCCCTGGCTGAGTGCAGATTCCAGTAGCCAGAAGACTGAGGCCGTGTCGGACTCTAGGAGGCACAGCAGAAACCGGTAGGACAGCGGATTATAAATCACCTGTCCGCCTTTACACCCAGGAGGCACAGTGACACATAGAGCCCGGGTCGTGATAGAGACCCTATAAAAAGGCTCGAGTCACCTGTCATACGGGTTTGTGTCCTAACCTATATGGGGGACAGAGAGGAACTGTAAGGACCTTATCAGAAGCCATAGGCAGTAAGGGACTACAACACCACCTCGCTTTGAGGAATGTTTTCATCTCCACCTGGTAAAGGGGACTCTGGATTGCTTCCAAGCCAGCCGGACACTGCCTGTACCTGTTATCTGGTGCCCTGGACTGTGGTTGCCTGAAGCTTTAGTAAACCAGGTAAAGAGACTGCAAACCTGTGTCTTTCGTTCTTACTGCACCACTCATCATCTCATCAAACATGAGAGAATTGAAGCAAAAAGTCCTAAAGTATACAAAATGTAAATTTATTCATAAAAAAGTATCAATACATACTTAATAACAGACTAGGATCAGGTAATAAGGCTGAACAGTGTCCTGACTTAAACTGCTGTCGTTTCCAATGGGTAAAGTGCTCAGGTGCCACAGAAACCCCCCAAATAAGGGGAGTTAAGGGGAATAAGGTTCAGTACATGCCAACGACTATAAGAGTAATGTGCGCTATACCGTTGGAACCCAAATACCCACACTGCTTTACGTGCTTACCCATGGTGCTAGAAGGTCAGGACACGTGCCTCGTAGTCGTTGGTATGTAATGAACAACTTTCTTTCTATTTTTATTCATTCTATGTTTTCCACTTTCTCTTGTATCCATACTCTGCCTTCCCCTTTCTATTTTATCCATACTATTTCTTCCACTTTCTATTGTATCCATACTCTGTCTTCCACTTTCTATTGTGTTTATACTTCACTCTGTTTATGAGCTCAGGAAGGAACAAGTGTGCTTCTGTCTCCAGAGCTGTGCACTTCTTGGAGTATTTTTGAATGAGTTGTGGGTATCACAAGGCCTGGACCACCAACAAAATATTAAAATAAAGTAACACAGGATTAGTTACTCTATAAATTATTATTAGTACAAAGTTCTTGAAGTTCAAGGTAATGAATTAGCTGAAAAAAAAGTGTGATTGTATTGGAATGTCAAGTCCTTTAAATTATAAATCAACGTGAGTACATAGGGGTTTACATGTCTATAAGGACATTTCCCACTATAAGGACAATAAAGAATATGTGTCCGAATGGGAACACATTCATTTGGAATGTTCTAGGAATTTTTTAAAGTTTACTCTGAGATGTAATGAAACTGATTATGTGGCAACCAACTCGGATCTTGAAAAAGCAAAGACTAAGTTACTGACACGTTAGACTGAGAATCAATGGCAAAACTGGATACAAGACTGATTCCTGTACAGGTAGAGATAATACAGAGAAAGAAAAACAAATTTATTAGAGACAAGAAGGACTTTGAATTGGGACAGATATTCACATAGAATAAAAGTAAGACGCATCATAGAAGAACAAAGTTTAAAAAAAGAATGAGGCAGAAAAAATTCCATTATGATGACTGGATGACAGACACTGATTCAAGTGCCTCCAAAGATATAAGGCACTCATGGCTATAGAATTCCTCTTCTGTTTCAGTGAACACTGATCTACACTGATCAAACTCCCTTTAGACAACGCATCAGAGGGATTGTAGGAGGCACACAAAGAATGAAACGGGAGCAGGTGTCATGGAGACGCTGATTAGCAAAGTCAGCCCCCGCAACAATGTGGTGTATCTAACTGCCAACATCATAGAGGACTCATGGATGTTCCTCTCTAGAGGTTTGAACTTTTGTTTACCTGAAAAATTTGATTTCACTGAATTAAAGATTGATTTGATTAAGGTCACAAGAAAGATTCATTTGTTTAAAGGGAATCTGTCACCCCCAAAATGGAAGGTGAGCTTAGCCCACCAGCATCAGGGGCTTATCTACAGCATTAATAATCTTTATTTTTTATTTTGCGCTAACATATTCCGCAGCGCTTTACAGGTTCACACATTATCATCATTGTCCCTGATGGGACTCACAATCTAAATTCCCTATCAGTATGTCTTTGGAATGTGGGAGGAAACCGGAGTGCCTGGAGGAAACCCATGCAAACATGGAGAGAACATACAAACTCTTTCCAGATGTTGTCCTTGGTGGGGTTTGAACCCAGGACTCCAGCGCTGCAAGGCTGCAGTGCTAACCAATGCGCCACCGTGCCGCCCTGTAATGCTGAAAACCAATTGATTACCTTTGTCAAATAGACCGCATACGTAACATGTCTATTAGCCATCATTGGCTGATACCTGCAGCGTCTATAGTAACGGAAAGTATATACATGTTCAACGCCATATACTTAAACTCATAAGAAGGAAAAAATTGCGTATTTTGAACAATTTAGTGAAAATGATCTTTATTCTCAATAAAAAATAAGGGATATAATCCCCATAACATACATAATACAAAAAGCAAAAAAAGCAAAAGAAAACACACGCCTGGTAGCCATATATGTGTGTTAATGGTGAGCCAACAGAAAGATAGATGGCACCCTTCAGAGTATGTATAAATCTTGAAAGTACATAGACCTGGACCTAAACAGCCATATGTTAGATAAATAATAATGGCCAAACCAACGGTACTGGAATGCAGGTAGTAAGTGAACACAGATCAACCTCGCATCTATTGTAATAGATAGGATCCGCTGTGACACGGATCACTAAATACCAGCACACAAACTGGTGGCAATTAAACAATAATATAGGCCAGACATTAGTAAGAGGTACCTTACCCACACACTCAGAAGATGGTGCCACGACCCCTACGCGCGTTTCGGCGGCGTGCCTTCGTCAGGGGGAGTGGCATCATGTTCCAAAAACACGCCTTAAATGCTGGGAAGGACCAATCATATGGCGATTGCACAACCGGCAATCAATCACATGATGTCGGCAGCAAAGAATGCCGGGGATCGTAGTTCCAGCTGACCGGAAGTGTCATGAGTCACGGCGCCCACGACGCCGACACTGAGGAGACATGCAGAGCAGACACGTGCGTCCCCAATGGCCGGCGGCGCGCCGGGCGCAGGAGACCAACCACGCGGCCGTTTGTGGAAGGAAACCCCGCCCAGCGAGCCGCACACCACGGGCAGACGTCACCGTCCACAGCCACACTCCCAGAGCGTCAGCGCGCCTGCGCGGCGACCATGGCAACTGACCGGAGCGTCGCAAACAGGGAGCATTTGGATAGAAACAACTCAGAGTAAGTATGGGATGACGTATCATAGATAAGTTTTGCATCATGGATATATATAATTATAATTAATTAACCGCAATACATGCAACGCGTAGCGAAGCCACATATTACAAGTAGTTTTCGCAGCAGCATAGACAAGGCAAAAAGTGACAAGTGCATAAAGTGTCATGTAGAAAACATATATAATTCATATGATTCAATGATTAATATATATAAAGTGCAAGGTGCCAAAAAGGCATAAAGTGCCTATTAGATTATAAAGTGCCTAGTGCCAAAAGAAAAAATACGCATAAAAGATGTGAGTTAAATAGTGATCATAAATACCGGCATAGAAAAATGGATGATGTAGTCTCACCCGGACCGTAAAAAAGTGACTGGTGCAATTCAATAGGTCCAAGTCAGACCTGACCTCATAATAACCAGTATAAACCTCAATGACCAGATCAAAACTGGTCATATATGATTTAAAAAAAATTTAATAAATAAATCTACATGTAGTGAAAAGTGAATAAAAGTAAATATAATCACCACAAAGGCATACTAAGTGAACGTGAATATCATAAACGTAATATATACAAATAAAGAGAAAAAACAAAAAGTCACTAAAGATCAATTTCAACCTATATGTAATAACCTAAAAAACATTTAGCTAAATATACATGCAGCTTTATAAATACATGATGCCCCTCCATGTATACATCCCCCAGAGGGTCCCCCAGAAGAGGAAAGAACCAGACGACACCAAAGAAACTATACAAGAAATACAGATAATAAATAAAAAAATCTTGTCTTAATGTCCATATAAAAAACAGCCTTCAGGTCATCTATATTCAAGAAAAACTCTGGATATCATGAATTTCGCATCAATGTAGTTTCTTCATTGGATGTTTTGTTGTTGTTCTCAGGGATCACTTCAGGTGCCCCTGCACTCCCGACCAACCACGAACCCGACATTCATCACAAGACCCGCCAGAAAGGACATCAAAAAGAGGTAAGTCTCCCATCATTTTCCCACAACACTCTAAAGGACGTGACAAATGGCAGATATTAATACCAAATAAAAAACAATAAAAACATATAAAACATATTACTAATAGTACGAAAAGATATTTTAAAAACAAGAAACCACAATTAAAAATAACATGTTGCACGGGGTAGAGATATTAAATAAATGGCACAAAACTAAGCGTCTCATTAAGTCCATCTGGTTGGAGTGTGCGCAGTGTCCAGATCCACCTTGCTTCTTTTTGTGCCAGATTACGGCTAATACTACCTCCCCGAGGACTAGATCTAATGTGATCAATGCCTCTAACTCTCAGGCCTGATGGATCACAACCATGGTATTTTTTAAAATGCCTCGGGATGGTCTTAAGTTGTTCCGGGTCATCTTCTTTTACTGCTGCAAGAATGTCTCGAACATGTTCTCTTACTCTAATTTTAAGAGCCCGCGTGGTAAGTCCTACGTATATTAGTTTGCAGGGGCACCTGGCATAATAAACAACTGCCTGAGTCAGACAGTTGATATTATGTGTAATTGTAAAATTCCTGCCATCGGATGATGTGAAATCATTGACTTCCTCTATGTTCGGACACGCTATGCATTTCCCACATGGTTTACATCCCCACCTAGGCTTCTTAACGCTCATACCTGGAAAAATGGATGGTTGATTAGTGGGTTTGTGAAAACTTCTCACCAGATGGTCTTTCAAGCTGTCACATCGTCTTGCCGTAAGTGTGGGTGTAACAGGTAAATACTGTCTCAAGGTTTTGTCTGCCAATAGGATAGGCCAGTGTTGTTTCAAAATATCATACATTTTCTGCCATTGGGAATGGTACTGGGTTACCATCCTCGGAGCCTGTAGTCTCTGTCGCGGCTGTTTATGGTACATTAGTTCCTGACGGTCAGTATTCCTAGCCCGATTGTAGGCATATTTCACAGATCGTTTGCTGTAACCTCTCTCGTAGAACCTCTTCTTCATCACATTCGCTTGTTCCTCAAAGTCTCTATTAGTAGAACATATTCTACGTATTCTTAAAAACAGGCTTGTAGGAATAGACTTGACAACATGTGGAGGGTGAGAGGAGGTTGCGTGGAGAACAGCATTGACGGCTGTTTCTTTGCGGAAAACATCCGTCTGCAAAAAACCAGAGATATCTTTCTTGATCATGACGTCCAAAAATTCAATCTGAGTGGTGTGATATTTAAAAGTCAATTTGATATTGTAGTCATTAATATTAAGGTCATGGAAGAATGTCTCCAAAGACCTAGCTGACCCCCGCCAGATCAGAAAAATGTCGTCGATGTACCGGGTCCATAAAATGACCCGGTCCATCGACGAACCCTGATCTGCAGAGAATAGGTCCCTCTCCCACAGCCCCAGGAACAGGTTAGCATAAGATGGTGCACAGGAAGCCCCCATCGCTGTTCCCTGGAGCTGCAGGTAGAAGGACCCATTGAAAATAAAGTAATTGTGTGTCAACAAAAACTCCAGCAATTGTAGCAAGAACTCAACCTCATCCTGAGACATGCAAGTTGTGGACAGAAAATGCTTAGCGGCCCGAAGACCATCCTGATGTCTAATGCTTGTGTAGAGGGACTCCACATCACAAGTGACAAGTAACATGTCCTCGTCAATGTGTGTGGAGTCCACTCTACGTAGGAAATCAGAAGTATCCTGTAAAAATGATGGAATAGTTTTGACCAAGGGTTTAAGAAAAGAGTCAATATACTTCCCCACATTCTCTGTTAGGCCCCCAATCCCAGCAATAATTGGCCTACCTGGAGGGTTTTTGACATCTTTGTGCACTTTTTGTAGTAAGTATAGTGTCGGGGTAATCGGATCTTTGGTCCACAGGATATTGTATACTTCTTGGGTGATGATACCCATATCCACAGCTGGTTGAAGGATTTTTCCCAGTATTTCCCTATATGACAGCATAGGGTTAAATGTGAGTCGTTTATAACACGCTGGGTCCCTAAGTTGGCGATAAGCCTCAGCTTCGTATAGCTTATTCGGCCAGACTACAGTATTGCCCCCTTTATCAGCGGGTTTAAATGTTACATCCTCCAGTTTTTTAAGATTTTTTAAACATATGCGCTGAGCAGCTGTCATATTGTCATTGTAAATTTTGGAGGGTATGTTTGCAAGGTCTTTTTCTACCTTTTGTACAAAGATTTCAATATTTGAACACAATGTTAATGGAGGAAATTTTTTAGATTTAGGTTTGATTACTGAAGGTACAATACCTAAAGATGGTAAATCGTGTTCTCTACTCATTTCCTCCAAGATTTGTAACGCCTCCTGTTCTTCAGGCATCGGAAACATATTTCTTGTTTCTTCATTGTGAAACCATTTTTTGAAGACAAGGGATCGAGCAAACACATGGAGATCTTTCACAGCCGTGAACAGATCAAACCTACTACTGGGTGAAAAAGACAGACCTTTAGACAGTAGTTCAAGTTCAACGTTGGAAAAAACATGGTCAGACAGGTTAATTACCTTTGGTACATTAACAGATTCAAGTGCCCCTCTTTTGGTATTGGGGAGTTTGTGTTCCCCTTTACGTTTATTGTTGCCAAAACGAGTTTTCATGGATTTATATGAGACTTGTGAACCATCCGATGTCTCGCCAATAGAGGATGCTGATGACATAGAGGCTGATCTTCTATCCCGTGTCCTTCCACCCCGTCTGCGCCACCTATACACTTGATTGGAATGGTAATCGGTGGTGTCCCGAGTTAGTTTCTTGCCCTGTATGGCTCTTATCTGTTCTTCCCATTCCTCAGATTTCTTAGTCATAAGTGTGCTGAACATAATGATTGTTTCAGGGGTACCATCTTTCTGTAGTGTGGTATATAGTGCATCAATCTCACTTTCAATAGCACTAATTGAGTTTTTATTTAGTTCAATAAGTAGTTCCATCAGCTGGAAAGATCCCTTGTTGCAAATTTCCTCCCATTTAGAGGTGAAGTTATCATCTTCCACCGGAAATGAGGGAAAGATTTGAATCCTAAGACCACGCAGAATAAATCTCTTTTTTATATAATTTTCAAGGAAAGCCTTATTCCACCAGATTTTGGTTCTTTTGTGCATAAGTCTTTGTATTTTGATTTGTAGAGTGCCTAGATCATTACTTTCTCCTATCCCCGTGCAACTTGACTCACCAAACACTTGGGCTACCTTCGTTAGCCAGACATTATCCCTGGCCTTGAAATCCATGGTAACAAAGGAAAAACGGATTCTGTGAAAATACACAGCAAAATAATATAGAAAACCAATTGATTACCTTTGTCAAATAGACCGCATACGTAACATGTCTATTAGCCATCATTGGCTGATACCTGCAGCGTCTATAGTAACGGAAAGTATATACATGTTCAACGCCATATACTTAAACTCATAAGAAGGAAAAAATTGCGTATTTTGAACAATTTAGTGAAAATGATCTTTATTCTCAATAAAAAATAAGGGATATAATCCCCATAACATACATAATACAAAAAGCAAAAAAAGCAAAAGAAAACACACGCCTGGTAGCCATATATGTGTGTTAATGGTGAGCCAACAGAACGATAGATGGCACCCTTCAGAGTATGTATAAATCTTGAAAGTACATAGACCTGGACCTAAACAGCCATATGTTAGATAAATAATAATGGCCAAACCAACCGTACTGGAATGCAGGTAGTAAGTGAACACAGATCAACCTCGCATCTATTGTAATAGATAGGATCCGCTGTGACACGGATCACTAAATACCAGCACACAAACTGGTGGCAATTAAACAATAATATAGGCCAGACATTAGTAAGAGGTACCTTACCCACACACTCAGAAGATGGTGCCACGACCCCTACGCGCGTTTCGGCGGCGTGCCTTTGTCAGGGGGAGTGGCATCATGTTCCAAAAACACGCCTTAAATGCTGGGAAGGACCAATCATATGGCGATTGCACAACCGGCAATCAATCACATGATGTCGGCAGCAAAGAATGCCGGGGATCGTAGTTCCAGCTGACCGGAAGTGTCATGAGTCACGGCGCCCGCGATGCCGACACTGAGGAGACATGCAGAGCAGACACGTGCGTCCCCAATGGCCGGCGGCGCGCCGGGCGCAGGAGACCAACCACGCGGCCGTTTGTGGAAGGAAACCCCGCCCAGCGAGCCGCACACCACCGGCAGACGTCACCGTCCACAGCCACACCCCCAGAGCGTCAGCGCGCCTGCGCGGCGACCATGGCAACTGACCGGAGCGTCGCAAACAGGGAGCATTTGGATAGAAACAACTCAGAGTAAGTATGGGATGACGTATCATAGATAAGTTTTGCATCATGGATATATATAATTATAATTAATTAACCGCAATACATGCAACGCGTAGCGAAGCCACATATTACAAGTAGTTTTTGCAGCAGCATAGACAAGGCAAAAAGTGACAAGTGCATAAAGTGTCATGTAGAAAACATATATAATTCATATGATTCAATGATTAATATATATAAAGTGCAAGGTGCCAAAAAGGCATAAAGTGCCTATTAGATTATAAAGTGCCTAGTGCCAAAAGAAAAAATACGCATAAAAGATGTGAGTTAAATTTTCGCCCTGTAATGCTGTAGATAAGCCCCTGATGTATCCTGAAAGATGAGAAAAAGAGGTAATATTGTACTCACCCAGGGGCATTCCCTCTCACGGTCCGGTCCGGGGCCTCCCATCTTCTTGTCTTCACGCTGAGGCTCTGGCGCAGGCGTACTTTGTCTGCAGAGGGCAGAGCAAAATACTGCAGTGCGCAGGCGCCGGGCCTCTCTGACCTTTTCCGCACGGCAGTACTTTGCTCTGCCCTCAACAGGGCAGACAAAGTATGCCTGCGCCGGAGCTGCGGCATGAAGACAAGAAGAGGACGTCATCGTAAGAAGATGGGAGGCCCCGGAACGGACCGCGACGCTCACAGCAGCGGGACCGCCCCTGGGTATAATCTAACATCTTTTTCTCATCTTTCAGGTTACATCAGGGGCTTACCTACAGCATTCCAGAATGCTGTAGATAAGCCCCAGATGCCAGTGGGCTTAGCTCAACTTCCATTTTGGGGGTGACAAGTTCCCTTTAAAACTTAAATCTTCGGACCAAAAAAATCCAAATGGTCAGTAATGTTAAATCCCCCACAGTTTAGGTCCATTGGGCTTTAGGTAGGAGGAATTTCTTAGTCATACAGTTGCTGAGGATAACAGACTGTTGTTAAGTATTGCTGATAATGATGCCGACAGCATTAGTGAGAATGTGAAAGTTCGGGTTGCATCTTCCTGCATGCCTCCTATTCCTACGGGCAATGTTATTAATTTGTTTGAGGACCAGGTCACCAGAGATATGGAAGCATTAATTTATCCTGAAATTACAGATATTCTGAGGGAGGGGGAACATAATGCCTCAAGGAAAATCAAAAAGTGGG